>NC_085037.1:3020870-3667331 GCF_963692335.1 Osmerus eperlanus
TAAGGACTCCAGTAAAACTGTACACTCTCTCCTCCCAGCCTCCGCTTCGCCTAAAATATTTGTGACAGGAAGAACAGTTCTTGCATGGGCCCTACGGCAGTCACAATACCTAGAGGTTCGGTGCACCTGTATTCCTTCGAGACAGCGCAGGACGTGCAAATATCGACAACGTTGTCAGGGTTTGCAGTAATAATTAAAGGTTGGTGGCAGGTTGTAAAAAAGATTCAAAGTTACAATTAACGCACAAATCACAAGTGTTGAGTGTAGAAGCGTTTTCAGCTGTGAAGTAATGACTGTGTATCAGTGTTTCAGAGGTGTGCGTGGGTTTAAGTGTTTCAGTGGTGTGGACCTACAGATTTTCCAAGTGTATGTGCTTGTGTGTTTTGTCATTTTGCCCTAAACAGCCTCTCCTAAACCTGATGGCCTGCACTGCTTCTCACAGCTCCTCGTGCCTCACTAATCCCCATTTTCATTGTCAATACATTGCAACTTGCCTCCGCACATGTGAATTCCCCATGTGACTCCGGTAGATGAGGTGGACACACACAGACAGCTGGTAATGTAGCCCAAGGACAGTATCTGGCTTATTTCCTTTCTTATCCCTGCGCTTGCTAAGTTCTCCCCTCTCCTCATCCTCCCCACTTCCTCTCCTGTTTCTCTTCCAATATTCTCCTCTTCCTCCCCCCATCCACCATCTCCCTCTGGTGACAGCCTATGGAACAACAGTATCAGAAGATCACCATGGAGACAGTCTCAGTTATTTTGTCTTTATTTCAGAGATATAGGAGGGCTCATCAATCAACACATTTCCATGGTTACAGTTACCAAGGAACTGTCACCCGGTGACCAGCCTCTCTGGATTAGAGGAAGGACGGAAGCAGCAGGTGTCGTTGTGTGCGAGTGTGTGTGATTGTGTGTTGGTGTGCGCGTGTTAGGGGTCAGGGTGTGTGTGTGTGTGAGAGAGAGTGTGTGTGTGTTAGAGACAAGTTGCAAGGCGACTGTGAAGACAGCATTGGGGAGGAAAAAACTCCTTACAAACACACAGTTGCTATCCTTGATAACATGAGCTTCCACAGATACAATGAGACTTCTGCAGTGACGATAGCAACACGTGGACCACAACAGGACTAACCCTGACCCCTAACCTTGAACCTAACAGAGTGAAGTAACACTCCGTTTATGCATCAGTCATCTGTTCAGCTGCCATGTTTCCATGCCAACAGGTGAGACGGGAGGAGTCAGGGGAGCAGGGAGGAGCGTTTCCAAGCAACAATGTCTGTGTTCTGATCCAGCTCCTGTCATGGGGTCGTATTCCGCATACCTCCTCTACTCCTGTTTTTTCCTGAAGGAGTCCTTGGTCTCCTCCATCTTGTCATGTATTCTATCCTTGGTTTCCTCCATCTTGTCATGAAGTCTATCCTTGGTCTCCAGCAGTTTGCCAGTGAACTTATCCTTGGTCTCCTCCATCTTGTCATGAAGTCTCTCCTTGGTCTCCTCCATCTTGTCCTGTAGTCTCTCTTTAGTCTCCTCCATCTTGTCCTGTATGTACTCCTTCACAGGGGGGGGTGTGGATAGGTAGCCGTGCTGGCGCAGGTACTTGACTGACAAGGACGTCCCTCCCAGTGTGACGGTGTAGCGCGCTGGCGTGGCGATCTGGAGACAGTGGATTGGGTTAGAAAAGAACTATCAGTTGGAACTTGCTAGAACCCGCTGGAACCAACTATTACCAGCTAGCAGGGCTCTTCACTAACTTTTTTCACCATCCTACCAGAACTGTCCCGAAATATAACCTAAGTCATCCCAAAAGGCATGTTGACAATCCAACATTTTTAATCTTATTAACCCTTGTGTTATCTTCGGGTCATTCTGACCCATCAGTCATTGTGACCCACCGTCGTATTGCGACAAATTTACCTCATACAAAAACAAAGTGAAGCATTTTCTTTTAACTGTCGGGCTGTCTCAGACCCCCCACATTGGAATGGTTAAAAGAAAATTATTTGTATTTGTTTTTGTATTGGGTAAAATTGGGTAAACACAACGATGGTTCGTTATGAACCTTTGGGTCATGTGACCCGAAGGCAGCACGAGGGTTAATATATTTGCCTAACGTACTAAAGTGCAGTGGGCCAACGCGAGTTAAAAAAATTTGATTTGTAGAATATACATGATATGCTAATAGGACGTATGACAAAGCTAGACTCCCAAAGCTAACCAGCACCTTACAATACGAACCGTTTCTATACATCTATGATACGAACCAGCATCTTAACCCTTGTGTTCTCTTCGGGTCATTCTGACCCATCAGTCATTGTTACCCACTGTCATATTGCGACAACTTTACTGCATACAAAAACAAAGTTAAGCATTTTCTTTTAACCGTCGGGCTGTCTCAGACCCCCCACATTGCGAAGGTTAAAAGAAAATTATTTGTATTTGTTTTTGTATTGGGTAAAATTGGGTAAACACAACAATGGTTCGTTATGAACCTTTGGGTCATGTGACCCGAAGGCAGCACAAGGGTTAAGACAGAAGAAAATAACCTGAGGCTAAGGAAGACTTTCACGGGTCTAGCTGGGTATACACTGGAGCTAACATTACTTAGTAATAGGTGGGTGTGTGTGTGTTTGTGTACATGTCCTCAAGCAGCTTTAATAAGAAATGTGTGTGCTTCGCAAAACCTGCAGTCAGTTTCATTTTCATAGCCGTTCCTTCGAACTTTAGAAGTTTTATTCCCTCCCCCAACTCTCATACCAAAATGTATTTACATTCTTCCAAATGTTTTCACTGGCCACGGGACAACGAGGGGCCCTTAAGCTTGAGCCCTGAGCTATAACCCACTAGAATACTCTAGAACCAGTCAGTAAGCTCACCTTGTACATGGCGTAAGCAGTCAGGGCACAGCCACTCTGGGAGTTTTCCAGAAGCTTCACCAGCCTCTCAGGAAACCCAATGTACTCAAGGTAGGGAACCACGTTCACACCCCTGGACACATATGCACAGTGTGAGACGGTGATGACGTGAGGGTGCGGAGATAAGGAGGTGAGAGGATGAGGAGGGTGGAGGTGAGAGGGTGAGAGAGTGAGATGAGGAGGTTGAGATGGGGAGAAGTTGAGCAGGTGAGAGGATGATGAGGTGAAATAGTAAGGAGGTAAGAGGGTGAGGGGATGAGGAGGTGAGAGGGTGAGGAGGTAGAAGGGGCCAAGGGGAGGGTGACGAGAGGGTGAGGAAGCAGAGGAAGTGGGAGGGTGAGGATGTCACTAATCCATGGAGCAATCAGACAGCTATGTAGGCCAGCAGGTGTGACTGAGAGAAAATCTAGGACTCAAACAACAGATTAGGACTTCAGAGAATCTCCATTAATAGAGGGCTTTGTTTCACGCCTTGCCAAAAAGTGTGTGTGTGTATGTTTCTGGGGCATATGTTTCATTATACATGGGACATGTCCCACCCACCTTTTGAAAACGGCAAATCTGTCCCCCCTACTTTTTATTAAGAAAATTATATTTAATTGCCGCATCCTCAATTGTTAAAAAAGCTGTCCCACCCACATTTGAAAACAAACATAGGCCCCTGGTGTGTGTGCGACCTTACTTCATTGCTGCATAGTAGAATGTTCCGATCCACACTGATGACGTTAGCAGGTGCACCGGGACCATAACCTTCCCGTACTGCTTCAGTGTTCTCTTGAACCGCTGCACTAAGCCTACCGAGTGGTCCTGCAAGGGGTCCGCCTCTTCGGGGCTTTGGACGGCCGCCTGCCCGTCTTCTGGGGCCGTCTTCTGGGGCCCTGCCGACGGCGAAGTCCATGCAGCCGCGGATATCCTCACCCAGCGAGGTTCGCTAAGCGCAAGGTGGGATCCAGTTTGCGGCGCGACGGTAGGAGACTGACGGGCAGCCGAGCCCGAAAGCACAGACCGCAGGACGGACACCTGCCGCCACACACCTCGATTAACGAGCCTCTGCATGTTTCGTTTCTTGTCCACCGCTGCCTAGTCCACTATCTGGTCAGAACCAAACATCACAAACATCTGTAAAGCACAGAAAACTTCCTGTCTAAACTATCTGTGGCTGCATCTAACTCGGCTAGCTTTGAGCCCACGTTTGATCAAACCTCTGCAAGGCTAAGTAGCTATTTAAGAAGCTAATACCAAGCACCGTTGGCGTAGTACTGTAGCTACACTACACGCAGTTTTAACATTTCCATCACTTTATTTGACCTACCTAGTTGTCCTACCTACCTAGTGCCATGCAGAAAGCATGGAACATAAAGCTAGCTTGCTAACGCTAGTTACTTTAGTGGGCAAGACAAGCTTGTAAATAACTTTTATGATTTGACACTTCAAGAACGCCATCTTCAAAACTTTGACATGCAGCTACACAGCCCACGGTACTTACCTGTCAGTGAGACATGGTGTTATGGTCTTTCAGACGAGGGTCATGAACGGTTGCTGGAATTTGGCCATGTCCCTTCTGTCATTCAGAACTTCCTTGCATGGCATGACGCACAATGTGTTTGCACGGCGCCGTAAGGAACTATGGGAAATGTAGTGATGTTTTCTTCTTCTTTGGCGGTTTATAATCGAGGTGGGAGTGTGCTCCGGCACGATAGGTGGCGCTGTAGCATCGCAACTGTTTTTTGTCTATCATATGTTGCTACAACTCCACACAACAAGAGAAATCAGCCGGCCGCTTCCAGTGACAGGCGGAACATAATGTTGACCACCACGTAAACGGATGTTTCCACCGTCAACGTAAATGTATGATGCAGTAGCAAGAGATCGGTGTCGGTAATGTTGTCGGTGTAACGGGACATGAGGAAGTTAAAAAAACACAAGTCGAGCACAGATGGCCGGGTGAATGGACACGCTTCAAGACACGGAGGTAGTCATCCCAACGCGGAAGGGTTTAGAATAAATACGGATACACGTAAAACCGCCTGTCAGTCAGTGTGGACAATTTGTTACATAAAACAGCTGGTTTAATAAGATAAAGATAGCCGGTTAGAAAGGGTAGCTATTCTGGTGGACAGACAGCTGCTACGTGGATCGGAGTTGAGTCTGTGTCAAACCTGCGGAGGCTCTGTCTCTTAGGAGCAGATGTTGTGTTCCAGCAAATAGTGTGCTGTAGTTTGTAACTGCACGCGGTGTTTACCCAGACGCTTTGATTTTATTCGGGATGGTGAATTGCATTGAATAAGTTAGGGTTAAATTAGGGCCATGATGAAATCTTCAAGAAATTGAGATGTACTATGCTCTAGCCTAGGGGTTGTGTGATCTAGGAGCTGAGGGTTTTGGAAGGGGTTGTGTTCTAGAAGGGGTTCTGCGTTTTAGTTGCTGAGGAGTTTAGTGTTCTAGAAGGAATTGTGGGTTTTAGACGCTGATGATTGATGTGTTTGCAGAGCCGGAGTCGTGGAGGAGACAGAAGCTGTGTGAGATCCAGCAGGCTCTGGACAGCGACCCGGTGGACATTGAGACCCTGAGGACTGCTGCCGCCTCTGAGGGAGGTCTCCTAAACGATGATATCAGGAGGAAAGTGTGGCCCAAGCTGCTCAATGTCAATATCTACAGCCTGCCCCCCAAACCTGGTGAGACACACAAACTCACACACTCACACACACATATACCAACACGCACACAAGCTCACTCTCACACTCTTACACTGACACATACACACACCCCCAAACTCATATAATCACACACACACATGATAACCCCTATCATCACCTAACCCTGTGGTAATGTGTCACGTTGCTAATGTTGTTGTGCAGGCTGGGAGGTGATGTGGAATCAAGGACTGAAACATGTTTGTTGTTGTTGTTGTGCAGGCCGGGAGGTGAGGCAGAACCATAAGGACTACAACCAGGTTGTGATGGACGTGCGCCGCTCGCTCAGACGCTTCCCCAAAGGTCAGGGGTCACGTGCTGCGTTCTCATCCTATGTTTTCGATGGTTCTCTACATTGTTCTTCACACGTCTTCCTGTGTTCTGCAGGCATGCGTGCTGAGGAGCGTGCGGTTCTCCAGGAGCAGCTGGTGGACATCATCCTGGACGTTCTCCTCAGGAACCCGCCGCTCCACTACTACCAGGGCTTCCACGACATCGCCGTCACCTTCCTACTGGTGGTCGGCGAGCGGATGGCCATACCCATGGTGGAGACACTGTCCAATCACCACCTCCGGTACTACGTCTCCTATTGGCTCACAGAGAACAACAGCATCTGAGCTGAAGGACATAACCACCCCATTCAGCCCACTGCAGATCAACCATGTATTTACATTTAGTCATTTAGCAGACGCTCTTATCTTATCCAGAGCGACTTACAGTAAGTACAGTGACATTCTCCCCAAGGCAAGTAGGGTGAAGTGCCTTGCCCAAGGACACAACGTCATTTTTGCACGGCCGGGAATCGAACCAACAACATTCTGATTAATATCCCGACTCCCTAACCGCTCAGCCATCTGACTCCGTATTTGTCATATCGCCTAACCCTACTACTTGACCAACCCGTACCTAAGATATCCACATAACTAACCCATACGGAAGATAATGACATAACTAACCCATACCTAAAATATCCACCTAACAAACCCACACTTAAGATATTCACATAACTAACCTCTTGTCCTGGCCGCCCCTCTCTTCTCCTCACCAGGGACTTCATGGATCCTACCATGGACAGCACCAAACACATCCTCAACTATCTGATGCCTCTCCTGGAGCAGGTGAACCCAGAGCTGCACACCTTCATGACCCGGTACTGGTAACACACACGCACACACATACTCTCTCACAGGCAGAGCTGTAACTTTTATGACCATTTCCTCTCAGCGTCTTCATCCGTAGCGTTGTCGTGTCCTGTCATTCCTCGTCCCACCAGCAGGGGACAGTACAACATTAATGTTCATCCTGTAATACAGTATACAAACTGAGTTAGTCCATGACTTGATGATGATGGTGGTGGTGGTGATGTGTTGCAGGGCTGAAGTTGGCACCATCTTCGCTCTGAGCTGGCTGATCACATGGTACGGCCACGTCCTATCAGAGTTCAGACACGTGCTGCGTCTCTACGACTTCTTCCTGGCCTCTCACCCTCTCATGGCCATCTACTTTGCTGCCACGGTAATGCCTCTCTTCCTTCTCTCCCCTCTTCCTCGCTACTCCTATGCTCCGCCTCTCTCCTCCTTTTCTCTTCTCTCCTCCTCCTCTCCTCTCTCCTCTCTCCTCCTCCACTCTCTTTCTCATCTTTTCATACCTTCTCCTCTCTCCTCCTCCTGTCTCCTCCTCTTCTCCCCTCCTCCTCCTCCCCTCCTCCTCATCCCCTCCTCCTCCTCCCCTCCTCCTTATCCCCTCCTCCTCCTCATCCCCTCCTCCTCATCCCCTCCTCCTCATCCACTCCTCCTCATCCCCTCCTCCTCATCCCCTCCTCCTCGTCTCCTCCAGATTGTGCTACATCGTCAGGAGGAGGTGCTGGAGTCAGAGTGTGACATGGCGATGGTGCACCATCTCCTGTCCCAGATCCCTCAGGACCTGCCCTACCAGCTCCTGATTGGACGAGCTCAGAGCCTCTTCAACCAATACCCTCCCTCCTTACTGGCCCAGCGTGCTGCGCTGCAGTCTCGCAACAGGTGAGAACCTGAGCGTGAGTTAGCCACACCCACCATGATCCCACTCTGTATATTACTCTGTGTGTGTGTGTGTGTGCGCGTGTGTGCGTGCGTGCGTGTTCAATGCAGTAAAAGGCTGTGTGGGCCCCTTGTGTGGGGCAGCTAGCCAGTTAACAGACCCCCAGCCGGGGGGATAGAAGCACAAAGCTGGCTACACACACACTCACAATCTCTCTCTCTCTCTCTCTCTCTCTCTCTCTCTCTCTCTCTCTCTCTCTCTCTCTCTCTCTCTCTCTCTCTCTCTCTCTCTCTCTCTCTCTCTCTCTCTCTCTCTCTCTCTC
Source organism: Osmerus eperlanus (assembly GCF_963692335.1). Taxonomy (NCBI): domain Eukaryota; kingdom Metazoa; phylum Chordata; class Actinopteri; order Osmeriformes; family Osmeridae; genus Osmerus; species Osmerus eperlanus. Next base: position 3,028,817 of record NC_085037.1, read on the forward strand.
TCTCTCTCTCTCTCTCTCACTCACTCACTCACTCACTCACTCACTCACTCACTCACTCACTCACTCACTCACTCACTCACTCACTCACTCACTCACTCACTCACTCACTCACTCACTCACTCACTCACACACACACACACACAACACCTCCCCCTCTCCCTCCGGGCCAGCAGAGCTGCTTAGAGGGAGGGGGTGGTGAGTGTGTGTGAGAGAGAGAGAGCATGTGTGTGTGGTATTAATGTTGGTTGCCCCTTGTTGTCACTGCTGTATTGTTCTGTACAAACACTCTGCATGTTGGCATAGTTACAGCTCAGTGGTAGATCTGGACTGCAAATCTAGAGGCCATGGGCTCAAATCATTCATTCATTGAGAAGACTTTTTCACAAAGCGAGGGTGCTACAGCAGAACGTCAAGCATCAGAGGTGTGTAGTTCTATCAGTATTGCAGTGGTCAGAGTCAAGGAACGGTCTGTATTTACCAGGCCCAGTGCAAAGTCACCACATCTCAGCCACCAGGCCCAGTGCAAAGTCACCACATCTCAGCCACCAGGCATGGTGAAAAAATAATATCGCAGTGCAGTAATAACATGACAGAATGGTCTGCAACAGTATAAAGAGACCGGACAGTTACCCTGTAACATAAGAGACTTGCCTAAAGGCCTAACCCTTATGCCCCCCCCCTCTCCCCAGCATCACCATCGGATCCTACCAGGCGTTCCAGAGGAGCCGGCAGCTCCAGAGACCAGACCGGGTGCTGCGGGGGAGGGGGGGCGGGGGGCTGCAGGGGGCCAGAGGGCCAGAGGCGGGGGGCAGCCAGCTGGTGGTGAGGATGGCAGTGTGGGGCATCTCTGCCACCCTGGGGGCAGCAGCCTTGGCCGTGGCCCACACCGCCCTGAACTGGTCACCTGACTTCCTCATGCAGCTGTTCTGATGAAGCCTCCTTTCCTCCTCCTCATTTCTCTTCCTTGCCTCCTCTCCCCCTCTCTTCCTGGGAGGTAAAGACTTCCTCATCATGCTGCTGTGATGAAGATGGACCTGGAGCCAGGTCCATCTCCCCCCCCCGTGGTTTTGGGCATGATGATGTCCTACTGGCCATTGGCATGGTGAGGACCTACTGGCTGTGGTCAGGCGAAGGACCAGGTGCCAGGTTCTGATTGGACAGCCCTCGCTGCTGTGATCCCACTGCCCAATCAGACAGCCTTCATAAGGCCTGCAGCTGTAGTCACTGTTCACTGACAGTTATGGTAGGTCAGGAAGGTCATCCATTTACAAAAGAACCAACAGAAGGTTCTGGAACGTTGGGACGATGTTTTAGACCAACACGTGTTCTCTACACAACCATATTGGTGTGGAGGGGATTCTTCTTTTTTTGTGGTGAAAAACATGTCAGGTCAATAGGGGTGAAGGAGTACCGATTGTTATGTTGTTTACCCGGACAACTTTCATTATGCAGCTTTTATGTAGAGAAAGATGTAGATACACAGAGTGCCACAGGGCATCATAGCCAGCCAGGCAAGTCGAGCATAAAAGAACAATCTATATTTCCGTCTCGAACGTCATATCCTAGGGTGTGGGGAAGGCTAATGTGAAGCTGTCTGGGCACTGTGCTCAGTAAAACAAGACACGCAGCTTGCTCGCTCACGTCTCCTCTCACAGCATCACAGCTTCAGGATCACAAGAAGTCGGGAACACGCCGTCAAAAGAACACGTCGAGGCCCTTTGTACTGCAGAGTCCTGTGTCTTGTACCCTGCTCTAGGGACGGGAAGATTCACCGATTCGCATCGGTGCACAGGCACTGAAGTTCGCAATGCGATTGGCCCAAATGTAAAAAGTGTGCACCAAATACAATTTGGCCGCAGCTGTAGGTGCATCATTTCCAATCGTATTTATTTATATTCAATTAGTAGTGGAGGCCTTGTGCCATTTATTTAGAAAGGTGATCAGGACGATGAATATGCTTTGCCACTGTGAAGTGCACAGGCAGCACGACTAACCCAAGGACTCTCCACTGGTTATTTCTCTTGTTCATCTAGAAACGGCACCACAGCTTTCTGCTCGACGCTGAGGCAGCCTACCTGCTGAAAGTCAAACACGTCTGTCTGCTGCCTGTAGCTCTGACACAAAGTACTATGTTTCTTAAGTTAACCCTGAATATTTGTTGACTGAGTGAGGTGTAACTAGAGACCTAGCTTTAAAGAAGGACTGGCTTAAGGCGAGGGACAGACCTGGTTTTATAAGAGATTTTGACTTTTTTTTGCACTTTGGACAAAGGACTTGTGAAAAGGCCTGTTTGTTGAAGGGGCAAATGTTTTTTAGAACAAAAAAATTAATATAAAAAATTACTGAGTTGTAGTACTAGAGAAACTAATATGTAATGGTAAAAAAGGGCATTTATCTATTTTTTAATTTGCTGTAAGAAATACAATCAAACTATCATGCTGTACCATATTGAATTGCATGGCATCTTATTATCACATCATATTGAGTTAAGTCGCATTGTGTTGAAATCGTGTTGTGTCAAACGGCACTGCATTGTAATAAGGGGGAAATCCTATCGCATCAAGTAGTTGCTTCATATGTACATTTAATGTATCGCATCGGTGGCAATGCATGGAGATGGTTATTGTATGGGCCTTAGTGATGGAGCTGCACATCCCATCTGCCCTGCCGTGTCGTCACTAACCAGGGTGGTGCTCCACCCTACACTGTTACCCCCCCCCCCCTCCTGCACCAGCCATATCTCACCTGTCACCTTAAAACCATGTACGTCTGAAACTGTCATTCATTTAGTCCCAACACAATCACTTTACACTTCATTCACTACATTTCGGTGATTTGGGGAATTTCATTTGCCAAAGCTGAATGTTATGGAATACATACGTATGTTCTGACTTGATTCTGTTGTACTGCTTTGAGAATAAAGATATCATGTTTTTATGTCTGATTTATATGAAATATGATTCAGGTCTGGCGAGGGATTACAGTGTATTCATTTATGTAGTGACCACTTAGTGAGTCGGGAGTACAACGGTACTTAGGAATGATTTGCTGGACCTGATGCTAGTTTCCTCCAGGATCACAATGACTCTTATTGAGAGACTTGTTGCTCTTGTTGGTTAGTTGTAATGGATTTAAATTCTTGTACTCGCTGTGAAATATTTTACTGTTGATTCCTTTTCTACAGGTACACTCTTGCACTTTTTGAGGTTCATATTGTTTAATTGTAACTTGTCTAACTACATGCTCTTATGGTTCTTCCCTTTGGCACTTATTTGGTTTTTCACAATGTATGCTTCATGTTTTGGCTGCCCGCAATGTTTGGGGCTATCTCGTTGTTATACAGACCAGGTTGGGGATAGCTTCTAAATTTTGTGCGAAAATATTTTAAAGACATGAAGCTATACAGTTCCTTTGTGAGTCTATAAACACAATGATTGATGGTGTTATTAGCTGCGATGCAAGGGGCACCGGCAAAATTCATGCATAGGACACCGGTGTTTATGCGAGAGCGTGTGTTTGTAACCGTGGTTACAGCGGATCTCCAGAGGGATAACAGCATGTTCGGGGGGTCGCCTAATGTTTCCAACGGAGTGACCCCCCCACGACGAAACTCAATTTGGGTCCATAATTGGTTTCAATGGATATCTAAGAGGCCGAGACGTCGGAATATCATTACCCCACCCCCCACCTCTGGCTCGCCCCCCCCCCCCATTTTAGCCCAAGTACCGCCCCCCCAGGCCAGCTAAAGGCTGTTTCATACCTGGTTGGGTTCCTATTAGCAACTGCTCCCCACTCTGACGGGACCCATTCATTTAGATTCATTTAGATTGATCTCCTCCCTTCGATCTTCCCTCTCGCTTTCCTTCTCTCTCTGTCCTTCTTTCCATCTTTCCACTCACCCCACTCTCCTGTCACATGTAGAGAAACACCACACATAGTGCACAAACACATGCAACTACTTAGGTAAACACACTCATACAACCCCACACACACACACACACACTCAAGCTTACACACACACATACAGGTTTTAACATATACCTTATTTCAAACAAGCCAAGCCCAGGGACAAGCCAAGTGTGTGTATGTGTGTGTGTGAGAAGGTCATGTGAGTGTCTGTAACTAACAGACCACTGCTTTCTCAGCTTTTGGGAGAAGAAGAGAGGAGAGAGAGGGAGTCTGGTAGATTGATTCTCCCTTCCTCGGTAGAATCATGTGTTCACACACGCTCACACACAAACATACACTCTCTCACACGCACACGAACATACACACTCACACGTACACACACACCCTCACACACAAAAAATACACTCACTCACACGGGTAATTGCATCACGCTAACACACCCAAGAACATAAACATACTGGATGATGCACCTTTCCACTTAGAGCTGTGTCCACTGCAGGAGTGTGTGTGTGTGTGTGTGTGTGTGTGTGTGTGTGTGTGTGTGTGTGTGTGTGTGTGTGTGTGTGTGTGTGTGTGAACAGAGCAGATGAATGTCCTAGAACAGTTGCATCTGCCCACTACCAAATTACACATCCGTTTGGTTTCCCACAACGACAAGGCCACTGCATCACCAACTATGCAAGCTTATTAGAGCAACGTCCTTATTGATACACACACACCTCATTCAGCTCTCCACAGTGGCCAGTCAGCAGTTTGGGTCCCAGGTGGCCCTGCACTGGAGACCTCAACACTAAGCTGCCCTGGTGATGCGGGTGTGCGTGTAATGGTATGTGTGTCTCTATGTGCGTGTCTGGTGTGGATGTGTGTGTGTCTGTATGCTGTGTGTGGTCTGTCTGTGGTTGGTGGGGTGTGTGTGTGTGTGTGTGTGTGTGTGTGTGTGTGTGTGTGTGCGTGCGTGTGTGTGTGTGTGTGTGTGTGTGTGTGTGTGTGAAGGTGTGTGTGATGGTTTGTGTGTGCGTGGCATGTGTTTGTGATGTGTGGTGTGTGTTTGATGGTATGTGGGATGCGTGTGTGTTTGATGGTATGTGGGGTGTTTGATGGTGTGTGGTGTGTGTGTGATGGTGTGTGGTGTGTGTGTGTGATGATGTGTGGTGTGTGTGTGATGGTGTGTGGTGTGTGTGTGATGATGTGTGGTGTGTGTGTGATGATGTGTGGTGTGTGTGTGATGATGTGTGGTGTGTGTGATGGTGTGTGGTGTGTGTGTGATGATGTGTGGTGTGTGTGTGATGGTGTGTGGTGTGTGTGTGATGTGTGTGTGTCCCAGCTCCAGAGGCACCAGTTGACATGATGTAAGCAGAGTGAGACCTAGTATATGTATTTTTCAACAGCTTTGTGGCAGCATGGAGGAATATGTGCAATGGTGTGTGTAAGAGTGTGTGTCTCTGAGAATGAGTGTATGCATAAGCATGCAGATGTCAACTGTTGGTTCCAATTTATCAGAGTGTCTTCCATGGGACTCTGATAAAGGTCAATATTCCTCCTCCACATTCCTCCCCTCCCCTATTCTCCTATCCCCTCTTCTCCTCTCCTCCATCTTCTCTTTTCTCCTCTCCTGTCTCTCTCCACTTCTCTACTCTCCTCCTCCCCTCTTCTCCTCTCCTTTCCTGAGGAGAGGAGAAGGATGTCTGTAGGTACAGATGTAGGTAGATGGAGAGGTATGTACTGTAGATAGTGAGGTCTGGAGTCAGAGAAGTCTGTAGGGTAGAGTTCTGCACTGCAGATAGAAAAGTATGTACTATAGCTAGAGAGGTATGTACTGTAGATGTAGAGGTCTGTAGATTGAGCGGTCTGTCGGTAGAGATGTCTACAGGTAAATAACGGTCTGTACTGTATATACAGAGCTCTGAACTGCAGATAGAGATGTCTGTTGGTAGAGAAGTCTGTAGATAGGGAGGTCTGTAGGTAGAGATGTCTATAGATAGGTCTGTACAGTCGGTAGAAAGATCTGTAGGGATGAAGGACATAGTCCTTTTAACTGCTGTTAAATTATGCACATCCTGGTCTGCCTGCCAAACTGCTGTTGCTTTAAATGAGACAATCTGGGTCAGTACACACACACACACATCCACACGCACAGATTCACGTACATAGTCACACACACATCCACACTCTCACACACATACACACACACACCACATACACATAAACAAACAGGTAATCAGAATAGCTCTTTAAAGTATTTAATTAGAAGTGGTACCTTGTGCTTTACAGTGTTCAAATAACGGGCAGAAAAAAACTGCCTGCAGAAAGAAGATTTAATTAATAAGATTCTTACAGTAACAGTTCATAGAAACATTAGATTCCAAAGAATGATTCTACATACAGGAGTCTTCACTGAGATAAAGGTACAGATACTCTAACCCTCCCTGACTCTAGAGCTGCCTGAACACAGGAAGTACTTCAAGATGGACATTCCCATGGTTACAATGTGGTCATGTGATGTCCTGGGGATGTTGAGGAAACACCTTCCTGTACTGGGGCAAGGTTGCCATGGAAAAATCGAATTCTGTAAGTGGCTTTGGAGCTCGTTTTTCTGCACTTTAGAACCTCCCAGCCCGAACCCTGGAACCTTCTAGAACCTCCCTGTCAGATGGTTCTGTCCAGCAGCAGATGTTTTGCTCCTAGATCTTAACGAGGCAGGCAGTGCAGACCCATGTTCTCCCCCAGGAGCAATATATGAAGGAGGAGACTTGTCCCCTTGTTACCCATGAGCCATTGCATGTTTTGTGGAAGTAAATTGCTCATGGACAGTGACAGTGGCCCAGCTATGGATAACTGAATGTGTTACAGGGGATGGCAAGACTGCCTCAATTTGGCCTCTAAATGGATTGACGCCTATATAGCTGGTTTTCATAATGTAAAATGTCACTGGATTAAAGATACTTATAATGAAATGTGTGACAACTTGTTTTTTTTACAATCATTAGCATATTTTCCATTGCATTGTATTGACGTTGACTCAACGTTGATATATTCAACCTAGCAGCCCACCCCTTCCTAACTCTAGGCCCTTCCTAACTCTAAGCCCTTCCTAACTCTAGGCCCTTCCTAACTCTAGGCCCTTCCTAACTCTAAGCCCTTCCTAACTCTAGGCCCTTCCTAACTCTAAGCCCTTCCTAACTCTAGGCCCTTCCTAACTCTAGGCCATTCTTCCTGACATTAGAGAAATGCTGCTCCACTGCATTTATCCCTGGATTAAATGATGTTACAAATGTTACAGGTAGAACTTCTGTGTCCCCATGCGTCATTGCTCTACTTTTCTGGGACAGGAATGTTGCACAAGTAGAGATGCTATCTACAGCTTGGTAAAAGTCCATAACTCCATAAAATTGGCATAGTTTTCATTATTACTGTGGGTTTTTATTTGCATGCATACAGTAGGTTTATAAAAGCAAACTAAAAAGGAAGATATAGTTTAAAAAAGGGCAAATACTTTGGCATACTCTGACAAAGGCAAGAAAAATATGCAAATACTTTTTCTACAAAACTGTAAAAAATTATTTCTAAAATAAAAACATTGATGAATGGAAATTAATAAATAGTTTAACCTCAATGCTGAGCAGTGTGGTTGTTAGAAGCGATTCTACCCGGGTGATGTTCAGGTGTACATGTGATGAATGAGCCGGGTGTGACTGACGTGTTCTCAGTGTCCTCAGGGAGGCTGACAAACTCTGGTTCCTGCAGGTTAGAACCTGCAGTATGAGATGGTTGGTTCCTCCAGGTCAGAACCTGCAGTATGAGATGGTGGGTTCCTCTAGGTTAGAACCTGCAGTATGAGATGGTGGGTTCCTCCAGGTTAGAACCTGCAGTGTGAGATGGTGGGTTCCTCTAGGTTAGAACCTGCAGTGTGAGATGGTGGGTTCCTCTAGGTTAGAACCTGCAGTGTGAGATGGTGGGTTCCTCTAGGTTAGAACCTGCAGTGTGAGATGGTGGGTTCCTCTAGGTTAGAACCTGCAGTATGAGATGGTAGGTTCCTCCAGGTTAGAACCTGCAGTGTGAGATGGTGGGTTCCTCCAGGTTAGAACCTGCAGTGTGAGACGGTGGGCATCATCATTCATCCTGGTCCATGCTACCCAGAGGTTCTTAGTGCTGCTGACATGAAGAGGGGAAAGATGGGGGACAAGGGAGGGGAAGGGAGGGAGGAAGAGAGGGAGGGAGGAGAGGAGGAAAGCGGAGAGGTGAACAGGAGGATAAAGAGGAGAAGAGGGAGACTGGGTCAGTCACCGAGGGAGCTGAGTGGGGAGAAGGAGGGGGAGGAGGGGGGAGAGAAGGAGCTCTTGAGACAGGCCGACTCGTAGTGTTTGGTCAGGTAGGACTTGAGGGCAAAGGTCTTGTGGCACCGCTTACACTTGTACATCTTGAGGGCCGAGTGCGTCTGCATGTGGGCGCGCAGGTTGGAGCGGTCGGCGAATGTCTTGCCACAGCGGGCGCAGCAGAAGGGCTTCTCCCCTGTGTGGGACCTGCTGTGGCCCTGCAGCAGCCAGGGCCGGCTGAAGGCCTTGCCGCACACCTGGCACCTGTGCTGGAGGTCGTGGGTGAGCAGGTGCATGGAGAGGGCGGGCATGGAGACGTACACCTTGCCACAGGTGGGGCATTGCTTGGCCAGCTGGCTGTCGGCGCTGCGGTGCGTCTGCTTGTGGCGGCTCAGGTTGGAGGACGTGGCGTAGCTCCGCCCACATTCTCCGCAGGTGTGCCTCTGAGCGCCGGCGGCGGCCCGCCGTTGCCGTGAGCGACCGTCCCTGATGAGGAAGGAGTCCAGGCCGTAGCTGTCGGTAACGGATGACCGGTGGCCGTGGTCGGTGCCGGACGAGGTCTCGGAGGCGGGGCTGTCAGGGGGCTCGGAGTTGCCGTGGAGACGGGCGTAGAGGGGGGAGGTGATTGCAGTGACGACATGGTCGTTCTCTCCATCATACTCGGGCAGGTACTCACTGATGTAGCCTGGAGAGGGGGAGGGGGAGAGATGGAGAGGGGGATGGGGAAGGGGTATAGGGTTTGAGAAAGGCAGGGGTAGAGGGAGAGAGGGGGAGGGGAGGGAGGGAGGGAGGGAGGGAGGGAGGGAGGAGAGACATGGGGTTAGATTTGATTGTAAAGAGCTGTTCTCATTATCAACATTATCATCACTATCATCATTATCATCACTATCACCACCACCATCATCCTCATAATTATCTTCACCATCATCATCATCATCACCATCATCACTATCATCATCATCATCATTGTTACCATAGCAGTAACTGTAGTAACTGTTTTTAAAGTTGTTTTTTCATGATTTTATTATGCGCTGGTGATTATTATTTCACTAGATTACTAGATAAAGGGTGTACTGACTTGGTGCTGCCTCTCGTGCCCAGGACGCTCTCAATGAGCTCTCAAATAAAATTAACCGTCACCTTCATCATCACTATCATCACCACCACGATCATCACCATTATCATCATCCTCAGTAGCAGAAGATGTGAACCTCTCCTCTGTGCGGCGATAGGTATTACGTTTGTTCCCGTCAACGCTGCTAATTATTATCCCCGATCACTAGGCGCGAGCTGCACCCGTCAGGCAGCGTGCCTTAAATAGGTCGATGCAGAACAAATACTCCAGTGCGACTCCACGGGCCGAGATGAGAGGAACCATGAATATTCTATAAACGCACTTCCGGACAAAACAGTCTTGGTTATGCAAGTGAGAGCGCGCGCTGTCTATTTTATAGAGCGTGTGTAATGTCTGGAAACGAACTATCTCTCCCCCTCTCTCGTGTTACTCATTTTGTGTGTGTGTGTGTGTGTGTGTGTGTGTGTGTGTGTGTGTGTGTGTGTGTGTGTGTGTGTGTGTGTGTGTGTGTGTGTGTGTGTGTGTGTGTGTTGAGCGGCGTATTGTAAAATATCAAATGATATAAATAAAATCAACATAACATCAAAGACCTCACATATGATTTTTTATCATCTAGCGCTCTTGTCTGTGTGTTTAACCTTGTGCGTGCGCTCAGGGAAACGTGCTGAGTGGACAGAAGAGCCGCGTGTCTGCCAGCTGACCATGTCCCGGGGCTCTGTCAAGCTTCCAGAGCAAAAAGCAACCAGCCGGCTTTATCAGCCCGGAGCCCGTCCGCCTGCACGAAACCAACCGCCGTGACAGTCACGAGCTGTGGTCCTCAACATCTCATTTAGCCTGTTTCGGTAACGGTTAACGGTTAAGGTGGGTCAGGGTTTACCTTTCTCGTGAAAACGTAGGCTGAGGTTGGCGGCTCGCGACCGGACATAGGGGCCCTCAAGATCGGCAGATGAGAAATCATCTAGTTTCACCTTCTTCACGAGGAAGGAGCGAGGCATGGTTCTACCGGGGCTCCCGTATCTCTCCTCATGCGTGGCGACAGACGGGCGGTGCAGCGGTATCTCCTCTGGCGCGCAGGATGCTCAAATGCCGGCACAGTCCGGAAGGATGTTGAGCTGTTCCGCTCTCTCAGCGTTCCGCTAAAACAGGAATGCAACTCCAGCACCGGACAGCTCCCCAGTATAGCGCAAGCACCTCTCACTCTCACGTGCCGTTTGACCGCCAGGCGGCTTTTACCTTCAATTTTCGGCTCAAAACACTGTTTTGAGGTCCCAGAAACGTGGACCTTGCTCTTATCCGTTGTGTCCTGACTCTCGCTCTTGCTGCCTGTCTCTCTCTCTCCTCTGCTGTGCTCCACGAGGGGGTTGGGACAGTCTGTGAGCGGAGTGGAGGATCAGCTGGCGGCTTTATAAGGCGAACCCCGGTGGGACATAAGGGCGCTTCATTTGATCCGTCAGGAAAATAGAAAGTCTCCCGGGAGTTTAACTGGGGGGAATTATTGACTTCGTGATATCACGTCTTAGCACTAAACAAAGAAGCGTGATAAGGCCTGCGCGGTGCCGCACCACACGTCATGATGTTTAACCAACTATTAAGGTTATATTCAATTGGAATGAGTAGTAAGATTGTATCAAGAAAGCAGGGTAGATACAATAAAATAAAGTTCATAAAGACACTGTGAATTTAAAGCATAACCGAATCCCCCCTCCCATACTACAGTGTTGACGTCAACCACAAGATCGTCGTCGCTGATGAGGCACGCGGCCGGCAGGTCGCCGTTTACCTCACACTCTGTCAGCCAATGGTGTCTGCCTTATGCAAATGAGCATCAGGTACCAGAAGATTTTTATTCATAACAGATCCAGGAGGAAACATACACAGTTATACACACACAGTTGCACACACACACACATTTAGGATGGGTATGGCTCAGCATTAAAGCATTTGACTGTAGTTTAAAGAGGTTACATATTCAAATGATTCAAATCCCCCCTGTACTGTAAGTCGCTTTGGATGACAGCATCTACTAAATTAGTACATAATTATTATAGTTCCACACACACAGTTCCACATGCACTGTGACTTGGGGGCGGGACCTGGAGCTGGGGGCGAGGCTTCAGACTGCTGACCTCAGGTGAAACTCACCAGAGCAAATCCTCATTTGCATAATAATAGTCTGGAGTCTCTGGTTGGTCAGAAGCCAAATGAAAGAGCTCATTAACTCACCTCCAGAGGGAGTGTTTAAAACAATATGCAAATGAAGAAGTTCCCATTAGCGTGGGTAAACAGGGCAGATGGAATTACTGAGGTGAGCCAAGCACACCCTCTGTATGTGTGAGTGCGTGTGTTTGTGTGTGGGTCAGTGCGTGTGTGGGTGGGTGTCTGAGTGTGTGCGCGATGGTGTGTTAGTGTGTGTGTGTTTGTTTGTGAGAAAGTGTGTGTGGACCCCAGCTCTTGGGTAACAAGCTACTAAATAAAGCTCACCTAACCCTCCATGGAATTTACATATCATGTTTATCAAACAGTTGCTGTGTGTGTATTCATAGATGACAGATAGATGTGTGGATGTGAATGGTTTACATCATTTAAATAAGGTCTCCTCCAAACAGACAATATGTCCTCTATCCATGTACTCTATAACTCTATCCATGTACTCTAGAATTCTATCCATGTATTCTAGTACTGTATCCATGTATTCTAGAACTCTATCCATGTATTCTAGTACTATATCCATGTATTCTAGTATTCTGTCCATGTATTCTAGTACTCTATCCATGTATTCTAGTACTCCATCTATGTATTCTAGTACTATATATATATGTATTCTAGTACTCTGTCCATGTATTCTAGTACTCCATCCATGTATTCTAGAACTCTATCCATGTATTCAAGTACTCTGTCTATGTATTCTAGTACTATATCCATGGATTCTAGTATTCTAGTACTCTGTCCATGTATTCTAGTACTCTATCAATGTATTCTAGTACTCTGTCCATGTATTCTAGTACTCCATCTATGTATTATAGTACTATATATATGTATTCTAGTACTCTGTCCATGTATTCTAGTACTATATCCATGGATTCTAGTACTATATCCATGTACTCTCTGATCTGGTAACTATCAATCAAAAGCCACAGCGTGTGTAGGGAGTTATGTGGCTGAGCGGTTAGGGATTCGGGCTAGTAATCAGAAGGTTGCTGGTTTGAGTCCCGGCTGTGCGAAATGAAGTTGTGTACCTGGGCAAGGCACTTCACCCTACTTGCCTCGGGGGAATGTCCCTGTACTTACTGTAAGTTGCTCTGGATAAGAGCGTCTGCTACATGACTAAATGTAATGTGAATCAAGATACCTTTTGGTAGACCCTGGTCAAACCAGAGAAGTGAGTAGAAAGAAGAGGAGACCAGGAGAGTTACATCTCTGGAATAAGAGACCACTGCACCTTTTTCTTTCCTTTTAAAAAAGTTGAGAAGGACATGTTTGAGTGAGGAACAGAAGGGTAATATTTAAGACGCCACTGGAAATTTTACCCTGCTGTTCTTCACTCATAATTGTCCTTCTCAACTTTTTTTTCTTCTCCAAAAGTTAGACCACTGCACCTTTTTCTTTCCTTTACAAATACTAACATAAGGAAAGTTTTGAGTGAGGAACAGAAGGGTTCAATTTGCAGTGGACTCTTAAACACACTGACTAAAGCAGTGAGAGAAAGCAAGAGTTTATGCTCTTCAGAGCATTTCCAACTTGAACAGAACTAGTGTGAACCTGAAACACAACTGTGTGTTTGTACATTGGCCCTGAATACAAGTACCATGTTGATTTGTGCTTTTCACTGATTGTGGTAGTGTACGAAATAGATTTGTGTAAAGGATTGAATGTGGTTTTATATGATTTTATTGCAGTTTATTGTATTAATTCACTGGGGCATTTAGGTGAAATATAAAAACATAAAATATATTACTGGAGACTGGATAATATTTCCTGTTTTAAGATTAATATTTTTTTACCAGATTTGTGTTTTTAATTGATACAAACCGTGAAAGATTGACAGGAAAGGTTGTAATAAAGAGAGAAAAGCAGGAAATGGTCCAGGCAAGACTGGAACCCTGAGCCCAGGCCTTAGTCTGTGATTCATTCTCTACCCCTGCATAAAACTGTTGTGTGTTTCTTATGTTAAATATATGGATTACCCTAAAAAACGTAAAAACACTGACCGAAGCAGTGAGAGAAAGCAAGAGTTTATGCTCTTCAGAGCATTTCAAACTTGAACAGAACTAGTGTGAATCTGAAATACAACTCTGTGTTTGTACATCGTCCCTGAATACAGTTATCATGTTGGAGGTTCTCTAAACTAAACAGACATTTTCTTAGGTGATTTGTGCTTTTCACTGATTGTTGTAGTGTACAAAATCGTTTTTTAAAAGGATTGATCGAGATTGTATATGCATTTAGATGATTTTATTTCATTTTTTCACTGGTACATTTAGGTGACATCTCATTGCCATATTTCAAAAAACCTGAAATATTACTGGATTCTGGACAGTTTTTCCTGGTTTAATATGATTATTTACCGGATGTTATGCCTTTATTTGATACAGACCGTGAAAGAGTGACAGGAAAGGTATTAAGAAAGAGAGAAAAGCAGGAAATTACCCAGGCTGGACTTGAACCCTGAGTCAAGGCCTTAGTCTGAGGTTCATGCTCTACCTTGTGAGCCACCAGGGGAGCACTGCCCCTGTGTAAAGATGTGTTATAAATGTTTGAAAATCTAAATGTACATCTACAGTTTAGACTAATATTTTGTAATCACATTTTCTTTTGAACTTCAGTATTTCCACATCTTTATTTTTCACTGTGTGACAGGAGTGATGATCAGAGGGACAGAGTTTTTACCTCCATCATTCAGACTGGGACTGAAGAGTGGATAGAGTTTCTCAGTGAAGGTGCAGCCAGTGTAAGAGCAGATATGAGACCTGGCCTCCACATCATAAAAGGAGACCAGACCCCCCTCATACTCAACAAACACCCCCACCTTCTGGGGCTTCTGTCTCAGGGAGAGGAGGACAGGGGGGTCAGCCGGAGCCCAGTACTCATCTCCATTCCTCAGCCGTACAGTCCAGCATCCATTGTTAGGAGTCACTGTGATCGTACCCTTCCTGTTGATGGACTCTCTGACCACTCCCAGATCCCATCTAGTCTTCCCCTCAACCTGCACCTAATAGTAGAACCACCCTGAGGAGAAGCCCTGCTTTCCCAGGACACGGACAGAACGATCAAACCTCTCTGGGTTGTCAGGGAGATCCTGCCTTATGTCTCCATGTCTCACTTCTTTCCCATCCTCAGACAGGATGAGTTTGGGATGTGCTGTATCAGGGTCCAGAGTCACATCCACTGCATACTGCTGAATCCTCTTCAGTTCAGTGTCAGACAGCTTCTCCATCTCTTTATTGAGTGTCTCCTGCAGCTGAGACACAGCTCTCCTCACTGCCCCCACACTCAGACCACTGATCTCAGACCAGTCCTTGGTGTGTGGAGGGGTGCTCAGGGATGGGAAGCTCTGCAGCAGGTGGAGGTGGTCCTCAGTGTGTGAGAGCTGCTCCAGCTCAGTGCTTCTCCTCTTCAGCTCAGTGATCTCCTGCTCCAGATGTTGAATCAACCCTTCAGCCTGTTTGTCTGCTGCTTTCTGCTTCTCCTCCATCACCTCAATGAGCTCAGCCTGGCTTCTCTCAATGGAGCACACCAGAGCAGTGAATACCTGAACACTGTCTGATATCTCTCTCTCTGCATCTCTCTTGCTGGTCTCTACTGAGAGTTTCATCTCCTGAACCTTCCTAGATCTTTCTTCCATCATCTGGTTCATCTCAGCCATCATCTTCCCCAGATCATTCTTTTTTGGTCTGTACTCTTCCTCTAAGGTGACAGTGTCATGGGTCTTATGTTCTGTTTTCATGCACATGAGACACACACACACGTCTGGTCAGTCCTACAGAACAGCTCCAGGGGTCTCTCATGCTTCTGACACATTCTGTCCTCCAGGTTCTCCACAGGGTCGATCAGCTTGTGTTTCTTCAAGGCTGCAACTCTCTGATGAGGCTCCAGGTGAGCCTCACAGTAAGAGGCCAGACACACCAGACAGGACTTCAGGGCCTTGAGCTTGGTACCTGTACAGTAGTCACATGACACTTCAGGTTTAGCAGGAAGCAGTTCTGGACTGATGGTAGCCTTCAGTGGCCCTGACGTCCTGAACTGAGCAGCCATTTCAGAGATGAAAGTGTTGACATAGAGATCTGGTCTTTTATCAAAAGTCATTTTACACATGGGACATTGACACAGGTCACTGTTATCCCAGTACTTGGTGATACAGGCCTTGCAGAAGTTGTGTCCACATAGAATAGAGACAGGATCAGTGAACACATCCAGACAGATAGAACACTGGAACTGATCTTCAGACTGGAGACTGCTGCAGGAAGCCATTTCTAGAATAAGACCAGAAGTGAACTTGTGAATCTTGTGAACCTATGAACTTAACAAAACTGTATAATGGTTTATTGTTGAAAATGTACTTTTATTAAATGAGCAATAGCATAGACAGAAATAGTACAATACAGAAATATTGCATATAGAAGAGCATAGTTCGATAGTATTTCGAACGTCAGTCAAGCAACAGTCTCTATTTACTATTCACATCATCATTGGATACACCTCTGTCCTGAACAAAGTTAACCCTTTCATGACTGAATTCTATCTAGTATGAACAGGAAGGCTTGTATTACTTCAAAGCTGCAAATCAGATATAACCTCAATTCCCAAAAAGTTGTAACTTTGTGTAAAAAAGATTGGGGCAATAACAGGCTGAAAAAAGTGTTACAGAAAATAAACAGCTGAAGGAACATTTAGCAACTAACTAGGTTAATTGCAAACAGGTCAGTAACGATTGGGTATAAAAAGAGTATCTTAAAGAGGCAGAGTCTCTCAGACGTAAAGATGTGCAATGGTTCACCAATCTGCCAAAACCTGCATCTACATATCGTGGAACCATTTCATAATAATGTTCCTCAACGTAAAATTGTGAAGACTTTGGACTTTGAACAACGGATCCAAAGTGGAAAAGGTCAGCTGCTTCAGGTTCTTCGGGGTGAACATCAGCAATGATCTCACCTGGTCTGCTCACACGGAAAAGGTGGTCAAAGCGGCCCGGAAACGCCTCTTCTCCTGAGGAGACTGAAGAAGTTTGGCATGGACACAGTCATCCTCACTAACTTTACAGATGCACCATAGAGTGCATACTGACTGGTTGCATCACAGTGTGGTATGGGAGCTGCACAGACAGGGACCATAAGGCCCTACATAGTGTGGTCAGGTCTGCTGAGTTCTTCATCAGCAGGAAGCTCCCAGCCCTTCAGGACACCTACCACACACGATGCCTCAGGAAAGCTGGCAGCATTCTAAGAGACTGTTACCACCCATCCTTCAGTCTTTTTACCCCGTTGACCTTCTGGCAGGCGACGCAGACTGGACTACAGTTTCTTTCCAAGGGCCATCAGGCTCCTGAATGAACCTTGATATGGACACTGTCGACACTCACACTAGTCACTTTACACACTGTCACTTCAGCTACTGGTGGCACAATCAGCAATATTGCACTAATTGTACCCTACTTGTCTCTAGGTTAGTATAGGTTATACGGTTAGTATAGGATTGTGTATTATAGGTTTAGTATACTGTATTGGTTATTATTGTGTATATTTAGGATGTTTATTCTAATATATGTTAGCTTATCATAGGTGTAACCTATGTTCTGAGTAAGTAGGGTTGGTTGTGTTATATAAAGGTGAAGGTGCAGCCGGGTTTACCTGTGAAGAAAGCCTGAGGCATCATGGGAAATGTAGTGTGAAGTGGACAGCCTAGAAGTCTGAATACCTCTCCCATGTCAGGAGACTCACCATATCTGTCTATCTAGTTGACTTTTTTTCTAATGCTGTAAATTGGATAAGGTTTAATAAAATACATAATTTGAGATACAGTAAACTTTTCCTGGAGCAGGGCTCCATCTGGTGGGCACTCCAGACAACACACTCCTACCTTGCTGACAGGAAGTAAGAATAAAGCAATCATACTCACCAGTTTTACATCACCATGACAGCATGCTCACCAGTATTTCATAATCACCATGACAGCATACTAACCAGTTTTCCATCACCATGACAGCATACTCACCAGTATCTCATCATCACCACAACCACAGCATCAATATCAACACATACTGAAGAGAAGCTTTGTATTTTGCCCTTTATTGGTGCAATGAGGCAGACACAGAAGCAGCATAATGAAGGTGTTCATCTTGGAGGTTTGACAGACTGGAGTCACATCTCTGCTATCAGGTACATCACATCAGTTATCTGTTTTACAACACAGAATTAAAACTGATGGGAGTTTATTATATTAATCTGGACAACTAGTATATTGGCTACATATGCAGAAGAGAACAGTTTCCAGAGCATGTGTGTGTGTGTGCGAGGAGTGTGTGTGTGTGTGTGTTAGAAGTGTATGCAGTCTTCGTAGAGAGACAGCAGTAGCAGTATGCTCCAGCCGGTCAGCAGTCCAACGTTCTGCAGGAAGAACATCAGCCAGGGGTGACGGCTGTCCACATGGACCATGGTGGGGAGCTGCATACACACACACACACACACACATACATACACACACACATGCATACAGATAGAGACACGCAAACATTTACACACAGAGACACACACACAATCACACAGACACACACACATTAGAGAAAGCATGATCTCCAGCTAGTGCGGTAGCAGCTACTAACAGGGTCTGTCTGTCGCCATGGTTACATGTCTGATTGTCATGGTTACATGTCTGATTGTCATGGTTGCATGTCAAATTACCATGGTTACATGCAGGGGCGGACTGGCCATCGGGGATACCGGGGGAATCCCCAGTGTCCCGACGGGGTTGGGATGGTCCGAAATACCGGCCCACTTCCATCACCAACCGGACCTCCCTCTGACATCGCTGGCACCTCCAACTATTTTCCATATTACACAGCTTGAACACGTATAACGTATAATATATAATGTTGCCTTGCCTACTCAACATTTGCGTCACTCGCTAGAAGCTCAGGGAGAAAAAGAACGATACGTGCGATGCATTGAGTGGGCAACGCGCCGTGTACTGAATGGGCCGCGCAGTGTATTGAGTGGGCCGGTCTGATAGTAACTCCCGGGCCACTTTTTTCCCCCAGTCCGTCGCTGATTACGTGGGGGGGGGGGGAAAGAGCAGCTGTTGGTACATTTTACCATGGTACCATACCCACCATATCAGCCAATCCCACATAGAGGAACATCGCGGTGGTAACCGCGGCAATCCACTGCTTGGTGGCGGCGTCGGTTGCTATGGAGAGGGCGAGGTACAGCCCCCCGAACGATGTCATGGCACAGCCCACGTTCAGCATCAGCGCCCTGCGCACCGACACACCACTCTGGAGCAGGATGGCAAAGTCCCCTGCACACACACACACATAGAACCACATAGAACCACATCACACACATGCTGTACACTTATACTATGAGGGGACGGGATGCAGAGCTGTACTGTGTAAGGATGGGATGTAGGTCTAGCTGCACTGGGTAGGGATGGGTGCAGAGCTGTACTGTGTAAGGATGGGATGTAGGTCTAGCTGCACTGGGTAGGGATGGGTGCAGGGCTGTACTGTGTGAGGATGGGATGTAGGTCTAGCTGCACTGGGTAGGGATGGGTGCAGGGCTGTACTGTGTAAGGATGGGATGTAGGTCTAGCTGCACTGGGTAGGGATGGGTGCAGAGCTGTACTGTGTGAGGATGGGATGTATGTCTAGCTGCACTGGGAGGGGAAGGGAGGGAGGAGAGGTCAGTGAGGACAGCAGAGTATAAAGTTGATCTCATGTCAGATTAAGTTACACAATCTACAGTACATACCAACAGCTGAACGTGGCTGCTCCAATAAGGGCCCAGTATACTAGTTCATTCAAGACACTCACATGTTGATTTAACAATTTATTCCAATGTAAATATGTTTATCTTTGGAGGTGTGGATCTATCCAAAGGGAAACACTCTGGTTCGGAGCATGGCTAGAATAGCACAAGTTAATACAAGAACAAGGCAGGATACAAATACAATGTCCAAATCCAGGAAAATGTACTGCACGTTTAACAGTCAAAAGGCTTCACAGAGCACTAACAACGCCCTGCAGTGACGATACAGCAGACAGGAGGAGCTGGAGATGGTGGAAGGTGAAAGCAACATTGCACATGATGCACATAGCAGCACATGATGTGTGAGTGTGTGTGTCTGGCTCTGTGAGTGCGTGCAGTATTTAAGGGCCCTGGAGGAGAAGGTCTAGACATGAAATGAGCACACCAGCAGTTGTTGTGAGTGGGGAAAATCTTGAATTGTCCTTCTACCTCACTTTTTCAATGTTCTCATCCTTGCAGGGGGGTACTCCAGAAAGCAGGTTATGCAACATAACCGGGTAAGTTAACTCCTCATCTGACAGCCAGCGTTGTAGCAACATTGCCTGTAAGTTGCTGCAACATTGTGTGTCAGCTGGAGCGTTAACTTACCTGGTTATGTTGTAACACCTGCTTTCTGGAAAAGCCTCCTGATTTCTGTTGTTGAGCCCGGTTATGTTTGCACTATGGGTAGGAATACACACTCTCGCACATACAGTACACATTAACACTTGCACACACATTCTGATCATGGATTATATATGATTCTTTCTCTTGAGGTATTGCCACTGTTTGTTTTAGTGTTTTGCTCAACTCCTCCCACTGTTTCTATGAGGTTTGGAAGTCAAATTTGTAAATGTTTTTCATGCTTAGTATGGAGCAAACACATCTATAAAATATCAGTAAACGATGTAGCCATAAATTACAGCAATGACTTGCTTTATTGAGACTCTTCATACTTAGAATATGGTGTGTATTTAGATCAGGTTAAAAGTAAAGTTATTAAACGTTAGTTTGTGTTTTTATTTAATGCTGGTCTCAGATCAGTTACAGCTGGTGTAAATGCTGGTCTCAGATCAGTTACATATGGTGTTAATGCTGGTCTCAGATCAGTTACAGCTGGTGTAAATGCTGGTCTCAGATCAGTTACATATAGTGTTAATGCTGGTCTCAGATCAGTTACAGCTGGTGTTAATGCTGGTCTCAGATCAGTTACAGTTGATCTTAATGCTGGTCAAAAATCAGTTACAGCTGGGCTTAATGCTGGTCTCAGATCAGTTACAGCTGGTCATAATGCTGTCAACTAGATATTCATATCTGACCTGTTGAGTGTGTTTCTTATGTTAAATATATGGATTACCCTAAAAAACGTAAAAACACTGACTGAAGCAGTGAGATTAAGCAAGATCTTATGCTCTTAAGAGCATTTCACACTTGAACAGAACCAGTGTGAACCTGAAATACAACTGTGTGTTGTATATCGTCCCTGAATACAGGCATCATGTTGGAGGTTCTCTAAACTAAACAGACATTCTCAAAGGTGATTTGTGCTTTTCACTGATTGTGGTAGTGTACAAAATTGTTTTTTTTAAAGGATTGAATAAGGTTTTATATGCATTTATTGCATTTTAGGTCATTTTATTTCATTTGTTCACTGGTACATTTACGTGACATCTCATTGCCATTTATGCCTTTATTTGATACAGACTGTGAAAGATTGACAGGACAGGTAGTAAGAAAGAGAGAAAAGCAGGAAATGACCCAGGCTGGACTCGAACCCCGAGTCAAGGCCTCAGTCTGAGGTTCATGCTCTACCTTGTGAGCCACCAGGGGAGCACTGCCCCTCTATAAAGATTTGTTATAAATGTTTGAAAATCTAAATGACTTTGTCTCCAGCATACTCACAACAATTTTGTGTAGATTCATATTTTGTAATCACATTTTCTTTTGAACTCCAGCATTTCCACATCTTGATTTGTCACTGTGTGACAGGAGTGATGATCAGAGGGGCAGAGTTTTCACCTCCATCATTCAGACAGGGACTGAAGAGTGGATAGAGTTTCTCAGTGAAGGTGCAGCCAGTGAAAGAGTAGATATGAGACCTGGCCTCCACATCATAAAAGGAGACCAGACCCTCCTCATAGTCCACAAACACTCCCACATTCTGGGGCTTCTGTCTCAGGGAGAGGAGGACAGGGGGGCCAGGCAGACCCCAGTACTCATCTCCACTCCTCAGACATATAGTCCAGTATCCATTGTTAGGCCTCAGTTTCACATTCCCCTTCCTGTTGATGGACTCTCTGACCACTCCCACTGTCCACTCAGTCTTCCCCTCAACCTGCACCTCATAGTAGAACCTCCCTGAGGAGAAGCCCTGCTTTCCCAGGACATTGACACAATGATCAAACCTCTCTGGGTTGTCAGGCAGATCCTGCCTTATGTCTCCATATCTCACTTGTTTCCCATCCTCAGACAGGATGATTTTGGGATGTGCTGTATCAGGGTCCAGAGTCACATCCACTGCATACTGCTGAATCCTCTTCAGTTCAGTGTCAGACAACTTCTCCATCTCTTCATTGAGTGTCTCCTGCAGCTGAGACACAGCTCTCCTCACTGCCCCCACACTCAGACCACTGTGGACACTGATCTCAGACCAGTCCTTGGTGTGTGCAGGGGTGCTCAGGGATGGGAAGCTCTGCAGCAGGTGGAGGTGGTCCTCAGTGTGTGAGAGCTGCTCCAGCTCAGTGCTTCTCCTCTTCAGCTCAGTGATCTCCTGCTCCAGATCTTGAATCAACCCTTCAGCCTGTTTCTCTGCTGCTTTCTGCTTCTCCTCCATCACCTCAATGAGCTCAGCCTGGCTTCTCTCAATGGAGCGCACCAGAGAAGTGAAGACCTCAACACTGTCTGATATCTCTCTCTCTGCATCTCTCTTGCTGGTCTCTACTGAGAGTTTGACCCCCTGAACCTTCTTAGATCTTTCTTCCGTCATCTGCTTCATCTCAGCCATCATCTTCCCCAGATCATTCTTTTTTGGTCTGTACTCTTCCTCTAAAGTGACAGTGTCATGGGTCTTATGGTCTGTTCTCGTGCACATGAGACAAACACACATCTGGTCAGTCCTACAGAACAGCTCCAGGGGTCTCTCATGCTTCTGACACATCCTGCCCTCCAGGTTCTCCACAGGGTCGATCAACTTGTGTTTCTTCAAGGCTGCAACTCTCTGATGAGGCTCCAGGTGAGTCTCACAGTAAGAGGCCAGACACACCAAACAGGACTTCAGGGCCTTGAGCTTGGTACCAGTACAGATGTCACATGACACTTCTCCAGATCTGGCTGGTCGTAGGTATTGGCTGTTGGGTTTATTTTTCACTGCCTTGCAGGTCTCCTATAGAATTTCTCCTTGCACATGGGACATTGACACAGGTCACTGTTGTCCCAGTACTTGGTGATACAGGCCTTGCAGAAGTTGTGTCCACATGGAATAGAGACAGGATCAGTGAACACATCCAGACATATAGAACAGAGGAACTGATCTTCAGACTGGAGACTGCTGCAGGAAGCCATTTCTGCTCTGGAGAGAGAGATCAAAAGTGAAACCATGAAACTGAGCTGAGTCAGGGAGTCATTTGTTTCGTGATAGTTTGAGATTTTGAATAGTTCAAGAAACAGTGACAAGTACAGTCATGTTGATTTTATTCACACTTATGATTCACATTACTACACTGTATGCCTTAACATGAGCATACTTTTATGACAAAATAAATATAATATATATTATATTTAATAATAATAATACTGTCAAGTATTATTATTATTATTATTAACGCCCACATCATATGCATCAATCCTTGTCATTTAGACTACTCACCTGTGTTTTAGTCTTGATGTTCTGTCTAACTGCTGGATACTTTTAGAAACAGATTCTTGTTTTGTGCGTCTGTTCAGTGCTTCGATACTGTAAGTCTGTCCACTTCAGTTTCACTTCAGTGAGTTGAGTTAACAATGCTCCTCCTACCTAGTTCTGCTTTTAGAATAACGACGTTCCTTTTACTGACTAGACCAGTAATAACTGAATGTATAGGGGGGTGATCAGTGAGCACTATATACAGAGATAAAGAGTGAGATAGAGAGAGAGAGATTATCTGCTCATCTCATGTTCTCATCCTTGCAGGGGGGTACTCCAGAAAGCAGGTTATGCGACATAACCGGGTAAGTTAACTCCTCATCTGACAGCCAGCGTTGTAGCAACATTGCCTGTAAGTTGCTGCAACATTGTGTGTCAGCTGGAGCGTTAACTTACCTGGTTATGTTGTAACACCTGCTTTCTGGAAAAGCCTCCTGGTTTCTGTTGTTGAGCCCGGTTATGTTTGCACTATGGGTGTGGACACACACACACGCACATACAGTACACATTAACACTTGCACACACATTCTGATCATTGATTATATATGATTCTTTCTCTCTTGAGGTATTGCCATTGTTTTTTTTGTTTTTTGCTCAACTCCTCCCACTGTTTCTATGAGGTTTGGAAGTCAAATTTGTAAATGTTTTTCATGCTTAGGATGGAGCAAATACATCTATAAAATATCAGTAAACAATGTAGCCATAAATTACAGCAATGACTTGCATCAATGAGGCTGGAAAAAGTAAGTGTTACTGAAAATAAACAACTGGAGCAACATTTAGCAACTAACTAGGTTAATTGCAAACAGGTCAGTAACATGATTGGGCATAAAAAGAGTATCTTAGAGAGGCAGAGTCTCTCAGAAGTAAAGATGGGCAAAGGTTCACCAATCTGCCAAAACCTGCATCTACATATCGTGGAACCATTTCAGAATAATGTTCTTAAACGTAAAATTGTGAAGACTTTGAATATCTCATCATCTACAGTACATAATATAACAAAATAGTTCTGAGAATCTGGAGAAATTTCTGTGTAAGGGAGAAGGGGGAAAATAAATACTGCTTGCCTGTGATCTTCAGGCACTCAGGCGGCACTGCATCAAAAACAGCCATGATTCTATAATGGAAATCATTGCATGGGCTCAGAAACACCTCGAGAACTCAATGTCTGTGAACATCGATGATGTCGTCCCCAAGAAGGTTGTCCGGTCCGTCCCCAATCAGAAGCCCTGGGTTGGTGCCGCGGTCCGGGCCAACCTGAGAGCCCGGTCTGTCGCCTTTAACTCTGGGGACCCTGATCAGTACAGCAAGGCTAGATACGACCTTCTGAAGGCCATCAAAGCAGCGAAAAGGGCTTAAAGGGCCAAGGTGGAGTCCAGCTACCATGGCTCTGACCCTGACTCTGAGGGAGAGGCTACAGTGAGACCCAGTCCTCTGGCCTACTGCCAGACGAGCTGAATGCCTTCTACGCTCGCTTTGAGAGGGACAGTGACCCCCCTGCAGTGGAGCTACCTGAAGGCCTAGCCAGTGGTGAGCCTACACTAACTGTAGCTGAGCTGAGGCATTGCTTCAAAAATATCAACCCTCGCAAGGCACCTGGCCCAGACGGCATATCAGGTAGGGCCCTCAGGGGCTGCGCTAACCAGCTAGCAGGGGTCTTCAGTGACATCTTCAACCTCTCCCTCAGCCTGTCTGTACTCCCCACCTGCTTCAAGAGGACCACCATCCCTGTGCCCAAGAACACCAAGGTCACCTGCATGAACGACTATCGCCCGATAGCACTGACCTCTGTCATCATGAAGTACTTCGAGCGGCTAGTCAAATCATTCATCTGCTCCTCGCTGCCCCTGTTAGAAAAGTTAAAAATGTAACTGTTATCCTGTAATAAGAATGATTCTGTGTTGAGCATTCCTTGTCAGTAGAGAGCCCTCTCCCAACATGAACTCTGGGTAACACTAGGCTTACGTAAACAAACTGACCTAGGCTGACCATTATCTTACTAGAGGTACAATAAATGTGTTAACCTTATCTGTGCTGAGTGAATCATATGGTCAAGCCTAGGGTCAGAGAACTCTGTAAATTTCCACGCACACACGCGTGCCAGGTCTATGCAAGGGAGCCAATGAAGAAGAGCCATGGGACATTTGTATGCCTTTGTTTTAACCGATGACTGTCGAGCGGTTCTGTTTAAATAGGTAGCTAGCACAACATGCTAGCAGACAAACTTTGTAGCACAATGGCGTATGATGTTTTTGTCTCCTTGTGGGCCGGCCGCAATGAATCTTTCTTAAACTTGTTCGAGCAAACCCCGCTACAACCGACTGACTGTGCAATGCTTGATAGATTAATATTACTGACAGCCCCCCACCCTTGACCCTATGCAGTTTGCATACCGGTAAACAGGTCTACAGACGATGCCATCGCCCTGACAACGCTCTCTCCCACCTGGACAAAGGGAATACGTATGTGAGGATGCTGTACATCTCAGCATTCAACACCATCATCCCCTCCAGACTTGTCTCCAAGCTTGTGGACCTGGGACTAAGCACCTCCCTCTTCAAGTGGATCTTCCACTTCCTGAATGGGAGGCCACAGGTGGTGAGAATCGGTGAACGCACCTCATCCACACTGATCAC
Source organism: Osmerus eperlanus (assembly GCF_963692335.1). Classification (NCBI taxonomy): domain Eukaryota; kingdom Metazoa; phylum Chordata; class Actinopteri; order Osmeriformes; family Osmeridae; genus Osmerus; species Osmerus eperlanus. The sequence continues at coordinate 3,054,652 of NC_085037.1, forward strand.
CAACACAGGCACCCCCCAGGGCTGTGTGCTCAGCCCTCTCCTGTTCTCCTTGTTCACTCACAACTGTGCGGCAAAGCACAGCTCCAACCTCCTTGTTAAGTTTGCTGACGACACAACCATTGTGGGCCTCATCTCTGACAGTGACGAGTCAGCCTACAGAGAGGAGATTGATACCCTGACATCATGGTGTCAGGACAATGACATCTCTTAATAACCTCAGGAGGAGGAGCATGCACCTCTACACATCAACGGATCCGATGTGGAAAAGGTCAGCTGCTTCAGGTTCTTCGGGGTGAACATCAGCAATGATCTCACCTGGTCTGCTCACATGGACAAGGTGGTCAAAGCGGCCCGGAAACACCTCTTCTTCTTGAGGAGACTGAAGAAGTTTGGCATGGACACAGTCATCCTCACTAACTTTACAGATGCACCATAGAGAGCATACTGACTGGTTGCATCACAGTGTGGTATGGGAGCTGCACAGACAGGGACCACAAGGCCCTACATAGTGTGGTCAGGTCTGCTGAGTTCATAATCGGCAGGACTCTCCCAGCCCTTCAGGACACCTACCACACACGATGCCTCAGGAAAGCTGGCAGCATTCTAAGAGACTGTTACCACCCATCCTTCAGTCTTTTTACCCTGTTTCCTTCTGGCAGGCGACGCAGACTGGACTACAGTTTCTTTCCAAGGGCCATCAGGCTCCTGAATGAACATTGATATGGACACTGTCGACACTCACACTAGTCACTTTACACGCTGTCACTTCAGCTACTGGTTGCACTTTCAGCTGTTGGTGGCACAATCAGAAATATTGCACTAATTGTACCCTACTTGTCTCTAGGTTAGTATAGGTTATGAGGTTAGTATAGGATTGTGTATTATAGGTTTAGTATACTGTATTGTTTATTATTTTGTATATTTAGGAGGTTTATTATATTATATGTTAGCTTATCATAGGTGTGACCTATGATGTTTTGAGTAAGTAGGCTTGGTGTGTTATATAAAGGTGAAGGTGCAGCCGGGTTTACCTGTGAAGAAAGCCTGAGGCATCATGGGAAATGTAGTGTGAAGTGGACAGCCTAGCAGTCTGAATACCTCTCCCATGTCAGGAGACTCACCATATCTGTCTATCTAGTTGACTCTTTTTCAATGTTGTAAATTGGATAAGGTTTAATAAAATACACAATTTGTGATACAGTAAACACCTTTCCTTGAGCAGGGCTCCATCTAGTGGGCACTCCTGACCACACACTCCTACATTGCTGACAGGAAGTAAGAATAAAGCAATCATACTCACCAGTTTTCCAACACCATGACAACATGCTCACCAGTATTTGATCATCACCATGACAGCATACTCACCAGTTTCCCATCACCATGACAGCATACTCACCAGTATTTCATCATCACAACAACCACCGCAACAATATCAACACATACTGATGGACTAATAATAGATAATAGTTAATTGTCAGTGGGAGTCCTTGGCCTTATTGAAGAGGCCAGTAGTAGACGGAAAGAAACTGTTCTCGTGGCGTGAGGTTTTGGTCCTGATGGACCACAGCCTTCTGCCGGAGGGGAGTGACTGGAACAGAGTGTCCAGGGTGGGAGGAGTCGGCCACAATCTTCCTCTTTCGCCTCAGGGTCCTCGCTGATGTTCAGTTCCCACTTGAGGTCCTGGAAGAGGATAGTGCCCAGGAAGCAGAAGGACTCCACAGTGTTGACTGGGGAGTCACACAGGGTGATGGGGGTGAGTGGGGCTGTATTCTTCCACAACCATCTCCACTGTCTTAAGAGCATTGAGCTCTAAGTTGTTCTGGCTGCACCAGGTCATCAGGTTGTCAGCTTCCCACCTGTAATCAGACTCGTCCCCGTCAGAGATGAGCCCAATGATGGTGGTGTCATATGCAAACTTTAAGAGTTTGACGGATGGATGACTGGAGGTGCAGCTGTTGGTGTACAGGGAGAAGAGCAGAGGGGAAAGGACGCAGCCCTGTCGGACAGGAAGTCTGTGATCCACCTGAGTCGGGCACGTTCAGCTGGAAGGTCTCTTGGCTTGTAGTTAGTAATCTGCCTGAGCCCTCTCCAGACAGAAGCAGAGTCGTTAGCAGAGAATTGGTGTTTTAGTCTCTCTGAGTACAGCCGTTTAGCCTCTCTCACCGCCTTGCTGAACCTGTTCTTCGACTCCTTGAATCTGTCTCTATCCCCACTCCACTCCACCTCTTGCGACGCGTGGAGCGAGCCCGCTTTAGGCGTCAGCAGTCGTTGCTGCAGTAGGTTCGTCGGACAGCCAAGCCGCGGTTGTGAGTCTAGTTGCGGGCAGCGGAATCCAGCTGTTCCCTCCATCCGATCGTAAACGCGTACTTTTAGAATGAAGCTCTTTCCCCTCCATTTAGTCCCTGCTCCTTTTTAAAGGAGCCCCTGCTATTGGCCATTGGCCAACCAATCAGTGGAAGAAGTGATGAAGAGTGATGGGCTGCATCACTGTCAGCTGGGGAGTTTACTCTCCCCATCCTTGTTGTCTCCAAACACTGCATTGCACATATCATAACAACAGCACACACATGATACCATGCAATAGTCACAGCAAACAATATGAAATCACCACAACGTAAATAACCACAGCAAACAAAAACATCTCAAATCATAATCAAACCCCACTAAAATGTACTACAGAAATAGCAGACAAACATAGGCTGGCCAACTGGCATCTGTGACATTAACACCTCACATCAAACATCATATCTCAACTGTCCTCTGTCTTAGCTTTGCCTGCTGTTAGTCTTGCTGTAGTAGATGGTGTCACAAGAATAATGCACTATACACACACCCACACAAAACACAACCGTTTGTCTATGTTCACAGATGATGAGGGTTAACTATGAAGACAGTTGAGGGGGATAACAATGCCGATACTGAAGACAGTCTGTGATCTCTGTGGGTGTGTGTTTGTATGAGTTCAAGGTTGATTGTAGGAGGACATATTTTGATGATTATAGGACATATTTGTCATCAAATTATTTCAGGAATCTATTTGTTTAGGCAGAATCTATGGAAACATGTAGAATTTGAAGTATATTAAGAGCTTGTGTGTGTGTGTCTGTGTGTGTGTGTGTGTGTGTGTGTGTGTGTGTGTGTGTGTGTGTGTGTGTGTGTGTGTGTGTGTGTGTGTGTGTGTGTGTGTGTCAAATATGAGAGAGAGGGGTAGTGACTCTGTTGGTCATGAGTGAATGCAGGGGCGGTTCTAGGCACGGGCGAACCAGCCAGCCGCCCGGGGTGGCACGAAGAGAGGGGAGGCATTTTCTGGCATTTTGTGTTTGGCGCCCTCTGGTGCAGTGGAGAACCTAGCCCCGGGCGCCAAATGTGCTAGGACCGCCACTGAGTGAATGTCTAGTTGACTGACCTGTTGAGTTTGTTTGTAATGTTAAATATGTGGATTAACCTAAACAACTTAAACACACTGGCCGAAGCAGTGAGAGAAAGCAAGAGTTTATGCTCTTCAGAGCATTTCCAACTTGAACAGAACTAGTGTGAACCTGAAACACAACTGTGTGTTTGTACATTGGCCCTGAATACAGGCATCATGTTGGAGGTTTTCTAAACTAAACAGACATTCTCAAAGGTGATTTGTGATTTTCACTGATTGTGGTAGTGTACAAAATAGTTTTTTTAAAGGATTGAATGAGGTTTTATATCAATTTATTGCATTTGAGGTCATTTGATTTCATTTGTTCACTGGTACATTTAGGTGACATCTCATTGCCATATTTCATAAAACCTATTATTACTGGATTCTGGACAGGATTTCCTGGTTTAAGATGATTATTTACTATATTTATTTGCCTTTATTTGATACAGACCATGAAAGAGTGACAGGAAAGGTAGTCAGAAAGAGAGAAAAGCAGGAAATGACCCAGGCTGGACTTGAACCCTGAGTCAAGGCCTCAGTCTGAGGTTCATGCTCTACCCTGTGAGCCACCAGGGGAGCACTGCCCCTGTAGTAAGAGTTTTTATAAATGTTTGAAAATCTAAATTACTTTATCTCCAGCATACTCACAACAGTTTTGTTCAGAATAATATTTTGTAATCACATTTTCTTTTGAACTCCAGAATTTCCACATCTTTATTTTTCACTGTGTGACATGAGTGATGATCAGAGGGGCAGAGTTTTTAACTCCATCATTCAGACAGGGACTGAAGAGTGGATAGAGTTTCTCAGTGAAGGTGCAGCCAGTGAAAGAGTAGATATGAGACCTGGCCTCCACATCATAAAAGGAGACCAGACCCTCCTCATAGTCCACAAACACCCCCACCTTCTGGGGCTTCTGTCTCAGGGAGAGTGGGACAGGGGGGTCAGCCAGAGCCCAGTACTCATCTCCATTCCTCAGAAATACAGTCCAGTATCCATTGTTAGGACTCGCTCTGATCTTCCCCTTCCTGTTGATGGACTCTCTGGCCACTCCCAGATCCCACTTAGTCTTCCCCTCAACCTGCACCTCATAGTAGAACCTCCCTGTGGAGAAGCCCTGCTTTCCCAGGACATTGCCACAACGATCAAACCTCTCTGGGTTGTCAGGGAGATCCTGCCTTATGTCTCCACATCTCACTTGTTTCCCATCCTCAGACAGGATGAGATTAGGATGTGCTGTATCAGGGTCCAGAGTCAAATCCACTGCATACTGCTGAATCCTCTTCAGCTTGACTTCAGGCAGCTTCTCCATCTCTTTATTGAGTGTCTCCTGCAGCTGAGACACAGCTTTCCTCACTGCCCCCACACTCAGACCACTGTGGACACTGATCTCAGACCAGTCCTTGGTGTGTGGAGGGGTGCTCAGGGATGGGAAGCTCTGGAGCAGGTGGAGGTGGTCCTCAGTGTGTGAGAGCTGCTCCAGCTCAGTGCTTCTCCTCTTCAGCTCAGTGATCTCCTGCTCCAGATCTTGAATCAACCCTTCAGCCTGTTTCTCTGCTGCTTTCTGCTTCTCCTCCATCACCTCAATGAGCTCAGCCTGGCTTCTCTCAATGGAGCGCACCAGAGCAGTGAAGACCTGAACACTGTCTGATATCTCTCTCTCTGCATCTCTCTTGCTGGTCTCTACTGAGAGTTTGATCTCTTGAACCTTCTCCAGTCTCTCCTGGATCATCTGCTGCATGTCTCCCTCTGTCTTCTTCATCTGAGTCTTCCTCTCTTCACACTCCTCCTCTAGAGGAACGGTATCATGGGTCTTGTGGTCCGTCTCAGTGCAGAACCGACACACACACGTCTGGTCAGTCCTACAGAACAGCTCCAGGGGTCTCTCATGCTTCTGACACATCCTGTCCTCCAGGTTCTCCACAGGGTCGATCAACTTGTGTTTCTTCAAGGCTGCAACTCTCTGATGAGGCTCCAGGTGAGTCTCACAGTAAGAGGCCAGACACACCAAACAGGACTTCAGGGCCTTGAGCTTGGTACCTGTACAGTAGTCACATGACACTTCAGGTTTAGTAGGACGCAGTTCTGGACTGATGGTAGCTTTCACTGGCTCTGACTTCCTGAACTGAGCAGCCATCTCAGAGATGAAAGTGTTGACATAGAGATCTGGTCTCTTATCAAAAGTCATTTTACACATGGGACATTGACACAGGTCACTGTTGTCCCAGTACTTGGTGATACAGGCCTTGCAGAAGTTGTGTCCACATAGAATAGAGACAGGATCAGTGAACACATCCAGACAGATAGAACACTGGAACTGATCTTCAGACAGGAGACTGCTGCAGGAAGCCATTTCTAGAATAAGACCAGAAGTTAAATTATGAATCTTGTGAACCTATGAACAAAACTATAATGTTATATTGTTGAAAATGTACTTTCATTAAATAAGCAATAGCATAGACAGATATAGTACAATACAGAATTACTTCATATAGAAGAGTATAGTTCTATAGTATTTCGAACGTCAGAGTCAAGCAACAGTCTCAATTTACTTTTCACATCATCATTGGATACACCTGATTGATTCTCTGCTCTCACCTGTAGGTACTTATGTTGTTTTCTATGATCTCTGTGTATAATATAACCAAATCACTGTCTACCTAAACTAAGTAGAAAGTTTTTTCGAGAGTTTAGAATCACTTTAGTTTCGTTTCAGTGAAATAACGATAAGAGGCTCCTCCCCTCCCAGTCCTCTGTCCTGAACCAAGTTAACCCTTTCATGACTGAATTCTATCTAGCAAGTCAGCTGACTTGGGGTTTTATTACTTTGAAGTAAGTGAATGGGAGAGAGATAAAGAGATAGAAACAGAAAAATAAAAAAATTGTGTGTGATGAGGGAAGAATGACAGAGAGACATGTTCAATGGAAGTTATGTGAATATAAGTGTGTGTGTATGGTGTGTTTATGTGTGTGTGTGTGTGCAGAGTGAGCATGCGTATATTACTACATTTCAGTCAAGATACTCTTGTACTGAATTAATCGGGCAGAGCTGGTTCATGCAAGAGACTCAGAGACCTTAGCGCGTCACTAGCATCTCGTCATATTACGCAGTCGGGGCACGCCTTCTTAGCTGGGCGGGCTATTTAAACAGGGTATCACTGCAATCTGCATTGCTAGTGCGACACAGCATGTTCTCTGTTTCAATCTGCTGCCTCCGCCTCCCCGGCCTCCACCCTTGGTTCTGTGTTCCTGTCGTAGGGGGAAAGCGTTGACTGCTCTCTGCTCGGATGTCGAGACGGTGTCTCCGTTGGGTGCGGCAGGGATCCGCTGCGAGTAGAACCATTATGCCAAATCATGTATTGTATCGTGTGTAATAAAGTATTAAGTAATCACTACTACTGAGTCCGCCTGCCTGAACCATGTGTTGCAATGGAATACTGTAGATTTGTCACTGGCAAATGTTCTATATATATGGAAAACATGGTGCCTTGGAGCAGCTATAGCATAGCACAATCTTAGCACATCAAACTTTGTCTTTAGACTTTTTTAACATGCAAAGTCAAAAGGCTTCACAGAGCATTAACAACATCCTGTAGTGATGGTGAAGGGTGGCAGCAACAGCACAATATGCAGGAACACAGTAACACATGATGTGTGAGCATGTGTGTTCAGGTCTGTGAAGGCATGCAGTATTCAAGTCCTCTAAGGGGGAAGCCACGATTTATGAAGCACCATAAAAACCTTAGTGGTCATTGCACCTTTCAAGTTTCCTACAATACAACTGGTGCCTGAACCCCACCTGAACCCTGTACTCTGTCTGTACTGCAGGACTGTACATCACTAAACCAATCACTCAGTAAATCACTACACTCTGTACGTCACTCATAGACAACTGGAGAGAGTCTGACATCCACACAAACCTCCCCTGACTGGATGTTCCCCTCTTTGTCACATACAGAGCACACACTTACATATTCATTCTCTGAGGTCCATCACACAATGCACACTGGTAACATGAAGTCAGCTACCACACAAGCATTGTCTTTATTTGTGAGAAATGAAGGTGGATGTTTGACAGTGAAATGAACACTCCAGCACTGATCTAGCAGCCTGGTTTGAGTCACCTGCAGCTTGTTGAGATCTCTCCTTGCTGCTGCTGACCATGTGACTGGGCAGAACTCCAGGTGAGGTCAGACCAGTGACTGGACCACCTGGAGCTGATCTGAGGTGTCACACACAGAACATGTTCTCATCCTGGTCATACCTGTTCCCATGTTACAGTCTATGTGTTGAGATAGAAGCTTGTCCAGTGTAATGCCTAATCATTTGACTTGATTCATGTTCCACTGACATCTAACTACACAGTTAACAAGTGTACAGAATTATGTATGTGTTCATGTAAGGGGACATTTAGTGGTGAAAGCCTAACATGACAAGTAACCTCTACTGAGTGTTTGATTGTTATCTAGACTGACTGAATGAACTGAGTTTGACCGTGGTCTTTGTGTGTTCCAGAATGACACACTGACCTCAGTGTCTTGACCCTTCCTCTTTTACCTCTGCTACCCTGACCCCAGCAGTAACGGGGCACGGCACATCATCACCGGCTCATTGGCTGAACTCCTGCCGAAGGTGTGTGTGATTTGTTTCTCACTAGAGATAAGTCTAAACTGTGTAAGTGCTGTAAATCTGTGTATATGTGTGTGTGTCTCTGTGTCTGTATATGTATGTGTGTGTGTGTGTGTGTGTGTGTGTGTGTGTGTGTGTGTGTGTGTGTGTGTGTGTGTGTGTGTGTGTGTGTATGTATGTGTGTGTGTATGTGTGTGTGCAGGGTGAGATCCTCTTAAGGTGCTGCAGAGTATGAGGAGAGACAAGACTGTCATGGTCCTGGTCATCCTCAGCACCAGTGATACTATACTGTCATGGAGGACCACAAAGAGGTGACACATCAGCAGGTGTAGTTCCCTCCTCTCTCTCCTGCTACTGGAGCTGCTTGTTCACTCTCTCTCTCTGGCCAAACAAGAGACAATGTTCCTTTGCCTCAGGTTTAAATATCAGTGTATTTACTATTTCAAACATGTTCAAATAATAAACTGCTGTGGATCACACACTCTCTCTCACCCCTCCTCTCTTTCTCTCATTCTCTCTCCCCCTCTCTCTTCCTCCCTCTCTCCTTGTCAGATCGCTCAGCAGTCGGAGGGGATCTGTTTGCACGTGATCAGTCTGGTGTTACAGAGACAAGTTTCTACATCCAACAAAATGTTTTCAAGTCAATACTTGAACAATCTTAAAACAGTAAAACGTCCGTAGATAGAGGCTACATTGGTCATTTCATTTTCTGTGGCGTCTCTGACATGGTAAATTGTTGTAGGTGAACCTTGGACGATTTGGCTTGAAAAGAGGTTGAACTTCGTTTGATAAGTTTGAGAACTACAGGTTCAGCATATTTACAACAGTTTGGGGTTTAGGTATAAAAGGGGAGCACTTAATAAAACAACATCAATATTTTTTCCTGATACATAAAATAATAGACCCGCCAACATGAACAGATACTCTTGAGTTGGTTTAGAAAGACCAACTCAAGAGTATATTACTCACCACCTACAAAGCCCTAAACAACCTGGCCCCTCCATACCTTCCAGACCTCCTCCCCCTCCACGCCCCAACCCGTTGCCTCAGGTCTGCCGGCACCAACACTCTGAAGACCATCAGGACTAAGCACCGGACCTGGGGTGACAGGGCCTTCTCAGCTGCTGCACCCTCCCTCTGGAACGCCCTCCCATCCACATCCAACAGGCTCCCACCATTGCATCTTTTAAACAAACCCTCAAAACTCACCTCTTCAAACTCGCCTTCACCTGCTAACTCCTGCTCCCTACCCTCCACTACAGGACTCATTCGCAGAGTTTTCTTTTTCTGTTTGTCTGTTTTGTTTGATCCTCTGTCTCTTATATCTTTGCTGTTGTATTGTTTGTTTATCGTCGCACATGTAAAGCATCTTTGAGTACTCAGAAAAGCGCTATAGAAATATAAATTATTATTATTATACAGATGATCTGCCTGTTTCATTTCACTCGAGAGAAAGCTAGTGTCTGCAGAACCTGTTTACGTTAAACAGACCACTTTTGCCCTTTAGAACATCACACATTAACAAATAAGTTACAAATCTTGACCACAGCTGGACTACTCCATTACCACCCCAAATAAGTGTGTGTGTGTTCATGTTTGCATGTGCATTGTTTACACGTGTTCACAATACATGCAATCATTCCATGTGCCAAAGCCGCAGAGGAAGGTGTTTGTATATCATATAACATTTAGACAGTGACACGTGTCCGTGTGTGTGCATGTGTGTGTTTGTGTCTGTTTGAGTCTGTGTGACAATGAGGGAGAAAAAAAGAGATCCTGCTCTTTGTCTCCATCTCTCACTTGTTCCCCATCCTCAGACAGGATGGGATTTTCTTCTAATGCTGTAAATTGGATAAAGTTTAATAAAATACATAATTTCATATACAGTAAACACCATTCATAGTGGTTGTGTTAAGCAACGTTCTGACCAGTAAGTTAGTCTTCCTCCAGCCGTCGTAAAGAGAGCTTTACAAAAGTGCATAGGTCAATCATAAACAACGAGATAGCCCCAAAACATTGCGGGCGGCCAAAGCATGGAGCATACATTGTGATAAGCAAATAAGTGCCAATAGGAAGAAACATGAGAGCATGTAGTTAAACAAATTACAATTAAACAACATGAACCTCAAAAGTGCAAGAGTGTACCTGTAGGAAAGCAAGCAATAATAGTATATTTCACAGCGAGTACAAGAAGTTAAATCAGTTACAACTAACTAACAAGTGCAACAAGTGCCTCAATAAGTGTCATTGTGTTCCTGGAGGAAATAAACTAACATCTGCTCCACAAATCTTTCCCGGAACAAGTGCGTCTTTAGCCTTTTCTTGAAGGTGGGGAGACAGTCAGTGTCTCTGATGGAGGTGGGGAGGTGATTCCACCATTGGGAGGCCAGACAGGAGAAGAGCTTGGGTTGGGACCGGGCGCTCTTGAGAGGTGGGACCACCAGACGGTTGTCAGAAGAAGACCGTAGGTGGCGGGTGGGGGTGTAAGGCTGGAGGAGAGACTGGATGTAGGCAGGTGCAGTCCCGTTCACCGCTCGGAAGGTCAGTACCAGGGTCTTGAATCGGATACGGGCCGTGATGGGTAGCCAGTGGAGGGAGATAAGGAGCGGGGTACCATGGGAGCGTCTGGGTAGATTGAAGACCAGGCGGGCTGCTGCGTTCTGAATCCTCTGGAGAGGGCGGGTTGCGCATGCTGGGAGACCGGCGAGACGCGAGCTCCAGTAATATAACTTGGCCAGTTGAGTGAAAGTGTCAGGAAAGGTACTAAGAAAGAGAGAAAAGCAGGAAATGTCCCAGGCTGGACTGGAACATCAAGTCAAGGCCTCAGTCTGAGGTTCATGCTCTACCCTGTGAGCCACCAGGGGAGCACTGCCCCTGTATAAAGAGTTTTTATAAATGTTTGAAAATCTAAATGACTTTGTCTCCAGCATACTCACAACAGTTTTGTTCAGATTCATATTTTGTAATCACATTTCTTTTGAACTCCAGCATTTCCACATCTTTTTTTTCACTGTGTGACAGGAGTGATGATCAGAGGGGCAGAGTTTTTACCTCCATCATTCAGACAGGGACTGAAGAGTGGATAGAGTTTCTCAGTGAAGGTGCAGCCAGTGAAAGAGTAGATATGAGACCTGGCCTCCACATCATAAAAGGAGACCAGACCCTCCTCATAGTCCACAAACACTCCCACCTTCTGGGGCTTCTGTCTCAGGGAGAGGAGGACAGGGGAGTCAGCCGGAGCCCAGTACTCATCTCCATTCCTCAGAAATACAGTCCAGTATCCATTGTCAGGACTCAACGTGATCGCTCCCTTCCTGTTGATGGACTCTCTGGCCACTCCCAGATACCACCTAGTCTTCCCCTCAACCTGCACCTCATAGTAGAACCTCCCTGAGGAGAAGCCCTGCTTTCCCAGGACATTGCCACAACGATCAAACCTCTCTGGGTTGTCAGGGAGATCCTGCCTTATGTCTCCATCTCTCACTTGTTTCCCATCCTCAGACAGGATGAGATTAGGATGTGCTGTATCAGGGTCCAGAGTCAAATCCACTGCATACTGCTGAATCCTCTTCAGCTTGACTTCAGGCAGCTTCTCCATCTCTTTATTGAGTGTCTCCTGCAGCTGAGACACAGCTTTCCTCACTGCCCCCACACTCAGACCACTGTGGACACTGATCTCAGACCAGTCCTTGGTGTGTGGAGGGGTGCTCAGGGATGGGAAGCTCTGCAGCAGGTGGAGGTGGTCCTCAGTGTGTGAGAGCTGCTCCAGCTCAGTGCTTCTCCTCTTCAGCTCAGTGATCTCCTGCTCCAGATCTTGAATCAACCCTTCAGCCTGTTTCTCTGCTGCTTTCTGCTTCTCCTCCATCACCTCAATGAGCTCAGCCTGGCTTCTCTCAATGGAGCGCACCAGAGCAGTGAAGACCTGAACACTGTCTGATATCTCTCTCTCTGCATCTCTCTTGCTGGTCTCTACTAAGAGTTTGATCTCCTGAACCTTCTTAGATCTTTCTTCAATCATCTGCTTCATCTCAGCCATCATCTTCCACAGATCATTCTTTTTTGGTCTGAACTCTTCCTCTAAAGTGACAGTGTCATGGGTCTTATGTTCTGTTCTCATGCACATGAGACACACACACGTCTGGTCAGTCCTACAGAACATCTCCAGGGGTCTCTCATGCTTCTGACACATCCTGTCCTCCAGGTTCTCCACAGGGTCGATCAACTTGTGTTTCTTCAAGGCTGCAACTCTCTGATGAGGCTCCAGGTGAGTCTCACAGTAAGAGGCCAGACACACCAAACAGGACTTCAGGGCCTTGAGCTTGGTACCTGTACAGTAGTCACATGACACTTCAGGTTTAGTAGGACGCAGTTCTGGACTGATGGTAGCTTTCACTGGCTCTGACTTCCTGAACTGAGCAGCCATCTCAGAGATGAAAGTGTTGACATAGAGATCTGGTCTCTTATCAAAAGTCATTTTACACATGGGACATTGACACAGGTCACTGTTGTCCCAGTACTTGGTGATACAGGCCTTGCAGAAGTTGTGTCCACATAGAATAGAGACAGGATCAGTGAACACATCCAGACAGATAGAACACTGGAACTGATCTTCAGACAGGAGACTGCTGCAGGAAGCCATTTCTAGAATAAGACCAGAAGTTAAATTATGAATCTTGTGAACCTATGAACAAAACTATAATGTTATATTGTTGAAAATGTACTTTCATTAAATAAGCAATAGCATAGACAGATATAGTACAATACAGAATTACTTCATATAGAAGAGTATAGTTCTATAGTATTTCGAACGTCAGAGTCAAGCAACAGTCTCAATTTACTTTTCACATCATCATTGGATACACCTGATTGATTCTCTGCTCTCACCTGTAGGTACTTATGTTGTTTTCTATGATCTCTGTGTATAATATAACCAAATCACTGTCTACCTAAACTAAGTAGAAAGTTTTTTCGAGAGTTTAGAATCACTTTAGTTTCGTTTCAGTGAAATAACGATAAGAGGCTCCTCCCCTCCCAGTCCTCTGTCCTGAACCAAGTTAACCCTTTCATGACTGAATTCTATCTAGCAAGTCAGCTGACTTGGGGTTTTATTACTTTGAAGTAAGTGAATGGGAGAGAGATAAAGAGATAGAAACAGAAAAATAAAAAAATTGTGTGTGATGAGGGAAGAATGACAGAGAGACATGTTCAATGGAAGTTATGTGAATATAAGTGTGTGTGTATGGTGTGTTTATGTGTGTGTGTGTGTGCAGAGTGAGCATGCGTATATTACTACATTTCAGTCAAGATACTCTTGTACTGAATTAATCGGGCGGAGCTGGTTCATGCAAGAGACTCAGAGACCTTAGCGCGTCACTAGCATCTCGTCATATTACGCAGTCGGGGCACGCCTTCTTAGCTGGGCGGGCTATTTAAACAGGGTATCACTGCAATCTGCATTGCTAGTGCGACACAGCATGTTCTCTGTTTCAATCTGCTGCCTCCGCCTCCCCGGCCTCCACCCTTGGTTCTGTGTTCCTGTCGTAGGGGGAAAGCGTTGACTGCTCTCTGCTCGGATGTCGAGACGGTGTCTCCGTTGGGTGCGGCAGGGATCCGCTGCGAGTAGAACCATTATGCCAAATCATGTATTGTATCGTGTGTAATAAAGTATCAAGTAATCACTACTACTGAGTCCGCCTGCCTGAACCATGTGTTGCAATGGAATACTGTAGATTTGTCACTGGCAAATGTTCTATATATATGGAAAACATGGTGCCTTGGAGCAGCTATAGCATAGCACAATCTTAGCACATCAAACTTTGTCTTTAGACTTTTTTAACATGCAAAGTCAAAAGGCTTCACAGAGCATTAACAACATCCTGTAGTGATGGTGAAGGGTGGCAGCAACAGCACAATATGCAGGAACACAGTAACACATGATGTGTGAGCATGTGTGTTCAGGTCTGTGGAGGCATGCAGTATTCAAGTCCTCTAAGGGGGAAGCCACGATTTATGAAGCACCATAAAAACCTTAGTGGTCATTGCACCTTTCAAGTTTCCTACAATACAACTGGTGCCTGAACCCCACCTGAACCCTGTACTCTGTCTGTACTGCAGGACTGTACATCACTAAACCAATCACCCAGTAAATCACTACACTCTGTACGTCACTCATAGACAACTGGAGAGAGTCTGACATCCACACAAACCTCCCCTGACTGGATGTTCCCCTCTTTGTCACATACAGAGCACACACTTACATATTCATTCTCTGAGGTCCATCACACAATGCACACTGGTAACATGAAGTCAGCTACCACACAAGCATTGTCTTTATTTGTGAGAAATGAAGGTGGATGTTTGACAGTGAAATGAACACTCCAGCACTGATCTAGCAGCCTGGTTTGAGTCACCTGCAGCTTGTTGAGATCTCTCCTTGCTGCTGCTGACCATGTGACTGGGCAGAACTCCAGGTGAGGTCAGACCAGTGACTGGACCACCTGGAGCTGATCTGAGGTGTCACACACAGAACATGTTCTCATCCTGGTCATACCTGTTCCCATGTTACAGTCTATGTGTTGAGATAGAAGCTTGTCCAGTGTAATACCCAATCATTTGACTTGATTCATGTTCCACTGACATCTAACTACACAGTTAACCAGTGTACAGAATAATGTATATGTTGATGTAAGGGGACATCTAGTGGTGAAAGCCTAACATGACAAGTAACCTCTACTGAGTGTTTGATTGTTATCTAGACTGACTGAATGAACTGAGTTTGACCGTGGTCTTTGTGTGTTCCAGAATGACACACTGACCTCAGTGTCTTGACCCTTCCTCTTTTACCTCTGCTACCCTGACCCCAGCAGTAACGGGGCACGGCACATCATCACCGGCTCATTGGCTGAACTCCTGCCGAAGGTGTGTGTGATTTGTTTCTCACTAGAGATAAGTCTAAACTGTGTAAGTGCTGTAAATCTGTGTATATGTGTGTGTGTCTCTGTGTCTGTATATGTATATGTATGTGTGTGTGTGTGTGTGTGTGTGTGTGTGTGTGTGTGTGTGTGTGTGTGTGTGTGTGTGTGTGTGTGTGTGTGTGTGTGTATGTATGTGTGTGTGTATGTGTGTGTGCAGGGTGAGATCCTCTTAACCCTTGTGTTATCTTCGGGTCGTTCTGACCCATCAGTCATTGTGACCCACCGTAGTATTGCGACAACTTTACCGCATACAAAAACAAAGTGAAGCATTTTCTTTTAACCATTGGGCTGTCTCAGACCCCCCACATTGCGAAGGTTAAAAGAAAATTATTTTTATTTGTTTTTGTATTGGGTAAAATTGGGTAAACACAACGATGGTTCGTTATGAACCTTTGGGTCATGTGATCCGAAGGCAGCACGAGGGTTAAGGTGCTGCAGAGTATGAGGAGAGACAAGACTGTCATGGTCCTGGTCATCCTCAGCACCAGTGATACTATACTGTCATGGAGGACCACAAAGAGGTGACACATCAGTAGGTGTAGTTCCCTCCTCTCTCTCCTGCTACTGGAGCTGCTTGTTCACTCTCTCTCTCTCTGGCCAAACAAGAGACAATGTTCCTTTGCCTCAGGTTTAAATATCAGTGTATTTACTATTTCAAACATGTTCAAATAATAAACTGCTGTGGATCACACACTCTCTCTCACCCCTCCTCTCTCTCTCTCATTCTCTCTCCCCCTCTCTCTTCCTCCCTCTCTCCTTGTCAGATCGCTCAGCAGTCGGAGGGGATCTGTTTGCACGTGATCAGTCTGGTGTTACAGAGACAAGTTTCTACATCCAACAAAATGTTTTCAAGTCAATACTTGAACAATCTTAAAACAGTAAAACGTCCGTAGATAGAGGCTACATTGGTCATTTCATTTTCTGTGGCGTCTCTGACATGGTAGATTGTTGTAGGTGAACCTTGGACGATTTGGCTTGAAAAGAGGTTGAACTTCGTTTGATAAGTTTGAGAACTACAGGTTCAGCATATTTACAACAGTTTGGGGTTTAGGTATAAAAGGGGAGCACTTAATAAAACAACATCAATATTTGTTCCTGATACATAAAATAATAGACCCGCCAACATGAACAGATACTCTTGAGTTGGTTTAGAAAGACCAACTCAAGAGTATATTACTCACCACCTACAAAGCCCTAAACAACCTGGCCCCTCCATACCTTCCAGACCTCCTCCCCCTCCACGCCCCAACCCGTTGCCTCAGGTCTGCCGGCACCAACACTTTGAAGACCATCAGGACTAAGCACCGGACCTGGGGTGACAGGGCCTTCTCAGCTGCTGCACCCTCCCTCTGGAACGCCCTCCCATCCACATCCAACAGGCTCCCACCATTGCATCTTTTAAACAAACCCTCAAAACTCACCTCTTCAAACTCGCCTTCACCTGCTAACTCCTGCTCCCTACCCTCCACTACAGGACTCATTCGCAGAGTTTTCTTTTTCTGTTTGTCTGTTTTGTTTGATCCTCTGTCTCTTATATCTTTGCTGTTGTATTGTTTGTTTATCGTCGCACATGTAAAGCGTCTTTGAGTACTCAGAAAAGCGCTATAGAAATATAAATTATTATTATTATTATACAGATGATCTGCCTGTTTCATTTCACTCGAGAGAAAGCTAGTGTCTGCAGAACCTGTTTACGTTAAACAGACCACTTTTGCCCTTTAGAACATCACACATTAACAAATAAGTTACAAATCTTGACCACAGCTGGACTACTCCATTACCACCCCAAATAAGTGTGTGTGTGTTCATGTTTGCATGTGCATTGTTTACACGTGTTCACAATACATGCAATCATTCCATGTGCCAAAGCCGCAGAGGAAGGTGTTTGTATATCATATAACATTTAGACAGTGACACGTGTCCGTGTGTGCATGTGTGTGTTTGTGTCTGTTTGAGTCTGTGTGACAATGAGGGAGAAAAAAAGAGATCCTGCTCTTTGTCTCCATCTCTCACTTGTTCCCCATCCTCAGACAGGATGGGATTTTCTTCTAATGCTGTAAATTGGATAAAGTTTAATAAAATACATAATTTCATATACAGTAAACACCATTCATAGTGGTTGTGTTAAGCAACGTTCTGACCAGTAAGTTAGTCTTCCTCCAGCCGTCGTAAAGAGAGCTTTACAAAAGTGCATAGGTCAATCATAAACAACGAGATAGCCCCAAAACATTGCGGGCGGCCAAAGCATGGAGCATACATTGTGATAAGCAAATAAGTGCCAATAGGAAGAAACATGAGAGCATGTAGTTAAACAAATTACAATTAAACAACATGAACCTCAAAAGTGCAAGAGTGTACCTGTAGGAAAGCAAGCAATAATAGTATAATTCGCAGCGAGTACAAGAAGTTAAATCAGTTACAACTAACTAACAAGTGCAACAAGTGCCTCAATAAGTGTCATTGTGTTCCTGGAGGAAATAAACTAACATCTGCTCCACAAATCTTTCCCGGAACAAGTGCGTCTTTAGCCTTTTCTTGAAGGTGGGGAGACAGTCAGTGTCTCTGATGGAGGTGGGGAGGTGATTCCACCATTGGGAGGCCAGACAGGAGGAGAGCTTGGGTTGGGACCGGGCGCTCTTGAGAGGTGGGACCACCAGACGGTTGTCAGAAGAAGACCGTAGGTGGCGGGTGGGGGTGTAAGGCTGGAGGAGAGACTGGATGTAGGCAGGTGCAGTCCCGTTCACCGCTCGGAAGGTCAGTACCAGGGTCTTGAATCGGATACGGGCCGTGATGGGTAGCCAGTGGAGGGAGATAAGGAGCGGGGTACCATGGGAGCGTCTGGGTAGATTGAAGACCAGGCGGGCTGCTGCGTTCTGAATCCTCTGGAGAGGGCGGGTTGCGCATGCTGGGAGACCGGCGAGACGCGAGCTCCAGTAATATAACTTGGCCAGTTGAGTGAAAGTGTCAGGAAAGGTAGTAAGAAAGAGAGAAAAGCAGGAAATGTCCCAGGCTGGACTTGAACCCTGAGTCAAGGCCTCAGTCTGAGGTTCATGCTCTACCCTGTAAGCCACCAGGGGAGCACTGCCCCTGTATAAAGAGTTTTTATAAATGTTTGAAAATCTAAATTACTTTGTCTGCGGCAAACTCACAACAGTTTTGTTCAGATTAATATTTTGTAATAAAATTTTCATTTGAACTCCAGCATTTACACATCTTTATTTTTCAATTTGTGACAGGAGTGATGATCAGAGGGGCAGAGTTTTTACCTCCATCATTCAGACAGGGACTTAAGTATGGATATAGTTTCTCAGTGAAAGTGCAGCCAGTGAAAGAGTAGATATGAGACCAGGCCTCCACATCATAAAAGGAGACCAGACCCTCCTCATAGTCCACAAACACTCCCACCTTCTGGGGCTTCTGTCTCAGGGAGAGGAGGACAGGGGAGTCAGCCGGAGCCCAGTACTCATCTCCATTCCTCAGAAATACAGTCCAGTATCCATTGTCAGGACTCAACGTGATCGCTCCCTTCCTGTTGATGGACTCTCTGGCCACTCCCAGATACCACTTAGTCTTCCCCTCAACCTGCACCTCATAGTAGAACCTCCCTGTGGAGAAGCCCTGCTTTCCCAGGACATTGCCACAACGATCAAACCTCTCTGGGTTGTCAGGGAGATCCTGCCTTATGTCTCCACATCTCACTTGTTTCCCATCCTCAGACAGGATGAGATTAGGATGTGCTGTATCAGGGTCCAGAGTCAAATCCACTGCATACTGCTGAATCCTCTTCAGCTTGACTTCAGGCAGCTTCTCCATCTCTTTATTGAGTGTCTCCTGCAGCTGAGACACAGCTTTCCTCACTGCCCCCACACTCAGACCACTGTGGACACTGATCTCAGACCAGTCCTTGGTGTGTGGAGGGGTGCTCAGGGATGGGAAGCTCTGGAGCAGGTGGAGGTGGTCCTCAGTGTGTGAGAGCTGCTCCAGCTCAGTGCTTCTCCTCTTCAGCTCAGTGATCTCCTGCTCCAGATCTTGAATCAACCCTTCAGCCTGTTTCTCTGCTGCTTTCTGCTTCTCCTCCATCACCTCAATGAGCTCAGCCTGGCTTCTCTCAATGGAGCGCACCAGAGCAGTGAAGACCTGAACACTGTCTGATATCTCTCTCTCTGCATCTCTCTTGCTGGTCTCTACTGAGAGTTTGATCTCTTGAACCTTCTCCAGTCTCTCCTGGATCATCTGCTGCATGTCTCCCTCTGTCTTCTTCATCTGAGTCTTCCTCTCTTCACACTCCTCCTCTAGAGGAACGGTATCATGGGTCTTGTGGTCCGTCTCAGTGCAGAACCGACACACACACGTCTGGTCAGTCCTACAGAACAGCTCCAGGGGTCTCTCATGCTTCTGACACATCCTGTCCTCCAGGTTCTCCACAGGGTCGATCAACTTGTGTTTCTTCAAGGCTGCAACTCTCTGATGAGGCTCCAGGTGAGTCTCACAGTAAGAGGCCAGACACACCAAACAGGACTTCAGGGCCTTGAGCTTGGTACCTGTACAGTAGTCACATGACACTTCAGGTTTAGTAGGACGCAGTTCTGGACTGATGGTAGCTTTCACTGGCTCTGACTTCCTGAACTGAGCAGCCATCTCAGAGATGAAAGTGTTGACATAGAGATCTGGTCTCTTATCAAAAGTCATTTTACACATGGGACATTGACACAGGTCACTGTTGTCCCAGTACTTGGTGATACAGGCCTTGCAGAAGTTGTGTCCACATAGAATAGAGACAGGATCAGTGAACACATCCAGACAGATAGAACACTGGAACTGATCTTCAGACAGGAGACTGCTGCAGGAAGCCATTTCTAGAATAAGACCAGAAGTTAAATTATGAATCTTGTGAACCTATGAACAAAACTATAATGTTATATTGTTGAAAATGTACTTTCATTAAATAAGCAATAGCATAGACAGATATAGTACAATACAGAATTACTTCATATAGAAGAGTATAGTTCTATAGTATTTCGAACGTCAGAGTCAAGCAACAGTCTCAATTTACTTTTCACATCATCATTGGATACACCTGATTGATTCTCTGCTCTCACCTGTAGGTACTTATGTTGTTTTCTATGATCTCTGTGTATAATATAACCAAATCACTGTCTACCTAAACTAAGTAGAAAGTTTTTTCGAGAGTTTAGAATCACTTTAGTTTCGTTTCAGTGAAATAACGATAAGAGGCTCCTCCCCTCCCAGTCCTCTGTCCTGAACCAAGTTAACCCTTTCATGACTGAATTCTATCTAGCAAGTCAGCTGACTTGGGGTTTTATTACTTTGAAGTAAGTGAATGGGAGAGAGATAAAGAGATAGAAACAGAAAAATAAAAAAATTGTGTGTGATGAGGGAAGAATGACAGAGAGACATGTTCAATGGAAGTTATGTGAATATAAGTGTGTGTGTATGGTGTGTTTATGTGTGTGTGTGTGTGCAGAGTGAGCATGCGTATATTACTACATTTCAGTCAAGATACTCTTGTACTGAATTAATCGGGCAGAGCTGGTTCATGCAAGAGACTCAGAGACCTTAGCGCGTCACTAGCATCTCGTCATATTACGCAGTCGGGGCACGCCTTCTTAGCTGGGCGGGCTATTTAAACAGGGTATCACTGCAATCTGCATTGCTAGTGCGACACAGCATGTTCTCTGTTTCAATCTGCTGCCTCCGCCTCCCCGGCCTCCACCCTTGGTTCTGTGTTCCTGTCGTAGGGGGAAAGCGTTGACTGCTCTCTGCTCGGATGTCGAGACGGTGTCTCCGTTGGGTGCGGCAGGGATCCGCTGCGAGTAGAACCATTATGCCAAATCATGTATTGTATCGTGTGTAATAAAGTATTAAGTAATCACTACTACTGAGTCCGCCTGCCTGAACCATGTGTTGCAATGGAATACTGTAGATTTGTCACTGGCAAATGTTCTATATATATGGAAAACATGGTGCCTTGGAGCAGCTATAGCATAGCACAATCTTAGCACATCAAACTTTGTCTTTAGACTTTTTTAACATGCAAAGTCAAAAGGCTTCACAGAGCATTAACAACATCCTGTAGTGATGGTGAAGGGTGGCAGCAACAGCACAATATGCAGGAACACAGTAACACATGATGTGTGAGCATGTGTGTTCAGGTCTGTGGAGGCATGCAGTATTCAAGTCCTCTAAGGGGGAAGCCACGATTTATGAAGCACCATAAAAACCTTAGTGGTCATTGCACCTTTCAAGTTTCCTACAATACAACTGGTGCCTGAACCCCACCTGAACCCTGTACTCTGTCTGTACTGCAGGACTGTACATCACTAAACCAATCACTCAGTAAATCACTACACCCTGTACGTCACTCATAGACAACTGGAGAGAGTCTGACATCCACACAAACCTCCCCTGACTGGATGTTCCCCTCTTTGTCACATACAGAGCACACACTTACATATTCATTCTCTGAGGTCCATCACACAATGCACACTGGTAACATGAAGTCAGCTACCACACAAGCATTGTCTTTATTTGTGAGAAATGAAGGTGGATGTTTGACAGTGAAATGAACACTCCAGCACTGATCTAGCAGCCTGGTTTGAGTCACCTGCAGCTTGTTGAGATCTCTCCTTGCTGCTGCTGACCATGTGACTGGGCAGAACTCCAGGTGAGGTCAGACCAGTGACTGGACCACCTGGAGCTGATCTGAGGTGTCACACACAGAACATGTTCTCATCCTGGTCATACCTGTTCCCATGTTACAGTCTATGTGTTGAGATAGAAGCTTGTCCAGTGTAATGCCCAATCATTTGACTTGATTCATGTTCCACTGACATCTAACTACACAGTTAACAAGTGTACAGAATAATGTATGTGTTGATGTAAGGGGACATTTAGTGGTGAAAGCCTAACATGACAAGTAACCTCTACTGAGTGTTTGATTGTTATCTAGACTGACTGAATGAACTGAGTTTGACCGTGGTCTTTGTGTGTTCCAGAATGACACACTGACCTCAGTGTCTTGACCCTTCCTCTTTTACCTCTGCTACCCTGACCCCAGCAGTAACGGGGCACGGCACATCATCACCGGCTCATTGGCTGAACTCCTGCCGAAGGTGTGTGTGATTTGTTTCTCACTAGAGATAAGTCTAAACTGTGTAAGTGCTGTAAATCTGTGTATATGTGTGTGTGTCTCTGTGTCTGTATATGTATGTGTGTGTGTGTGTGTGTGTGTGTGTGTGTGTGTGTGTGTGTGTGTGTGTGTGTGTGTGTGTGTATGTATGTGTGTGTGTATGTGTGTGTGCAGGGTGAGATCCTCTTAACCCTCGTGCTGCCTTCGGGTCACATGACCCAAAGGTTCATAACGAACCATCGTTGTGTTTACCCAATTTTACCCAATACAAAAACAAATAAAAATAATTTTCTTTTAACCTTCGCAATGTGGGGGGTCTGAGACAGCCCAACGGTTAAAAGAAAATGCTTCACTTTGTTTTTGTATGCGGTAAAGTTGTCGCAATACGACGGTGGGTCACAATGACTGATGGGTCAGAACGACCCGAAGATAACACAAGGGTTAAGGTGCTGCAGAGTATGAGGAGAGACAAGACTGTCATGGTCCTGGTCATCCTCAGCACCAGTGATACTATACTGTCATGGAGGACCACAAAGAGGTGACACATCAGCAGGTGTAGTTCCCTCCTCTCTCTCCTGCTACTGGAGCTGCTTGTTCACTCTCTCTCTCTGGCCAAACAAGAGACAATGTTCCTTTGCCTCAGGTTTAAATATCAGTGTATTTACTATTTCAAACATGTTCAAATAATAAACTGCTGTGGATCACACACTCTCTCTCACCCCTCCTCTCTTTCTCTCATTCTCTCTCCCCCTCTCTCTTCCTCCCTCTCTCCTTGTCAGATCGCTCAGCAGTCGGAGGGGATCTGTTTGCACGTGATCAGTCTGGTGTTACAGAGACAAGTTTCTACATCCAACAAAATGTTTTCAAGTCAATACTTGAACAATCTTAAAACAGTAAAACGTCCGTAGATAGAGGCTACATTGGTCATTTCATTTTCTGTGGCGTCTCTGACATGGTAGATTGTTGTAGGTGAACCTTGGACGATTTGGCTTGAAAAGAGGTTGAACTTCGTTTGATAAGTTTGAGAACTACAGGTTCAGCATATTTACAACAGTTTGGGGTTTAGGTATAAAAGGGGAGCACTTAATAAAACAACATCAATATTTGTTCCTGATACATAAAATAATAGACCCGCCAACATGAACAGATACTCTTGAGTTGGTTTAGAAAGACCAACTCAAGAGTATATTACTCACCACCTACAAAGCCCTAAACAACCTGGCCCCTCCATACCTTCCAGACCTCCTCCCCCTCCACGCCCCAACCCGTTGCCTCAGGTATGCCGGCACCAACACTCTGAAGACCATCAGGACTAAGCACCGGACCTGGGGTGACAGGGCCTTCTCAGCTGCTGCACCCTCCCTCTGGAACGCCCTCCCATCCACATCCAACAGGCTCCCACCATTGCATCTTTTAAACAAACCCTCAAAACTCACCTCTTCAAACTCGCCTTCACCTGCTAACTCCTGCTCCCTACCCTCCACTACAGGACTCATTCGCAGAGTTTTCTTTTTCTGTTTGTCTGTTTTGTTTGATCCTCTGTCTCTTATATCTTTGCTGTTGTATTGTTTGTTTATCGTCGCACATGTAAAGCGTCTTTGAGTACTCAGAAAAGCGCTATAGAAATATAAATTATTATTATTATTATACAGATGATCTGCCTGTTTCATTTCACTCGAGAGAAAGCTAGTGTCTGCAGAACCTGTTTACGTTAAACAGACCACTTTTGCCCTTTAGAACATCACACATTAACAAATAAGTTACAAATCTTGACCACAGCTGGACTACTCCATTACCACCCCAAATAAGTGTGTGTGTGTTCATGTTTGCATGTGCATTGTTTACACGTGTTCACAATACATGCAATCATTCCATGTGCCAAAGCCGCAGAGGAAGGTGTTTGTATATCATATAACATTTAGACAGTGACACGTGTGTGTGTGTGCATGTGTGTGTTTGTGTCTGTGTGACAATGAGGGAGAAAAAAAGAGATCCTGCTCTTTGTCTCCATCTCTCACTTGTTCCCCATCCTCAGACAGGATGGGATTTTCTTCTAATGCTGTAAATTGGATAAAGTTTAATAAAATACATAATTTCATATACAGTAAACACCATTCATAGTGGTTGTGTTAAGCAACGTTCTGACCAGTAAGTTAGTCTTCCTCCAGCCGTCGTAAAGAGAGCTTTACAAAAGTGCATAGGTCAATCATAAACAACGAGATAGCCCCAAAACATTGCGGGCGGCCAAAGCATGGAGCATACATTGTGATAAGCAAATAAGTGCCAATAGGAAGAAACATGAGAGCATGTAGTTAAACAAATTACAATTAAACAACATGAACCTCAAAAGTGCAAGAGTGTACCTGTAGGAAAGCAAGCAATAATAGTATAATTCACAGCGAGTACAAGAAGTTAAATCAGTTACAACTAACTAACAAGTGCAACAAGTGCCTCAATAAGTGTCATTGTGTTCCTGGAGGAAATAAACTAACATCTGCTCCACAAATCTTTCCCGGAACAAGTGCGTCTTTAGCCTTTTCTTGAAGGTGGGGAGACAGTCAGTGTCTCTGATGGAGGTGGGGAGGTGATTCCACCATTGGGAGGCCAGACAGGAGAAGAGCTTGGGTTGGGACCGGGCGCTCTTGAGAGGTGGGACCACCAGACGGTTGTCAGAAGAAGACCGTAGGTGGCGGGTGGGGGTGTAAGGCTGGAGGAGAGACTGGATGTAGGCAGGTGCAGTCCCGTTCACCGCTCGGAAGGTCAGTACCAGGGTCTTGAATCGGATACGGGCCGTGATGGGTAGCCAGTGGAGGGAGATAAGGAGCGGGGTACCATTGGAGCGTCTGGGTAGATTGAAGACCAGGCGGGCTGCTGCGTTCTGAATCCTCTGGAGAGGGCGGGTTGCGCATGCTGGGAGACCGGCGAGACGCGAGCTCCAGTAATATAACTTGGCCAGTTGAGTGAAAGTGTCAGGAAAGGTAGTAAGAAAGAGAGAAAAGCAGGAAATGTCCCAGGCTGGACTTGAACCCTGAGTCAAGGCCTCAGTCTGAGGTTCATGCTCTACCCTGTAAGCCACCAGGGGAGCACTGCCCCTGTATAAAGAGTTTTTATAAATGTTTGAAAATCTAAATTACTTTGTCTGCGGCAAACTCACAACAGTTTTGTTCAGATTAATATTTTGTAATAAAATTTTCTTTTGAACTCCAGCATTTACACATCTTTATTTTTCAATTTGTGACAGGAGTGATGATCAGAGGGGCAGCATTTTTACCTCCATCATTCAGACAGGGACTGAAGTATGGATATAGTTTCTCAGTGAAAGTGCAGCCAGTGTAAGAGTAGATATGAGACCTGGCCTCCACATCATAAAAGGAGACCAGACCCTCCTCATAGTCCACAAACACCCCCACCTTCTGGGGCTTCTGTCTCAGGGAGAGTGGGACAGGGGAGTCAGCCGGAGCCCAGTACTCATCTCCATTCCTCAGCCGTACAGTCCAGCATCCATTGTTAGGACTCACTGTGATCTTCCCCTTCCTGTTGATGGACTCTCTGACCACTCCCACTGTCCACTTAGTCTTCCCCTCAACCTGCACCTCATAGTAGAACCTCCCTGTGGAGAAGCCCTGCTTTCCCAGGACACAGGAACAATGATCAAACCTCTCTGGGTTGTCAGGCAGATCCTGCCTTATGTCTCCATATCTCACTTGTTTCCCATCCTCAGACAGGATGATTTTGGGATGTGCTGTATCAGGGTCCAGAGTCAAATCCACTGCATACTGCTGAATCCTATTCAGTTCAGTGTCAGACAGCTTCTCCATCTCTTTATTGAGTGTCTCCTGCAGCTGAGACACAGCTCTCCTCACTGCCCCCACACTCAGACCACTGTGGACACTGATCTCAGACCAGTCCTTGGTGTGTGCAGGGGTGCTCAGGGATGGGAAGCTCTGCAGCAGGTGGAGGTGGTCCTCAGTGTGTGAGAGCTGCTCCAGCTCAGTGCTTCTCCTCTTCAGCTCAGTGATCTCCTGCTCCAGATCTTGAATCAACCCTTTAGCCTGTTTCTCTGCTGCTTTCTGCTTCTCCTCCATCACCTCAATGAGCTCAGCCTGGCTTCTCTCAATGGAGCGCACCAGAGCCGTGAAGACTTGAACACTGTCTGATATCTCTCTCTCTGCATCTCTCTTGCTGGTCTCTACTGAGAGTTTCATCTCCTGAACCTTCCTAGATCTTTCTTCCATCATCTGGTTCATCTCAGCCATCATCTTCCCCAGATCATTCTTTTTTGGTCTGTACTTGTCCTCTAAAGTTACAATGTCATGGGTCTTATGGTCTGTTCTCATGCACATGAGACAAACCCATGTCTGGTCAGTCCTACAGTACAGCTCCAAGGGTCTCTCATGCTTCTGACACATCCTGTCCTCCAGGTTCTCCACAGGGTCGATCAGCTTGTGTTTCTTCAAGGCTGCAACTCTCTGATGAGGCTCCAGGTGAGTCTCACAGTAAGAGGCCAGACACACCAGACAGGACTTCAGGGCCTTGAGCTTGGTACCAGTACAGATGTCACATGACACTTCTCCAGATCTGGCTGGTCGTAGGTATTGGCTGTTGGGTTTATTTTTCACTGACTTCCTGAACTGAGCAGCCATCTCAGAGATGAAAGTGTTGACACGAAGCTCAGGTCTCCTATAGAACTTCTCCTTGCACATGGGACATTGACACAGGTCACTGTTGTCCCAGTACTTGGTGATACAGGCCTTGCAGAAGTTGTGTCCACATGGAATAGAGACAGGATCAGTGAACACATCCAGACATATAGAACAGAGGAACTGATCTTCAGTCAGGAGACTGCTGCAGGAAGCCATTTCTGCACTGGAGAGAGAGATCAAAAGTGAAACCATGAAAGCTATGCTGAGTCACAGTCATTTGTTACGTGATAGTTTGAGATTTTTAATTGTTCAAGAAGCAGTGACAAATACAATTATGTTGATATTATTCACACATATGATTTACATTACTACACTGTATGCCAACCTGTTTACGGTCCTGTCACGCCTGCGAGTCAGAAACGCTGCCCCTTCCTCCCTCAGTTACTGCACACTCAATACAAAAAAATATATTTTTAGACTGCTACACATGCCATACATCATTGGAAAGCTACGCTTCTCGTGCTTGCATTTCTCCATAATCCATTTCAAGATCAAGTCGCAACAGAAAGTACAGTCAACGTCTTTGTCCGGTCACCAATATCTAAACAAAGCAAAAGCAAACAACTCTACTCACCCTAAAAGGTTCAGTGTGGTCCAGGTATGCAAAAGATACCAACAAACATGGACTGGTTACATTCCCAAAGGTCCAAACTATCTAACCCTGTCGAGTAGTTCGTCCAAAACAATTAATTATATCCACACGTAGCCACGATGCTGTTACTTCATTCTGCCTTCGCCAATTCAATTTTTGCACTCTCTCACGCACTATCGCTCATTGAAAGAGATGTGATTCGAATATTTACGATTGGAGATTGTCAAGATGGCCGCTACACTCTGCCCTTTCGATTGACACCTTGTTTGACCCAATAGGAGCTTCCGTGCCTTGGTGACATAGGTGACAGCCCTCTAAAGCCAACTAGGTCTGTGCGTATAGACGTTTTCAGGCACATTTAACAGGAGATGAGCATACTTTTGTGAAAAAAACACTTGACAGTATTATTATTATTATTAACGCCCACATCATATGCTTCAATCCTTGTCATTTAGACTACTCACCTGTGTGTTTTAGTCTTGATGTTCTGTCTAACTGGTGGATACTTTCTTGTTACCGATTCTTGTTTTGTGCGTCTGTTCAATGCTGCGATACTGTAAGTCTGTCCACTTTAGTGTCTCTTCGGTGAGTTGAGGTAACAATGCTCTTCCTACCTAGTTCTGCTTTTAGACAAACTTTGTACCTTTTACTGACTAGATAGATTACTAGTAAATACCAGAATGTATAGGTGGGGGTGATCAGTGAGCACAATATACTGTACGAGAGAGATAGAAAAGTGAGTTTATGTGCTCAACTCATGTTTACCTGGCTGATTAGCAACAAGGAACAAGGAAGAGGAGGATTTTACAACAAAACTACTGTTAATGTAACTTTATGGTTACATTAACAGTCTCTTCTCACCTTGAATTTAGTCCTTCTACCTCACATTTTGAATGTTCTCATCCTTGCAGGGGGGTACTCCAGAAAGCAGGTTATGCAACATAACCGGGTAAGTTAACTCCTCATCTGACAGCCAGCGTTGTAGCAACATTGCCTGTAAGTTGCTGCAACATTGTATGTCAGCTGGAGCGTTAACTTACCTGGTTATGTTGTAACACCTGCTTTCTGGAAAAGCCTCCTGATTTCTGTTGTTGAGCCCGGTTATGTTTGCACTATGGGTGTGGACACACACACACGCACATACAGTACACATGAACACTTGCACACACATTCTGATCATTGATTATATATGATTCTTTGTCTCTTGAGGTATTGCCATTGTTTGTTTGTGTTTTTTGCTCAACTCCTCCCACTGTTTCTATGAGGTTTGGAAGTCAAATTTGTAAATGTTTTTCATACTGAGGCTGGAGCAAATACATCTACAAAATATCAGTAAATGATGTAGCCATAAATTACAACAATGACTTGCAGCAATGAGGCTGGAAAAAGGAAGTGTTACTGAAAATAAACAGCTGGAGGAACATTTAGCAACTAACTCGGTTAATTGCAAACATGTCAGTAACATGATTGGGATTAAAAGAGTATCTTAGAGAGGCAGAGTCTCTCAGAAGTAAAGATGGGCAAAGGTTCACCAATCTGCCAAAACCTGCATCTACATATCGTGGAACCATTTCAGAATAATGTTCTTAAACGTAAAATTGTGAAGACTTTGAATATCTCATCATCTACAGTACATAATATAACAAAATAGTTCTGAGAATCTGGAGAAATTTCTGTGTAAGGGAGAAGGGGGAAAATAAATACTGCTTGCCTGTGATCTTCAGGCACTCAGGCGGCACTGCATCAAAAACAGCCATGATTCTATAATGGAAATCATTGCATGGGCTCAGAAACACCTCCAGAACTCAATGTCTGTGAACATCAATGATGTCGTCCCCAAGAAGGTTGTCCGGTCCGTCCCCAATCAGAAGCCCTGGGTTGGTGCCGCGGTCCGGGCCAACCTGAGAGCCCGGTCTGTCGCCTTTAACTCTGGGGACCCTGATCAGTACAGGAAGGCTAGATACGACCTTCTGAAGGCCATCAAAGCAGCGAAAAGAGCTTAAAGGGCCAAGGTGGAGTCCAGCTACCATGGCTCTGACCCTGACTCTGAGGGAGAGGCTACAGTGAGACCCAGTCCTCTGGCCTACTGCCAGACGAGCTGAATGCCTTCTACGCTCGCTTTGAGAGGGACAGTGACCCCCCTGCAGTGGAGCTACCTGAAGGCCTAGCCAGTGGTGAGCCTACACTAACTGTAGCTGAGCTGAGGCATTGCTTCAAAAATATCAACCCTCGCAAGGCACCTGACCCAGACGGCATATCAGGTAGGGCCCTCAGGGGCTGCGCTAACCAGCTAGCAGGGGTCTTCAGTGACATCTTCAACCTCTCCCTCAGCCTGTCTGTACTCCCCACCTGCTTCAAGAGGACCACCAGCCCTGTGCCCAAGAACACCAAGGTCACCTGCTTGAACGACTATCGCCCGATAGCACTGACCTCTGTCATCATGAAGTGCTTCGAGCGGCTAGTCAAATCATTCATCTGCTCCTCGCTGCCCCCCTTGACCCTATGCAGTTTGCATACCGGTAAACAGGTCTACAGACGATGTCATCGCCCTGACAACGCTCTCTCCCACCTGGACAAAGGGAATACGTATGTGAGGATGCTGTACATCTCAGCATTCAACACCATCATCCCCTCCAGACTTGTCTCCAAGCTTGTGGACCTGGGACTAAGCACCTCCCTCTTCAAGTGGATCTTCAACTTCCTGACGGGGAGGCCACAGGTGGTGAGAATCGGTGAACGCACCTCATCCACACTGATCACCAACACAGGCACCCCCCAGGGCTGTGTGCTCAGCCCTCTCCTGTTCTCCTTGTTCACTCACAACTGTGCGGCAAAGCACAGCTCCAACCTCCTTGTTAAGTTTGCTGACGACACAACCATTGTGGGCCTCATCTGACAGTGACGAGTCAGCCTACAGAGAGGAGGTTGATACCCTGACATCATGGTGTCAGGACAATAACCTCAAAAGGAGGACAATGCACCGCTACACATCAACGGATCCGAAGTGGAAAAGGTCAGCTGCTTCAGGTTCCTCGGTGTGAACATCAGCAATGACCTCACCTGGTCTGCTCACACGGACAAGGTGGTCAAAGCGGCCCGGAAACGCCTCTTCTCCTGAGGAGACTGAAGAAGTTTGGCATGGACCCAGTCATCCTCACTAACTTTACAGATGCACCATAGAGAGCATACTGACTGGTTGCATCACAGTGTGGTATGGGAGCTGCACAGACAGGGACCACAAGGCCCTACATAGTGTGGTCAGGTCTGCTGAGTTCATAATCGGCAGGACTCTCCCAGCCCTTCAGGACACCTACCACACACGATGCCTCAGGAAAGCTGGCAGCATTCTAAGAGACTGTTACCACCCATCCTTCAGTCTTTTTACCCTGTTGCCTTCTGGCAGGCGACGCAGACTGGACTACAGTTTCTTTCCAAGGGCCATCAGGCTCCTGAATGAACCTTGATATGGACACTGTCGACACTCACACTAGTCACTTTACACACTGTCACTTCAGCTACTGGTTGCACTTTCAGCTACTGGTGGCACAATCAGCAATATTGCACTAATTGTACCCTACTTGTCTCTAGGTTAGTATAGGTTATACGGTTAGTATAGGATTGTGTATTATAGGTTTAGTATACTGTATTGGTTATTATTGTGTATATTTAGGATGTTTATTATAATATATGTTAGCTTATCATAGGTGTAACCTATGTTCTGAGTAAGTAGGGTTGGTTGTGTTATATAAAGGTGAAGGTGCAGCCGGGTTTACCTGTGAAGAAAGCCTGAGGCATCATGGGAAATGTAATGTGAAGTGGACAGCCTAGCAGTCTGAATACCTCTCCCATGTCAGGAGACTCACCATATCTGTCTATCTAGTTGACTTTTTTTCTAATGCTGTAAATTGGATAAGGTTCAATAAAATACATAATTTGAGATACAGTAAACACCTTTCCTGGAGCAGGGCTCCATCTGGTGGGCACTCCAGACAACACACTCCTACCTTGCTGACAGGAAGTAAGAATAAAGCAATCATACTCACCAGTTTTACATCACCATGACAGCATGCTCACCAGTATTTCATAATCACCATGACAGCATACTAACCAGTTTTCCATCACCATGACAGCATACTCACCAGTATCTCATCATCACCACAACCACAGCATCAATATCAACACATACTGAAGAGAAGCTTTGTATTTTGCCCTTTATTGGTGCAATGAGGCAGACACAGAAGCAGCATAATGAAGGTGTTCATCTTGGAGGTTTGACAGACTGGAGTCACATCTCTGCTATCAGGTACATCACATCAGTTATCTGTTTTACAACACAGAATTAAAACTGATGGGAGTTTATTATATTAATCTGGACAACTAGTATATTGGCTACATATGCAGAAGAGAACAGTTTCCAGAGCATGTGTGTGTGTGTGCGAGGAGTGTGTGTGTGTGTGTGTTAGAAGTGTATGCAGTCTTCGTAGAGAGACAGCAGTAGCAGTATGCTCCAGCCGGTCAGCAGTCCAACGTTCTGCAGGAAGAACATCAGCCAGGGGTGACGGCTGTCCACATGGACCATGGTGGGGAGCTGCATACACACACACACACACATACATACACACACACATGCATACAGATAGAGACACGCAAACATTTACACACAGAGACACACACACAATCACACAGACACACACACATTAGAGAAAGCATGATCTCCAGCTAGTGCGGTAGCAGCTACTAACAGGGTCTGTCTGTCGCCATGGTTACATGTCTGATTGTCATGGTTACATGTCTGATTGTCATGGTTGCATGTCAGATTACCATGGTTACATGCAGGGGCGGACTGGCCATCGGGGATACCGGGGGAATCCCCAGTGTCCCGACGGGGTTGGGATGGTCCGAAATACCGGCCCACTTCCATCACCAACCGGACCTCCCTCTGACATCGCTGGCACCTCCAACTATTTTCCATATTACACAGCTTGAACACGTATAACGTATAATATATAATGTTGCCTTGCCTACTCAACATTTGCGTCACTCGCTAGAAGCTCAGGGAGAAAAAGAACGATACGTGCGATGCATTGAGTGGGCAACGCGCCGTGTACTGAATGGGCCGCGCAGTGTATTGAGTGGGCCGGTCTGATAGTAACTCCCGGGCCACTTTTTTCCCCCAGTCCGTCGCTGATTACGTGGGGGGGGGGGGAAGAGCAGCTGTTGGTACATTTTACCATGGTACCATACCCACCATATCAGCCAATCCCACATAGAGGAACATCGCGGTGGTAACCGCGGCAATCCACTGCTTGGTGGCGGCGTCGGTTGCTATGGAGAGGGCGAGGTACAGCCCCCCGAACGATGTCATGGCACAGCCCACGTTCAGCATCAGCGCCCTGCGCACCGACACACCACTCTGGAGCAGGATGGCAAAGTCCCCTGCACACACACACACATAGAACCACATAGAACCACATCACACACATGCTGTACACTTATACTATGAGGGGACGGGATGCAGAGCTGTACTGTGTAAGGATGGGATGTAGGTCTAGCTGCACTGGGTAGGGATGGGTGCAGAGCTGTACTGTGTAAGGATGGGATGTAGGTCTAGCTGCACTGGGTAGGGATGGGTGCAGGGCTGTACTGTGTAAGGATGGGATGTATGTCTAGCTGCACTGGGTAGGGATGGGTGCAGGGCTGTACTGTGTGAGGATGGGATGTAGGTCTAGCTGCACTGGGTAGGGATGGGTGCAGGGCTGTACTGTGTAAGGATGGGATGTAGGTCTAGCTGCACTGGGTAGGGATGGGTGCAGAGCTGTACTGTGTGAGGATGGGATGTATGTCTAGCTGCACTGGGAGGGGAAGGGAGGGAGGAGAGGTCAGTGAGGACAGCAGAGTATAAAGTTGATCTCATGTCAGATTAAGTTACACAATCTACAGTACATACCAACAGCTGAACGTGGCTGCTCCAATAAGGGCCCAGTATACTAGTTCATTCAAGACACTCACATATTGATTTAACAATTTATTCCAATGTAAATATGTTTATCTTTGGAGGTGTGGATCTATCCAAAGGGAAACACTCTGGTTCGGAGCATGGCTAGAATAGCACAAGTTAATACAAGAACAAGGCAGGATACAAATACAATGTCCAAATCCAGGAAAATGTACTGCACGTTTAACAGTCAAAAGGCTTCACAGAGCACTAACAACGCCCTGCAGTGACGATACAGCAGACAGGAGGAGCTGGAGATGGTGGAAGGTGAAAGCAACATTGCACATGATGCACATAGCAGCACATGATGTGTGAGTGTGTGTGTCTGGCTCTGTGAGTGCGTGCAGTATTTAAGGGCCCTGGAGGAGAAGGTCTAGACATGAAATGAGCACACCAGCAGTTGTTGTGAGTGGGGAAAATCTTGAATTGTCCTTCTACCTCACTTTTTCAATGTTCTCATCCTTGCAGGGGGGTACTCCAGAAAGCAGGTTATGCAACATAACCGGGTAAGTTAACTCCTCATCTGACAGCCAGCGTTGTAGCAACATTGCCTGTAAGTTGCTGCAACATTGTGTGTCAGCTGGAGCGTTAACTTACCTGGTTATGTTGTAACACCTGCTTTCTGGAAAAGCCTCCTGATTTCTGTTGTTGAGCCCGGTTATGTTTGCACTATGGGTAGGAATACACACTCTCGCACATACAGTACACATTAACACTTGCACACACATTCTGATCATGGATTATATATGATTCTTTCTCTTGAGGTATTGCCACTGTTTGTTTTAGTGTTTTGCTCAACTCCTCCCACTGTTTCTATGAGGTTTGGAAGTCAAATTTGTAAATGTTTTTCATGCTTAGGATGGAGCAAACACATCTATAAAATATCAGTAAACGATGTAGCCATAAATTACAGCAATGACTTGCTTTATTGAGACTCTTCATACTTAGAATATGGTGTGTATTTAGATCAGGTTAAAAGTAAAGTCATTAAACGTTAGTTTGTGTTTTTATTTAATGCTGGTCTCAGATCAGTTACAGCTGGTGTAAATGCTGGTCTCAGATCAGTTACATATGGTGTTAATGCTGGTCTCAGATCAGTTACAGCTGGTGTAAATGCTGGTCACAGATCAGTTACATATAGTGTTAATGCTGGTCTCAGATCAGTTACAGCTGGTGTTAATGCTGGTCTCAGATCAGTTACAGTTGATCTTAATGCTGGTCAAAGATCAGTTACAGCTGGGCTTAATGCTGGTCTCAGATCAGTTACAGCTGGTCATAATGCTGTCAACTAGATATTCATATCTGACCTGTTGAGTGTGTTTCTTATGTTAAATATATGGATTACCCTAAAAAACGTAAAAACACTGACTGAAGCAGTGAGATTAAGCAAGATCTTATGCTCTTAAGAGCATTTCACACTTGAACAGAACCAGTGTGAACCTGAAATACAACTGTGTGTTGTATATCGTCCCTGAATACAGGCATCATGTTGGAGGTTCTCTAAACTAAACAGACATTCTCAAAGGTGATTTGTGCTTTTCACTGATTGTGGTAGTGTACAAAATTTTTTTTTTAAAGGATTGAATAAGGTTTTATATGCATTTATTGCATTTTAGGTCATTTTATTTCATTTGTTCACTGGTACATTTACGTGACATCTCATTGCCATTTATGCCTTTATTTGATACAGACTGTGAAAGATTGACAGGACAGGTAGTAAGAAAGAGAGAAAAGCAGGAAATGACCCAGGCTGGACTCGAACCCCGAGTCAAGGCCTCAGTCTGAGGTTCATGCTCTACCTTGTGAGCCACCAGGGGAGCACTGCCCCTCTATAAAGATTTGTTATAAATGTTTGAAAATCTAAATGACTTTGTCTCCAGCATACTCACAACTGTTTTGTTCAGATTAATATTTTGTAATCACATTTTCTTTTGAAATCCAGCATTTCCACATCTTTATTTTTCATTGTGTGACAGGAGTGATGATCAGAGGGGCAGCGTTTTCACCTCCATCATTCAGACAGGGACCGAAGTATGGATAGAGTTTCTCAGTGAAGGTGCAGCCAGTGAAAGAGTAGATATGAGACCTGGCCTCCACATCATAAAAGGAGACCAGACCCTCCACATAGTCCACAAACACCCCCACCTTCTGGGGCTTCTGTCTCAGGGAGAGTGGGACAGGGGGGTCAGCCGGAGCCCAGTACTCATCTCCATTCCTCAGCCGTACAGTCCAGTATCCATTGTTAGGAGTCACTGTGATCGTACCCTTCCTGTTGATGGACTCTCTGACTACTCCCAGATCCCACCTAGTCTTCCCCTCAACCTGCACCTCATAGTAGAACCTCCCTGTGGAGAAGCCCTGCTTTCCCAGGACATTGACACAATGATCAAACCTCTCTGGGTTGTCAGGGATATCCTGCCTTATGTCTCCATGTCTCACTTCTTTCCCATCCTCAGACAGGATGATTTTGGGATGTGCTGTATCAGGGTCCAGAGTCACATCCACTGCATACTGCTGAATCCTCTTCAGTTCAGTGTCAGACAACTTCTCCATCTCTTCATTGAGTGTCTCCTGCAGCTGAGACACAGCTCTCCTCACTGCCCCCACACTCAGACCACTGTGGACACTGATCTCAGACCAGTCCTTGGTGTGTGCAGGGGTGCTCAGGGATGGGAAGCTCTGCAGCAGGTGGAGGTGGTCCTCAGTGTGTGAGAGCTGCTCCAGCTCAGTGCTTCTCCTCTTCAGCTCAGTGATCTCCTGCTCCAGATCTTGAATCAACCCTTCAGCCTGTTTCTCTGCTGCTTTCTGCTTCTCCTCCATCACCTCAATGAGCTCAGCCTGGCTTCTCTCAATGGAGCGCACCAGAGAAGTGAAGACCTCAACACTGTCTGATATCTCTCTCTCTGCATCTCTC
This sequence comes from Osmerus eperlanus, assembly GCF_963692335.1. NCBI lineage: Eukaryota > Metazoa > Chordata > Actinopteri > Osmeriformes > Osmeridae > Osmerus > Osmerus eperlanus. The sequence continues at coordinate 3,091,021 of NC_085037.1, forward strand.
TTGCTGGTCTCTACTGAGAGTTTGACCCCCTGAACCTTCTTAGATCTTTCTTCCGTCATCTGCTTCATCTCAGCCATCATCTTCCCCAGATCATTCTTTTTTGGTCTGTACTCTTCCTCTAAAGTGACAGTGTCATGGGTCTTATGGTCTGTTCTCGTGCACATGAGACAAACACACATCTGGTCAGTCCTACAGAACAGCTCCAGGGGTCTCTCATGCTTCTAACACATCCTGCCCTCCAGGTTCTCCACAGGGTCGATCAACTTGTGTTTCTTCAAGGCTGCAACTCTCTGATGAGGCTCCAGGTGAGTCTCACAGTAAGAGGCCAGACACACCAAACAGGACTTCAGGGCCTTGAGCTTGGTACCAGTACAGATGTCACATGACACTTCTCCAGATCTGGCTGGTCGTAGGTATTGGCTGTTGGGTTTATTTTTCACTGACGTCCTGAACTGAGCAGCCATCTCAGAGATGAAAGTGTTGACACGAAGCGCAGGTCTCCTATAGAATTTCTCCTTGCACATGGGACATTGACACAGGTCACTGTTGTCCCAGTACTTGGTGATACAGGCCTTGCAGAAGTTGTGTCCACATGGAATAGAGACAGGATCAGTGAACACATCCAGACATATAGAACAGAGGAACTGATCTTCAGACTGGAGACTGCTGCAGGAAGCCATTTCTGCTCTGGAGAGAGAGATCAAAAGTGAAACCATGAAACTGAGCTGAGTCAGGGAGTCATTTGTTTCGTGATAGTTTGAGATTTTGAATAGTTCAAGAAACAGTGACAAGTACAGTCATGTTGATTTTATTCACACTTATGATTCACATTACTACACTGTATGCCTTAACATGAGCATACTTTTATGAAAAAATAAATATAATATATATTATATTTAATAATAATAATACTTGACAGTATTATTATTATTATTATTAACGCCCACATCATATGCATCAATCCTTGTCATTTAGACTACTCACCTGTGTTTTAGTCTTGATGTTCTGTCTAACTGCTGGATACTTTTAGAAACAGATTCTTGTTTTGTGCGTCTGTTCAGTGCTTCGATACTGTAAGTCTGTCCACTTCAGTTTCACTTCAGTGAGTTGAGTTAACAATGCTCCTCCTACCTAGTTCTGCTTTTAGAATAACGACGTTCCTTTTACTGACTAGACCAGTAATAACTGAATGTATAGGGGGGTGATCAGTGAGCACTATATACAGAGATAAAGAGTGAGATAGAGAGAGAGAGATTATCTGCTCATCTCATGTTCTCATCCTTGCAGGGGGGTACTCCAGAAAGCAGGTTATGCGACATAACCGGGTAAGTTAACTCCTCATCTGACAGCCAGCGTTGTAGCAACATTGCCTGTAAGTTGCTGCAACATTGTGTGTCAGCTGGAGCGTTAACTTACCTGGTTATGTTGTAACACCTGCTTTCTGGAAAAGCCTCCTGGTTTCTGTTGTTGAGCCCGGTTATGTTTGCACTATGGGTGTGGACACACACACACGCACATACAGTACACATTAACACTTGCACACACATTCTGATCATTGATTATATATGATTCTTTCTCTCTTGAGGTATTGCCATTGTTTTTTTTTGTTTTTTGCTCAACTCCTCCCACTGTTTCTATGAGGTTTGGAAGTCAAATTTGTAAATGTTTTTCATGCTTAGGATGGAGCAAATACATCTATAAAATATCAGTAAACAATGTAGCCATAAATTACAGCAATGACTTGCATCAATGAGGCTGGAAAAAGTAAGTGTTACTGAAAATAAACAACTGGAGCAACATTTAGCAACTAACTAGGTTAATTGCAAACAGGTCAGTAACATGATTGGGCATAAAAAGAGTATCTTAGAGAGGCAGAGTCTCTCAGAAGTAAAGATGGGCAAAGGTTCACCAATCTGCCAAAACCTGCATCTACATATCATGGAACCATTTCAGAATAATGTTCTTAAACGTAAAATTGTGAAGAATTTGAATATCTCATCATCTACAGTACATAATATAACAAAATAGTTCTGAGAATCTGGAGAAATTTCTGTGTAAGGGAGAAGGGGGGAAATAAATACTTGCCTGTGATCTTCAGGCACTCAGGCGGCACTGCATCAAAAACAGCCATGATTCTATAATGGAAATCATTGCATGGGCTCAGAAACACCTCCAGAACTCAATGTCTGTGAACACAGTTTGCGGTGCCATCCACACATTCAACACTGCATCGATGATGTCGTCCCCAAGAAGGTTGTCCGGTCCGTCCCCAATCAGAAGCCCTGGGTTGGTGCCGCGGTCCGGGCCAACCTGAGAGCCCGGTCTGTCGCCTTTAACTCTGGGGACCCTGATCAGTACAGCAAGGCTAGATACGACCTTCTGAAGGCCATCAAAGCAGCGAAAAGAGCTTAAAGGGCCAAGGTGGAGTCCAGCTACCATGGCTCTGACCCTGACTCTGAGGGAGAGGCTACAGTGAGACCCAGTCCTCTGGCCTACTGCCAGACGAGCTGAATGCCTTCTACGCTCGCTTTGAGAGGGACAGTGACCCCCCTGCAGTGGAGCTACCTGAAGGCCTAGCCAGTGACGTGCCTATACTAACTGTAGCTGAGCTGAGGCATTGCTTCAAAAATATCAACCCTCGCAAGGCACCTGACCCAGACGGCATATCAGGTAGGGCCCTCAGGGGCTGCGCTAACCAGCTAGCAGGGGTCTTCAGTGACATCTTCAACCTCTCCCTCAGCCTGTCTGTACTCCCCACCTGCTTCAAGAGGACTACCATTGTCCCTGTGCCCAAGAACACCAAGGTCACCTGCATGAACGACTATCGCCCGATAGCACTGACCTCTGTCATCATGAAGTACTTCGAGCGGCTAGTCAAATCATTCATCTGCTCCTCGCTGCCCCCCTTGACCCTATGCAGTTTGCATACCGGTAAACAGGTCTACAGACGATGTCATCGCCCTGACAACGCTCTCTCCCACCTGGACAAAGGGAATACGTATGTGAGGATGCTGTACATCTCAGCATTCAACACCATCATCCCCTCCAGACTTGTCTCCAAGCTTGTGGACCTGGGACTAAGCACCTCCCTCTGCAAGTGGATCTTCCACTTCCTGACGGGGAGGCCACAGGTGGTGAGAATCGGTGAACGCACCTCATCCACACTGATCACCAACACAGGCACCCCCCAGGGCTGTGTGCTCAGCCCTCTCCTGTTCTCCTTGTTCACTCACAACTGTGCGGCAAAGCACAGCTCCAACCTCCTTGTTAAGTTTGCTGACGACACAACCATTGTGGGCCTCATCTGACAGTGATGAGTCAGCCTACAGAGAGGAGGTTGATACCCTGACATCATGGTGTCAGGACAATAACCTCAAAAGGAGGACAATGCACCGCTACACATCAACGGATCCGAAGTGGAAAAGGTCAGCTGCTTCAGGTTCCTCGGTGTGAACATCAGCAATGACCTCACCTGGTCTGCTCACACGGACAAGGTGGTCAAAGCGGCCCGGAAACGCCTTTTCTCCTGAGGAGACTGAAGAAGTTTGGCATGGACCCAGTCATCCTCACTAACTTTACAGATGCACCATAGAGAGCATACTGACTGGTTGCATCACAGTGTGGTATGGGAGCTGCACAGACAGGGACCGCAAGGCCCTACATAGTGTGGTCAGGTCTGCTGAGTTCATAATCGGCAGGAATCTCCCAGCCCTTCAGGACACCTACCACACACGATGCCTCAGGAAAGCTGGCAGCATTCTAAGAGACTGTTACCACCCATCCTTCAGTCTTTTTACCCTGTTGCCTTCTGGCAGGCGACGCAGACTGGACTACAGTTTCTTTCCAAGGGCCATCAGGCTCCTGAATGAACATTGATATGGACACTGTCGACACTCACACTAGTCACTTTACACGCTGTCACTTCAGCTACTGGTTGCACTTTCAGCTGTTGGTGGCACAATCAGAAATATTGCACTAATTGTACCCTACTTGTCTCTAGGTTAGTATAGGTTATGAGGTTAGTATAGGATTGTGTATTATAGGTTTAGTATACTGTATTGTTTATTATTTTGTATATTTAGGAGGTTTATTATATTATATGTTAGCTTATCATAGGTGTGACCTATGATGTTTTGAGTAAGTAGGCTTGGTTGTGTTATATAAAGGTGAAGGTGCAGCCGGGTTTACCTGTGAAGAAAGCCTGAGGCATCATGGGAAATGTAGTATGAAGTGGACAGCCTAGCAGTCTGAGTACCTCTCCCATGTCAGGAGACTCACCGTATCTGTCTATCTAGTTGACTCTTTTTCAATGTTGTAAATTGGATAAGGTTTAATAAAATACACAATTTGACACCTTACACCTTTCCTTGAGCAGGGCTCCATCTAGTGGGCACTCCTGACCACACACTCCTACATTGCTGACAGGAAGTAAGAATAAAGCAATCATACTCACCAGTTCTCCAACACCATGACAACATGCTCACCAGTATTTGATCATCACCATGACAGCATACTCACCAGTTTCCCATCACCATGACAGCATACTCACCAGTATTTCATCATCACAACAACCACCGCAACAATATCAACACATACTGATGGACTAATAATAGATAATAGTTAAATGTCAGTGGGAGTCCTTGGCCTTATTGAAGAGGCCAGTAGTAGACGGAAAGAAACTGTTCTCGTGGCGTGAGGTTTTGGTCCTGATGGACCACAGCCTTCTGCCGGAGGGGAGTGACTGGAACAGAGTGTCCAGGGTGGGAGGAGTCGGCCACAATCTTCCTCTCTCGCCTCAGGGTCCTCGCTGATGTTCAGTTCCCACTTGAGGTCCTGGAAGAGGATAGTGCCCAGGAAGCAGAAGGACTCCACAGTGTTGACTGGGAATCCCACAGGGTGATGGGGGTGAGTGGGGCTGTATTCTTCCACAACCATCTCCACTGTCTTAAGAGCATTGAACTCTAAGTTGTTCTGGCTGCACCAGGTCATCAGGTTGTCAGCTTCCCACCTGTAATCAGACTCGTCCCCGTCAGAGATGAGCCCAATGATGGTGGTGTCATATGCAAACTTTAAGAGTTTGACGGATGGATGACTGGAGGTGCAGCTGTTGGTGTACAGGGAGAAGAGCAGAGGGGAAAGGACGCAGCCCTGTCGGACAGGAAGTCTGTGATCCACCTGAGTCGGGCACGTTCAGCTGGAAGGTCTCTTGGCTTGTAGTTAGTAATCTGCCTGAGCCCTCTCCAGACAGAAGCAGAGTCGTTAGCAGAGAATTGGTGTTTTAGTCTCTCTGAGTACAGCCGTTTAGCCTCTCTCACCGCCTTGCTGAACCTGTTCTTCGACTCCTTGAATCTGTCTCTATCCCCACTCCACTCCACCTCTTGCGACACGTGGAGCGAGCCCGCTTTAGGCGTCAGCAGTCGTTGCTGCAGTAGGTTCGTCGGACAGCCAAGCCGCGGTTGTGACCCAGGAGTCTAGTTGCGGGCAGCGGAATCCAGCTGTTCCCTCCATCCGATCGTAAACGCGTACTTTTAGAATGAAGCTCTTTCCCCTCCATTTAGTCCCTGCTCCTTTTTAAAGGAGCCCCTGCTATTGGCCATTGGCCAACCAATCAGTGGAAGAAGTGATGAAGAGTGATGGGCTGCATCACTGTCAGCTGGGGAGTTTACTCTCCCCATCCTTGTTGTCTCCAAACACTGCATTGCACATATCATAACAACAGCACACACATGATACCATGCAATAGTCACAGCAAACAATATGAAATCACCACAACGTAAATAACCACAGCAAACAAAAACATCTCAAATCATAATCAAACCCCACTAAAATGTACTACAGAAATAGCAGACAAACATAGGCTGGCCAACTGGCATCTGTGACATTAACACCTCACATCAAACATCATATCTCAACTGTCCTCTGTCTTAGCTTTGCCTGCTGTTAGTCTTGCTGTAGTAGATGGTGTCACAAGAATAATGCACTATACACACACCCACACAAAACACAACCGTTTGTCTATGTTCACAGATGATGAGGGTTAACTATGAAGACAGTTGAGGGGGATAACAATGCCGATACTGAAGACAGTCTGTGATCTCTGTGGGTGTGTGTTTGTATGAGTTCAAGGTTGATTGTAGGAGAACATATTTTGATGATTATAGGACATATTTGTCATCAAATTATTTCAGGAATCTATTTGTTTAGGCAGAATCTATGGAAACATGTAGAATTTGAAGTATATTAAGAGCTTGTGTGTGTGTGTGTCTGTGTGTGTGTGTGTGTGTGTGTGTGTGTGTGTGTGTGTGTGTGTGTGTGTGTGTGTGCGTGTGTGTGTGTGTGTGTGTGTGTGTGTGTGTGTGTGTGTGTGTGTGTGTGTGTGTGTGTGTGTGTGTGTGTGTGTCAAATATGAGAGAGAGGGGTAGTGACTCTGTTGGTCATGAGTGAATGCAGGGGCGGTTCTAGGCACGGGCGAACCAGCCAGCCGCCCGGGGTGGCACGAAGAGAGGGGAGGCATTTTCTGGCATTTTGTGTTTGGCGCCCTCTGGTGCAGTGGAGAACCTAGCCCCGGGCGCCAAATGTGCTAGGACCGCCACTGAGTGAATGTCTAGTTGACTGACCTGTTGAGTTTGTTTGTAATGTTAAATATGTGGATTAACCTAAACAACTTAAACACACTGGCCGAAGCAGTGAGAGAAAGCAAGAGTTTATGCTCTTCAGAGCATTTCCAACTTGAACAGAATAGTGTGAACCTGAAACACAACGGTGTGTTTGTATATTGGCCCTGAATACAGGCATCATGTTGGAGGTTTTCTAAACTAAACAGACATTCTCAAAGGTGATTTGTGATTTTCACTGATTGTGGTAGTGTACAAAATAGTTTTTTTAAAGGATTGAATGAGGTTTTATATCAATTTATTGCATTTGAGGTCATTTGATTTCATTTGTTCACTGGTACATTTAGGTGACATCTCATTGCCATATTTCATAAAACCTATTATTACTGGATTCTGGACAGGATTTCCTGGTTTAAGATGATTATTTACTATATTTATTTGCCTTTATTTGATACAGACCATGAAAGAGTGACAGGAAAGGTAGTCAGAAAGAGAGAAAAGCAGGAAATGACCCAGGCTGGACTTGAACCCTGAGTCAAGGTCTCAGTCTGAGGTTCATGCTCTACCCTGTGAGCCACCAGGAGTGCACTGCCCCTGTAGTAAGAGTTTTTATAAATGTTTGAAAATCTAAATTACTTTATCTCCAGCATACTCACAACAGTTTTGTTCAGAATAATATTTTGTAATCACATTTTCTTTTGAACTTCAGAATTTCCACATCTTTATTTTTCACTGTGTGACAGGAGTGATGATCAGAGGGGCAGAGTTTTTACCTCCATCATTCGGACAGGGACTGAAGTATGGATAGAGTTTCTCAGTGAAGGTGCAGCCAGTGAAAGAGTAGATATGAGACCTGGCCTCCACATCATAAAAGGAGACCAGACCCTCCTCATAGTCCACAAACACTCCCACCTTCTGGGGCTTCTGTCTCAGGGAGAGGAGGACAGGGGAGTCAGCCAGAGCCCAGTACTCATCTCCATTCCTCAGAAATACAGTCCAGTATCCATTGTCAGGACTCAACGTGATCGCTCCCTTCCTGTTGATGGACTCTCTGGCCACTCCCAGATCCCACCTAGTCTTCCCCTCAACCTGCACCTCATAGTAGAACCTCCCTGAGGAGAAGCCCTGCTTTCCCAGGACACAGGAACAATGATCAAACCTCTCTGGGTTGTCAGGGAGATCCTGCCTTATGTCTCCACATCTCACTTGTTTCCCATCCTCAGACAGGATGAGACCGGGATGTGCTGTATCAGGGTCCAGAGTCAAATCCACTACATACTGCTGAATCCTCTTCAGCTTGACTTCAGGCAACTTCTCCATCTCTTTATTGAGTGTCTCCTGCAGCTGAGACACAGCTTTCCTCACTGCCCCCACACTCAGACCACTGTGGACACTGATCTCAGACCAGTCCTTGGTGTGTGCAGGGGTGCTCAGGGATGGGAAGCTCTGGAGCAGGTGGAGGTGGTCCTCAGTGTGTGAGAGCTGCTCCAGCTCAGTGCTTCTCCTCTTCAGCTCAGTGATCTCCTGCTCCAGATCTTGAATCAACCCTTCAGCCTGTTTCTCTGCTGCTTTCTGCTTCTCCTCCATCACCTCAATGAGCTCAGCCTGGCTTCTCTCAATGGAGCGCACCAGAGCAGTGAAGACCTGAACACTGTCTGATATCTCTCTCTCTGCATCTCTCTTGCTGGTCTCTACTGAGAGTTTGATCTCCTGAACCTTCTTAGATCTTTCTTCAATCATCTGCTTCATCTCAGCCATCATCTTCCACAGATCATTCTTTTTTGGTCTGAACTCTTCCTCTAAAGTGACAGTGTCATGGGTCTTATGTTCTGTTCTCATGCACATGAGACACACACACGTCTGGTCAGTCCTACAGAACAGCTCCAGGGGTCTCTCATGCTTCTGACACATCCTGTCCTCCAGGTTCTCCACAGGGTCGATCAACTTGTGTTTCTTCAAGGCTGCAACTCTCTGATGAGGCTCCAGGTGAGTCTCACAGTAAGAGGCCAGACACACCAAACAGGACTTCAGGGCCTTGAGCTTGGTACCTGTACAGTAGTCACATGACACTTCAGGTTTAGTAGGACGCAGTTCTGGACTGATGGTAGCTTTCACTGGCTCTGACTTCCTGAACTGAGCAGCCATCTCAGAGATGAAAGTGTTGACATAGAGATCTGGTCTCTTATCAAAAGTCATTTTACACATGGGACATTGACACAGGTCACTGTTGTCCCAGTACTTGGTGATACAGGCCTTGCAGAAGTTGTGTCCACATAGAATAGAGACAGGATCAGTGAACACATCCAGACAGATAGAACACTGGAACTGATCTTCAGACAGGAGACTGCTGCAGGAAGCCATTTCTAGAATAAGACCAGAAGTTAAATTATGAATCTTGTGAACCTATGAACAAAACTATAATGTTATATTGTTGAAAATGTACTTTCATTAAATAAGCAATAGCATAGACAGATATAGTACAATACAGAATTACTTCATATAGAAGAGTATAGTTCTATAGTATTTCGAACGTCAGAGTCAAGCAACAGTCTCAATTTACTTTTCACATCATCATTGGATACACCTGATTGATTCTCTGCTCTCACCTGTAGGTACTTATGTTGTTTTCTATGATCTCTGTGTATAATATAACCAAATCACTGTCTACCTAAACTAAGTAGAAAGTTTTTTCGAGAGTTTAGAATCACTTTAGTTTCGTTTCAGTGAAATAACGATAAGAGGCTCCTCCCCTCCCAGTCCTCTGTCCTGAACCAAGTTAACCCTTTCATGACTGAATTCTATCTAGCAAGTCAGCTGACTTGGGGTTTTATTACTTTGAAGTAAGTGAATGGGAGAGAGATAAAGAGATAGAAACAGAAAAATAAAAAAATTGTGTGTGATGAGGGAAGAATGACAGAGAGACATGTTCAATGGAAGTTATGTGAATATAAGTGTGTGTAGTGAGGTCCACAAGACCACACAGAGCCAACATCTTGCCACACCTGAAGAGTGATTCAATCACATCAGACAAACCTAATCAGCCCTTGTGACACCCTCAGTATGCTGATTACCCACCAAACGCCGATGCAAAGGAACCATAGAATGGGGGGGGGGGACCTCCCCAATCTACCTAATCAGCCCTCCTGCTAGCTTGCAAGCTTCAAAGGGCCTGATTTAGACAACACGTCTCCAGCGACCATTTGCTATCCGTTTCGGCGGCGATTTGAACAAAGAACATACCTTGATCAGAACTTTTGAGGAAAGTTCTTGAGACTTTACCACAAGAGTACAAGGTGGAGAATTATGAGAGGGATATTTGTGTTATGTTTGTTACTTTGTTTTAATGTTGTGTTCACTGAAATCTTGATTCTAGTAACAACTCCTTCTTCCTGAAAGATAACCACGTCATTCTTGGTATCTACACGAAGCTATCATAATAAAACAATCATTCAACTATATTTTGTAACTGTACCAAGATGTCCAGAACAATATTTGAACCATTGAATGATCAGCCAGAGATCAGATCACACCTTTGGTAGGTGTGAAGGAAGGAGGGGGGAGTTGAGAACCCAGCTTCCCCCAATCCACATCTGACCCCAGACGGGTCCTCCCTCGAACTGTATAAAGCCCTAAGATGACCATCAATCTCAGACTCCAGCGAAACCGACCATGGCATGAACGCCATCAGGATTGGCGTTCCAAAGGACGTCGCCAAGCTTCTCCTGAGATTCAACTTCATAGTGAACGCGTCACTATCGGGACGTTTCAACAGAAGAACCAAAAACGCAATTCCAAATGCGACTTCACTGAGATCCCGCAGACTCAGTCACATGACCCAGCGCAGCCGCGCTGTGACTTCAGATTCTTCAAATGGACCGTTGGCGCAAACCGCCCTCAACATCATTGATCAACCCCTGATCAAACGTAACTATGGCTAACGCTCTTTCCTCCTCGACATGGCATTGGCGTGAGCTCTGTTTATGATTTGTAAGGATGTAATCACTGACTGTACAATTTCTGCCTTTCTTTAAATTAGACCATTTCATTCTGTTCATTGAAACCAATCTCTCATATCAAACCCATAATCCAACTTTTCATAAGATCTGTTTACCTTACTTGAATAAATTCATTGTAAAGATATTTTGACGTGCGTGTTCACTGATGTTACGATTGGCTCTACTCTTAGAACGAATTCATTCCTAAAGATGAGACTGATTATTACATATTAAACATAGGATTCCCTAATGTCCTAAACCAATATTAGGGTGGTGCCCCAGACTTTATGATAAATTAAGTATTTCTATCTTTAAACGAGCAAACCCCGCTACATAATGGTGCCCCGTGTGAAGCTAAGATAGATTGAAATGAGCAATCGTAACTTTTGTGAAACGAACTGTTAAAATAGAGCGAGCTCTAACTGTATGTAGCACCATGTATTTAATACTACTGTGCCTAGGCTACAGTGGCTGTGTGCGTATTCAATTGTTTTTCGTGAAATAGCTGCTAGTGTGTGTGTGGGACCAGCTAGCTCAAAGGAAGCAGCTAGGTTTGACCGGAGGTACGCGCGTGCTCAGAAACACCGCTTCCCCGACATTTACGTTGTAATCTGCCTCGGCCAGCTCTTCACGGAAAGTAGCATAAGAGCCTTTATTATAGCCTCTATTTTAATAGTGTAGCTATTTGGTTAAGTGAATTAACCAACCAACTAATACGTTGGTGCACATGTCTAGTTCAGGGAAACAGACAGTAGTGCTTAGTCCTGAAGGACTTTTGTTTAGAAGCAACTAAACAACGCAGTTCTGTACACGTAACCTACCGCCACCACGAGTGTGTGTGTGGGACCAGCTAGCTCAAAGGAAGCGGCTAGGTTTGACCGGAGGTACGCGCGTGCTCAGAAACACCGCTGCCCCGACATTTACGTTGTAATCTGCCTCGGCCAGCTCTTCACGGAAAGTAGCATAAGAGCCTTTATTATAGCCTCTATTTTAATAGTGTAGCTATTTGGTTAAGTGAATTAACCAACCAACTAATACGTTGGTGCACATGTCTAGTTCAAGGAAACAGACAGTAGTGCTTAGTCCTGAAGGACTTTTGTTTAGAAGCAACTAAACAATGCAGTTTCTACACGTAACCTATTATGCCGCCACATATAGCTTGTCGAAAAAAGCATTGACTATTCCCGCAGCTAACTGTGTTTTAAAATAACAGTGGTTGCCAAACTAAAGTTACATTATTAGATGCAGTTCATCAATGTGGTTTAGTTACGTTGACTTCAAGAAGCTACTTAGTAACTATAATTGTGTAAAGTATGTACTATAATTACCTTGTACCTTTATTTGTTATTTGTGTACGTCTTTGGCAGTCAATTGTAACCATAACCTAAATGAGTTTATTGAAACTAGTTTGATTTAAAAAGATTGGAAAGCCGACAACTTTTCCCTCATCTAGACCCCTAGTCACAAAGCTTCAATTGCTACGGCCATTGTAAGCCACTTCAAGTGCCTCTTTTTGTTTCAATAATTTCCTCTCAACCTTTTTCCTATGTCATGTCATAGCTTAATCACTCATAGCCATGCCAATGTCTGGGGAGGGGGGGTGACATGCTGTTACGCTGCTGTGGTCTTTCTTCTCTTGTCTTCATGTCAACAGTTTCATCGACGACGGTCTATGAAAGTTGACATCCGGGGGGATGTAGTGAGGTCCACAAGACCACACGGAGCCAACATCTTGCCACACCTGAAGAGTGATTCAATCACATCAGACAAACCTAATCAGCCCTTGTGACACCCTCAGTATGCTGATTACCCACCAAACGCCGATGCAAAGGAACCATAGAATGGGGGGGGGGGACCTCCCCAATCTACCTAATCAGCCCTCCTGCTAGCTTGCAAGCTTCAAAGGGCCTGATTTAGACAACACGTCTCCAGCGACCATTTGCTATCCGTTTCGGCGGCGATTTGAACAAAGAACATACCTTGATCAGAACTTTTGAGGAAAGTTCTTGAGACTTTACCACAAGAGTACAAGGTGGAGAATTATGAGAGGGATATTTGTGTTATGTTTGTTACTTTGTTTTAATGTTGTGTTCACTGAAATCTTGATTCTAGTAACAACTCCTTCTTCCTGAAAGATAACCACGTCATTCTTGGTATCTACACGAAGCTATCATAATAAAACAATCATTCAACTATATTTTGTAACTGTACCAAGATGTCCAGAACAATATTTGAACCATCGAATGATCAGCCAGAGATCAGATCACACCTTTGGTAGGTGTGAAGGAAGGAGGGGGGAGTTGAGAACCCAGCTTCCCCCAATCCACATCTGACCCCAGACGGGTCCTCCCTCGAACTGTATAAAGCCCTAAGATGACCATCAATCTCAGACTCCAGCGAAACCGACCATGGCATGAACGCCATCAGGATTGGCGTTCCAAAGGACGTCGCCAAGCTTCTCCTGAGATTCAACTTCATAGTGAACGCGTCACTATCGGGACGTTTCAACAGAAGAACCAAAAACGCAATTCCAAATGCGACTTCACTGAGATCCCGCAGACTCAGTCACATGACCCAGCGCAGCCGCGCTGTGACTTCAGATTCTTCAAATGGACCGTTGGCGCAAACCGCCCTCAACATCATTGATCAACCCCTGATCAAACGTAACTATGGCTAACGCTCTTTCCTCCTCGACATGGCATTGGCGTGAGCTCTGTTTATGATTTGTAAGGATGTAATCACTGACTGTACAATTTCTGCCTTTCTTTAAATTAGACCATTTCATTCTGTTCATTGAAACCAATCTCTCATATCAAACCCATAATCCAACTTTTCATAAGATCTGTTTACCTTACTTGAATAAATTCATTGTAAAGATATTTTGACGTGCGTGTTCACTGATGTTACGATTGGCTCTACTCTTAGAACGAATTCATTCCTAAAGATGAGACTGATTATTACATATTAAACATAGGATTCCCTAATGTCCTAAACCAATATTAGGGTGGTGCCCCAGACTTTATGATAAATTAAGTATTTCTATCTTTAAACGAGCAAACCCCGCTACATGTGTGTGTATGGTGTGTTTATGTGTGTGTGTGTGTGTGTGTGCAGAGTGAGCATGCGTATATTACTACATTTCAGTCAAGATACTCTTGTACTGAATTAATCGGGCGGAGCTGGTTCATGCAAGAGACTCAGAGACCTTAGCGCGTCACTAGCATCTCATCATATTACGCAGTCGGGGCACGCCTTCTTAGCTGGGCGGGCTATTTAAACAGGGTATCACTGCAATCTGCATTGCTAGTGCGACACAGCATGTTCTCTGTTTCAATCTGCTGCCTCCGCCTCCCCGGCCTCCACCCTTGGTTCTGTGTTCCTGTCGTAGGGGGAAAGCGTTGACTGCTCTCTGCTCGGATGTCGAGACGGTGTCTCCGTTGGGTGCGGCAGGGATCCGCTGCGAGTAGAACCATTATGCCAAATCATGTATTGTATCGTGTGTAATAAAGTATTAAGTAATCACTACTACTGAGTCCGCCTGCCTGAACCATGTGTTGCAATGGAATACTGTAGATTTGTCACTGGCAAATGTTCTATATATATGGAAAACATGGTGCCTTGGAGCAGCTATAGCATAGCACAATCTTAGCACATCAAACTTTGTCTTTAGACTTTTTTAACATGCAAAGTCAAAAGGCTTCACAGAGCATTAACAACATCCTGTAGTGATGGTGAAGGGTGGCAGCAACAGCACAATATGCAGGAACACAGTAACACATGATGTGTGAGCATGTGTGTTCAGGTCTGTGAAGGCATGCAGTATTCAAGTCCTCTAAGGGGGAAGCCACGATTTATGAAGCACCATAAAAACCTTAGTGCTCATTGCACCTTTCAAGTTTCCTACAATACAACTGGTGCCTGAACCCCACCTGAACCCTGTACTCTGTCTGTACTGCAGGACTGTACATCACTAAACCAATCACTCAGTAAATCACTACACCCTGTACGTCACTCATAGACAACTGGAGAGAGTCTGACATCCACACAAACCTCTCCTGACTGGATGTTCCCCTCTTTGTCACATACAGAGCACACACTTACATATTCATTCTCTGAGGTCCATCACACAATGCACACTGGTAACATGAAGTCAGCTACCACACAAGCATTGTCTTTATTTGTGAGAAATGAAGGTGGATGTTTGACAGTGAAATGAACACTCCAGCACTGATCTAGCAGCCTGGTTTGAGTCACCTGCAGCTTGTTGAGATCTCTCCTTGCTGCTGCTGACCATGTGACTGGGCAGAACTCCAGGTGAGGTCAGACCAGTGACTGGACCACCTGGAGCTGATCTGAGGTGTCACACACAGAACATGTTCTCATCCTGGTCATACCTGTTCCCATGTTACAGTCTATGTGTTGAGATAGAAGCTTGTCCAGTGTAATGCCTAATCATTTGACTTGATTCATGTTCCACTGACATCTAACTACACAGTTAACAAGTGTACAGAATAATGTATGTGTTGATGTAAGGGGACATTTAGTGGTGAAAGCCTAACATGACAAGTAACCTCTACTGAGTGTTTGATTGTTATCTAGACTGACTGAATGAACTGAGTTTGACCGTGGTCTTTGTGTGTTCCAGAATGACACACTGACCTCAGTGTCTTGACCCTTCCTCTTTTACCTCTGCTACCCTGACCCCAGCAGTAACGGGGCACGGCACATCATCACCGGCTCATTGGCTGAACTCCTGCCGAAGGTGTGTGTGATTTGTTTCTCACTAGAGATAAGTCTAAACTGTGTAAGTGCTGTAAATCTGTGTATATGTGTGTGTGTCTCTGTGTCTGTATATGTATGTGTGTGTGTGTGTGTGTGTGTGTGTGTGTGTGTGTGTGTGTGTGTGTGTGTGTGTGTGTGTGTGTGTGTGTGTGTGTGTGTGTGTGTGTGTGTGTGTATGTATGTGTGTGTGTATGTGTGTGTGCAGGGTGAGATCCTCTTAAGGTGCTGCAGAGTATGAGGAGAGACAAGACTGTCATGGTCCTGGTCATCCTCAGCACCAGTGATACTATACTGTCATGGAGGACCACAAAGAGGTGACACATCAGCAGGTGTAGTTCCCTCCTCTCTCTCCTGCTACTGGAGCTGCTTGTTCACTCTCTCTCTCTGGCCAAACAAGAGACAATGTTCCTTTGCCTCAGGTTTAAATATCAGTGTATTTACTATTTCAAACATGTTCAAATAATAAACTGCTGTGGATCACACACTCTCTCTCACCCCTCCTCTCTTTCTCTCATTCTCTCTCCCCCTCTCTCTTCCTCCCTCTCTCCTTGTCAGATCGCTCAGCAGTCGGAGGGGATCTGTTTGCACGTGATCAGTCTGGTGTTACAGAGACAAGTTTCTACATCCAACAAAATGTTTTCAAGTCAATACTTGAACAATCTTAAAACAGTAAAACGTCCGTAGATAGAGGCTACATTGGTCATTTCATTTTCTGTGGCGTCTCTGACATGGTAAATTGTTGTAGGTGAACCTTGGACGATTTGGCTTGAAAAGAGGTTGAACTTCGTTTGATAAGTTTGAGAACTACAGGTTCAGCATATTTACAACAGTTTGGGGTTTAGGTATAAAAGGGGAGCACTTAATAAAACAACATCAATATTTGTTCCTGATACATAAAATAATAGACCCGCCAACATGAACAGATACTCTTGAGTTGGTTTAGAAAGACCAACTCAAGAGTATATTACTCACCACCTACAAAGCCCTAAACAACCTGGCCCCTCCATACCTTCCAGACCTCCTCCCCCTCCACGCCCCAACCCGTTGCCTCAGGTCTGCCGGCACCAACACTCTGAAGACCATCAGGACTAAGCACCGGACCTGGGGTGACAGGGCCTTCTCAGCTGCTGCACCCTCCCTCTGGAACGCCCTCCCATCCACATCCAACAGGCTCCCACCATTGCATCTTTTAAACAAACCCTCAAAACTCACCTCTTCAAACTCGCCTTCACCTGCTAACTCCTGCTCCCTACCCTCCACTACAGGACTCATTCGCAGAGTTTTCTTTTTCTGTTTGTCTGTTTTGTTTGATCCTCTGTCTCTTATATCTTTGCTGTTGTATTGTTTGTTTATCGTCGCACATGTAAAGCATCTTTGAGTACTCAGAAAAGCGCTATAGAAATATAAATTATTATTATTATACAGATGATCTGCCTGTTTCATTTCACTCGAGAGAAAGCTAGTGTCTGCAGAACCTGTTTACGTTAAACAGACCACTTTTGCCCTTTAGAACATCACACATTAACAAATAAGTTACAAATCTTGACCACAGCTGGACTACTCCATTACCACCCCAAATAAGTGTGTGTGTGTTCATGTTTGCATGTGCATTGTTTACACGTGTTCACAATACATGCAATCATTCCATGTGCCAAAGCCGCAGAGGAAGGTGTTTGTATATCATATAACATTTAGACAGTGACACGTGTCCGTGTGTGTGCATGTGTGTGTTTGTGTCTGTTTGAGTCTGTGTGACAATGAGGGAGAAAAAAAGAGATCCTGCTCTTTGTCTCCATCTCTCACTTGTTCCCCATCCTCAGACAGGATGGGATTTTCTTCTAATGCTGTAAATTGGATAAAGTTTAATAAAATACATAATTTCATATACAGTAAACACCATTCATAGTGGTTGTGTTAAGCAACGTTCTGACCAGTAAGTTAGTCTTCCTCCAGCCGTCGTAAAGAGAGCTTTACAAAAGTGCATAGGTCAATCATAAACAACGAGATAGCCCCAAAACATTGCGGGCGGCCAAAGCATGGAGCATACATTGTGATAAGCAAATAAGTGCCAATAGGAAGAAACATGAGAGCATGTAGTTAAACAAATTACAATTAAACAACATGAACCTCAAAAGTGCAAGAGTGTACCTGTAGGAAAGCAAGCAATAATAGTATAATTCACAGCGAGTACAAGAAGTTAAATCAGTTACAACTAACTAACAAGTGCAACAAGTGCCTCAATAAGTGTCATTGTGTTCCTGGAGGAAATAAACTAACATCTGCTCCACAAATCTTTCCCGGAACAAGTGCGTCTTTAGCCTTTTCTTGAAGGTGGGGAGACAGTCAGTGTCTCTGATGGAGGTGGGGAGGTGATTCCACCATTGGGAGGCCAGACAGGAGAAGAGCTTGGGTTGGGACCGGGCGCTCTTGAGAGGTGGGACCACCAGACGGTTGTCAGAAGAAGACCGTAGGTGGCGGGTGGGGGTGTAAGGCTGGAGGAGAGACTGGATGTAGGCAGGTGCAGTCCCGTTCACCGCTCGGAAGGTCAGTACCAGGGTCTTGAATCGGATACGGGCCGTGATGGGTAGCCAGTGGAGGGAGATAAGGAGCGGGGTACCATGGGAGCGTCTGGGTAGATTGAAGACCAGGCGGGCTGCTGCGTTCTGAATCCTCTGGAGAGGGCGGGTTGCGCATGCTGGGAGACCGGCGAGACGCGAGCTCCAGTAATATAACTTGGCCAGTTGAGTGAAAGTGTCAGGAAAGGTAGTAAGAAAGAGAGAAAAGCAGGAAATGTCCCAGGCTGGACTGGAACATCAAGTCAAGGCCTCAGTCTGAGGTTCATGCTCTACCCTGTGAGCCACCAGGGGAGCACTGCCCCTGTATAAAGAGTTTTTATAAATGTTTGAAAATCTAAATGACTTTGTCTCCAGCATACTCACAACAGTTTTGTTCAGATTCATATTTTGTAATCACATTTCTTTTGAACTCCAGCATTTCCACATCTTTTTTTTCACTGTGTGACAGGAGTGATGATCAGAGGGGCAGAGTTTTTACCTCCATCATTCAGACAGGGACTGAAGAGTGGATAGAGTTTCTCAGTGAAGGTGCAGCCAGTGAAAGAGTAGATATGAGACCTGGCCTCCACATCATAAAAGGAGACCAGACCCTCCTCATAGTCCACAAACACTCCCACCTTCTCGGGCTTCTGTCTCAGGGAGAGGAGGACAGAGGGGCCAGCCGGAGCCTTGTACTCATCTCCATTCCTCAGACATACAGTCCAGTATCCATTGTCAGGACTCAACGTGATCGCTCCCTTCCTGTTGATGGACTCTCTGGCCACTCCCAGATCCCACTCAGTCTTCCCCTCAACCTGCACCTCATAGTAGAACCTCCCTGTGGAGAAGCCCTGCTTTCCCAGGACATTGACACAACGATCAAACCTCTCTGGGTTGTCAGGGAGATCCTGCCTTATGTCTCCATATCTCACTTGTTTCCCATCCTCAGACAGGATGAGATTAGGATGTGCTGTATCAGGGTCCAGAGTCAAATCCACTGCATACTGCTGAATCCTCTTCAGCTTGACTTCAGGCAGCTTCTCCATCTCTTTATTGAGTGTCTCCTGCAGCTGAGACACAGCTTTCCTCACTGCCCCCACACTCAGACCACTGTGGACACTGATCTCAGACCAGTCCTTGGTGTGTGCAGGGGTGCTCAGGGATGGGAAGCTCTGGAGCAGGTGGAGGTGGTCCTCAGTGTGTGAGAGCTGCTCCAGCTCAGTGCTTCTCCTCTTCAGCTCAGTGATCTCCTGCTCCAGATCTTGAATCAACCCTTCAGCCTGTTTCTCTGCTGCTTTCTGCTTCTCCTCCATCACCTCAATGAGCTCAGCCTGGCTTCTCTCAATGGAGCGCACCAGAGCAGTGAAGACCTGAACACTGTCTGATATCTCTCTCTCTGCATCTCTCTTGCTGGTCTCTACTAAGAGTTTGATCTCCTGAACCTTCTTAGATCTTTCTTCAATCATCTGCTTCATCTCAGCCATCATCTTCCACAGATCATTCTTTTTTGGTCTGAACTCTTCCTCTAAAGTGACAGTGTCATGGGTCTTATGTTCTGTTCTCATGCACATGAGACACACACACGTCTGGTCAGTCCTACAGAACAGCTCCAGGGGTCTCTCATGCTTCTGACACATCCTGTCCTCCAGGTTCTCCACAGGGTCGATCAACTTGTGTTTCTTCAAGGCTGCAACTCTCTGATGAGGCTCCAGGTGAGTCTCACAGTAAGAGGCCAGACACACCAAACAGGACTTCAGGGCCTTGAGCTTGGTACCTGTACAGTAGTCACATGACACTTCAGGTTTAGTAGGACGCAGTTCTGGACTGATGGTAGCTTTCACTGGCTCTGACTTCCTGAACTGAGCAGCCATCTCAGAGATGAAAGTGTTGACATAGAGATCTGGTCTCTTATCAAAAGTCATTTTACACATGGGACATTGACACAGGTCACTGTTGTCCCAGTACTTGGTGATACAGGCCTTGCAGAAGTTGTGTCCACATAGAATAGAGACAGGATCAGTGAACACATCCAGACAGATAGAACACTGGAACTGATCTTCAGACAGGAGACTGCTGCAGGAAGCCATTTCTAGAATAAGACCAGAAGTTAAATTATGAATCTTGTGAACCTATGAACAAAACTATAATGTTATATTGTTGAAAATGTACTTTCATTAAATAAGCAATAGCATAGACAGATATAGTACAATACAGAATTACTTCATATAGAAGAGTATAGTTCTATAGTATTTCGAACGTCAGAGTCAAGCAACAGTCTCAATTTACTTTTCACATCATCATTGGATACACCTGATTGATTCTCTGCTCTCACCTGTAGGTACTTATGTTGTTTTCTATGATCTCTGTGTATAATATAACCAAATCACTGTCTACCTAAACTAAGTAGAAAGTTTTTTCGAGAGTTTAGAATCACTTTAGTTTCGTTTCAGTGAAATAACGATAAGAGGCTCCTCCCCTCCCAGTCCTCTGTCCTGAACCAAGTTAACCCTTTCATGACTGAATTCTATCTAGCAAGTCAGCTGACTTGGGGTTTTATTACTTTGAAGTAAGTGAATGGGAGAGAGATAAAGAGATAGAAACAGAAAAATAAAAAAATTGTGTGTGATGAGGGAAGAATGACAGAGAGACATGTTCAATGGAAGTTATGTGAATATAAGTGTGTGTAGTGAGGTCCACAAGACCACACAGAGCCAACATCTTGCCACACCTGAAGAGTGATTCAATCACATCAGACAAACCTAATCAGCCCTTGTGACACCCTCAGTATGCTGATTACCCACCAAACGCCGATGCAAAGGAACCATAGAATGGGGGGGGGGGGACCTCCCCAATCTACCTAATCAGCCCTCCTGCTAGCTTGCAAGCTTCAAAGGGCCTGATTTAGACAACACGTCTCCAGCGACCATTTGCTATCCGTTTCGGCGGCGATTTGAACAAAGAACATACCTTGATCAGAACTTTTGAGGAAAGTTCTTGAGACTTTACCACAAGAGTACAAGGTGGAGAATTATGAGAGGGATATTTGTGTTATGTTTGTTACTTTGTTTTAATGTTGTGTTCACTGAAATCTTGATTCTAGTAACAACTCCTTCTTCCTGAAAGATAACCACGTCATTCTTGGTATCTACACGAAGCTATCATAATAAAACAATCATTCAACTATATTTTGTAACTGTACCAAGATGTCCAGAACAATATTTGAACCATTGAATGATCAGCCAGAGATCAGATCACACCTTTGGTAGGTGTGAAGGAAGGAGGGGGGAGTTGAGAACCCAGCTTCCCCCAATCCACATCTGACCCCAGACGGGTCCTCCCTCGAACTGTATAAAGCCCTAAGATGACCATCAATCTCAGACTCCAGCGAAACCGACCATGGCATGAACGCCATCAGGATTGGCGTTCCAAGGACGTCGCCAAGCTTCTCCTGAGATTCAACTTCATAGTGAACGCGTCACTATCGGGACGTTTCAACAGAAGAACCAAAAACGCAATTCCAAATGCGACTTCACTGAGATCCCGCAGACTCAGTCACATGACCCAGCGCAGCCGCGCTGTGACTTCAGATTCTTCAAATGGACCGTTGGCGCAAACCGCCCTCAACATCATTGATCAACCCCTGATCAAACGTAACTATGGCTAACGCTCTTTCCTCCTCGACATGGCATTGGCGTGAGCTCTGTTTATGATTTGTAAGGATGTAATCACTGACTGTACAATTTCTGCCTTTCTTTAAATTAGACCATTTCATTCTGTTCATTGAAACCAATCTCTCATATCAAACCCATAATCCAACTTTTCATAAGATCTGTTTACCTTACTTGAATAAATTCATTGTAAAGATATTTTGACGTGCGTGTTCACTGATGTTACGATTGGCTCTACTCTTAGAACGAATTCATTCCTAAAGATGAGACTGATTATTACATATTAAACATAGGATTCCCTAATGTCCTAAACCAATATTAGGGTGGTGCCCCAGACTTTATGATAAATTAAGTATTTCTATCTTTAAACGAGCAAACCCCGCTACATAATGGTGCCCCGTGTGAAGCTAAGATAGATTGAAATGAGCAATCGTAACTTTTGTGAAACGAACTGTTAAAATAGAGCGAGCTCTAACTGTATGTAGCACCATGTATTTAATACTACTGTGCCTAGGCTACAGTGGCTGTGTGCGTATTCAATTGTTTTTCGTGAAATAGCTGCTAGTGTGTGTGTGGGACCAGCTAGCTCAAAGGAAGCAGCTAGGTTTGACCGGAGGTACGCGCGTGCTCAGAAACACCGCTTCCCCGACATTTACGTTGTAATCTGCCTCGGCCAGCTCTTCACGGAAAGTAGCATAAGAGCCTTTATTATAGCCTCTATTTTAATAGTGTAGCTATTTGGTTAAGTGAATTAACCAACCAACTAATACGTTGGTGCACATGTCTAGTTCAGGGAAACAGACAGTAGTGCTTAGTCCTGAAGGACTTTTGTTTAGAAGCAACTAAACAACGCAGTTCTGTACACGTAACCTACCGCCACCACGAGTGTGTGTGTGGGACCAGCTAGCTCAAAGGAAGCGGCTAGGTTTGACCGGAGGTACGCGCGTGCTCAGAAACACCGCTGCCCCGACATTTACGTTGTAATCTGCCTCGGCCAGCTCTTCACGGAAAGTAGCATAAGAGCCTTTATTATAGCCTCTATTTTAATAGTGTAGCTATTTGGTTAAGTGAATTAACCAACCAACTAATACGTTGGTGCACATGTCTAGTTCAAGGAAACAGACAGTAGTGCTTAGTCCTGAAGGACTTTTGTTTAGAAGCAACTAAACAATGCAGTTTCTACACGTAACCTATTATGCCGCCACATATAGCTTGTCGAAAAAAGCATTGACTATTCCCGCAGCTAACTGTGTTTTAAAATAACAGTGGTTGCCAAACTAAAGTTACATTATTAGATGCAGTTCATCAATGTGGTTTAGTTACGTTGACTTCAAGAAGCTACTTAGTAACTATAATTGTGTAAAGTATGTACTATAATTACCTTGTACCTTTATTTGTTATTTGTGTACGTCTTTGGCAGTCAATTGTAACCATAACCTAAATGAGTTTATTGAAACTAGTTTGATTTAAAAAGATTGGAAAGCCGACAACTTTTCCCTCATCTAGACCCCTAGTCACAAAGCTTCAATTGCTACGGCCATTGTAAGCCACTTCAAGTGCCTCTTTTTGTTTCAATAATTTCCTCTCAACCTTTTTCCTATGTCATGTCATAGCTTAATCACTCATAGCCATGCCAATGTCTGGGGAGGGGGGGTGACATGCTGTTACGCTGCTGTGGTCTTTCTTCTCTTGTCTTCATGTCAACAGTTTCATCGACGACGGTCTATGAAAGTTGACATCCGGGGGGATGTAGTGAGGTCCACAAGACCACACGGAGCCAACATCTTGCCACACCTGAAGAGTGATTCAATCACATCAGACAAACCTAATCAGCCCTTGTGACACCCTCAGTATGCTGATTACCCACCAAACGCCGATGCAAAGGAACCATAGAATGGGGGGGGGGGACCTCCCCAATCTACCTAATCAGCCCTCCTGCTAGCTTGCAAGCTTCAAAGGGCCTGATTTAGACAACACGTCTCCAGCGACCATTTGCTATCCGTTTCGGCGGCGATTTGAACAAAGAACATACCTTGATCAGAACTTTTGAGGAAAGTTCTTGAGACTTTACCACAAGAGTACAAGGTGGAGAATTATGAGAGGGATATTTGTGTTATGTTTGTTACTTTGTTTTAATGTTGTGTTCACTGAAATCTTGATTCTAGTAACAACTCCTTCTTCCTGAAAGATAACCACGTCATTCTTGGTATCTACACGAAGCTATCATAATAAAACAATCATTCAACTATATTTTGTAACTGTACCAAGATGTCCAGAACAATATTTGAACCATCGAATGATCAGCCAGAGATCAGATCACACCTTTGGTAGGTGTGAAGGAAGGAGGGGGGAGTTGAGAACACAGCTTCCCCCAATCCACATCTGACCCCAGACGGGTCCTCCCTCGAACTGTATAAAGCCCTAAGATGACCATCAATCTCAGACTCCAGCGAAACCGACCATGGCATGAACGCCATCAGGATTGGCGTTCCAAAGGACGTCGCCAAGCTTCTCCTGAGATTCAACTTCATAGTGAACGCGTCACTATCGGGACGTTTCAACAGAAGAACCAAAAACGCAATTCCAAATGCGACTTCACTGAGATCCCGCAGACTCAGTCACATGACCCAGCGCAGCCGCGCTGTGACTTCAGATTCTTCAAATGGACCGTTGGCGCAAACCGCCCTCAACATCATTGATCAACCCCTGATCAAACGTAACTATGGCTAACGCTCTTTCCTCCTCGACATGGCATTGGCGTGAGCTCTGTTTATGATTTGTAAGGATGTAATCACTGACTGTACAATTTCTGCCTTTCTTTAAATTAGACCATTTCATTCTGTTCATTGAAACCAATCTCTCATATCAAACCCATAATCCAACTTTTCATAAGATCTGTTTACCTTACTTGAATAAATTCATTGTAAAGATATTTTGACGTGCGTGTTCACTGATGTTACGATTGGCTCTACTCTTAGAACGAATTCATTCCTAAAGATGAGACTGATTATTACATATTAAACATAGGATTCCCTAATGTCCTAAACCAATATTAGGGTGGTGCCCCAGACTTTATGATAAATTAAGTATTTCTATCTTTAAACGAGCAAACCCCGCTACATGTGTGTGTATGGTGTGTTTATGTGTGTGTGTGTGTGTGTGTGCAGAGTGAGCATGCGTATATTACTACATTTCAGTCAAGATACTCTTGTACTGAATTAATCGGGCGGAGCTGGTTCATGCAAGAGACTCAGAGACCTTAGCGCGTCACTAGCATCTCATCATATTACGCAGTCGGGGCACGCCTTCTTAGCTGGGCGGGCTATTTAAACAGGGTATCACTGCAATCTGCATTGCTAGTGCGACACAGCATGTTCTCTGTTTCAATCTGCTGCCTCCGCCTCCCCGGCCTCCACCCTTGGTTCTGTGTTCCTGTCGTAGGGGGAAAGCGTTGACTGCTCTCTGCTCGGATGTCGAGACGGTGTCTCCGTTGGGTGCGGCAGGGATCCGCTGCGAGTAGAACCATTATGCCAAATCATGTATTGTATCGTGTGTAATAAAGTATTAAGTAATCACTACTACTGAGTCCGCCTGCCTGAACCATGTGTTGCAATGGAATACTGTAGATTTGTCACTGGCAAATGTTCTATATATATGGAAAACATGGTGCCTTGGAGCAGCTATAGCATAGCACAATCTTAGCACATCAAACTTTGTCTTTAGACTTTTTTAACATGCAAAGTCAAAAGGCTTCACAGAGCATTAACAACATCCTGTAGTGATGGTGAAGGGTGGCAGCAACAGCACAATATGCAGGAACACAGTAACACATGATGTGTGAGCATGTGTGTTCAGGTCTGTGAAGGCATGCAGTATTCAAGTCCTCTAAGGGGGAAGCCACGATTTATGAAGCACCATAAAAACCTTAGTGCTCATTGCACCTTTCAAGTTTCCTACAATACAACTGGTGCCTGAACCCCACCTGAACCCTGTACTCTGTCTGTACTGCAGGACTGTACATCACTAAACCAATCACCCAGTAAATCACTACACCCTGTACGTCACTCATAGACAACTGGAGAGAGTCTGACATCCACACAAACCTCCCCTGACTGGATGTTCCCCTCTTTGTCACATACAGAGCACACACTTACATATTCATTCTCTGAGGTCCATCACACAATGCACACTGGTAACATGAAGTCAGCTACCACACAAGCATTGTCTTTATTTGTGAGAAATGAAGGTGGATGTTTGACAGTGAAATGAACACTCCAGCACTGATCTAGCAGCCTGGTTTGAGTCACCTGCAGCTTGTTGAGATCTCTCCTTGCTGCTGCTGACCATGTGACTGGGCAGAACTCCAGGTGAGGTCAGACCAGTGACTGGACCACCTGGAGCTGATCTGAGGTGTCACACACAGAACATGTTCTCATCCTGGTCATACCTGTTCCCATGTTACAGTCTATGTGTTGAGATAGAAGCTTGTCCAGTGTAATGCCTAATCATTTGACTTGATTCATGTTCCACTGACATCTAACTACACAGTTAACAAGTGTACAGAATAATGTATGTGTTGATGTAAGGGGACATTTAGTGGTGAAAGCCTAACATGACAAGTAACCTCTACTGAGTGTTTGATTGTTATCTAGACTGACTGAATGAACTGAGTTTGACCGTGGTCTTTGTGTGTTCCAGAATGACACACTGACCTCAGTGTCTTGACCCTTCCTCTTTTACCTCTGCTACCCTGACCCCAGCAGTAACGGGGCACGGCACATCATCACCGGCTCATTGGCTGAACTCCTGCCGAAGGTGTGTGTGATTTGTTTCTCACTAGAGATAAGTCTAAACTGTGTAAGTGCTGTAAATCTGTGTATATGTGTGTGTGTCTCTGTGTCTGTATATGTATGTGTGTGTGTGTGTGTGTGTGTGTGTGTGTGTGTGTGTGTGTGGGTGTGTGTGTGTGTGTGTGTGTGTGTGTATGTATGTGTGTGTGTATGTGTGTGTGCAGGGTGAGATCCTCTTAAGGTGCTGCAGAGTATGAGGAGAGACAAGACTGTCATGGTCCTGGTCATCCTCAGCACCAGTGATACTATACTGTCATGGAGGACCACAAAGAGGTGACACATCAGCAGGTGTAGTTCCCTCCTCTCTCTCCTGCTACTGGAGCTGCTTGTTCACTCTCTCTCTCTGGCCAAACAAGAGACAATGTTCCTTTGCCTCAGGTTTAAATATCAGTGTATTTACTATTTCAAACATGTTCAAATAATAAACTGCTGTGGATCACACACTCTCTCTCACCCCTCCTCTCTTTCTCTCATTCTCTCTCCCCCTCTCTCTTCCTCCCTCTCTCCTTGTCAGATCGCTCAGCAGTCGGAGGGGATCTGTTTGCACGTGATCAGTCTGGTGTTACAGAGACAAGTTTCTACATCCAACAAAATGTTTTCAAGTCAATACTTGAACAATCTTAAAACAGTAAAACGTCCGTAGATAGAGGCTACATTGGTCATTTCATTTTCTGTGGCGTCTCTGACATGGTAAATTGTTGTAGGTGAACCTTGGACGATTTGGCTTGAAAAGAGGTTGAACTTCGTTTGATAAGTTTGAGAACTACAGGTTCAGCATATTTACAACAGTTTGGGGTTTAGGTATAAAAGGGGAGCACTTAATAAAACAACATCAATATTTGTTCCTGATACATAAAATAATAGACCCGCCAACATGAACAGATACTCTTGAGTTGGTTTAGAAAGACCAACTCAAGAGTATATTACTCACCACCTACAAAGCCCTAAACAACCTGGCCCCTCCATACCTTCCAGACCTCCTCCCCCTCCACGCCCCAACCCGTTGCCTCAGGTCTGCCGGCACCAACACTCTGAAGACCATCAGGACTAAGCACCGGACCTGGGGTGACAGGGCCTTCTCAGCTGCTGCACCCTCCCTCTGGAACGCCCTCCCATCCACATCCAACAGGCTCCCACCATTGCATCTTTTAAACAAACCCTCAAAACTCACCTCTTCAAACTCGCCTTCACCTGCTAACTCCTGCTCCCTACCCTCCACTACAGGACTCATTCGCAGAGTTTTCTTTTTCTGTTTGTCTGTTTTGTTTGATCCTCTGTCTCTTATATCTTTGCTGTTGTATTGTTTGTTTATCGTCGCACATGTAAAGCATCTTTGAGTACTCAGAAAAGCGCTATAGAAATATAAATTATTATTATTATACAGATGATCTGCCTGTTTCATTTCACTCGAGAGAAAGCTAGTGTCTGCAGAACCTGTTTACGTTAAACAGACCACTTTTGCCCTTTAGAACATCACACATTAACAAATAAGTTACAAATCTTGACCACAGCTGGACTACTCCATTACCACCCCAAATAAGTGTGTGTGTGTTCATGTTTGCATGTGCATTGTTTACACGTGTTCACAATACATGCAATCATTCCATGTGCCAAAGCCGCAGAGGAAGGTGTTTGTATATCATATAACATTTAGACAGTGACACGTGTCCGTGTGTGTGCATGTGTGTGTTTGTGTCTGTTTGAGTCTGTGTGACAATGAGGGAGAAAAAAAGAGATCCTGCTCTTTGTCTCCATCTCTCACTTGTTCCCCATCCTCAGACAGGATGGGATTTTCTTCTAATGCTGTAAATTGGATAAAGTTTAATAAAATACATAATTTCATATACAGTAAACACCATTCATAGTGGTTGTGTTAAGCAACGTTCTGACCAGTAAGTTAGTCTTCCTCCAGCCGTCGTAAAGAGAGCTTTACAAAAGTGCATAGGTCAATCATAAACAACGAGATAGCCCCAAAACATTGCGGGCGGCCAAAGCATGGAGCATACATTGTGATAAGCAAATAAGTGCCAATAGGAAGAAACATGAGAGCATGTAGTTAAACAAATTACAATTAAACAACATGAACCTCAAAAGTGCAAGAGTGTACCTGTAGGAAAGCAAGCAATAATAGTATAATTCACAGCGAGTACAAGAAGTTAAATCAGTTACAACTAACTAACAAGTGCAACAAGTGCCTCAATAAGTGTCATTGTGTTCCTGGAGGAAATAAACTAACATCTGCTCCACAAATCTTTCCCGGAACAAGTGCGTCTTTAGCCTTTTCTTGAAGGTGGGGAGACAGTCAGTGTCTCTGATGGAGGTGGGGAGGTGATTCCACCATTGGGAGGCCAGACAGGAGAAGAGCTTGGGTTGGGACCGGGCGCTCTTGAGAGGTGGGACCACCAGACGGTTGTCAGAAGAAGACCGTAGGTGGCGGGTGGGGGTGTAAGGCTGGAGGAGAGACTGGATGTAGGCAGGTGCAGTCCCGTTCACCGCTCGGAAGGTCAGTACCAGGGTCTTGAATCGGATACGGGCCGTGATGGGTAGCCAGTGGAGGGAGATAAGGAGCGGGGTACCATGGGAGCGTCTGGGTAGATTGAAGACCAGGCGGGCTGCTGCGTTCTGAATCCTCTGGAGAGGGCGGGTTGCGCATGCTGGGAGACCGGCGAGACGCGAGCTCCAGTAATATAACTTGGCCAGTTGAGTGAAAGTGTCAGGAAAGGTAGTAAGAAAGAGAGAAAAGCAGGAAATGTCCCAGGCTGGACTGGAACATCAAGTCAAGGCCTCAGTCTGAGGTTCATGCTCTACCCTGTGAGCCACCAGGGGAGCACTGCCCCTGTATAAAGAGTTTTTATAAATGTTTGAAAATCTAAATGACTTTGTCTCCAGCATACTCACAACAGTTTTGTTCAGATTCATATTTTGTAATCACATTTCTTTTGAACTCCAGCATTTCCACATCTTTTTTTTCACTGTGTGACAGGAGTGATGATCAGAGGGGCAGAGTTTTTACCTCCATCATTCAGACAGGGACTGAAGAGTGGATAGAGTTTCTCAGTGAAGGTGCAGCCAGTGAAAGAGTAGATATGAGACCTGGCCTCCACATCATAAAAGGAGACCAGACCCTCCTCATAGTCCACAAACACTCCCACCTTCTCGGGCTTCTGTCTCAGGGAGAGGAGGACAGAGGGGCCAGCCGGAGCCTTGTACTCATCTCCATTCCTCAGACATACAGTCCAGTATCCATTGTCAGGACTCAACGTGATCGCTCCCTTCCTGTTGATGGACTCTCTGGCCACTCCCAGATCCCACTCAGTCTTCCCCTCAACCTGCACCTCATAGTAGAACCTCCCTGTGGAGAAGCCCTGCTTTCCCAGGACATTGACACAACGATCAAACCTCTCTGGGTTGTCAGGGAGATCCTGCCTTATGTCTCCATATCTCACTTGTTTCCCATCCTCAGACAGGATGAGATTAGGATGTGCTGTATCAGGGTCCAGAGTCAAATCCACTGCATACTGCTGAATCCTCTTCAGCTTGACTTCAGGCAGCTTCTCCATCTCTTTATTGAGTGTCTCCTGCAGCTGAGACACAGCTTTCCTCACTGCCCCCACACTCAGACCACTGTGGACACTGATCTCAGACCAGTCCTTGGTGTGTGCAGGGGTGCTCAGGGATGGGAAGCTCTGGAGCAGGTGGAGGTGGTCCTCAGTGTGTGAGAGCTGCTCCAGCTCAGTGCTTCTCCTCTTCAGCTCAGTGATCTCCTGCTCCAGATCTTGAATCAACCCTTCAGCCTGTTTCTCTGCTGCTTTCTGCTTCTCCTCCATCACCTCAATGAGCTCAGCCTGGCTTCTCTCAATGGAGCGCACCAGAGCAGTGAAGACCTGAACACTGTCTGATATCTCTCTCTCTGCATCTCTCTTGCTGGTCTCTACTAAGAGTTTGATCTCCTGAACCTTCTTAGATCTTTCTTCAATCATCTGCTTCATCTCAGCCATCATCTTCCACAGATCATTCTTTTTTGGTCTGAACTCTTCCTCTAAAGTGACAGTGTCATGGGTCTTATGTTCTGTTCTCATGCACATGAGACACACACACGTCTGGTCAGTCCTACAGAACAGCTCCAGGGGTCTCTCATGCTTCTGACACATCCTGTCCTCCAGGTTCTCCACAGGGTCGATCAACTTGTGTTTCTTCAAGGCTGCAACTCTCTGATGAGGCTCCAGGTGAGTCTCACAGTAAGAGGCCAGACACACCAAACAGGACTTCAGGGCCTTGAGCTTGGTACCTGTACAGTAGTCACATGACACTTCAGGTTTAGTAGGACGCAGTTCTGGACTGATGGTAGCTTTCACTGGCTCTGACTTCCTGAACTGAGCAGCCATCTCAGAGATGAAAGTGTTGACATAGAGATCTGGTCTCTTATCAAAAGTCATTTTACACATGGGACATTGACACAGGTCACTGTTGTCCCAGTACTTGGTGATACAGGCCTTGCAGAAGTTGTGTCCACATAGAATAGAGACAGGATCAGTGAACACATCCAGACAGATAGAACACTGGAACTGATCTTCAGACAGGAGACTGCTGCAGGAAGCCATTTCTAGAATAAGACCAGAAGTTAAATTATGAATCTTGTGAACCTATGAACAAAACTAAAATGTTATATTGTTGAAAATGTACTTTCATTAAATAAGCAATAGCATAGACAGATATAGTACAATACAGAATTACTTCATATAGAAGAGTATAGTTCTATAGTATTTCGAACGTCAGAGTCAAGCAACAGTCTCAATTTACTTTTCACATCATCATTGGATACACCTGATTGATTCTCTGCTCTCACCTGTAGGTACTTATGTTGTTTTCTATGATCTCTGTGTATAATATAACCAAATCACTGTCTACCTAAACTAAGTAGAAAGTTTTTTCGAGAGTTTAGAATCACTTTAGTTTCGTTTCAGTGAAATAACGATAAGAGGCTCCTCCCCTCCCAGTCCTCTGTCCTGAACCAAGTTAACCCTTTCATGACTGAATTCTATCTAGCAAGTCAGCTGACTTGGGGTTTTATTACTTTGAAGTAAGTGAATGGGAGAGAGATAAAGAGATAGAAACAGAAAAATAAAAAAATTGTGTGTGATGAGGGAAGAATGACAGAGAGACATGTTCAATGGAAGTTATGTGAATATAAGTGTGTGTGTATGGTGTGTTTATGTGTGTGTGTGTGTGCAGAGTGAGCATGCGTATATTACTACATTTCAGTCAAGATACTCTTGTACTGAATTAATCGGGCGGAGCTGGTTCATGCAAGAGACTCAGAGACCTTAGCGCGTCACTAGCATCTCGTCATATTACGCAGTCGGGGCACGCCTTCTTAGCAGGGCGGGCTATTTAAACAGGATATCACTGCAATCTGCATTGCTAGTGCGACACAGCATGCTCTCTGTTTCAATCTGCTGCCTCCGCCTCCCCGGCCTCCACCCTTGGTTCTGTTTCCTGTCGTAGGGGGAAAGCGTTGACTGCTCTCTGCTCGGATGTCGAGACGGTGTCTCCGTTGGGTGCGGCAGGGATCCGCTGCGAGTAGAACCATTATTATGCCAAATCATGTATTGTATCGTGTGTAATAAAGTATCAAGTAATCACTACTACTGAGTCCGCCTGCCTGAACCATGTGTTGCAATGGAATACTGTAGATTTGTCTTTGGCAAATGTTCTATATATATGGAAAACATGGTGCCTTGGAGCAGCTATAGCATAGCACAATCTTAGCACATCAAACTTTGTCTTTAGACTTTTTTAACATGCAAAGTCAAAAGGCTTCACAGAGCATTAACAACATCCTGTAGTGATGGTGAAGGGTGGCAGCAACAGCACAATATGCAGGAACACAGTAACACATGATGTGTGAGCATGTGTGTTCAGGTCTGTGAAGGCATGCAGTATTCAAGTCCTCTAAGGGGGAAGCCACGATTTATGAAGCACCATAAAAACCTTAGTGGTCATTGCACCTTTCAAGTTTCCTACAATACAACTGGTGCCTGAACCCCACCTGAACCCTGTACTCTGTCTGTACTGCAGGACTGTACATCACTAAACCAATCACCCAGTAAATCACTACACCCTGTACGTCACTCATAGACAACTGGAGAGAGTCTGACATCCACACAAACCTCCCCTGACTGGATGTTCCCCTCTTTGTCACATACAGAGCACACACTTACATATTCATTCTCTGAGGTCCATCACACAATGCACACTGGTAACATGAAGTCAGCTACCACACAAGCATTGTCTTTATTTGTGAGAAATGAAGGTGGATGTTTGACAGTGAAATGAACACTCCAGCACTGATCTAGCAGCCTGGTTTGAGTCACCTGCAGCTTGTTGAGATCTCTCCTTGCTGCTGCTGACCATGTGACTGGGCAGAACTCCAGGTGAGGTCAGACCAGTGACTGGACCACCTGGAGCTGATCTGAGGTGTCACACACAGAACATGTTCTCATCCTGGTCATACCTGTTCCCATGTTACAGTCTATGTGTTGAGATAGAAGCTTGTCCAGTGTAATGCCTAATCATTTGACTTGATTCATGTTCCACTGACATCTAACTACACAGTTAACAAGTGTACAGAATAATGTATGTGTTGATGTAAGGGGACATTTAGTGGTGAAAGCCTAACATGACAAGTAACCTCTACTGAGTGTTTGATTGTTATCTAGACTGACTGAATGAACTGAGTTTGACCGTGGTCTTTGTGTGTTCCAGAATGACACACTGACCTCAGTGTCTTGACCCTTCCTCTTTTACCTCTGCTACCCTGACCCCAGCAGTAACGGGGCACGGCACATCATCACCGGCTCATTGGCTGAACTCCTGCCGAAGGTGTGTGTGATTTGTTTCTCACTAGAGATAAGTCTAAACTGTGTAAGTGCTGTAAATCTGTGTATATGTGTGTGTGTCTCTGTGTCTGTATATGTATATGTATGTGTGTGTGTGTGTGTGTGTGTGTGTGTGTGTGTGTGTGTGTGTGTGTGTGTGTGTGTGTGTGTGTGTGTGTATGTGTGTGTGCAGGGTGAGATCCTCTTAAGGTGCTGCAGAGTATGAGGAGAGACAAGACTGTCATGGTCCTGGTCATCCTCAGCACCAGTGATACTATACTGTCATGGAGGACCACAAAGAGGTGACACATCAGCAGGTGTAGTTCCCTCCTCTCTCTCCTGCTACTGGAGCTGCTTGTTCACTCTCTCTCTCTGGCCAAACAAGAGACAATGTTCCTTTGCCTCAGGTTTAAATATCAGTGTATTTACTATTTCAAACATGTTCAAATAATAAACTGCTGTGGATCACACACTCTCTCTCACCCCTCCTCTCTCTCTCTCATTCTCTCTCCCCCTCTCTCTTCCCCCCTCTCTCCTTGTCAGATCGCTCAGCAGTCGGAGGGGATCTGTTTGCACGTGATCAGTCTGGTGTTACAGAGACAAGTTTCTACATCCAACAAAATGTTTTCAAGTCAATACTTGAACAATCTTAAAACAGTAAAACGTCCGTAGATAGAGGCTACATTGGTCATTTCATTTTCTGTGGCGTCTCTGACATGGTAGATTGTTGTAGGTGAACCTTGGACGATTTGGCTTGAAAAGAGGTTGAACTTCGTTTGATAAGTTTGAGAACTACAGGTTCAGCATATTTACAACAGTTTGGGGTTTAGGTATAAAAGGGGAGCACTTAATAAAACAACATCAATATTTGTTCCTGATACATAAAATAATAGACCCGCCAACATGAACAGATACTCTTGAGTTGGTTTAGAAAGACCAACTCAAGAGTATATTACTCACCACCTACAAAGCCCTAAACAACCTGGCCCCTCCATACCTTCCAGACCTCCTCCCCCTCCACGCCCCAACCCGTTGCCTCAGGTATGCCGGCACCAACACTCTGAAGACCATCAGGACTAAGCACCGGACCTGGGGTGACAGGGCCTTCTCAGCTGCTGCACCCTCCCTCTGGAACGCCCTCCCATCCACATCCAACAGGCTCCCACCATTGCATCTTTTAAACAAACCCTCAAAACTCACCTCTTCAAACTCGCCTTCACCTGCTAACTCCTGCTCCCTACCCTCCACTACAGGACTCATTCGCAGAGTTTTCTTTTTCTGTTTGTCTGTTTTGTTTGATCCTCTGTCTCTTATATCTTTGCTGTTGTATTGTTTGTTTATCGTCGCACATGTAAAGCGTCTTTGAGTACTCAGAAAAGCGCTATAGAAATATAAATTATTATTATTATTATACAGATGATCTGCCTGTTTCATTTCACTCGAGAGAAAGCTAGTGTCTGCAGAACCTGTTTACGTTAAACAGACCACTTTTGCCCTTTAGAACATCACACATTAACAAATAAGTTACAAATCTTGACCACAGCTGGACTACTCCATTACCACCCCAAATAAGTGTGTGTGTGTTCATGTTTGCATGTGCATTGTTTACACGTGTTCACAATACATGCAATCATTCCATGTGCCAAAGCCGCAGAGGAAGGTGTTTGTATATCATATAACATTTAGACAGTGACACGTGTCCGTGTGTGCATGTGTGTGTTTGTGTCTGTTTGAGTCTGTGTGACAATGAGGGAGAAAAAAAGAGATCCTGCTCTTTGTCTCCATCTCTCACTTGTTCCCCATCCTCAGACAGGATGGGATTTTCTTCTAATGCTGTAAATTGGATAAAGTTTAATAAAATACATAATTTCATATACAGTAAACACCATTCATAGTGGTTGTGTTAAGCAACGTTCTGACCAGTAAGTTAGTCTTCCTCCAGCCGTCGTAAAGAGAGCTTTACAAAAGTGCATAGGTCAATCATAAACAACGAGATAGCCCCAAAACATTGCGGGCGGCCAAAGCATGGAGCATACATTGTGATAAGCAAATAAGTGCCAATAGGAAGAAACATGAGAGCATGTAGTTAAACAAATTACAATTAAACAACATGAACCTCAAAAGTGCAAGAGTGTACCTGTAGGAAAGCAAGCAATAATAGTATAATTCACAGCGAGTACAAGAAGTTAAATCAGTTACAACTAACTAACAAGTGCAACAAGTGCCTCAATAAGTGTTATTGTGTTCCTGGAGGAAATAAACTAACATCTGCTCCACAAATCTTTCCCGGAACAAGTGCGTCTTTAGCCTTTTCTTGAAGGTGGGGAGACAGTCAGTGTCTCTGATGGAGGTGGGGAGGTGATTCCACCATTGGGAGGCCAGACAGGAGAAGAGCTTGGGTTGGGACCGGGCGCTCTTGAGAGGTGGGACCACCAGACGGTTGTCAGAAGAAGACCGTAGGTGGCGGGTGGGGGTGTAAGGCTGGAGGAGAGACTGGATGTAGGCAGGTGCAGTCCCGTTCACCGCTCGGAAGGTCAGTACCAGGGTCTTGAATCGGATACGGGCCGTGATGGGTAGCCAGTGGAGGGAGATAAGGAGCGGGGTACCATGGGAGCGTCTGGGTAGATTGAAGACCAGGCGGGCTGCTGCGTTCTGAATCCTCTGGAGAGGGCGGGTTGCGCATGCTGGGAGACCGGCGAGACGCGAGCTCCAGTAATATAACTTGGCCAGTTGAGTGAAAGTGTCAGGAAAGGTAGTAAGAAAGAGAGAAAAGCAGGAAATGTCCCAGGCTGGACTTGAACCCTGAGTCAAGGCCTCAGTCTGAGGTTCATGCTCTACCCTGTAAGCCACCAGGGGAGCACTGCCCCTGTATAAAGAGTTTTTATAAATGTTTGAAAATCTAAATTACTTTGTCTGCGGCAAACTCACAACAGTTTTGTTCAGATTAATATTTTGTAATAAAATTTTCTTTTGAACTCCAGCATTTACACATCTTTATTTTTCAATTTGTGACAGGAGTGATGATCAGAGGGGCAGCATTTTTACCTCCATCATTCAGACAGGGACTGAAGTATGGATATAGTTTCTCAGTGAAAGTGCAGCCAGTGTAAGAGTAGATATGAGACCTGGCCTCCACATCATAAAAGGAGACCAGACCCTCCTCATAGTCCACAAACACCCCCACCTTCTGGGGCTTCTGTCTCAGGGAGAGTGGGACAGGGGAGTCAGCCGGAGCCCAGTACTCATCTCCATTCCTCAGCCGTACAGTCCAGCATCCATTGTTAGGACTCACTGTGATCTTCCCCTTCCTGTTGATGGACTCTCTGACCACTCCCACTGTCCACTTAGTCTTCCCCTCAACCTGCACCTCATAGTAGAACCTCCCTGAGGAGAAGCCCTGCTTTCCCAGGACACAGGAACAATGATCAAACCTCTCTGGGTTGTCAGGCAGATCCTGCCTTATGTCTCCATATCTCACTTGTTTCCCATCCTCAGACAGGATGATTTTGGGATGTGCTGTATCAGGGTCCAGAGTCAAATCCACTGCATACTGCTGAATCCTATTCAGTTCAGTGTCAGACAGCTTCTCCATCTCTTTATTGAGTGTCTCCTGCAGCTGAGACACAGCTCTCCTCACTGCCCCCACACTCAGACCACTGTGGACACTGATCTCAGACCAGTCCTTGGTGTGTGCAGGGGTGCTCAGGGATGGGAAGCTCTGCAGCAGGTGGAGGTGGTCCTCAGTGTGTGAGAGCTGCTCCAGCTCAGTGCTTCTCCTCTTCAGCTCAGTGATCTCCTGCTCCAGATCTTGAATCAACCCTTTAGCCTGTTTCTCTGCTGCTTTCTGCTTCTCCTCCATCACCTCAATGAGCTCAGCCTGGCTTCTCTCAATGGAGCGCACCAGAGCCGTGAAGACTTGAACACTGTCTGATATCTCTCTCTCTGCATCTCTCTTGCTGGTCTCTACTGAGAGTTTCATCTCCTGAACCTTCCTAGATCTTTCTTCCATCATCTGGTTCATCTCAGCCATCATCTTCCCCAGATCATTCTTTTTTGGTCTGTACTTGTCCTCTAAAGTTACAATGTCATGGGTCTTATGGTCTGTTCTCATGCACATGAGACAAACCCATGTCTGGTCAGTCCTACAGTACAGCTCCAAGGGTCTCTCATGCTTCTGACACATCCTGTCCTCCAGGTTCTCCACAGGGTCGATCAGCTTGTGTTTCTTCAAGGCTGCAACTCTCTGATGAGGCTCCAGGTGAGCCTCACAGTAAGAGGCCAGACACACCAGACAGGACTTCAGGGCCTTGAGCTTGGTACCAGTACAGATGTCACATGACACTTCTCCAGATCTGGCTGGTCGTAGGTATTGGCTGTTGGGTTTATTTTTCACTGACTTCCTGAACTGAGCAGCCATCTCAGAGATGAAAGTGTTGACACGAAGCTCAGGTCTCCTATAGAACTTCTCCTTGCACATGGGACATTGACACAGGTCACTGTTGTCCCAGTACTTGGTGATACAGGCCTTGCAGAAGTTGTGTCCACATGGAATAGAGACAGGATCAGTGAACACATCCAGACATATAGAACAGAGGAACTGATCTTCAGTCAGGAGACTGCTGCAGGAAGCCATTTCTGCACTGGAGAGAGAGATCAAAAGTGAAACCATGAAAGCTATGCTGAGTCACAGTCATTTGTTACGTGATAGTTTGAGATTTTTAATTGTTCAAGAAGCAGTGAGAAATACAATTATGTTGATATTATTCACACATATGATTTACATTACTACACTGTATGCCAACCTGTTTACGGTCCTGTCACGCCTGCGAGTCAGAAACGCTGCCCCTTCCTCCCTCAGTTACTGCACACTCAATACAAAAAAAAATATTTTTAGACTGCTACACATGCCATACATCATTGGAAAGCTACGCTTCTCGTGCTTGCATTTCTCTAATCCATTTCAAGATCAAGTCGCAACAGAAAGTACAGTCAACGTCTTTGTCCGGTCACCAATATCTAAACAAAGCAAAAGCAAACAACTCTACTCACCCTAAAAGGTTCAGTGTGGTCCAGGTATGCAAAAGATACCAACAAACATGGACTGGTTACATTCCCAAAGGTCCAAACTATCTAACCCTGTCGAGTAGTTCGTCCAAAACAATTAATTATATCCACACGTAGCCACGATGCTGTTACTTCATTCTGCCTTCGCCAATTCAATTTTTGCACTCTCTCACGCACTATCGCTCATTGAAAGAGATGTGATTCGAATATTTACGATTGGAGATTGTCAAGATGGCCGCTACACTCTGCCCTTTCGATTGACACCTTGTTTGACCCAATAGGAGCTTCCGTGCCTTGGTGACATAGGTGAAAGCCCTCTAAAGCCAACTAGGTCTGTGCGTATAGACGTTTTCAGGCACATTTAACAGGAGATGAGCATACTTTTGTGAAAAAAACACTTGACAGTATTATTATTATTATTAACGCCCACATCATATGCTTCAATCCTTGTCATTTAGACTACTCACCTGTGTGTTTTAGTCTTGATGTTCTGTCTAACTGGTGGATACTTTCTTGTTACCGATTCTTGTTTTGTGCGTCTGTTCAATGCTGCGATACTGTAAGTCTGTCCACTTTAGTGTCTCTTCGGTGAGTTGAGGTAACAATGCTCTTCCTACCTAGTTCTGCTTTTAGACAAACTTTGTACCTTTTACTGACTAGATAGATTACTAGTAAATACCAGAATGTATAGGTGGGGGTGATCAGTGAGCACAATATACTGTACGAGAGAGATAGAAAAGTGAGTTTATGTGCTCAACTCATGTTTACCTGGCTGATTAGCAACAAGGAACAAGGAAGAGGAGGATTTTACAACAAAACTACTGTTAATGTAACTTTATGGTTACATTAACAGTCTCTTCTCACCTTGAATTTAGTCCTTCTACCTCACTTTTTCAATGTTCTCATCCTTGCAGGGGGGTACTCCAGAAAGCAGGTTATGCAACATAACCGGGTAAGTATTGTAGGTAATTGTATGTCAGCTGGAGCGTTAACTTACCTGGTTATGTTGTAACACCTGCTTTCTGGAAAAGCCTCCTGATTTCTGTTGTTGAGCCCGGTTATGTTTGCACTATGGGTGTGGACACACACACACGCACATACAGTACACATGAACACTTGCACACACATTCTGATCATTGATTATATATGATTCTTTGTCTCTTGAGGTATTGCCATTGTTTGTTTGTGTTTTTTGCTCAACTCCTCCCACTGTTTCTATGAGGTTTGGAAGTCAAATTTGTAAATGTTTTTCATACTGAGGCTGGAGCAAATACATCTACAAAATATCAGTAAATGATGTAGCCATAAATTACAACAATGACTTGCAGCAATGAGGCTGGAAAAAGGAAGTGTTACTGAAAATAAACAGCTGGAGGAACATTTAGCAACTAACTCGGTTAATTGCAAACATGTCAGTAACATGATTGGGCTTAAAAGAGTATCTTAGAGAGGCAGAGTCTCTCAGAAGTAAAGATGGGCAAAGGTTCACCAATCTGCCAAAACCTGCATCTACATATCGTGGAACCATTTCAGAATAATGTTCTTAAACGTAAAATTGTGAAGACTTTGAATATCTCATCATCTACAGTACATAATATAACAAAATAGTTCTGAGAATCTGGAGAAATTTCTGTGTAAGGGAGAAGGGGGAAAATAAATACTGCTTGCCTGTGATCTTCAGGCACTCAGGCGGCACTGCATCAAAAACAGCCATGATTCTATAATGGAAATCATTGCATGGGCTCAGAAACACCTCCAGAACTCAATGTCTGTGAACATCAATGATGTCGTCCCCAAGAAGGTTGTCCAGTCCGTCCCCAATCAGAAGCCCTGGGTTGGTGCCGCGGTCCGGGCCAACCTGAGAGCCCGGTCTGTCGCCTTTAACTCTGGGGACCCTGATCAGTACAGGAAGGCTAGATACGACCTTCTGAAGGCCATCAAAGCAGCGAAAAGAGCTTAAAGGGCCAAGGTGGAGTCCAGCTACCATGGCTCTGACCCTGACTCTGAGGGAGAGGCTACAGTGAGACCCAGTCCTCTGGCCTACTGCCAGACGAGCTGAATGCCTTCTACGCTCGCTTTGAGAGGGACAGTGACCCCCCTGCAGTGGAGCTACCTGAAGGCCTAGCCAGTGGTGAGCCTACACTAACTGTAGCTGAGCTGAGGCATTGCTTCAAAAATATCAACCCTCGCAAGGCACCTGACCCAGACGGCATATCAGGTAGGGCCCTCAGGGGCTGCGCTAACCAGCTAGCAGGGGTCTTCAGTGACATCTTCAACCTCTCCCTCAGCCTGTCTGTACTCCCCACCTGCTTCAAGAGGACTACCATTGTCCCTGTGCCCAAGAACACCAAGGTCACCTGCTTGAACGACTATCGCCCGATAGCACTGACCTCTGTCATCATGAAGTGCTTCGAGCGGCTAGTCAAATCATTCATCTGCTCCTCGCTGCCCCCCTTGACCCTATGCAGTTTGCATACCGGTAAACAGGTCTACAGACGATGTCATCGCCCTGACAACGCTCTCTCCCACCTGGACAAAGGGAATACGTATGTGAGGATGCTGTACATCTCAGCATTCAACACCATCATCCCCTCCAGACTTGTCTCCAAGCTTGTGGACCTGGGACTAAGCACCTCCCTCTTCAAGTGGATCTTCAACTTCCTGACGGGGAGGCCACAGGTGGTGAGAATCGGTGAACGCACCTCATCCACACTGATCACCAACACAGGCATCCCCCAGGGCTGTGTGCTCAGCCCTCTCCTGTTCTCCTTGTTCACTCACAACTGTGCGGCAAAGCACAGCTCCAACCTCCTTGTTAAGTTTGCTGACGACACAACCATTGTGGGCCTCATCTGACAGTGACGAGTCAGCCTACAGAGAGGAGGTTGATACCCTGACATCATGGTGTCAGGACAATAACCTCAAAAGGAGGACAATGCACCGCTACACATCAACGGATCCGAAGTGGAAAAGGTCAGCTGCTTCAGGTTCCTCGGTGTGAACATCAGCAATGACCTCACCTGGTCTGCTCACACGGACAAGGTGGTCAAAGCGGCCCGGAAACGCCTCTTCTCCTGAGGAGACTGAAGAAGTTTGGCATGGACCCAGTCATCCTCACTAACTTTACAGATGCACCATAGAGAGCATACTGACTGGTTGCATCACAGTGTGGTATGGGAGCTGCACAGACAGGGACCACAAGGCCCTACATAGTGTGGTCAGGTCTGCTGAGTTCATAATCGGCAGGAATCTCCCAGCCCTACAGGACACCTACCACACACGATGCCTCAGGAAAGCTGGCAGCATTCTAAGAGACTGTTACCACCCATCCTTCAGTCTTTTTACCCTGTTGCCTTCTGGCAGGCGACGCAGACTGGACTACAGTTTCTTTCCAAGGGCCATCAGGCTCCTGAATGAACCTTGATATGGACACTGTCGACACTCACACTAGTCACTTTACACACTGTCACTTCAGCTACTGGTTGCACTTTCAGCTACTGGTGGCACAATCAGCAATATTGCACTAATTGTACCCTACTTGTCTCTAGGTTAGTATAGGTTATACGGTTAGTATAGGATTGTGTATTATAGGTTTAGTATACTGTATTGGTTATTATTGTGTATATTTAGGATGTTTATTATAATATATGTTAGCTTATCATAGGTGTAACCTATGTTCTGAGTAAGTAGGGTTGGTTGTGTTATA
The DNA here is from genome assembly GCF_963692335.1 of Osmerus eperlanus. NCBI lineage: Eukaryota > Metazoa > Chordata > Actinopteri > Osmeriformes > Osmeridae > Osmerus > Osmerus eperlanus. The sequence goes on from NC_085037.1 coordinate 3,133,133, forward strand.
TAAAGGTGAAGGTGCAGCCGGGTTTACCTGTGAAGAAAGCCTGAGGCATCATGGGAAATGTAATGTGAAGTGGACAGCCTAGCAGTCTGAATACCTCTCCCATGTCAGGAGACTCACCATATCTGTCTATCTAGTTGACTTTTTTTCTAATGCTGTAAATTGGATAAGGTTCAATAAAATACATAATTTGAGATACAGTAAACACCTTTCCTGGAGCAGGGCTCCATCTGGTGGGCACTCCAGACAACACACTCCTACCTTGCTGACAGGAAGTAAGAATAAAGCAATCATACTCACCAGTTTTACATCACCATGACAGCATGCTCACCAGTATTTCATAATCACGATGACAGCATACTAACCAGTTTTCCATCACCATGACAGCATACTCACCAGTATCTCATCATCACCACAACCACAGCATCAATATCAACACATACTGAAGAGAAGCTTTGTATTTTGCCCTTTATTGGTGCAATGAGGCAGACACAGAAGCAGCATAATGAAGGTGTTCATCTTGGAGGTTTGACAGACTGGAGTCACATCTCTGCTATCAGGTACATCACATCAGTTATCTGTTTTACAACACAGAATTAAAACTGATGGGAGTTTATTATATTAATCTGGACAACTAGTATATTGGCTACATATGCAGAAGAGAACAGTTTCCAGAGCATGTGTGTGTGTGTGCGAGGAGTGTGTGTGCTGCGAGGAGTGTGTGTTAGAAGTGTATGCGGTCTTCGTAGAGAGACAGCAGTAGCAGTATGCTCCAGCCGGTCAGCAGTCCAACGTTCTGCAGGAAGAACATCAGCCAGGGGTGACGGCTGTCCACATGGACCATGGTGGGGAGCTGCATACACACACACACACACATACATACAGAGAGAGAGAGACACACACACACAGACATTTACACACAGAGACACACACACACAAATACATTAGAAAAAGCATGATCTCCAGCTAGTGCTGTAGCAGCTACTAACAGGGTCTGTCTGTCGCCATGGTTACATGTCTGATTGTCATGGTTATATGTCTGATTGTCATGGTTATATGTCAGGTTCGGGGGGGGGGGGGGAGGGGGGCGGCGTGAAAGAGCAGCTGTGGGTACATGTTACCATACCCACCATATCAGCCAATCCCACGTAGAGGAACATCCCGGTGGTAACCGCGGCGATCCACTGCTTGGTGGCGGCGTCGGTTGCTATGGAGAGGGCGAGGTACAGCCCCCCGAACGATGTCATGGCACAGCCCACGTTCAGCATCAGCGCCCTGCGCACCGACACACCACTCTGGAGCAGGATGGCAAAGTCCCCTGCACACACACACACACATAGAACCACATCACACACATGCTGTACACTTATACTATGAGGGGACGGGATGCAGAGCTGTACTGTGTAAGGATGGGATGTATGTCTAGCTGCACTGGGTAGGGATGGGTGCAGGGCTGTACTGTGTGAGGATGGGATGTATGTCTAGCTGCACTGGGTAGGGATGGGTGCAGGGCTGTACTGTGTGAGGATGGGATGTATGTCTAGCTGCACTGGGTAGGGATGGGTGCAGGGCTGTACTGTGTGAGGATGGGATGTATGTCTAGCTGCACTGGGTAGGGATGGGTGCAGAGCTGTACTGTGTGAGGATGGGATGTAGATCTAGCTGCACTGGGTAGGGATGGGTGCAGGGCTGTACTGTGTGAGGATGGGATGTAGGTCTAGCTGCACTGGGTAGGGATGGGTGCAGAGCTGTACTGTGTGAGGATGGGATGTAGGTCTAGCTGCACTGGGTAGGAATGGGTGCAGAGCTGTACTGTGTGAGGATGGGGTGAAGACTCACCCAGCTCGTGGGGCAGCTCGTGGCAGAGCACGGCCAGGGAGGAGGCCAGGCCAGACCTCCAGGACACAGAGAAGGCTGCTCCGATAGCCAGCCCGTCTGCAAAGTTGTGGATGCCATCACCCAGGGTGATCATGAAGGGGAGCAGTCTCTGTTCTGGGTTGAGGCAGGGTAGGGGGGGAGGAAGGGAGGGAGGGAGGGGGAGGAGGGGGGGGGGAGGATGAGAGGAGGGGAAGGAGGGGGAGGGGGTAGAGGACGGGTAGGGTGGAGAGGGAGTAAGAGGGGGAAGGGAGGGGAGGAGGGGGAGGACGGGAAGGAGGGAGAAGGAGGTGGGAGGGAAGGGGAGGGGAAAGGGAGGAGGGGGAAGGAGGAGGAAGGAGGGGGAAGGAGAGGGAGGAGTGGAGAGAAGGTAGGGGAGAGAGGTGGGGGAGAAGGGAGGGAGGAGAGGTCAGTGAGGACAGCAGAGTATAAAGTTTATCTCATATCAGATTAACCTACACAATCTACAGTACATAACAACGGCTGAACATGGCTGCTCCAATAAGGGCCCAGTATACCAGTTCATTCAAGACACTCACATATTGATTTAACAATTTATTACATGGAAATATTATTATCTTTGGAGGTGTGGATCTATCCAAGGATAAACTTCCTCCTTTGGAGCATGGCTAGAATAGCACAAGTTAATACAAGAACAAGGCAGGATACAAATACAATGTCCAAATCCCGGAAATGTACTGCATGTTTAACAGTCAAAAGGCTTCACAGAGCACTAACAACGTCCTGTAGTGACGATACAGCAGACAGGAGAAGCTGGAGATGGTGGAAGGTGAAAGCAACATTGCACATGATGCACATAGCAGCACATGATGTGTGAGTGTGTGTGTCTGGCTCTGTGAGTGCATGCAGTATTTAAGGAGAAGGTCTAGACATGAAATTAGCACACCAGCAGTTGTGAGTAAGTTGCGTCAGCAGATGACACGCTGCCTGAGTGCCATGTCTGAACAAGCTTCGCCAGATATTGCTGGACCAATCAGGGTGCATTACTAGTGCTGCTTATCCAATCAGTGTAGGCTGGTGCTGGTTCTGAAGACCAATCAGATCTCACCTTTGGTACGTTCCTTCTTTGGAGAAACGGCCTCCTTGTCTTCCCCATCCACCTGAAACACACAGGTCGTAAGGCTGGTGTCAGTTGGCTGAGCGGTGAGGGAGACGGGCTAGTAATCCGAAGGTTGCCAGTTCGATTCCCGGTCATGCAAACTGACGTTGTGTCCTTGGGCAAGGCACTTCACCCTACTTGCCTCGGGGGAATGTCCCTGTACTTACTGTAAGTCGCTCTGGATAAGAGCGTCTGCTAAATGACTAAATGTAAATGGTGTGTGTGTGTGTGTGTGTGTGTGTGTGTGTCGCTCTGGATAAGAACGTCTGCTAAATGACTAAATGTACCCTTGCAAGGACCAAATGTCCTCACGAGTATAAGTATGGAAAAAGATACCTTAGTGTTAGGGTTGGAATTACTAAGTACTTTAAGGGTTAAGGTTAGGGGAGTAAGAGAGATAGTGGTATGTGAGAGAGTGCATCGGTGTGAGAGAGAGAGAGTGTGTACCAGGTCTGTCTGGGAGGCAGTCTTCCTCTTCTCCTGGTACATCTCCAGCACCTTGCCATGGTCACAGTGGTGAGGCTCCTCCTCCTCCTGCACACAAACAGCCTTCACAATCAGCCTTCACATTCAGCCTTCACAATCAGCCTTCACATTCAGCCTTCACAATCAGCCTTCACAATCAGCCTTCACAATCAGCCTTCACATTCAGCCTTCACATTCAGCCTTCACAATCAGCCTTCACATTCAGCCTTCACAATCAGCCTTCACAATCAGCCTTCACAATCAGCCTTCACAAACAGCCTTCACATTCAGCCTTCACAATCAGCCTTCACAATCAGCCTTCACAATCAGCCTTCACAAACAGCCTTCACATTCAGCCTTCACATTCAGCCTTCACAATCAGCCTTCACAATCAGCCTTCACAATCAGCCTTCACAAACAGCCTACTGAAAAGACCAGCAGAGAGGAGAGACTAGAAGGGAGGAGAGACCAGCAGCGGGGACCAGGAGAGAGGAGAGACCTACGCCGTGATGGTGCGGGTGGTGGTGGTGTTCCTTCTTCTGAGTGACTATGGAGAAGACGGTCTCCATGAGGTAGAAGTAGTAGATCCCAGCCATCACCACCAGGAGCTTGTACACGTGGTCCTGAGGCTCGTCACTGTGGCTGGAGCCCTCTTCATGGACATGCAGTCCCAGCACCTACACACACACACACACACACACACAAGAGTGTACGCACACAAACAAATGCACACAAAACGAAATTAATTGTTATCTGGTTGCTAGGCATTATCAAATGAGAATCCTAACTGCTGGTGAGCAAGCAGCATGAAATGTATGACTTTTTTCTGGTAAGAGTTTAAATGAAATGTCTGTAAAATACACTGAAATGTCCCATTGATGTAACTGTTGTACAACAGCAATAAACCACCTGGAAGGTTGGATCCACATCAGATATACCCTGGGTTGTGCTGCGGTCACAGTATATCAGTGATAAAACCTTGCGTGGTTTATTGTGACAGTACACCCAAAGTCAAAGTCAAAGTGATTTATTGGTCACATGCACAGCATAACAGCGGCCATTCAGGGCAATGCAAGTCTTAATAGAAAATGTTCCGGGGGATTGTGAAGTGTGCTTGTGGCCGCCCCAGCTGTCAGTCGTCTCCAGCTGTGTACTGCCAAACTGAGTTTGACACCGCTGATGCTAGCTAGCGAGCTAGCTAACTCCTACTACAGTAACCAAGCCCCCCCCATCTCATCTAGGCTTAAAGCAAAAAAGCAAAAAATGGATCTTGGTGGTGTTGCATTTCTGTTGTGGCACCCTGCTCCTTCCAGTGAGTATATTCTAAATAGTATTTCATAAGCCGTGCAACAAAACAATAACGCAACACAATCGGGAACAAGGCGCACATTTTGACTATATACTAGTTAGTAGTGTATACAAGGTAGTAGTATGTACTGGGTAGTGTATATTGGGTAGTACTAGGGCTGGGCGATATATAAAAAAAATTGATATCTTGATATTGTCATAATTTTTACAATATTCAATATATATCTCAATATGTTTGCATTTGAATTTAAATAAGAAAACAACAACAACAAAAATATATAGAACAGCTATTGTTACAGAGGTCCTTATGTGACAGGACAAAAAGAGAGCAAAAGAGAGTGCCTGTGCGCATGCAATTTTCAGTCTGTGCACATGCTCACAAAGAGTGTCTGTGTGTGTGTGTGTTTCTGTGTGAACACAGGAGCCAGACGTTGATCTTAGAACACAAGCAACACAAGGACCAGCAAAAAAATAAATAATAAAATATTCGATATTCACAATATTTTCACATTTTACATTGTCGTCACATATTAGCGCTGATATTCGATATATCACCCAGCCCTAAGTAGTAGTATAAATGGTATAGTGTATACTAAGTATTAGTGTATGCTAGGTAGTAGTGCATACTAGGTAATAGTGTAGAACTATGTACTAACCGTGGGCATGAGGTGCAGCAGTGCGTCTCCTGTCAGCGAGCCCACAGCCAGACTGACGCAGAACTGGATGCAGAGCTGGAACACGCTGCTGCAGGACGTGCAGAGCAGAACCACGATCCCAACCATGGAGGTCAGGCTGATCAGCAGGTTAGCTATGCTGGCGTACACGAACCCTGGAGAGACAGGAGACATGGAGGTCAGGAGACACCTGCTCAGGCCTGGAGCTGGAGGCAACACACAGGGGCTGGGGAGGAGGAGGGGGGGTGTCAGGAGGGTTCTGGGGGTGTTAGGAGGGGCTGGGGGTGTTAGACTCACGCTCGGTGGTGGTGAGAGAGTCGGAGGGATCTGGGAGGGGCAGGGCAGAGCAGGCTCCTGACAGCAGCTGCTGCAGCAGGGCGGGGCTGAGCCGAGCCAGGTCAGACCGGACCAGAGCAGAACCGTTCATCCCATGGATCTGGACCAGCTGCTGAGCTGTGAAACACACCTGGAAGGAGACACACATTAGTGTGTGAGTGAGTGAGTTTGTGAATGTGTGTGTGTGAGAAAGTGTGAGTGTGTGAGTGTGTGTGGTTACCTGGTCCCAGCTACTGTTCCTACCCTGTCCCTCTTCAGTGTGGTTGTGATCCTGGTGACTGTGGTCATGGTGACTGTCGTCCTGATGACTGTGGTCACGGTGACTGTCGTCCTGGTGACTGTGGTCACGGTGACTGTCGTCCTGGTGACTGTGGTCACGGTGACTGTCGTCCTGGTGACTGTGGTCACGGTGACTGTCGTCCTGGTGACTGTGGTCACGGTGACTGTCGTCCTGGTGAGCGTGGAGGTCCTCTGGGTGAAGATGATCATGTTCTTCGTGGTGTGTTTCTCCTATCTTCAGACTGCTCATCAGATCCTCCAGCTCTGAACAGGAAACACCGACTGTCACCCTGTAGCCCTGTGTAACTATAACTATAGCACCAGAAGCAGTAATGGTGTTGTTCCGATGGTAACAGTACAGAACCAGTGAAGATTATACTGTCATTACTATGGTAACTGTACAATACCAGAGACGGTAACACTGTTGTTGCCAAGGCGCTGCATGATGGAGTCCAGGAAGTAGGTTTCCCCCGGGAGGGCGTGGCCTGCCAAGCAGTCTCCCCGGAGAACGTGGTACACAATGCTCCCCATCACCATGGAAACCGTACTGTAGTTACTCGACCACATGCTGACCTCGGCCATAATGTCACGGCTGCTCAGACACTGGTGATTAGGAGGGAGGAGGGCACAGGTAGCACCAGGTTAACACCAGGTTATTATGGGGTGTAAAGTGTTACCGTGACTGCGTCACCCACCTCCACATGATGGTGAGCTGGTCTGTAGTGTGTCTGCATGTCCTGCAGCAGAGAGGACAGTGTCTCTTCCAGCTCCCCCGCCTGCTCCTCCTGCTGACGGATGCTCCTGAGGAGGCGGTCTGTCTCCTCGCCCCAGCGCCCCTCCCTCATGGCGGCGCAGGCGAGGGCGGGGCTACTGATATAGAGGCCACACCCCTCGGACACACGGTAGAGATGCTCCACTCTCAGACCTTCGCTGGAGTAGTTCCTGACCAGCTGGTCTAGATAGAGGAGAGGCTGGCACTGGACACACACACCACACACACACCACATACACACACATGCACACCACACACACGCGCACAAACACCACACACATACATACACATGAACATACTGAACCCAGTGAAGTCCTGCTATCTGTCATGCTGTGAGGCTATCATGCTGGATCCAACATGGAGGTCGACAGCTGAGTAATGAGCCAGAGACTTCACCTGGTTATTTACAGCTTGGTGCCGTTCCACCTTAGACAATCAGCATTAAAACACCTTAGATATTCACTGAGTGAACCTTTCATTGCCTGAATGAAATGTAACCTACTGAACAATGGATAATCAACCAATCCTTTTGTGATCTATATGTCATGTTATGAGTTAAACCTATTTCTGCTATTCACATGACATCTGTAACGTGACTGAAGCCTCATCCGCCTAGCGGTTATCCAACCGGAGTCCATTGTCCAGAGAGACAACAAGCTGGATCTCAAAGGTCTTTCAGGGGCTGTAAAGCGATGAAAGTAGACCTGCTTCCTGTTGGTCTTTAAGTTGATAAAACAGGTTCCCGAACAAATTGTGTGTTTCAGTTTAGTTGAGATTATTAATCCAATGTTTACCATGTTGGAAATAGATACATCTGAATAAGATATATCTAACAGAACTATGTGCCGAAAGCTGTGCGCGCTGGTGTCAAGAACGGCTGCAACTTTGCCGTCGCGTTGCGCTTAGTTCTTTCAACATGTTTAAACAAATGTGAGGTTATTTAGATTCAATAGAAACAGTTTGGATGGGTTCATGTTAGACTGGTCAAAATAGAAAATCAAATTTAAAAACCCAGCACACACTGTAGCGCTCGGCGCAATACCAGGTGTGGATTGGACCTCGACCTCTCTGAAAGCGGAGAGAAAGACGGGCAAAGACGTTACCTTTTCACACGACACTGCTGCCCACTGCACACGCCGCTCGAGTTGATTGAAAAGGGAGCGAACGGCCGTGTGATTCAGCCACCCCTGGCCTGTGGACACCATTTCCAGCATCCCGGAGGAGACCTGCTCCTCCAGTGAGCATCTTAGCCCCGCCGGGAGACCCAGCCACAGCCACACCAGGAGCACGCCACTCAGCGGAGAAACACACTTCATCCTCTGATCTCTTGAAAGTGTCCAAGTAATTTTTTGAAGTAAGTTTTTATGTGGAAAAACTGATGCAGTTATTCAAGCAGGTCAATGGTTCCCCTCGTGCTGATACCGTCCACGCACTCACACTGCAACAAGTTTGAGCAGGTGTCAGATGGCGCAGGTAAAGATTCCGTTGAACTTGTCATCTGTGTCCTGATTGGTCCGCGGGAGATCCGCACTTCTCACAAAGCAGTTCCGCGGCGTGAGAGGGGCTTAATCGACCCCCTAGAGATTCTCCGGTGGCTGAAAGGTGGCTCTCCATCACGGTACTGAAGACACTTTAAATAAACGAGCATATATAATATACACACGTGAATATATACACACGGCCAAGGTATCTTAATAGCTAAATGACTAAATGTAATCTTGGATGTCCCGCGGAGATAACGTCATTGTCTAACCAGCTGATTCAGCTGATCCTTCAGGCCTCTGGACTGCTTAAACGTACAGAATACAGTATTCAAAAAAAACATTAACATACAGCATACATGATACATGTTCATAAAGCATAAACAGATAGGATCGTATTCATTTCAAACCAAAATGTTTCATGTCGTGAATTTGTGTACAGATGATCTATATTAATAATGTACAGGTGATGATCTATAGTAATAATGTACAGGTGATGATCGTCAGTTAAAATGTACAGGTGATGATCTATAGTGATAATGTACAGGTGAGGATCTATAGGGATAATGTACAGGTGATGATCTATAGTGATAATACAGGTGATGACCAATAGTGATAATTGTCAGGTATTTGAAGGGGCTCCAAGAGACAGCACACCCTTCCTTTTAGACATATGTGTGTTTGTCTATGTGTGTTTGTCTAACACATAGACAAACACACATACACACACACACACACACACACTCCAGGTCACTGTGACCTGAGTTAATAGGGGTGTGCTCTGTCTGCACAAGTCTTGTCTCACTTCAGTCTGAAGTCCAGACAGACTCTTCCTGGAGAAGACATGGACAAATGTCTGTGTGTCTGTGTGTGTATGTGTGTTTGTCTATGTGTTGTCCCCTGTCCGTGTGTGTGTCCCTGTGACTGATCTGCCCTGACAGGCGTGTGTGTCACTGTGGCCGACCTACTCTGACAGAAGGGTGCGTATCACTGTCATTAGTATGTGTGGTCACCGACCCTGGTGACTGACACAAACCACACTGCTTAATTCTAGTAACTGTGGAGGTAAGGGGAGGAGCTCCACTCAGAAGAGTGGACTCAGATGACTCCGGAGAAGTGTGTGTGTGTGACTGTGACGGGAAGTTTGTGTGACTGTGATGGCCCGTGGTCCACACAGGGACCTGGACCTTTCATTTCTGCACGTCGATATCTACCAATGTACACTTGATAACCAATGAATGACACACCTTAACAATGATTGACTTTTCTTACACCATGAACATACCTTTTAAGTAAACCATGTTAGAATTATTGTTATTTCTGTTGTCATGATGGACTGTACCATTCCTCGGTGGTGTGTGTGTGGGGGGGGGGGGGTGGGCGACCTAAAGGTCAGGTAGCATCTGTCTCTGCAGTTTTCTTGATTTCACTGTGGTTTCCATGCTCTTCTGTTGCTAGTTGTTTTATCTTCAGTTAGAGTTTAATAAACCCCTCATTTTTGCACCCTACTTAGTTGCTTCTCATTGCCTTGTTGGTCATCCTTCGCAGTGACATCACTGACTACTCATTTCCTCGTTTGTGTTTTTAGTTGTGCTGATCTGTGGCATTGTTCTACAAATACAATAGTACGGTATGAGTAGAAGCCAGAGGGAAGTGCTGTCATCTGGTCCTCACACCACCAGACCTTCAGATCAGTCAACATCCTTCTCAACACAGGACATTCCAGACCGCTTGACCCGACATACATTAAACACAGCAGGCTGATAAGAGGCTCCACCACCTCGATCCTGTTGCTCGGTCGATGCTATCTCTTTCACGGATTAGTTAATGATTGGGAGCCAACCAGGTCCCTGTGACCTCTTCCCAGAATGTAGTGTACCTGTACCTGTACACATAAGAACAGTAAGTATGGCCAAATCATGTTTTCAGATGCAGTTTCCTGTTAACTGTGTTGGAACAGTAAAAAACACACACCTTTGTATGCATGTAACCAGTTCACCACAGTGTCATTTTTATTCCGAACAGACCATAAATCCATAACTGTGTTATCTTCTAGTGGTTCCCCCAGAGAGCTGACTAATCATTCTAGAAGCTTCTCAGGGCTCAGGGTTGGACCCAGCTGCTGCTGAGCCAGGGAGAACAGACGTCTCAGCTTCCACCTCCTCCTACCTGAGCTCCTCCTCCCCCGCCACCTTCTCCTTCTTGCCCCTTCTCTCCCCCCACCTCCTACCTGCCCCTCCTCTCCCCCCTCACATCCCTGACCACCTCTCCTCCTCCCCAACCTTCTCTCCTTCCCCTTCATCCTCTCTCCATATTCCTCTCTACTGGCCCACCACCTCTCCCCCATGTACTTCAGAAACTCTTGGAATAATGCTTGTGCTAAAAATGACAGAAAAATATTTATTGATTTATAAACAGTTCATGAAACTTTTTTTTAATTTTTTACATAAAATAATGCCATCGGATGGAATAGTAAGAGACATGGCACTTCTACCAAGCAACAGAAACGCAGAGTAAACGGATAGATCAGTCTTATAGATCATTTAAATCTAATGATCTCCTGGGTTGCCATTCGAATGAGCTCATTGAAGTCAAACTGAATGTACTTCCTCCAATAGCGTCGGTCCCTGCCGTACACCTGGGCAGGGTAACAGGGACTTCCTGTGGAGGAAGAGCACACACAGTCAACACTGTCCCCTGCAGGTCAGGAGTCAACACTACAGAAGAGGGGGGGGGGGAGGAAAGTGGAGGAGGGAAAGAAAGAGGGAAAGAAGGGGAGGAGATGAGAGAGGAGGACAGGAAGAGAAAAGGGGAGAAGAAGAGAGGAGGCGAGGGGAGGACACTAGAGAGGACAGAAGAGAGGAAAACAGGAAAGGGGAGACGAGAGGAGGGGGGGAGGACTGACCAATCCCGTGCAGGATTCTGGCCACGGCTCTCCCTGAGAACTTCTCATCGCTCCGATTGGCCAGAAAACTCCGGATGTCAGCTCTGATCTGCTCCTCCCAGTCCTGCAACTGGACGACAAACAAATAATCAACACACAAATGTCACATGTAGTCTATATGGCAATGTATGTGTGCAGGTATGCATAAACTACATGTATGTGTGTGAGTGTGTGTGTGTATATGACCCCCAGGTGACCCAGGCCAGGTATTACTGGCCTTCCCTTCCCAGTGAGGGGGCGACTGTGTGTGTGTGTGTGTGAGTGTGTCAGTATATGTGTATGTATACGCGTGTATACACGTGTCAGTGTGTGTGTGAGAGCGTGTACCTTGTGCTTGCTGGTCTCCAGCTCCTCAGCAGCCTGCAGGGTGAGGTCCATCTCCCTCCTCCTGTTGAAGTATTCTCCCAGCAGAGCCTTGAGCTTCTGGCTGCTGCCCTGCTCCGGCTCACAGCAGCTCACACTGCGGAACGCCACACTGCGCACACACACACACACACACACACAGTACATAAGCATACGTGTTTATGTGCCTTCATGAGTGTCTATGTGTGTCTGTAGGAGAGAGTCTGTAGGAGAGTTGGTCTAAACCCACTAAAACCTAGAGGTCCTATTAGATCCTAAAGGACTCATTAGAACCCAGAGAAGAAATTTGAACCTGGAGAAGCCATTAGAACTTAGATGACTCCTCAGAACCTTGAGAACCCAGATACGTGGCTCTCTAAGTGTGTGTGTGTGTGTGTGTGTGTGTGTGACCTGCGGAAGGCGTTGAAGCAGGCAGACAGCTGGTAGAGTTGGGTCTTCTCCTGGGCGAGCACACGGCCATGCAGGAAGTTACACACGCCATCCATCTCCTCAGGAAGCAGGTCGCCATAGGAACGGAAGTGGAAGGAGAGCTTGGAGAACTCCACCAGGACTCCGCCCCGACCGGAACCTGGAGGAGGGATGGTGAGGAGGAACACACACACGTATACACATGAACACACACAATCTCACACAGATATACACACACAAACGCAAGCCCAGAGGAGTGAGAGGATATCAGTCTCGCACAAACTCTCTCACCCACACACACACTCCCTCATTCACGACGCATTCACACTCCCTCACACACACACACACACAAACAGCAACTCTCACACACACACTCTACACACACACTCACCGCTCCATTGCAGCTGTCGGATTCCTCTCTTCACCAGGGGCAGCTGCCATCCCATAGTATCAGCTACCTCGACAACATCAAACTCCACCGAATCATAAGCCTCCACACGCTCACCTGCCATGCGCTTCCTTGCCAAAACCACGGCAACTGGAGGGCAGCTACCAAGGAAACAACACACCAGCATCAGTAACCCCCAAACACGCACAACCTGATACACTGTAAATATAGCATCTGCTTTTGTATCTATAAGATGTGATCTGCCTATAGCAAGGGTCCGGGCAGGACATGTGACGTACATCTTGGTGAGTGTGCGTAAGTGGGCGGGGCCTCCGTAGCACACCAGCCTACAGGAGGACAGCGTGGGGTGAAGAAGCTCCACCCACTGCTGAGGATGCAGCTCCAGGTAGCAGAGCAGAGTCTCCAGGCCTGACACACACACACAGGTTAACATTCAGGCATTAATATACTGTGCTAATGCTAGTACTAATGCTAGTACTAAGCAATCCTACAGGTAGGACTGTGTTTAGGGTGTATTTTGGTATAGTTAATATGTAGCTGGGGTGTAGTTGGGGTGCAAAGGTGTAGCTAGGGTGTAGTTTTGGTGTAGTTAGAGTGTAAGTGGGTGTAGTTGAAGTGTATTTGAGGTACAGACCCTCCTCTGTGATGTCCAGAGTCTCTACCGTCTCCGCTATGGGGATGGCCCTCTCATGGGTGTGACACACTCTTGCGCTCGGCCAATCATCCCCTCCGCCTGCTTCCTCCTCCACCACCTTTGACCTATCAACATTTTGCTCTGCATGCTCCGCTTCCTGGTTCTTTAGCGGATCATCCCCTGACTCCTCCGCCCTTGGTCCCCCATCTGGTGGGAGATGGGCTGGTCCACCTTTGTCCTCAGCAGGCTGACTGGACGGCTCCACCTGCCCCGCGGGGGGGAGTTCCTCTACTGCCTGGTCACACATGTCCATCATCTCCACCAGCTCTCTGTCCTCAACATCCTGCAACACCACAGAGAGGAGAGAGAGAGAGAGTGAGAGGGAGGGGGGAGTAGAGAGAGGGGGAGGGGAGAGAGGGGAAGGGTGAGGAAAGGGATGGAGAGGTGGAGAGAGGAGGGGTGAGGAGAAGGAAGAGTGCAGGGAGAGGACAGAGAGGGAGAGAGATGGAAGAGAGAGTGGGAAGGAAAGGAGAGAGGAATGAAGAGAGAGAGCGAGGTGTAAGGAGAAGAGAGGTGAGAGGGAGACAGAGAGGAGAGAGAGAAAGAGGGGTGAGAAGAGAAGACGTAAATAAAGGTTGGTCCTGAACCAAAGACCATGGCTCCTTGAATGCTGCCGTGGGAAGGGGAGTGTTACCCTGGCGATCTCTTGCTGCTTGCGGTGAATCTGTCGACATTTGCAAGCAGGGAAGGTCTTCTGCACCAGCCTCTTGATGGAGTAGTAGTCCACAGTGTCAGAGTAGATGTGTCTCCTCAGCTCATGGAGGTCTCCACCCTGAAACACATCTGGTTAAATACTGACTCAATATTTAACCATCCTATCTCACTAGCTAGCATACTTTTAAGTAACTAAGTAGCCTTTGCGTCTATCACCTAACTAACTTTCTGGTTCACTAACTTACTAGCTAACTGCCTCGCTAGCTAACAATCTTGCTAAATAGCTTGCTAGCTAACTCACTCCCTCACTAGCTAACCAGTAACCACCTAGCTTTCAAGCTAACTAGCTAACCACCTAGCTGTCTGGGTCACTAGCAAACAAGCGGTGAACTCTGACCTCCGAGTCTAGGAAGAGGTGACAGTGAGCTGGATGGCCGTCTCGCCCCGCCCTGCCGATCTCCTGCACGTAGCTCTCAAAGCTCTTGGGCATGTTGTAGTGCACAATGCCGCGCACGTCCGACTTGTCCAGCCCCATTCCGAAAGCTACCGTGGCAACTACCACGCGCAGCTGGCCGCACATGAAGTTGTTCTGGACGCGGCGGCGCTCGCTAGCTGACATGCCTGCGTGGTACGATTCTGCCATCCACTTCAGAGGCTTACGAATCTTCTTCCTGGCTGGGAGACAGGACACATTTAACCACACTGGCTGGAAACACATTTAACCACACTGGCTGGAGACACACTTAACCCTGCTGGCTGGAGACACACTTAACCCTGCTGGCTGGAGACACACTTAACCCTGCTGGCTGGAGACACACTTAACCCTGCTGGCTGGAGACACACTTAACCCTGCTGGCTGGAGACACACATAACCCTGCTGGCTGGGAGACAGGACAGAGTCATCAATCAACAACACTAACACTACACAACTGTTTCTGACCTGCCCCGGCCCCCAACCAAGCCTCAGTCTCTAACTAAGCCCCAGTCCCCAGCCTCAGGCCCATCTCAGGCCACTAACCCAGAGCTTTCTTCTTCTTCTCCACAGGGTTGTGCTCCAGGCTGGTGGTCTTGGCTGCCTCCTTCAGCAGCACCCCCTGCAGGCAGGTCCTGAGCAGTGCAGCGATGCGGCCCGTCTCCTCCCGCCGGGTGCAGTACACGATGATGGAGTCCAGACAGCCAAAGCGCTCGCCCTTCAGCAGACACACCAGGGCCTGCACACAAACACAGCCCGTTACAGCTGCCGCACTGGGGCTGGTCAGGTCAGGTCTTGTTGTGGTTGGTTAGCGAGGTAACTAGCTATCTAACAAACACCAGCTAACAAAAAGATGTCCCGGGGTGTGTTGAGCTTGCTTTGTAATACAGGCCTCTGGTCCTTGTCATGGTATTGGTGGTTGTGTTATGGGGGTGTTGCGGTCATGGTTACCTGGTCCTTGTCGCGGTCGGTGGATACAGAGAGCAGCAGGTTGCTCGGCACGGCGTCGGAGCGGATGGAGATGCCGTCCCGGTCGGAGATGTCGAGGTGACGCGCGATGTCCTGCGCAGTGGAGAGGGTGGCGGTGGCCGTCAGACCCAGCAGACAGCGCACGCCCAGACGATCCCTCAGGACCTGACACACACACACGCGCGCGGACGCACACACACACACACACGTTACGTCACGGTGACCTGAGTGTTGCCTGTCGTGTTTTACATTTCATTACTTTCATCGAAGACAAACTTCATAATCCTATCAGATTTTCAGATTATCCCAAATATCACATTAAAGAAAATATTTTCAGGAATTTTACGGAAAATCATGGAACTAATGAGGTGGAACAGGGTGCAGGTTAGGGTTAGCCGTAGTAGAGTTAGGGTTAGCAGTTTTCTGTGCAGCTGCTCCCTGACCTTGCAGAGGCGGAGGTAGCAGGGTCTGAAGTTGTGTGACCACTCAGAGACGCAGTGGGCCTCGTCGATGCAGGCGAAGGCCACCGGGGGCAGCAGCTCGGCAGGGGGCAGGCTGTGCCCGCCCACCAGGGCCTCTGGAGACAGCAGCAACACATGCACCTCGCCAGCCTTCACCTGGGCAGGGAGAACACAGCCTCAGCACACAGCCTTAGAACACATAGCTAGGCTTAGAACCTATGCTTAGAACAGAGAAGACAGACTGAGAATCCGGCACGCAAGCTTAGAACTGTATTTCCCGTGCATATTGCAAAGCTGCAATAACAGTAATATCTCAACTATGGTGCAGCAAAAGAAACTTCATATCTCAAGTACGATATCAAACTATGTCATGGGTACAGTCTCTTGTAAGACAGTGGTAGAACAGGATCTCAAACACAAGGTAGTAACACAGACTTGGAACCTGGAATACAAGGTAGAATCCGAAACACAGGTTTAGAACCACAAACACCGGCTTATAACCACAGAACCCAAGATTCGAACCCAGACCACAGGCTTAGAGTCCAGAACCCAGGATGGAACCCAGAACCGGTACCTCACCTTTTCTATGGCTGCATCTCTCTGTTTCTGGGACATGTTGGAGTGGATGCATGCTGCCTTCAGGTTTCCTGGTAGACCTGACAGCTGAACACACACACACACACACACTCCACACCTTTATCTAAACCTCATCCAAACAGCGGATAATAGAACGTACAATATAGGAGAGACCAAATGAGACCAGAGGAAAGAGGATAGACCAGAGGAGAGATCAGAAGCGAGATACCAAGAACGAGACCAGAGAGAGCGGGTGTTACCTGGTCGTCCATGAGAGAGACCAGAGGGGACACCACCAGTGTGATGCAGGTGGAGCGCTGGGCGTACAGCAGCGCAGGCAGCTGGTAGCACAGAGACTTCCCCATCCCTGTAGACAACACCACGAGGGTGGACTGACCTGCACACACACACACACATACAGTATATATATGATATATAACAGGAGTGAGCAGACTGGGAGCAGAGCGGTGAGGGGTGCAGTACCTGACAGGATCCTCATGATGGAGCTCTCCTGTCCTGGTCTGAAGCTCTGGTACCCCAACATCTTCAGAGCATCATACACCTCCGGAGGGGCCGCTGGACACACACACACACACAGACACTGCTTTAAAAGTCATCTGTGTGTGTGTGTGTGTGTGAGAGAGAGAGCGAACGATACTGTGTATGTGTGCATGTGCGTGTATATATATATATATATATATATATCTGTGTGTGTGTGTGTGAGTGTGTGTGTACTCCTACCCTGCACCTGCCCGTCCTCCCCCAGGGTGTAGAGGGGCTCCACAGGGGGAGGGGGGGGCGGCCGCTCGTAATCTGGTCTGATGACGTTGAGCAGAACCTCCCCTTCTTCCTGCTGCTCCCCAACACTGGGGGGCACTGTGAACACACACACACACACACACACAGAGGCACACTCTCAGTCCAAACAGACCACCGTGATGATGAGCATGCTGGTCGTAGTGGAGATCCTCCTACCTAGCGGCTCGGAGCGCAGTGTCCCCGTTGCCCTGGCAACCTCCTCCAGGGTGGGCAGCAGGAAGGGCTCCTCCTCCACAGGCTCCTCCTCCGCCGTCGCTGCCACGGGGGGAGGGGCTACAAGGACGTCACCAAGGGTTACCAGGTCAGCATCGCTTTAGTAGGTAGAATGTTGCTGTAGCGTGTTGCTCTAGCACTTTTCTGTAGCATGTAGTATGCATCATGTTACTGTAGTATGTTATTGTGTTGTGATGGTTTTTGATACAGGGGGAGACTGGCAAGGAAGGAGAGGGAGGGAAAGAGGGAAGGACGTAGGGAGGAAGGGAAGGAGAGTCATGTGACCTCACCCGGTCCACGGCAGTCCCTGGACCAGTGGCCCGTCCCTCCACACTTGAAGCAGCTGTCGCCTTGACGACTGAACCCAGAGAACTTTCCTCTGCCCCGCCCCGTCACTCCTCCAAACCGCTCCCCCTTCAGCTCAAACTTCTGCATGTACATCTGCAACACACACACACACACACACACACAGGTTATAAGGTCAAAAGAGAATTGTGAACCAAACCTTGATGAAGTCGCACTCCAGTCTCCCCACCTGCTTGCGTAGAACTGCCCCTCTCAGAGCAAAGCCCTTCACATGGGACTTCTTCTTCAGGTTGATCCTCACAAAGTTCCCCTCCGAGTTCGGCCTGCAGACACACACCATCAGAATCCCGCACTGCGACGTTGTCAGCACTGTGACATCATCAGCACTGTGACATCATCAGCACTGTGACATCATCAGCATCCTGCCAGCACTGTGATATCATCAGCACTGTGACACCATCAATGTAGTGAAAGTTTTTACATTTGTTATGTTTGCATCAAGAGTTCTTCCATGACAGGTCACTTGTTAGCATCATTAAATAAACCTGCGTTTGTAACGGAAATGTGTATTGGGATATACCAAACAGTATGGTAGTATGTGTGTTGAGACGCAACCTATGTGACAGATCCTGTTCAATGAGTGACATCATCATTCTTACACAGAATCGGTGTAGGGGCATGATCAATACTGTGACATCATTAGTGTAGTGTCGTCGTCATGGTACCTGGGTTTGACTGGCTGGCTCACGCGGTTTCTGATCGCTCTGACGTCCTCCTCATCCACCTCCCCCAGCAGGTTCTCCTGGGGAACCTTGCGGGGAACCTTGGGTTCTACCTTCTCCGTTGCGTCCTCCTCGCTCACATCTCCCCCTGTCTTCTTTTTCCGCCTTCCGGCTGGTTTGGCTCCTCCCCTTGCGGCTGGTTTGGATCCTCCCCCCGGTGGATCCTCGGTCTTCCTGGTCCTCCTCCTCTTCTTCTTCTTCCCCTCCTCCTCTTCGTCACCTGCCTCCTCTGCCGTCTCTCTCTCCTCCTCAGCTTCCCTCCTTCTCTTTCTTCCTTTCTTCTTTCCAGCCCTCCTATCCTGCCCAGGTGGTTCCCCTGCGGGCTCCAGCCCTCCCCCCTCCTGCCCCCCCTCCTCCTCCTCCCATCTGTCAGTCTTCCTTGAGGTGGTGGGTGGTTTCCTGTTGTTGCTGGGGGAGATGTTTCTTGTTTGAACCTCTTGCTCTCCTGGCTTCGCTCCATCTGCCTCGTCTGCAGCTCTGCCGGCCTGGGTGGAGCTAAGTGCAGAGGCTGTGGGGCCAACTCCCTGGGTGGAGCTTAGTGTACAGGCTGTGGTGCTGCCGGCCTGGGTGGAGCTAAGTGTACAGGCTGTGGTGCCACCGGCCTGGGTGGAGCTAAGTGCAGACCGTGTGGGGGAGGAGCACAGTTGACTAAGGTTGCCCACCACAGGCTCCTCTCCATCCTCCACCTCCTTGAACACCTGACAGCGCTGCAGCCAGCCACGGTCCACCTCAGACAGTCTGCAGGTGAGGGAGGGACGTAGCAGCGGGGGCCTGCCCCCACCACGACCAGCCCATTGTCCCCACTCCCCTGGTCCATCTAATGTAGGAGACGGGGCTGGGCTGGGGGGGTGGAATAGAGGTAGCGGTTCAATAGGTTCTTCTGGTTGCTGTTGGGAGGGCAAGGAGGTATTGACTGGCTGGAGTAGGGGGGCATCAGAGCTGGTCTTGGCCCAGGGTGAGGCTATAGGACTGGGGCTGCCCTGGCCTGGATGAGGCTCCTTGCAGGATTTTAAGGGAGTGAGACCAGGACCAGAACCAAGACGAGGACCAGGACTATGACAAGAACCAAGACCAGGACCAAGACGAGGACCAGGACTATGACAAGAACCAAGACCAGGACCAAGACGAGGACCAGGACTACGACAAGAACCAAGACCAGGACCAGGACTAAGACCAGGACCAAGACCAAGACCAAGACCAAGACGAGGACCAGGACTACGATAAGAACCAAGACCAGGACTACGACCAGAACTAGGACCAGGACTGAGACCAAGACCAAGACCAGGAGTACGACCCGGAGTACGACCAGGAGTCAGGCTTTTCCTCAGAGACACAGGTCTCTCCTACAGACAATAAGACAAGGCATTCATAACTGTAACATTGTTTACATTTGAACATCATCTGCATAGCTTTCGGCTGGAGTGGCTAGGCTGAATTCATGGAACCTACCCTGGTACTGGGTTCACATCCCTACCTTGATGAGGCCTCCCAGATTAGTCTTGAGCTTCATGCCGTAGTACTGGGCGGAGGCCTGGAGGGACTCGCGGTCCTGGGGGGTGAGGGAGGGGGCAGACGCTGGCAGGCTACCACGGTTCAGGAAGGACCCCCAGCTGTCTGTCTCCTGGACACACAGACACACACACACACAATTACACTGTTGTCAGAACTAGCAGTTGCAAAAACAAAAACAGCCAACCAGACAGGAGAGCCTGCTGTGTAGTTTAGAGGCCGTCATACACAGATACAGCCAGAGTACCTTCTCTGCTGCAGGCTGAGACTGAGGCTGGGGCTGAGGCTGGGTTTGGGGCTGAGGCTGAGGCTGGGTTTGGGGCTGGGTTTGGGGTCCATGCTCCTGGTTCTGGTTCTCCTTGTTAAGCTTCAGACTCCTGTACTCTTTATAAAGCTCTAGAACAGAAACACTAGCTCAGAACAACAGAAAAACACCCACACTGCAAAACACCCACATGCTCCTGTGAAGCAGGAGAACGATCCTACTCCCTTCATCTCAGCACACAGAAAACACTTAAACATTAATTATTACAACTGAACATAGGCCTAATTTGTAGTTTGGTATATTGGTTGGTTTGATTTTCTATTTATTCAGAGAACATCCCTTTTTAGCTTTGTTGATCTTGAATGGGTCTAGACACTGGCATTGTTGTTGTTGCCTGTCCTTGTGAAAAATGAAGAAATAGTGAATGATAAAGGCTACAAAGGTCTTTGTGAGAACTGATCATTTTGGAACTTGGAGAGGGGTTCCCTTTATTTGCTTGCCCCCCATAGTGCAGGGCCCTAACCTTCACCACCAACCCTGCTCCATGACAACAAAGCCCGACTCACTCCTGGTCTCCTCCGGGGCTCCGTCGATGTCCTCCTGAGGACAGACAACAGGAGAGGGCGAGAAGGGAGAAGAGGAGAGGGCAAGGGGAGATGAGGAGAGGGCGAGGGGAGAAGAGGAGAGGGCGAGGGGAGAAGAGGAGAGGGCGAGGGGAGAAGAGTTGCGAAGAGAAGCGCATGGGTAGAGGGAGAGAGGGAGACAGAGATGGGGGAGGATAAGGGTGTATATGGGACTGTAGAGCCTGCATAAATAAAGCCTTATATAGAGGAGGTCTAATCGAGTTATAGTAGCATTGCATGCTGCCTAGACACTTAACCAAGGCGCTTTCACCAGTCATGTTGATATGCGGTTCGTAACTTTCTACCTTATTCGGTTTCCTCTTGTGTTCTTTGAGGAACTTCTGTTCCCAGTTCTTCAGAAGAAGCTTCACGTCATTGTTACGATCCATCTCGGCACATCTGACCGCCTGACCGAGCTGACAATGCGGTTGTTGGCATGTAAACGTTTAAACGTTTAAAGCCATATTAATACTTTAATTATATTATTTTAGCCAGCGTTCAAACATGAAGCCCTATCAATTGTTGACAGTTGTAGCGCGCGCTGTGGAAGTGACGTAGAACAATTTCACCAATCCGGCGGAACCATAGTTTTCACAACGAATCAGAGACCAATACAGTATTACAGGGCGGAAATGTTTGTGTAATCGGTAATCCCATTGGATCCATGGAACGTCACTCAAATACGATCACGGAAGGAGCAACAGCATGGCTACAAGCGTGTGAGAGAAGGTGAGTGTTTTTCATAATACGTGTCTGATTAACGTTAGACAAGTTAGATTAATGCTCTGTATATGTTAATGGTATTGTTCGCTACTTAAATTCAACCGTTTTTTAATCGTACGTTAGAAACTAGAACAGTATAAATCCTTATGCGATTTTCCTTTCTCAGGAAATATATTAGGCATCATATTACTGTTTACAGGTAATACTATTTCATAATACAGGCTCAGTATACATTCAATGCATTGTTATTTTTAGGTGTATTCTAAATGTTAGAGTTCATCTGTACGTGCTGTTGTATGGATGTCCTCATGGAGATCTTTATCCTAGGTGTTGTAGCTCATCCTGGTTCAGTGTAGACCTGCACCGGTGTAGACTGTCCTGCGCACAGCCGTGACCCAGACAGAACGAACCAGTCGGCCATGTTGAGTGAGGGCAAGGCAGGGGAGCTCCTCTCATTCCTGGGCGCGGACACCCGCCCGGACGTGAAAAGCCACGCTACCGGCTACCTGCTGGGCCTCTCCGGATCCAGGGACGGCTGCCGCAGCCTCCGCTCCCAGCCCCAGCTCCTCCACGCCCTCCGCGACCTGACCTCCGACCCCTCCATCGCCATAGCGAAGGACTGCTTCCACGCCCTGGTCAACCTCTCTGCCGACGAGACGCTGCACCAGGTGCTGCTGTCGGACCAGGACTTCCTGCCGCCGCTGCTGCGGAACCTGTTCGACCCCTCCTTCCTGTTCTCGGACCGCGTGAGCACCATCCTCACCAACCTGTCCCGGCACCGGCCCAGCTGCGGGCCGGTGCTGCAGGCCGTGCAGCAGCAGGAGGGGGGGATGGCTGGGCTGGTGGAGCTGTTCTGCTCCGAGGGCCCCCAGCAGGCGGCCCCTCTGCACTACCTGGGGCCACTGCTGGCCAACCTCTCCCAGCTGCCTGAGACCAGGGCCTTCCTACTGGACCAAGACAGGTGCCCAGACCCAGCACGCGCGTCATATACATGCTCATGTTCATTACACAAACGTGCACGTGTTACACACGCATTACGTACGTACGTGTATCGAGCTGTGATGATCTCTCCCTGCAGGTGTGTGATCCAGAGGCTCCTCCCCTACACGCAGCATGACTCCGCCATCAGACGGGGGGGCGTGATTGGTACACTGAGGAACTGCTGCTTCGACCACGGTGAGTCACTCACTCAGTAACTCACTAACTCGCCCGCTCACTCACTCAGTAACTCACTCACTCGCCCACTCACTCACCACCCGCTCACTGTTCGGCCCTCCCCCTGTAGCCCACCATGAGTGGTTGCTAGGCGACGCGGTGGACATCCTGCCCTTCCTGCTGCTCCCGCTGGCGGGGGGGGAGGAGCTTAGCGAGGAGGAGAACGATGCGCTGCCCCCCGACCTGCAGTACCTGCCGGAGGACAAGCAGAGGGAGGACGACCCCGACCTGAGGACCATGCTGCTGGAGACGCTGCTGCTGGTGGGGCTGCACGTGTCACATGACCACGCAGCACCATATATGGAGTTGCACGCATCACATGACCACGCAGCGCCATATCACACTACCATATATGGAGCACATATGACTATATATTATATATAGACATATAAACCAACATTATCAACCTAGACTAGAGACTAACTCCTCCCGGCTTAATCCAAACAGCTCACAGCCACCAAACATGGCCGGCAGGTGATGAAGAATGTTTATCCCATCATGAGAGAGTTCCACAAGTGGGAGAAGGAGCCTCAGGTGGTGTCAGCCTGCGAAAAGCTGGTCCAGGTAACACACACTCACACTCGCCTTCACACACACTCACCGTCACACACAGACACACACACTCACCTTCACACACAGACACACACACTCGCCTCCGCACACACTCACCTCCGCACACAGACATGCAGACATTTCTGTTTTATTGACAAACCGTTAAAGTTAAGAAAAAAAATTGAATGTGGAAGGCACCTGATGTGTGAAAAACTCAGGAAGAGCGGAATCTGATATGTGATGAGTCATGTGGAGACTTGGGTTATGTGCTCTATACTGATGTCATCATCAGTCTGTCTGGCTAGATCATTTCCAGCACAGTGCACCAGGGTGCCGCGCTCCCTGGTGGTGGAAAGTGTTTTTGGATTTCTCATTTTTAAATAAACATTTAAAAAAGAATCAATAATTACGTATTTGAAGTATGTGTTTGAATTGAAGAATTGTGTGTAACATAGAAAATATAAATCATTTTGGTGTGCCACCCCGAGACTTTCTGTGGACCCATCTGGCCACCCCTATCAACATTTCGCTACTGCTAACTGTTTCCTCTTCCACTTCCTGCATTTTCTGTCCCCAGGTGCTGATTGGGGACGAGCCGGATGAAGGGATGGAGAACCTGCTGGAGGTGGAGATCCCAGCAGAGGTGGAGGAGAAGCTGAAGGACGCAGATATTAAAGAGGAAGAGCAGATGAAGAGAGAGGAGGAAGAACTGCAGAAAAAGCAAGGGGAAGAAGAGGAGAGAAAGGAGGAGGAGGAGAGATTGAGAACAGGAGGAGAGAGGGAGGACTAGAGGAGAGAGAACAAGAGGAGGAGAGGTAAAGAGGAGAGGGAGGACTGGAGGAGATTCTGATGGACTCAAGACACAACCCTACTTCTGTTTAACAGAACACATAACCACCAAGTCAATGACCACTGTGGGACCTCTAACACATCAGACACAGTTGTAGTTCCAGACCAGAAATCCACATTTATTAAAAATAAACGTTTCATTTAGTTTTCACAGTGTGTTAGTGTGTCCATAGCTGGCTCTTTAGATCCCTGCCCAGGCAGGTGTGTGTGTTCAGCCAGTGGATGGCGTCCTGAGACAGTTCTTGGCATAGCCATCATCCATCTTGCCGGCCAGGCCTCTAGACCTCGCCTCCTTGGCGGAGCCCGGCTTCCGGAAGTTGGGCAGGTTGTGGAAGGGGCGGGGCTGGGAGGGGGGGCGAGGGTAGCGGGACACGAACAGGCGCGTGGGGGACACGGAGGGGGGCTGAGTGGGGCGCAGCAACAGACGACAGGTGGTCACGTGGGGGGGCTTGGGGTGGGAGGGCTCCACCCGCCCACCGTCAGGGCTGCTGGGGGGCGGGGGGGCTCGGAGCGGGCCGTTTCGTAGGCTGGGGTGGCGGCGGGTGGGTGACGGCGGGGGAACGTGTCCTGAGTGGCATGAATGACCTTTCACCCCCCCGCGCGACAGCGCCATACCTGGAGGGGCAGAGCACAGGAAGTACACCTCACACACAGGAACAGGAAACAACAAGGCTACCAACAGACAGGTAATGCTAGCAGAAAGACAAGTAACGCTAACACAGACAGGTAGCATTAGCAGACAGATGGGTAACGCCAGAAGACAGGTATGCACGTTCACCTGGGAGCTCCTCGTCATCTTTGTGCTGCCTGGCCGAGGCACCGGACCTAATGGGGCACTCGTGGCTCCGGCTGGTGATGTCACTCTTGGTGGGGCGGAGCTTGTGCAGCAGGTTGGTGGGGGGGAGGAGCCAGTGGTGTGTGTTCACCTGGCTGAGAGGCAGGCGGCAGGAGGGCTGCCACTGCAGCAGCTTCCGGATCAGGTCCTGTACACCTAAACACACACACACACACATACCTAAACACACACAAAGGGTTGCACGGTATACCAGTACTAGAAAGGTGTCGTAAAAACGGTATGATACGCCATGAGGAAACAGGGATAGAAGACACAAACACACACGCCCAGACCAGACACACACACGTTCTCAAATCAGATACACACACACATAGGCCCAGACCAGACACACACACACACCCAGACCAGCGTGTGTTACCTGAGGAGACAGCGGTCTGGAAGGTGAGGTCCTGCTGCTGTAGTTTCTTGGGGTGTTTCTCCTGGTACGGAAGCTTCCCAGTTACCATGGCGAACAGGATCACCCCCCTGGACACACAGCAGGGAGCTAGAGGCAGGCTGGTTGGGTGCGTGTGTGTCTGGTGAGTGTGTGGCGTGTGTGTTTGTGTGTACTCACAGACTCCAGAGGTCAGCCTGTTCTCCGTTGTACTTGCGTGAGAGCAGGATCTCTGGAGCGGTATAGGCCACAGAGCCACAGAACGTGTTCATCAGGGCTCTCCTGTCACTAGAGTGGTTGGCAAAGCCAAAGTCTGGCAGCAACACACACAGACACGCCACATAAACACTCACATGCACACACACCACACGTACCAGACGCAACGCCACCAACACGTCCACGCATATCATATAACCAGTGCCTCTTCACTACCTAGTCGAGCTAGGAGTTGAAGCGAGACAGGCTTGTGTACCTGTCAGTTTGACGAAGCCCTGCTCATCCAATAGAATGTTCTCACACTTCAAGTCTCTAAATAGGAAGAGGAAATTATGTCATTGGCACCTGGAACCTGTGGACTATTAAAGTAGTTGTTGCCCTGATTGCTAGTGTTTAGTTACCAGCAACTGATTAGTTGGTTGGTTAGTAGGTTGGTTAATATTGTTACTTAAGTACTATGTGGATGGTGGACCACAACCACAATGTGGTTGGTTCTATGTGGTTTGCAGAACAGTTAGTTCCGACTTCAAAATCTGATTTGGTTGTCATTATCTGTAATCGAACTGTGAAAATGTTTCCCGGGGGGACAATATCCAATACCAATGAAACCTTTTCACAGTTCAATAAGAGATGAATCCGCCTCCACACGATAAATGCGTTAATTAACGTGATACAATTCACTGCATCTGTACGGAAAATAAAGTAGGCTACTTTATATGGTATTTCTGCTCGCTAGCTAGCTAGCATTTCATTAATACTGCTAAAGAAAACCCTTTGAAACAACACCTGTGTACTATGTGGCTGTTGTGGCAGTGCATGACAGCGTTGACGATCTGTTTGAAGACCCTGCGCGCCTCATCCTCGCTGAGGCCCGGGCTGCCCTTGCTGTGGGACACGGAGTTGATGTGTTCCAGCAGATCTCCCCGCAGCGCCAGCTCCAGAACCAGGTAGAACCGCAGCGGGGAGCGGAACACGTCATACAGCTGGATCTGAGAGCCGGACAACAGCCATGATCAACCAGCATCCTCCGTGTGTGTTTGCGTGTGTGCGTGTCTGTGCGTGTGTGTGTGCGCACGTGCGTCTGCTCTCACCACTCCAGGGTGTCTGTATGTGGCATTCAGGGCGTAGATTTCTCTATGGAGGAACTTATTGGAATATTCTGGAGGAGCATCGTTTATGGAGATGATCTTGATGGCCACCTGACAGACACAGGCAGACAGGGACACAGACCAAGAAACAGACAGACAGACCAAAATCCAGACAGTCAGACAGACAGGCAAGCAAGCAAGCAGACAGGCAGATGAGACGGATAGAGAGACAGACAGGCAAACAGACAGACAGGCAAACAGACTGATAGGCATACAGCGTAGTGACTGTACCACACTATCTGGTACTCTACTCTATGGCACTCTACTCAGATACTCTACTGCACTCAATTCAACTCTGTTCTACTCTGTGGGTAGTGTACCATGTTGTGGTTCTTGCTGCGCAGGTCGTTGGCCAGCCTGTAGTTCTGGCAGATCTTGTTGGGAGTGGCATATCCAAGGTAGACCTTGGAGAAGGCTCCAGAGCCAATCCTCTTAGCCGACAGCAGGTAGCCATTCTCCCTGCACTCCATTGCGCGCTCATCAATAGACTTCCCAGAAACCCTTGCTCTCCGTCCGCTCATTCTGACTCCTGTCCTTCTCTAGTATGCCGCTGACATCACAGCCTGGCTGGACCAATCAGGGCTGGGAGGCTAGCAGCTCCTCCTGGCGAGCTGACCTGCTTGTCGGGCATCAGTTCTGGGCTTTACTGTGAGGTCAGCATGGGTCTGGCAGTACTGTAGGTCAGGCTGGAGGACTGGAGGTCTGGCAACAGTACTGTAGGGATAGCAGGACTGTAGGTCAGGCTGTACTGTAGGCCAGGCAGTACTGTAGGTGTGGCAGCAATACTGTAGGTCAGGCAGTACTGTAGGTCAGGCAGTACTATTAGGTATCTGTTAACATGTTTTTCTGCTGGAGTCTGCTGACTGCAGGACTCTTAACTTGGAACCATTACCATGGCAACATCATTGATCAACACAAAACTCTCCCTCTTCCTTTGTGATGTCATGGATTTTTCATTAAGAGTTTTGAAGTTGTGGAATTCCTTGAGATGAATGCTTTCTTATCACCTGTCAATTGCACTACTTTTATATAACATTTTGTATTAAACCAGATAAATACTGCCCATTGTCTACAATACTATATGTTAAATGGTTTATTTTAATTTTATGTTTATTCTATATCTTATATCCTCTAGTTTGACTTCTGGCTAACCCTTCTGCACTTTGGACTGAAAATGAAGTATTTTATTGCAAATATCTGTTTTGTGCGTTTGTCAGTCGTGTTTCTGTGTCCCCCTGGTGGAGGAGCTTGGTCAGTAACTGAGCACCAGCAGTGGAGACACACGAAGACATGTTCTGTCTGCTGGTCACTCACTCTCCCCCTGGTTCTGACCCTGACCCTGTGCCAGTACTGGTCTCTCCAGCAGGTGATCTCTCCCCACCCCCCTCCCCCTCCTCTGAGATTCCAAGAGCTGTTGGGAGCTGGTCTCTGATTGGCCTGTAGACGGTTACCTGGAGAAAGCTGGTCTCTCATTGGGCAGGATCAAGTCACCAGTGGTGATCGTGAGGGTGTAGGTGTGTGTGGGTGGAGTAACTTCTTGTCCTACTTGACTGAGAGCCAACAAATACACTTTGCATCATGATTGACCTGCAGGCACCCACCTGTGATACAGACACACACACACACATACACACACACGCACACGCACACACAGGGGGTCTGGGGAGTGCTTCATGTAAACAAACAGAGCAGGTGGTCGTTAAACTGTTTCCTGTTTCCTACGAACTGCTTCCTGTCCTCTGAGCCCCTAAACCCACAACATTAGGAACCATAATTCAGGCAGCAGACACACACACACACACACACGTACACGCACGCAAGCACACACACACTGAATTGCCCAGGAATGAAAGATGCTCTGTGTCCTGAAAAGGAATGTTGATCTCTGACAAGGTGATTCACTCAAAGGCTCCGACAAATCCTTCCCCCGTCCCATCCTCTCTCCTCCTCTCTCCCTCCTCCTCTCCCCCACCTCTCTCCTCTCCCCCACCTCTCTCCCTCCTCTCCTCTCTCCTCTCCCCCTCCTGTCTTCTCTCCCACACCTCTCTCCTCTCCCCCACCTCTCCTCTCCCCTTCCTCTCTCCCCCTCCTCTCTCCCCCTCCTTTTTCCTCTCCCCCTCCTCTCTCCTCTCCCCCACCTCTCTCCTCTCCCCCACCTCTCTCTCCCTCCTCTCTCCTCTCCCCCTCCTCTCTCCCCCTCCTTTCTCCTCTCCCCCACCTCTCTTCCCCTCCTCTCTCCTCTCCCCCACCTCTCTCCTCTCCCCCACCTCTCTCTCCCTCCTCTCTCCTCTCCCCCACCTCTCTCTCCCTCCTCTCTCCTCTCCCCCTCCTCTCCTCTCCCCCACCTCTCTCCCCCTCCTCTCTCCTCTCCCCCACCTCTCTTCTTTCCCCCTCCTCTCTCCTCTCCCCCTCCTCTCTGGAGAGGCAGCTGTTCTGATGAAGACTTTGTGGTCCAGATTTACAGCAGAGTGGGCTAGAGCTGGGGGAAGAGCTAAAGAGGCAGGCTAGCCCCTCCCTCCTACCCCTCCTCCACCCTCACCAGTGATCTAACAAAAACTAGACGGCCGACTAAGACTTTTTTCTAAATGAGCTCAGGCAACTCAATTACACTGTGGTCACCCTCCCCTCCCTCCTCTCTCTCCTTCACCCCTCCCTTCCTTTCCCTCTTCCCCACCCCCTCTCGTCTGCAGGGGTGAGGTCATGCAGATGCTTCTCTATTTAAGGCTTTATTGCAGATCAACGCTGCTAGGACTGCTCTCGTCCAATCAGAACTCAGTAAACTGCCCTCAGTGCGGCTGTGGGACTGCACTGGTACAACCGTGCTGAGTCACCCTGGAAGGTACAACATGGACACCATGCTGAGAGGATGCATGCTCCGAGAGGGCACAGGTTCATTAGAAGGCAGAGAAAAAGAGAGGGAGAAAAAAGGAGAGGTGGAAAAAAAGATAGCGAGAGAAGAAGTCATATTATTCTAGCGACATCTGCCAAAGTCATCGCAAAGGAAGAAGGACACTATTGTCGACAGAGGAAGACAGACATGACTCTTACCTAGGCTTGTATTCCCCCTCCCTCTTCTCATCTCCCTTCCCTCCCCTCATCCTCCCTCCCATCCCCCACTGCACTTCTCTCTTCTCCCCCCCCCCCCCCGCCCCTCATCTCTCCTTTCTGCATATTTCTGTTTGTTCCTGAGCTTCCTGCGTCTGAAAAGCTGAAAGAGGGAAAAGAGAAGTTATGGAAAGCGTGGTTTTCCTCCAGAAACCAGGCCGGCTGCTTTCAAACTACTCAGAGTGATGCAATGGGACTGTTATTGAGTTTCACTGACAGGAAACCCACAGCCACACACACACAAGTAGCCATACGCGTGCACACACACACACACTCTGTCTCTCCTGCAATATTGTGGACCAGACAGATTCATAGACTGTTTCAGTGCCATTTTCTGATGTCAACATCCGAGTCCTATTGCACCAGCTACTCACATATTTAATACACACAAAACACCATGACTAACCCACACAACACTATAGCTCTCTACCTAACCCACATTAGGAGGTTTAAGTTACAAGGAATTCAAGGTGTTCACTCCACCGAGGCCTGCTTCTGGCAGGAAGTCATCCAGAGGTATGGGTGTAGTTCAGTGGTAGGGCATTCAACTGAAGGTCTAGAGGTTGCAGCATTTGCTTAATGAACACTTTATTCTCATTATTAAAAGGTCACAGTTGTTTTAAGACCGATGATGTTTCCCCATGTCTCCCAGTCTGGGACGGTTTGGTCTGGCAGGTCCAGGTTTCTCCTCTCCTCTTTCCCCTTCACCCTCCTCTCCTCTTTCCATCCTCCTCTCTTTCCCCTTCACCCTCCTCCCCTCCCTCTCTCTCCATGCTCCCTGGGTTGTGTAGTCCACTCGCTCTGTGTTGATTAAAAATCATTTTATGTGCCTCAATTTCCTGTCAGCTGGTGTGTCTGGGAGAGCAGGGCATTCTGGGACATCAAACAGCAACCAGCTGCAGCCAATCAAGTGGTTTCCCCAGCTACTGCCGACGCTAATTGATAAATGTGGTAAACGACCAGCTAGGCCAGAGCGGAACCAGATGAGCTGGAAAAAGAGAGAGAGACTGAGGGGCAGAGAGGAGGGAGAAGGAGAGAGCAATATGGTTTATGAGCCATGGCCGTTTCACCACTCCCATGCATGTATGCCGTATCAAAGACTCTTATTAGAGATCTACATCTATGGAGCGTTTTACCATCCCTGCCTTGCAGAGTTAACAGGAGACTGGTGGAGAGGCTGGGAGAGAGGGAAGGCTGGGAGAGGCTGTGAGAAAAGAGAGGCTGAGTGGAGGGGGGAGAGGCTGGGGGAGGAGAGGCTGGGAGAAGAGAGGATGTGGTAGGAGAGGGGAGATGGTGGGGGAGGAGATACTGAGAGAGGAGAAGAGGCTGTCTGAGGAATGAGGCTGTATGAAGAGAGGCTTGGGGAGAAGAGGCTGGAGGAGGGGAGAAGAGGCTGGGAGGGGAAACTACAGAGATGTGGACCCCAAACCCCAACACAATGGAAACATCTAGAAACACCCTTTTAATTAAACAGCAACTGTGGCACCCAGTCGCCGGGACAGGCACAGTTCCAACTCTGGACTGGGTTCCCACTCTGGGCTGGGTAATGTCATTGCCACCTGACATTAGAAACTCAACTGAACCAGAGGGGGAAGGAGGAGGGGGAAGGAGAGACTGTTCTAGTTGATCCACATCTGAATCATCAGGAGAAAGCTATGTCTCCGACAACTCTAAAAATACAAAGTATTTTTATGATCTGACCTACGGCCTTGGTGAGCCATGATTGGCTGAGGAATCTAAACAGTACCACGAAAGCAAACCAATAACATAAATCTGAAACATACGTTTTATAACAACTTGTATTAAACAGTAATGAGACTGAACAAGGAGGCACTTGGTGCAGCACTGATGTAGATGCCTGCTTCCCACCACACACATCAGCTGATCGTACACAATAACATGTTTACATCATTAACAACATGTTTACGTCATCAGATAGAACAGAATAACATGTCTACATCAGTAATAACATGTTAAAATCACCTCCTAGATGGAAATATATTCATAGATGGTTCTAGATAGAAATACCAGGTTCCAGCATGTAAAATCATGGCAATAACAGGTCCTAGCAGGTAAGAACATGTTAATAACAGGTCCTGACAGGTAAGAACATGTATATAACACGTCTTACCCTAGCAGGTAAGGACATGCCAATAACGGGTCTTAGCGGATAAGATTGTTAATAATAATAATAGGTTGTAGTATACAATAAAATAGTAATGACAGGTCCTAGGTGAAGAGGCGGATGGTGGCATCAGCTCCAGAGGAGAAGACCCAGGGCTGGGTGGGGTGAAAGGTCACATCCAGGACCCCAAGGTCATGGGTCAGGGTGTGACCCTTCAGAACCTTGACTGGGACGATGAGGGGGTTCTGGAGCAGGTCACTGGAAGGGCGGGAGAGAAGGTTAGAATTGTGGAACAGCCATTTCGCACTGTCACACTGAACGTAGTCATGTTAACCTACTTGTACACCATGCCGTGGCAGACGATGACGCTGCCATCGTCCGATCCCGAGGCGAAGAGAGGATAGTGGTTGTGGTAGGCCACGCCCCTGAGGGCCTTCTTGTGGTGCCTAGGCAACAACAGGTGAGGAAGGGTATTTGTTCAACAATCAATCAAGTCTATATGACGTAAAAGACCAAACTACCCAACTATGCATTCGGCTAATGATGATTAGAGGATGATTAGCATAGTGTTTGCTAACCGTAGGATCTTGTAGGGCTTGGTGGAGAGGTCCAGGTCAAACCAAGCCAATCTGCTGTCATAGCTACCACAGACCAGGTTGTCTCCTGTGGACACAAACACATATGTTACAGTGAGAGAGAGCGCATGATGCCTGGGGCTAGCCAAGCACTAGCCTAGCGAGTCTTAGACAGGGACTAGCCTTGCATTTCTTTGCCTAGCGTGTGTTAGCATGGGACTAGCCAAGCATTTGTTAGCATGTGACTACCCTAGCATGTCTTAGCCTAGCACTAACCTAGCGTATCTTAGCCTGGGACTAGCCAGGCACCAGCCTAGCATGTCTTAGCTTGGGACTAGCCTACCATGTCTTAGCCTAGCCTTACCTCCGGGGTGGATGGCCATGCTGGAGATCCACTTGCAGTTGGTCATCAGCTTCTTGGTGAGCTCCTGCTTGATGAGGTTGTAGACACGGACGTATCGCTGTGTTGCCACGAAGAAGTACGGCCTGAGTGGGTGGAAGGATACGCACTGCACCAGGCCCTTGCTCTTGCGGAAGGGGTTCTGCGTGCGGCGCTTGCTGATCTGGTGGATGAGCACCTGCAGGTTGCTGCTGTTGTCCGGCATCACGCTGGCCAGATAGTCCCCCTTAGCGTGCCAGGTCACCTGACGCACCGCCTGAGGAGGTGTGGGGGGGAGATGGTTAAAATAACCATCTATAACCCACAAAACACCTTATGTGCTAATGCGAACCCATATCCATTGCTGGGGTTTGGGACGATAATGCTAACCCAGATCCATCTCTATGCAGGTCAGGAGGGTTTTACTCCAGCTTTATTTGGAGAAAGCAGAGAAACTTCCCTAACTTGCCTATTTCTGGAAGTTTCCGTCAGCTGCAGGAAAGACAAACCCTCCACTGGGCACCAGAGCGCTGACAGCTTCAAACTGTGAACAGCCAGCCTCTGTGAGGGAGGGGGTGAGGATAGTACCTTAGGGTGAGTGAGGGTGAGTCGGATGCCTTTCTCGTAATCGGGTCCCTGGGAGGAGCTCCAGACCACGGCCTGCTCCTTCTCCTCCTCTGGAGCCTCGTAGGAGGACAGCAGCTGCTCGCTGGACGACACCACCAGCCGGTCAGCCAGGCCAGGGCTCACCACGAGCACAGAGCACTCACTGGGGACGGGGACCGGGTTGGAGGGGGGGACCGGGAGGAGGAGAGAGGACGGTTAGAGGAGAGGAGACGAGGAGGAGAGTAGAAATGCAGGAGGAGGAGAGAAGAGGAAGTATCTTACAAGCAGACGGCCACCAGACAGAGTGCGGGGTTAGGGTTCCAGGCCACGCTCTTCACAGCTCCGCCCACCTCCAGAGTCTTCATGCAGCGCGCCGTGGCAACCTCCCAGAAACGCAGCGAGCCGTCGTCCGAGCCTGTTGGGGTCAGAGGTCATCCCTTACACGCTGTCACCCTGCTACACCTCTAACAACATACCTCAACTCAACTAGTACACTTAAATTACATTGAGTCATTCAGCAGACACTTTTATCCAAAGTGATGTACAAAAAGTGCTTATAGAAACTAAAGCATCAGAAGTGCAGTTCTAACAGTATTTCGGAAGTCAGAGTCTAGGAATGGTCTGTATTTCCCAGGGACAGTGAAAAGTAACCACATCCCATCTACCAGGCAAAAGTGCAACAATAAGATCTCAAATACAGTGCAACAACACCATCCAAACTACAATTTAGTACAATGCAGAAATAACAAAAGGCAGAACTGAAATGCGACATCAAACTATTTAGTGGGTTCAGTCTCTAGCAAAACGGTGGTAAAACAGGATGTCAGTATACGTACTCTACTGTAGTACGCTAGTCCCTAGTCTAGTATGCTTCGTGTCTGTACTCGTGCCGTCCATCCGTACTAGTACCCTGTGTGTGTTTACCTGCACAGCAGAGGCAGCGGTCGAGCGAGGGTCACGCCAGGGTGGAGCAGAATAACTCAGAAACCATGATCACTTTTTAACTACAGCACTGGCTGCTGCTGCAGCAAACAGATTTAGCATACTGGGGTTATGGCCCTCTGCTCTTAACCCTGGGACTGCTGGTCACTACTCTGCTATACTCTGGTATACTCTGGTCACTACTCTGGTATACTCTGGTAAGTACTCTGGTATACTCTAGTCAGTCCTCTAGTATCCTCTAGTCAGTACTCGCCCCCACGTAGCAACCTGTTGACACCAGTCAGACATACCAGGCTGAAGCACAGGAAGTGAACTGCTAAAAGATGACAGACCAAGCCTGGGGACCACTAGCACACTGACTGAACCACAGCTGAGCGAACACACACACACACGAGAACCACATATTCCGGAGTTCATAGGGAGATGGGCAGGGTCAGGGATGCCATGGTGACCCAGTGTGGCCACATCATTAGCGGGGAATGTGATAGAGGCTTTGCAGGGAGAGCTGAGGTACACATACAAGCTAGGCTAGTTTACAGCCCACATACAGGCTAGGCTAATTTACAGTGCACATAGGTTAGCCTACTTTACAGCCCACATACAGGCTAGGCTAATTTACAATGCACATAGGTTAGCCTACTTTACAGCCCACATACAGGCTAGGCTAAATTACAGTGCACATACAGGCTAGGCTAGTTTACAGCCCACATACAGGCTAGGCTAATTTACAGTGCACATAGGTTAGCCTACTTTACAGCCCACATACAGGCTAGGCTCATTTACAGTGCACATACAGGCTAGGCTAGTTTACAGTGCACATACAGGCTAGGCTAGTTTACAGCCCACATACGGGCTAGGCTAATTTACAGTGCACATAGGTTAGCCTACTTTACAGTGATAGGCTAGTTCCAATCTAAATACAGGCTAGGCTAGGACTAGCAACATAGGCTTGTACTCACCAGAGACCAGCCACTGTCCAGAAGGAGACACACTTATGGAACGCACCAGACTGGTGTGACCTCGATACACCTGGGAACACAGTACAACTGGTAAGTGTGTGTGTACGATTGTGTGTGTACAAATGTGTGTGTGCGCGGGGCGGGGTACCTACCAGGGACTGTGTGGTGGGGAAGGGCTGCAGGTCTTTGGGTTTGGGGAGCTTGGGAATCAGGTCCTCGGGATTGACGCTCACCTGAGGGGAGAGAGATCACACACGCGTACGCACACACTGCTACATAAGCAACCTGAGAGAACTGCTTGCGATCATCGTGTGTTTTTATGAGAGTGTGTGTGAGTGTATGACTGTGGTTGTGTGTGTGTGTGTGTGTGAGTCTCACCCTCATTTTGCGCTGGCGGGGGCAGAGGTAGAGGTCGAGGCAGCGTTCGAAGCGCTGCTGGATGAAGCGAGGGAAGGAAGGCACAGCACGCAGGCAGGAATACTTCTGGGGCAGGAGCTCCAACTTCCTGTCCTCTGGGTCCTGCTGCTCCCAGGCAAGACGCTGAAACGCACAACATTAAAAAAAAAACGTACCACATGATACTGGATATTGTTTATACTGTGGATACAGTTTTTCCAAAGAGCTTTGTTTAGAATATTTTGTTTACAATAATATGCTTGGTGTGTGCCGGTGTGTACCTCCTCCTCTGACAGCAGGTACTCAGGGGGGGGATTGTAGGACTCCTCGTGACCAGGCAGGCGCAGCTTGGGGGCGGGGACATGCATCTTGTGCCTCCCCAGGATGGCGTTGGGGTCAGTGGTGGCCCAGAGGTCGTAGTACACCGGGGTCGTGACCTTGGGCTGGCGGGGCTTGATCCAGCCCATCTTTATAGCGTGCACCAGCTTAGACACCTGCACACAGCACACTGGGTAAGTACAGGGGCGACACCGCACACATGGCAGCCTGTGAGTGTACGTGTGTGTGTGTGTGTGTGTGTGAGGGTGCGTCTCACCTTCTCCTTCTCAATGAGGGAGGGGATGAAGCTGCGCTTGTCCTGAGGCCTGTTTGTGACCGGGTGGATCATCACCTCACCAGAGAAGAAGTCCACAGACGGCTGGAGAGAGCGAGGAGGGGGGGGAGGAGTAGTGAGGGAGAGAGGAAGAGAGATGGGGATGAAGAGACAGATGAGAGGAAGAGAGAGATAACGTATATCAGTCAAACGTCAACACGGTCCTCTGGCCATGTGATCAGGATGTGACGGTTGCCGGGGTTACCTCATACTCGTTGAAGTTGACGTCTCCGAAGTGGCCTTTCTGCAGCCGCTGCACCAGTTCTATCTGCTCGTCCGACAGCTTGACATCACTTCCTGTCATCTTGTCATGCACCGTTCGCCTGGGGGGTGGGAGAAGAGCACGGTGGGTTATGGCAACCATTACAGTAGCCTTTACCATGACCACCTATACTATTATCATCATCATCACCACCATAATCATCATCACAACTCTCTCCAGTCTCCAGCCCTCACCAGTAGTCAGGGTTGTCCATCTTGTCCAGGAACTCATCCAGTTCATCCTTGTTTCTGATGGGCTTATAGATCTTCCTGCCGTCCAGGTCATAGCCAATGTGAGGATAGTCCTGGTACCACTCCATAGGAACGTTCCCCACTGTGTTTCTTATGTCCTGAGGAGCACAGAAACATGTCACAATCCAGACCCTAACCTAACCCCGTCACAACCCAGACCCTAACCCTAACCTCGTCACAACCCAGACCCTAACCTAACTTAACCCCGTCACAACCCAGACCTTAACCTAACCTAACCCCGTCACAACCCAGACCCTAACCCTAACCTTGTCACAACCCAGACCCTAACCTAACTTAACCCCGTCACAACCCAGACCTTAACCTAACCTAACCCCGTCACAACCCAGACCCTAACCTAACCCCGTCACAACCCAGACCTTAACCTAACCCCGTCACAAACCAGACCCTAACCTAACCCCGTCACAACCCAGACCCTAACCCCGTCACAAACCAGACCCTAACCTAACCTAACCCCGTCACAACCCAGACCCTAACCCCGTCACAACCCAGACCCTAACCTAACCCCGTCACAACCCAGACCCTAACCTAACCCCGTCACAACCCAGACCCTAACCTAACCCCGTCACAACCCAGACCCTAACCTAACCCCGTCACAACCCAGACCCCAACCTAACCCCGTCACAATCCAGACCCCAGTCCCAGACTCAAGACCCAGACCTGAAGCTGCAGGCAGGTGACAGACTGTCTGCCTGTCTATAACCCTGCTGCAGCCTGGCAGGACACAGAGCCAGTCTATAACCCTGCTGCAGCCTGGCAGGACACAGAGCCAGTCTGTAACCCTGACCCAGCACAAGCACACTGATGAACCCAGAAAGCAACTCAAGTAGAAGGCCCTCGTCTGGAATGAAAACACCACTTTAGCAGCTAACTCATCTTCCAGATGGCTACTGTATGCATTCGGCGGGGGAGGGGAGGAGAGGAGACAGGAGGGGAGGGGGAGGAGGAGGAGGAGTGGAGAGGGAAAAGCAGGAGAGGAGAGGAGGAGATGGGGTCTACACATCAAAACAGATCCAGACAGATGACAACACTAACCCTAATCCTACTGCAGTATAGATGGCATGAGGGTTTCCTTCTTCGGTGCCAGCAAAAGAACTGTGTAGAGGAGGAGGGCCAGGAGGGAGAAGAGGAGGAGGAAGAGGAGGACAGGGAAGAGGAAGAGAAGGAAGTGGAGAGGGGCAGAGAGGAGGGGGAGGAGCTGAGGAACTGTGTGTGTAGAGGGAGGAGGAAGAGGAGGAGCCAGGGGCGAGGACACTCCCCCAGCTATAAAAGAGGCATACGGAAACTCAGACACCTCACATGGATCTGGAGACTGGGAGGGAGGGAGAGAGAGAGAGATAAAAATATATTGACAGACAGAAACAGAGAGAGGACAGACAGAAACACAGACAGAGAGAGAAAGAAAGAGAGATAGAGATATCACAAGAGAAGCTAAACAGAGAAACAGACGTGGAAAGAGAAAAAGAAAGGAGAGGAGAAGTGAAGCCTCGGCAGAAGATACCGGATTGGTACTGGACCTGGCCTGGACCTAGCTCACTGGTACTGGATCTAGCAGAGTGGTCCTCAACTTGGAACACTGGTACTGGATCTCGTCCTAGCAGATTGGACCTACACAACACTGGACAACTCTTTTTAAGCCAATCTTTTGTGTGTGTGTGGTCAACAGCCGATCCCTCTCCAGTTCTGCCTTCGACCCTGACCCTTCAACCCCGACCCCTAACTAACTAGCATGAACAGGTGACCAGAGGATCCCTCTACTGTCCTGACCCCTGACTCTGTGTCGTTGACCCCTGACCCCAGCGTGGTCAGGTGATGTCATTTGCAATGGTGCGCCCTGCGGCCGGAAGCCTGCTGTACTCTGAGCTGTCACTGCCATCGTCAGGGGAGAGTAGCGAGGGGGAGGGGTGCATCGCCATGCACGGCGCCGCCTACCACCTCCGCAAGCCTGTCCGGGAGGCCCCGCCCCCGGACCCTCAGGCCCCGCCCCCCAAGAACACAGCTAACGCGCGGGAGCGCGACCGCACCAACAGCGTGAACACGGCGTTCTCCGCCCTCCGCATGCTCATCCCCACGGAGCCCCGAAACAGGAAGCTCTCCAAGATCGAGACGCTGCGATTGGCCTCCAGCTACATCAGTCACCTTGGCAACGTGCTGCTACTGGGGGAGGGGCCTGCAGAAGGACAGCCCTGCCACGGAGGAAGCCCCGCCCCCCATTACCATCACTACGCCTCCCCCAGCCGTAACCGTGACAACGAGAACGCCCAGCCCAAACAGATCTGCACCTTCTGTCTCAGCAACCAGAGGAGAGGGGTGAGTCCACACACTCCCCCTCCTACACACACACACACACACACACACACACACACACACACACACACACACACGAGGGGCGAGAGAGAAGAGAGAGAAGAGAGAGAAAGAGGAGGGGGAGAAAGAGAGAGGGAGGAGGGGGAGAGACAGAGAGGGAGGCTGGGGAGAGAGAGGAGGGTGGATGAGAGATAGAAGAGGGGGGGAGAGAGGAGGTGGAGAAAGAGAGAGGGAGGCTGGGGAGAGAGAGGAGGGTGGATGAGAGAAAGAAGAGGGGGGGAGAGAGGAGGTGGAGAAAGAGAGAGGGAGGCTGGGGAGAGAGAGGAGGGTGGATGAGAGAAAGAAGAGGGGGGGAGAGAGGAGGGGGAGAGACTGAGCAGTGAAATATACCATATGCCCAAAGCAACGTGACTTTGGAACATTTCTGCTTAATTAAATCATTGCACGTCCAAACACACATTCACCCCAAACCACTGTGACTAACTGCACTTAACCAACAAGTCACTGAGCCAGCCAGCCAGCCAATCGGCTAACCAGTCTGCCAACCAACCAGTCAGCCAGCCAGATTGCAAGCCAGCCATCCAGCCTCAAATCAAGTCAACCATCCATCCAGCCCAGGGCTCTGAGTGGGCCTGCTGTCTATGGCTGAAAGACGGTCCAGTTGGGCCCCTGCAGACATCACATCAGTAGTGTATCAGTACAGTAGCTAAGAGAACCCCTGCACTACAGCTAACACTAGACTACAGAGCCCCTACACTGTATTACACCATATTACCATAGGCAATGTTACCTGTTCCCAACTCTAGAATACATAGCCCTTACTACACTGTAGACCATTACCATAACCATGTTACTATCAGAGCATTTCCATGTTCTACATTATTAAGTAATTAAGTAGAGCATTACCATGACTGCACAATACCATGACTACACTGTGTAGAGCATTACCATGACTACACAGTTTTGAGCATTACCATGACTTCAAGGCATTACAGTGACAGGACATGGTAGAAATGAGCTCAAATAGATAATACAATAATAAGTTGCGCGTGTGTGTGTACCTATGTGTCTCAGTGCAGTGAGAGAGAAAGAATAAAGAATTACAAACTATACAAGAGCTGGATGATAGTGAGAAACTAAGCATATTTCTGGGCAAGGGACTTGCCACCAGACAAGTATGACATTGTCACAATCTGAGGAACAGTGAATCAACCATGTGTCATTTCTGAAACCATGCTGACTCAGTGAACAGTGACTACTTCCGCTGCCTGCCAGTACAACAATGATCCTTCATTATATGTTGGTGCCTGTTACACAGAACTGCTAGGTGGCATAAAGGCACAACATTCCGGCAGAGAGACAGAGAGAGACAGAGAGAGAGACAGAGAGAGAGACAGAGAGAGAGAGAGAGAGAGAGAGACAGAGAGAGAGAGTGTGTAATGGAGCTGGAGAGTAATGTCTCTAGCAGGTGAGGACAAACTAGTGCAACATGGCAGGGGGGGATTGCACAACACATACCGGCACACAGTGCACAAAGCACGCGCACACACACACCTGTGCAATGTGTGCATTGGAACAGGGGTGACCCAAAAGGATTACTAATTGGGTGTGTGAAGGCCCAAGGCAGGAGGTATGGTTCTTATACTCCCATATATTCATACATCCTATCATCAAATAACCCACTAGGGTTGGGACGAGAGGTACAGATGTTCCTATTGACAATCAAGCGGAGCTGGTTCATGCAGGGGGACGCGAGACATAGCGCCTCATTAGCAACGCGTCACTAGCAGCGCGTCATATCACGCAGTACGGGCACACCTTCTTAGCAGGGAGGGCTATTTAATCAGGATATCGCTGCACTCTGCATTGCTAGTGTGACACAGCATGTTCTCTGTTTCAATCTGCTGCCTCCGCCTCCCCGACCTCCACCCTTGGTTCTGTTTCCTGTCGTAGGGGGAATGCGTCGCTGCTCTCTGCTCAGAGGTCGAGACGGTGTCTCCGTTGGGTGCGGCAGGGAGCCGAACCATAATGCCAAATCAAGTGTTACAATCATGTGTTGTACCGTGTGAAATAAAGTATCAAGTACATACTATACTCCTGCCTGAACAATCGTTGCTTCAATCTGTGATTGTTGTATTCGACAATTTGCAGGAGAGGAGTGTTTTATAGGGTCTGTGTGTTCAGAACACCTACTAACTATGTATTTATTACACAGTCTGAAGTGTGTCTTCTTTTTCAGAACAAAGACAGAAACACTGCTCTGAGGAGTTAATTGCTAGACCAGGAGGACATAGGGATTAGGAGAGCCAGAGAAAGACAGGGGGATGAGACTGGACTACACCCCCCAGGACTCTACCACCCCCCCCAGGACCCTACCCCCCCCCCCCCCCCAGGACTCTACCTACCCCCCCCCGCAGGACCCTACCACACCCCCCAGGACTCTACTACACCCCCCAGGACTCCACTACACCCCCCAGGACCCTACCACACCCCCCAGGACCCTACTACACCCCCCAGGACCCTACTACACGCCCCAGGACCCTACTACACCCCCCAGGACTCCACTACACCCCCCAGGACTCTACTACACCCCCCAGGACTCTACTACACCCGCCAGGTCTCTACTACACCCTCCAGGACCCTACCACACCCCCCAGGACTCTACTACACCCCCCCGGACTCTACTACACCCCCCAGGACTCTACTACACCCGCCAGGTCTCTACTACACCCTCCAGGACCCTACCACACCCCCCAGGACTCTACTACACCCCCCAGGACTCTACTACACCCGCCAGGTCTCTACTACACCCTCCAGGACCCTACCACACCCCCCAGGACTCTACCACACCCCCCAGGACTCTACTACACCCCCCCGGACCCTACTACACCCCCCAGGACTCTACTACACCCCCTAGGACCCTACTACACCCGCCAGGTCTCTACTACACCCTCCAGGACTCTACTACACCCTCCAGGACCCTACCACACCCTCCAGGACCCTACCACATCCTCCAGGACTCTACTACACCCTCCAGGACCCTACCACACCCTCCAGGACTCTACTACACCCTCCAGGACTCTACTACACCCTCCAGGACTCTACTACACCCTCCAGGACTCTACCACACCCCCCAGAACC
This sequence comes from Osmerus eperlanus, assembly GCF_963692335.1. Classification (NCBI taxonomy): domain Eukaryota; kingdom Metazoa; phylum Chordata; class Actinopteri; order Osmeriformes; family Osmeridae; genus Osmerus; species Osmerus eperlanus. The sequence goes on from NC_085037.1 coordinate 3,175,557, forward strand.
CTACTACACCCGCCAGGTCTCTACTACACCTGCCAGGACTGTACTACACCCACTCAAATTACTTTTTAATTAAACTTGACTGGGTTTCTACAGCATCATAGCTAATCATGTTTATAAGCAGGCAGTACTTGTATGATAAACGTATATTCATTGTCTTATGCTCGGTAACTTCTGGACTCGGGTTGGATTTGGACAGACATACTGTTTCCCTACACACTCACTTGTCCATTCCTACACACACACACACCCACTACACCCTCACATCTACAACCCTGACACACACAGTTACTACCCCCCCCCACACACACACACACACACTGTAGAGCACTTGTGTGGAGTCCTTGAGTGCAGTAGCAGCTTTCAGACAGGAAGCTGGCGCCAGCTTTGCTTTTCCCCCCCTCCCCCTTCCTCCCCTAATCCCCCCCTCTCCTATCCCTTCTCCATTACTCCCCCTGTCCTCTACTCCTCCGCCCCCACCCCCCCCCCTCTTCATTCTACTAAAGAGCACATGTTAAACCTATTGCAGGGAATGGGACCTTCCTGTCTGCAGGCTGGAATCTCAGGATAAGGTTAGTATGGTGGTGGGTGGGTGTTACTGGGGAGGGGAGTGAGGGCTGGAGTGGGTGGGGGCATGGGGTCTGGGATATGGTCGGGTTCAGGACTAGGGTGGAAGTATCGAGGTCAGGGTTAGGACTGGGAGAACAAACGATGGCGGTGTGTACCGCGATAAGACACTCATTCAATTGCAATGAGAAACAAGCTCGGTGGGACGTTCGATATTGCCACTGAAATGCATTCGAACGTTCGGTCGCGTGAACAAGCCCCAAATGTGCTCCCTCCATGGCTCACAAACAGCGTGATAATGGAGCGTGCCACGACCGACACGGAAAAAAGGCCAGTCATTGTTCGGTTGCACCCGCCACATGTGACACGACAAAAGCAAACCTTGTGGCGTGCGACAATGAGTTCAGATGACGAGGAAGAAGTTGTCGATAAGCTCGCCAGTATGGCAGCTAGTCTGAACGATAAGAGAACACGACAAGAGAAAACTGTCCCAACCAAGGGCAGGAATACAACAAAGAAACGTTTACACCATGGCTGCTTCCACCCTTTGGAGCAGTCTGTACGATGTTAGACAGGGGGGCATGGGGGCAGGGTTAGGGCGGTGTCAGGGGCAGGGTTAGGTGTTAGGGTTCAAAGATGACTCTCTAAGGATGCACAGGCCTACTGCTGTGCTCCTCCCCATTTAAGATGTTAAGATATTTGTCTGTCTGGTCCTTGTCCTAGGAGTGGTGACGTCTCACGTGAGTGAAAAGGGTACAAACAATTTGCATAAAACACATGCTCCTTTTATTGTGTTTTCTTTTTTTTTTACCACCAGGGGGAGTCATGTTCACTCTGGAGGGCAAATAGGCCTTTGAAGGAACAAGAATTCCTTCATAGGCCGTTTGTTGATGGGTTAAGAAGCAGGATGGCAAAGTAGTACTTCCTGACAACTTTTTAAAATGAGTCTCAAAAAGAAATTATAGAGCATGTGAACACACAACTATGAGGTTTGCCCACAGCCTTAACAGAGTTTAAGATAGAAATGCAGGGAATTGCAGTAATACTTAACCCTTTAACTAAAATAATAATTATTTAAAAATAATATCCCATATCTTATGACTAAATGTTATATCCCCCTTATCTCAAAACATGCCTAAAGAGCATGTTTATTAGTTGTACTTCGTATATAATTTATTTTCAGAATATGGGCATAATTTGCATCTTACATTTTAAAATAAATGATTTTGTCTTAGATGAAGTGGGAGATTCCTGATTGGTCTGAAGAGCTTTTTGACTCCAGTCCTGATGAAAAAAATGTTGTGCCAAGGTGTATGAAGTCAAGAACTGTCCTCAATTCCAGCACAGATGAAGAGTAAGAGAACATTTTGAAAGATTGGAGATAATCTTGCATGCTGCAGAGTATTAAATGTTATAGCTATGGTACCTAACCCTGACAATGATTCAATTAGCAGATTAGTTTTAGCTGCTAAAGTACTGCTGATCTATTGAGAATAATGTACATACACAACCCTGATGGAATACTGATAGGTCCACTGGGAGTTACTCCAGTCCAGACAGTGGAGAAATATGTGCCATCCAATGGGAAAAGTCCAGACAGTAGCATGAGTTATGTAATACCACCACAAAGAAGAGATGCAACGCCATCTGGTAAATGGTGACAGAAGCGATCCTCTTCCATGCAAATATGAAGACAAAATCCCTCTTTCTACATGTCAGAGCTGTGACAGAAAGTATCCATTAATCACAAAGACGGCGATCAAATCATAAGACAAAGTGCACAAGACGAGATCAGATCACATGGGAGATGGAAATGCATCAGCATCTGTTCCTGCTGTCATTAGAAAGTGCAATGGATCCTGAATGTACAACAAACAGCAGGACTGTGTCTATACATTGTGCTCCTAATTATTATTAAAGTGACATATCAGTAGGATTTCAGTCAAATTTAAGTTCAAAGTTTTCAAAGAAAGTATTTGTTTTAGTACTCATATCTTTTTAGATGACTGGTATCAATCTCAATCTCAGACAGGCTTGTCAATTAGTTTGCCAGGTGACTCTAGTTAAATGGAAACCTACTTTGAAGAGGTTGTTCCACATTATTATGCAAGTCACAGATCTCATGCAATATGGGGAGGAAAAAAGATCTTAAGATGAAAAGCATTAAATAGTGCAGTGTCGTTTTTGTGAAAACTGACTATTTAGACAACTACAACCTAATTTTAGAAAGCCCTGTTGTATTTGTCCCATTTTTATTGTATTATTCTTTTATGCCTTTTTGTGTTTGGTTATATTGTTATTGCTCTGGATAAGAGCGTCTGCTAAATGACTAAATGTTATTATTCCTGGTTGTGCTCAACTTGAGGCAGAGATTCTGTAGTTTGTGTGACAACCTTGTGCCTTTCTGTGTTTAAAAAAAAAACATATCCCATCTGCAACTTTCTTTTATGGCTATTTTGCTGCTGTCAAAACAGAACAAAACAGAAGAGATGGCCAAATCACAGCTCAAATGAATGCTCGTTATCAGGCTTCTGCTGAGATAGATAACGACCCAATCACTTGAAGCAGGTGTGTTGGAGCAGGGAAACCTCTAAAACATGCAGGACAGAGTATCCCTGAGGACCAGGGTTGAGGACCACAGCTCTAAACCATTCAGAAACACGTGTCCCCAAATAGAGGGTTTTGCTATGCATGTCCCCAATATCGTCTTAAGTAGGTCTGTGTGTGGGTGTGACTGTGGGGGTGTGTGACTGTGTGACTGTTTCCTACCTCCTCATCCGAGGTGTCCTGTTCGTACTCGTCCCTCAGCATGGTACTCAGTCCTCTCTCTTCCATCCCTCTCTCCTCTTCTCCACTCTCCCCACGTACTTTCTTCACCTTCTTTTTTGTCTTCTTCAATAAAGAACCGTCTTCCTGCAGGGCACAGAAAACTCAGTTTAAGAAGATGACAGAGGGTGTCCACGTTTTACAGCTTGTCACAAGGAGAGATCCTCAATGATAAAACGATTCACCACCACACTTTCTTCAATCTCTCCAGACTCTAGTCGACTACAATAATTAACACCTTTGTGAAAACTCTTCCAGGGATTGAAGACTTGGCTTTACAACAATTTGAGTTCTGCCCTGTCAAACTGTGAAAGACACGGCTGGTTTACAGCCCCCCCCAGTGGTCAGGAAAAAGAACACAGCTTTCGCACTAATCTGAACTAGTCACACTGTTACAGAAAGAGACCAGCTGTTACAAATAGACCAGTCACACTGTTGCAGATATACTACTACCACTATGTTTACTTGCACAAAATATTACGTTTTTTGCCCTTATTCTGGAACATACAAACAATATTCCTGCTCATCTGTTTCCATGGAAAATGAAAATAAATATCCCACTAATATTCCCGTTTACATGCAGCCGTGCTTACTCCAATTAACTAGTTGGCTTGTGTACAACGCACAGAGCTGACAGTGAGACAGTGTGTTGCAAACTGCATTAAAAACCAACAGAGATGCAGATTCTGACTGTGCTGCATACATCTCCAAAGAAGGCTCCTACAACCCAAATAATATCTGCATATGCCACGTCTTCATTAGAAAATGCTCCATTCAGAATATGGCCTAATTCCAAACGGAATATGCCGTTTACATGGCCGTATCAAATTCGGAGAATTGATATTCTGAATAATAGAGGGATACTACTGTGCATGTAAACAAACTCACTGTTACAGAGAGAAACCAGTCACACCAGTCGAGATGACTACCTGAACATCTTCCTTTTCTGGTGTCTCGGCTCCACTGCCGATCCCCAGGGGTCCATCGATGACAGCCAGGTCTTCAACCGAACCCTCATCCTCGTCATCATCACTGTCGCTCCCTGAGTCCTCCAGCCCGGAGAACACGCTCTCTTCGCTGTCAGAAGCATCCTCTTCCTCCTTCTCCAGGGTCAGGTCTACGCTGAACAAGGGAAGCTGGCACGAAATAATTTGGAATAAATCAAATAGTGCTGTATCATTAAAATGTGCGTATCTACAGATTGGGACTGTAACAGAGGTTCTTTCCGTTTCCAAATTCATTATTATACCTCAGCCCAGGATGACATGGATGGTGACATGCATGTTCTGTGTGTGTCTGGAGAAGATTGTCATGGTAAAAAATGCCACACTGGGCTTACATTTTTAGTTCATGTGTTTGATTTGTAAATAATCCATCCATTACATCGACCAGCCAACCGGGACTATTAGCGCTAAACTGTGCAATAATACAAGCATTTTGTCTCCATTAAATTACTCCAAGCCTAGGCCAGCTTTGAGCCAGTTAGATTGTTCTGTAACACTTATAATTTCTGTTATGATTTGATTAGAGGGCAATAAGTTCATTATTTTAAAGTTGATGCCTTTGCTGGAGGTCAGTTTTAGACTGGTCATGTTAAATGTCTCTTTCCCAGTCTTCAGCCAGGCTACTGTTCATGTTCTGAAAGCTTTTTAGATAAATTACTTGACAAGTATAAATGCTGTCAAGTTTAAGATTGCAAATGCTTCCAATGGCATCGAAGGAATACAATGTAACAGAGTGCAAAAGCATCTACTAAATCGGTGTAACGATTATGAGGATTTGAGGGTGAGAACCCCTGAGTTACATTTTGTAGCTTTGGTTCGAATCGTACTTATTCCTTCGTGGATGCTTTTTGCTCCTAAAAACTGACAACCGCTGCCACCGGTACCTACAGATACTCGCTACATCAAACACACGCTACCTTTATAGAAGACTGAACTGGGATGCTAACTCGCCAAGAAAGATTCAAATCTCACTCCGGCCATGCGTTCTTGATAGCTAGTAGCAAGCTAGCACAGTGGTATAAGCTGGCCACTTGGTTTCAGCTAACCGGTTAACATCACATCTAAAACGGCATTGTGCTGTAGGCCTACCTTGTCATCCTCTTCTTCTGCGCTCCTTTTCTTCACACTCTTTTCTTTAGCCTTGCTCATGTTAGTACAGTCTGTGTTGTACTCGAGCTTCAGTGTCGGCATGCTGCGGACATCAACAGCAGTCCATGTGGGGTTTGTGGAGTCAAGGGTCGAAGTTGAGAGTGTAGATCAGATGGGTACACTCGTTTTGGCTACACGTGGATGGGACCGGCGGGCTGCGTTGAAATGACACGTGAGATTTAAGGTGTGCTCTGCCTCTGTGGGACGGGCGTTTGATGCAAATTGAAATTCTAGCTTAATGTTCAATTTTGTATTATAAATATTTTTTTTTACATTTTATGAAATTCATGTATGTGAAGTGTATGTATCGTGTATGTATATGCCAAGTTTTTTTGATGATGTCACACACATGCGACAACTACCATGCGCCTGTGCAATGGGCATTATTTACGCAGTTCGTACTTGGGAGACATGTAGATTGGATGGAAATTTCCATCTCTTATAGCTAGTTATCGATCATACAAGGTCCCATTCTTATACGCTACTGTTTTGAATATTTGGACCCTGTGAAACTCTGTAACCGTCTTTGTTGTAGTTACAGCTTAAACTGCACTGTCAATAATATTACGCTTGTTTAGGCTTTGTTATTCTTTAGAGCGCTCCCCCTTGTGTCGGTGGCTATTTTTGGAGTCTCCTAGCTCGTTAGCTAGCTGTAAACTTAGCAAGCATTTTTTTTGACTGTGTTGTGATGGAGTTCCACGGTGGCGGGTCCGGCGGTGTTATAGTCAGCGGCAGTAACGTACCAGCTTTTCTCACCAAACTATGGACTTTAGTTGAAGATCCGGACGCCGATTCACTCATCTGCTGGAGCCCTGTAAGTTACTACGACTGAGAGTGTACTGGCAAAGCTACGAGGTTAGCTAGCTTGCCCAAATAAGCTGCCATTTATCAATACTATCCAACATTGTAGCATGCAGTTTAATGTTAGTGTGAGGTAGTGAGGTTCCACTTCCAGCTATTAGTTTAGCTAACGATATGATATAGTTAGTTTCCCTAATTAGCTCTAGCTAAATCGTTGTTAAGCTTAAGGTAGCCTGTGCTAGACTCACGTTAGCCGAACTGGTTCGCAAATTAGCTAGGCTAGTAGTAACCAGACAGCTATTGTATTTAGTCTGCGTTAACGGATTGAGGGATTTGGGAGTTTGGGATTGCCAAATTATCTAACCCCAACTAGCTAGTGGACAAAAGCGTATGTTTGAGACTTTTGAAGCAGCTGTTTGACTGTGAATCGCAGACGTTTCTGAATCATAAATAACCAGCTGCTGTTCGGGGTTGCCAGGTGACTAGTTAACTGTTATTTTGCATTGTAGCTAACTGTTATTTTTGAGGGGGTTACAAAGATGTACAGAGCGTAAAATATAAATAGTTAACATTTTAATATGGGGACACGGTGTGATTAAATAAAGAAATACAATTAAATATGTACATACTCGGAAGTAAATACAACGAACCAACTTAAGTTTAACTACTGGAAATAGTTGTTCACGGGCTCGCTACGTAGGAACAACTCTTGCAGCAAGATGCGTCATAGGATATCGGGAGAAGAGGGTAGTGTCTAACTTTATCGGAATGTTAGCTAGAGTGTTAATCGAGTATTGTGTGAGACCTGGCCACAGCAGAGACCGTCGCTGCTATTGTTTTGAGGTATTAGGTCGGGTTTGGGTGCTCATCTGCAGGCATCTGTGACGTTGTTTGTAAAAGGCCTCTAAAATAAGACTTGATTTGACCAAAGCTTGATGGGCATGCTGTCTCACTTCCCAGAACAGAACAAAAATAAAACTCAGACCGTTCTTTGACTCTGACCACTGAAATATTGTTGGAACTGATGCACTTCTGATTCTTGACTTTCTGCTGTAATTTCTATTTGTATGGTATGTTGCTTTGGATAAAATCATCTGCTAATCTAAGGTATTGTGATGTTGTCCCAGAATGGAAATAGTTTCCACGTGTTCGATCAGGGCCGCTTCTCCAAAGAGGTTTTGCCGAAGTTCTTCAAACACAACAACATGGCCAGCTTTGTCCGCCAGCTCAACATGTGTGAGTATCCTCCCCCTCCTGTCTCCTCACCCTTCGTGTCTCCTCAAACTTTGTGTCTCCTCCCCCTCCTGTCTCCTCACCCTTCGTGTCTCCTCCCCCTCCTGTCTCCTCACCCTTTGTGTCTCCTCAAACTTTGTGTGTCCTCACCCCTCGTTTTGGACTGGGCAACATGGCCTACATTTTTTAGAATGTACACAGAAACTTCAAAGGAAATAAGTATGATTTGTTTGGTTTTGATTTGAACAAAACAAGGATTAACAAAAGAAAACATAGGGATACTGATGTAGCCCCATGTAGAGACAGTATGAAGGTACAAAGCTGTGGCGACGTTGATCTGTCCTCCAGAGCAAAATTACAGACATAAAGAAAGGACACCTCTGACTTGTACAGTAACAGCCTATACCAAACAGGTATCACATTCCTTCCCCCTCCTGTAGCTCCTCCCCCCTCCTGTAGCTCCTCCCCCTCCTGTAGCTCCTCCCCCCTCCGGTAGCTCAACGACACTGACGTACACCCCCCTCATGGAACTGAAATGTGTAGTGTAATTCAATGTTGTGTTTTGTAATGGAATATTTCTGTGTTATAATTGTGTCATGTAATGGAGTTGACCCCTAGGACTAGCTAGAACTAGGTATAGCCTCGTGATAGGCTAGAGCACCTGAATGCAAATCAAGAGATCGCAGGTCTGCATTCCCCCACAGTACTTCAAGGCACTTTAAATAAAAGGCGGTTGCATAACATATTGTTGGAATTGTAGAAAAGAGTTGGATTCTAAATCCCAGGTCCCCCTGTGTGTGTCTGTCCAGACGGCTTCCGGAAGGTGGTGCACATCGAGCACGGCGGCCTGCTGAAGCCGGAGAGGGACGACACAGAGTTCCAGCACCCAGACTTCCTCCGGGGACAGGAGCACCTGCTGGAGAACATCAAACGCAAAGTCACAAACGTACAGTCTGCCTGACAGATCTGCTCGTTCTGTGTGTCTCTCTCTGTTTCTCTCTGTTTTGCTGTCTCTTGTTTGTTCCTCTCTCTCTCTCTCTCTGTCTCCTTTGTTTCAGTCTCTCTTCTGTCCGTTCTCTGTCTGTTGCTGTGCTTTCTTCTGTCGAGACTCTTCCTTCCTTCTCTCTGTGTCTGAGGGGACATCATGTCGGAATAGCTAATCTGGAGCCAGCATGGTCTACCATCTGGGGATTAAATCCTTGAGGATCTGGTCATCTGAATGTATAATCTGGCCAGGCCAGAATCTTTGACAAGCAGGGCCAGACTGCTCCTTCAGGATCAATGCTCGTGTGTGTGTATGTGTGTGCACGCTACCTGCTAAATGTGCCCTGTGGTCTCCCAGGTGTCCAGTCTGAAGCAGGAGGACCTGAAGATCAGCACGGACGACGTGTCCAAGATCCTGACTGACGTGCAGCACATGAGGGGCAAGCAGGAAAACATTGACTCCAAGATCATCGCCATGAAACAGTGAGCGGAGGGGGGGGGGAGGACACATGCATACATCAACAACAAATAACTTGCATGCCACACACACTTACGCATGTTTAAAATGCGTTTGTCCAATGTATGTGTGTGTGTGTGTGTGCACAGTGAGAACGAGGCTCTCTGGAGGGAAGTGGCCAGTCTAAGGCAGAAACACACCCACCAGCAGAAAGTCGTTAACAAGGTAAACACACACACATACACCCACCCACCCCCCACACACACACACACGTATATATTGTGGTAAACAGGGTCTCATCCTGTGAGCCTGTCTCGCACTCTCATCCCGTCTCACCCTGTTTCACCCCTTCTGCGTCCACAGCTGATCCAGTTCCTGGTGACCTTGGTTCAGTCCAACAGAGTGCTGGGGATGAAGAGGAAGATGTATGTGACATTAGCATCTTTATTATGTAGCATTTATCCAAAGCGAAGTGCACCGTGCGTGTGGAAAGTCCCCTTGAGTTTCAGTGGGGAAGGGTATCAAACGATTTGACCTGCTATGTTGTTGAGAGGGGGGGGGGGGTTTGGGGTTGGAGATTGTGAGGTTATGATGACTGGACCTGCTTACGTGGTCATGTGACCGCTGTCCCCTCTGCAGACCGCTGATGCTGAACGACAGCAGCTCCGCCCACTCCTTACCCAAGTTCAGCCGACAGTACTCTCTGGAGCCCCTGCAGGCCTCCCCAGTCATCTCTGTGAGTCCTGGAGCCTAGCCTATCTTAGCATAGCATAGGGTTCTCAATGAGTCCTGGCGCATAGCTTTGCATAGCATGGTATTGTCCTGAGTGCTGGAGAGTAGCTTAACATAGCATAGTGTGTTCTGAGTCCTGAGGCCTAGTTTATCTTGGCTTAGCATGAACTTCTATCTAGGAGTCCTGGAGCCAAACTTAGCACAGCATTGCATGACATCATACTGCATAATCTATTTTGGTTTGTTCAGATAATGGCCAATAACATGTGCCCTTGTGTGTCTGCGCGGGTGTGCAGGCGCCTGGCAGTGCTTTCAGCGCTGTGAACCTGTTCCAGACAGAAGCTCCTCTAAAGTCTGGACCCATCATCTCTGACATCACTGACCAGGCCACACCCAGCCCTGTGGAGGACAACAGCGATTGGCTGGAGGACAGGTTAGTGCCATGACCACCACACAATAAACAAGCTTCATTCATGTCACTCTTTTGTTTTGTAACGCTCTGTATCCACGTGTGGGCGCAGTTCAGTAATAGCCTGAGACAGGGCTCCAGACTAACTTTTTTTATTAGGAGCACAGTAGCCCCTGACTGAAAATTTTAGGAGCGCAAGCAGAAAATAGCAATTTTAGACCCTTTTTATGGGTGCTCAAGCAGCCCTAAATTTCATCTCAGCACCCCTAAAAATAATAATAAAATAATAAAGAATATATTGTTTATTATCATTTGATGCTGGTAGTTCATGAAGAAAGGGACATCCTTAGTTTTTTCATTCATTCAATATTTTGCATAATAATACATAAATGTATTAATTGTTATCCAGTGAAATTGGGGATTTATATTAGCAAGAGGGTTTAGCACTTTTGCAAGGCACTGTATTCATGTCATTCTCATTATGGTCTCTAAAGGTCTGATCCTAGAATCGCCCCTGGTACAATTTCTGGGGAAATTGTGGGGTGTGCTTGCGTCGGTTGCAGATGGGTCCGTTTTTTTACTGACATTTTATCAACTGATCTACAGCGACGCACCACATAAGCTTGAGTTTAAATACATTATTTAATGTGACATTACGTACTGTGCATGCAAGTCTTAGCTAAATGACTTAAATGTATGATGCGCTTTTCGATCAGTCCTCCGACACCACGACACGATACATGCCGAGTATAACAGCACAAACACAGGCAGGGATACAGTAGCAACGCTAGTGTTAATAAGTATTTAGCTGCTCGGCTCCATGACGCCGTGTAAGAAGGGCTCGTGAAACTGCTCACCAAAAGAACAAAGGGAAACCCACTTGTCTGGCAGATTAAGACATGTTCGTAGGAACCTAATGAAAAATAGCCTAAACTTTCCAAGACTTTTAGCTAGGTGTATAGGTACCTAGCGAAAAATAGCCTAAACTTTCCTAGACTTTTAGCTACGGTACTAATGCTGAGGGCTCGCTGATATCGCTGTCTTACTAGAACGTTGTATCTATGCATCGTTGCTAACGTGTGCTGACATTGTGCACACCCAATAACTTCCAAATTTGTAGGTCGCACATGCGCGAGTGCTTGTAAAAAATGCTTGCACTGTCTCAAAAACTGGTCGCAAAATGCAACTATTTGGTCGCAGTCTGGAGCCCTGGCCTGAGAGCCTGTTAACCTGTGTGTTAACCCTAACCCTGCCCCCTGGTTAACCCTATATAACCTTGTTGTGATCTCTGGTTGTTATCCCTGGTTAACCCTGGTTGTTATGCGTTCAGTTCCAGCAGCCCACGGGTGCTTGTCAAGGAGGAGCCATCCAGTCCCGGGGGGGAGGAGCCATGTTCTGCCCAGGCGGGGCTTCCAGCAGACACACCCCTTTCTCCCACTACCCTCATCAACTCCATCCTGCAGGAGAGCGAGCCCGGCCCCGCCCCTAACTCCGCCCTCACAGATCAGACGTGTCTCAGTGTCGCCTGTATTGACAAGTGAGAGTCCTACCCCCTCTAACCCTGCTCCAACTACACACACACATGCACACTTGTCCAATAGCACCCAGATGGACACGGGCAGGTGTGAATCCAGGGACGGACCAACTAAGTCGCCTCTTCAACCCCAGTTACAGTACAACCAGAGTTTTGAACCAGTGAACCCCAGTTACAACCAGAGTTTTGAACCAGTTTACCCCAGTTATGTGAGCTATCATTCTCAGGTATCTTTAGCATTCGCAGACTGATATGCGGCTTTCTGTCTAGTTTTTTTCTGTCTAGTTCTAGCTGGGACAGCAGTGTCTATTCTGTTTAGTTCTAGCTGGGACAGCAGTGTCTATTCTGTTTAGTTCTAGCTGGGACAGCAGTGTCTATTCTGTTTAGTTCTAGCTGGGACAGCAGTGTCTATTCTGTTTAGTTCTAGCTGGGACAGCAGTGTCTATTCTGTTTAGTTCTAGCTGGGACAGCAGTGTCTATTCTGTCTAGTTCTAGCTGGGACGGTATCTATTCTGTCTAGTTATAGCTGGGACAGTATCTATTCTGTCTAGTTATAGCTGGGACAGTGTCTATTCTGTCTAGTTATAGCTGGGACAGTGTCTATTCTGTCTAGTTCTAGGTCTACAGTCTAGTTGTTGTGCTTCTATGTTTCAGTTCTGCCCAGGTGTCAGATGTTTCCCTCCTCATCCCCAGCCCCTCCTCCACCTCGTCTCCACAGCTCAGGCATCATCTGGGGTTAGCATGTCAGCTGGCCCGCCACACCCTAGACACCGTATCAAATGCACCCTATAGACACACCACACCGTAGACACCGTACAGTGATAGCCCCACTATTACCGTAAACCCTGAAGCACTGTCATCAGCCAACAGTTAGGATGTTCACCTGGTTGTAGTTTCACCCTTTTTGTAATACCGTTCAGTGTTTGTATTGGGACAGTGGTTATTGCCAACCACAGCAACCGCTCTTTGTAAACAGGGAAGATGTGTGTTGCTTCTAATCCTAAACCTCCATACCCCCCCAGGTATGATCCCCATCCCCCCACGTCTAACCTCCCCCAGGTGTAATCTCCCTGGTGTAATCCCCCAGGTCTAACTTCCCCCCCAGGTGTACCGTATTTTACGGAAAATAAGCCGCGGCTTGTACTCTGATTTTACAGTTTTCTTGTGCTTGTGCGGTTTATATTTCGAAGCAGTTTATAGTCCGGTTTTAGAACAAAAAAGTGGCTTCGTCTCAAGATCTCTACAGACCGTGCAGCTAATTTAATTCTCAACACTTGAACGGGGGCTTATTGCTTGAAAGAGGAATGATTCGTAATGAAAGTGAAAGTGCAGTTTATATTCCAGTGCGGTTTATACTCCGATTTACAAACTCAAAGTCCTCATTCTGTAGGGGTGCGGTTTATATACGATGCAGTTTATTTTCCTTAAAATACGGTAATTTCCCTGGTATAATCCCCCCAGGTTTAACCTCCCCCAGGTGTAATCTCCTTGGTGTAATCCCCCAGGTCTAACCTCTCCCAGGTGTAATCTCCCTGGTCTAACCTCTCCCAGGTGTAATCTCCCTGGTCTAACCTCTCCCAGGTGTAATCTCCCTGGTCTAACCTCTCCCAGGTGTAATCTCCCTGGTCTAACCTCTCCCAGGTGTAATCTCCCAGGTCTAACCTCTCCCAGGTGTAATCTCCCTGGTGGAATCCCCCAGGTCTAACCTCTCCCTGGTGTAATCTCCCTGGTCTAACCTCTCCCAGGTGTAATCTCCCAGGTCTAACCTCTCCCTGGTGTAATCTCCCTGGTGTAATCTCCCAGGTCTAACCTCTCCCAGGTGTAATCTCCCTGGTGGAATCCCCCAGGTCTAACCTCTCCCTGGTGTAATCTCCCAGGTCTAACCTCTCCCAGGTGTAATCTCCCTGGTGGAATCCCCCAGGTCTAACCTCTCCCTGGTGTAATCTCCCTGGTGTAATCTCCCAGGTCTAACCTCTCCCAGGTGTAATCTCCCTGGTGGAATCCCCCAGGTCTAACCTCCCCCAGGTGTAATCTCCCTGGTGTAATCTCCCAGGTCTAACCTCTCCCAGGTGTAATCTCCCTGGTGTAATCCCCCAGGTCTAACCTCCCCCTGGTGTAATCTCCCTGGTCTAACCTCTCCCAGGTGTAATCTCCCAGGTCTAACCTCTCCCAGGTGTAATCTCCCTGGTCTAACCTCCCCCAGGTGTAATCTCCCTGGTGTAATCCCCCAGGTATAACTTCCCCCCAGGTGTACCGTAATTTTCGGAAAATAAGACGAGGTTTGTACTCCGATTTTACAGTTTTCTTGTGCGGCTTATATTTCTAAGCAGTTTATAGTCCAGTTTTAGAACAAAAAAGTGTCTTCGTCTCAAGATCTCTACAGACCGTGCAGCTAATTTAATGCTCAACTCTTGAACGGGGGCTTATTACTTGAAAGGGGAATTATTTACTGTGTCGTCTCAGTTATATTATCAGGGCTTGGAAATACAGTGACTTGCTAAAGTAGGAAAATGGCTAGTAGAACATAACATTTCATAATAATTTCAGTTAATCAAACAGCTGCAAGACCCAGTGAAATGTCATAGGCTAGCAAAATAACGCTAGCATAGCTAACAACATTACTAATTCAACTTTGGTAGTGTAACCGAGCTCTTTGTAAGTTCGTTTTAGATATAATTGTATATGATCGTGTGGACAATAAGACACGGACGCGGTCTCTTTTCATAACTTGTATTTTACCACTGCTCTTCTTGACATCGCCATTCGAACAGCCCTCACTGATTTCACGTAATGCTTTCAGCATCAAGCCTACGGCAACTCCCGAGGGACAAAACACCCTTGTCCGTTGTCACATAGAAATGTCTGCTACAGTGGGTTATCCTCAGGATTTGCAAGCTAGCTAAGCTTATACTATATCTAAAATAATTTTGTAGACATAACAATGGATTCAGCCACTAAATGAGTGACTTGGTTTTCTTTCTTGACATATTATCCACAACCGAAGTGTGTTACACAATGCTGTAAGATCGCCTATACTCGTGCATTGCTCTTGGTACCCAGAATGCATTGCGGCAAGCTGAAAAACTACTAAATTAAGGGCATTAGCTTAGTTAAATAAGCATTGTTTGGAGTTCTATTGTTGTGTTCGTTCTGTTTTGATATGTGTAATGCGATGGTCTATAGTTTATAATTTGAGTGTTCACCCTTATTGGGAATGTTATCTAGTTAGATAGCTATCCAAGCTGTCCGCTGCGACAGTGTGTCTGGGCAAGTATTCTCTCGTGAGCATAGGTCCGCTTAATGTTAGCCGGCGCAATGGTAACAATGTTTGCTTTCAATGTGTGGTTTATATTCCAATGCCGTTTATAATTCCAGTCTCTCTGTCTTGCAGGCTCGAGCTAAACGACCACCTGGACAGCATCGACAACGGCTTGGAGAGCCTCCAGACCATCCTCAATGCCCAGAACATCAACTTTGAATCCTCCCCTTTATTTGAAGTAATGTCTCACCTACTTAGTCTGTGGGGTGCTGTCCTGCGGGGGGGGGATTGGGGGGCGATGTTAGCTGTGTGTTTGAGTGTTTGTCTCATTGCACTCGTGATCCTTTCTGCAGTTCTTCATGTACTATTATGACAATTTCAATGAAAGCTTCTTCTGAGTGGATGAATGCCAATGTAATGTCTTCTTGATGGTGTGTTTCAGTTTTTCAGCTCACCCATGCCCAACAGTGACTTTGACCTGGACACAAGCCTGGACAGTGTGAGTTAGTCCTCCCAGAAAACACTACCTGGCCCTTTAGCCAGCTAGCCCTGCCCAGCCACACCCTGTAGCTAACCCTACCTAGCTCCTTAGCGCACCTGCTAACCCTGCCTAGCTTTCTTGCTCACCCTGCCTAGCCCTTTAGCTAACCTTGCCTATCCCTTTAGCACACATGCTAATCTTGCTAATTTAGCCATCTAGCTAATGCTTCCTAGCCCTGTGTGTGTATCACAGTCCCACTTGTGTGTTTCAGATTCGGGACCTGCTGTCACCTGAGCCTCCCAGGGTGGGGGAGCCTAGCGAGGACTCAGGTTAGCACCCAGACACTTCCCGTCACACACCACCCTCACACACCACACACACACATCCCCCTTCACACACACCGCACACACACACACAGCCACATACATGTTCCCAGTCACACCTGTGACCCTGTGAGAGTGGAGACCGCATCACTACATGTTTGTGCAGGTAAGCAGCTGGTGCAGTACACAGCCTCGCCGCTGGTGCTGCCGGAGCCAGGCGACCCCGAGCCCGAGAGCAGCGTGGGGGACCTGCCCTCCCTGCTGCAGCTGGAGGGAGACTCCTACTACATCCCTGACGACCCCACCTTCTCCCTGCTCTCTTCCGACTTCCAGACGCCCTCACCCCCCCAGCCTGGACTCTCCTAGACGCTCCTCTGCATCCTGTCGCCCAGAGACTCTCGCTGCGCTGCTTTTATATAGGGATGTCTCTGTTTTATACAGCCATGTCCAACTGGGGAAATGTCCTCAAGTTCTTGAGCAGAATTGCAGTCAGTTGGTTGAAATCCCTACAGTCTATCCACAATGCTCCTGGCCTGATGCAGTCTTTACCCACAATGCCACCGGCCTGATGCAGTCTTTACCCACAATACCCCAGGCCGTGTCCAGTTCCAGGCGTGGTTCACAGAGCTCCATGATAGGATAGACTACAGATTTAGACTCCAGAATTTACCAGATTTTGTTTCTCCTCGTTGATCCTTGTGATTTCGTTTCTCTACTTTCTGTCCAATTCCTCCTCTCCTAGTGTCTGTCCTGCTTGTTTGGATTATTGGGTTATTTTTAAAAAGTAGTTATTTTACAACATTCTATATTCTTTGTGCTGCATGTTAGATACACTGTGGGTTTGGCATTTGTTCATGTTTGCATATCCATGTCTCTCTCTGGGATCCACTGGGTCTCTATGGGATCCACTGGGTTTCTCTGGGATCCACTGGGTCTCTATGGGATCCACTGGGTTTCTCTGGGATCCACTGGGTCTCTCTGTATGTCGGTGCTCACAGGTATTCATGGACACACTGTTCTGCTTGACCATCAAAATATTTATTTTGTAATAATATAAATAGCCTCCACTTATGCAGAGTATTGATTTGTGAGGAATATAAATTTCTTCCACCTATTGTCAGTAGAAGGATCATAGTCGTGTAGACGGGCCTTCTGTCACCTTGAACATTTCAACAGTTCCAGAGGTTGGTCTCCACCCTCTGCTCCTTCTGTTTGGTCTGTCTCAATCACCCGCCCTAGTCCACTTCCCTACTCCACATCCTTAGTGCCTAGCCCTAGTCCACTTCCCTACTCCACATCCTTAGTCCATATCTCTAGCCCTAGTAAATGTCTGTAGTCCTGGTCACTTGTCCATATCCCTAGTCCATAACTGTTCACAACCCTAGTCCTTGTCCATAACCCTAGTCCCTCAGTGGGATGGAGTATAGTCCCAGTGTGTGTAGTGGAGTCTAATTACAGTTGCAGACAGGGATGTGGTGGGTCTGTGTGTACCAAAATGGACAGTTGAGTACTTTGACCATAACCAATGACTGGCATAACCTGAGATTTGCTAACTGCGCATGAGAACAATATTTTGTGAAGGGTATGTTTCAAATAAACATGACTGTTTTGAAATAAAACCACTGCCTGTGTCTTTCATTAAAATAAAACCACTGCCTGTGTCTTTCATTAAGTGTTGAATAGACACAGGGACTTGGGTTGGAGTTTTATACACGTAGCTGTCATTAAACTGAGAAGAGTTAGAATAAGACGGAGCAAGAAAGAGTTTGATGTTCAAAATAGAAGTTACTTTTAATGTTTACGCTGACATACATTTAGAAATGTACAATTCTGACACTGAAGTTGCATATTTCTCACATTCTCTAAATATGGAAATACAGTACTTTAGAATATAACAAACCACAAAGATGAATTAAATTTTTGAGTTTTGTACAACAGTTTTTAGAGGGAGGGGAAAATCCTTTCATTGGGACTCCTTTCATCTGAAACAAGTTTCTCACATCGTCTTCTTGCGCAGGGACATGGAAAGGGAGTTATTAACAAGAGTGTAGAAATTGAATTTACAGTGTCATATTTAAGTTTAAATAGTTCAAACAAACACACAGACACAGAGGACTATTGCTGGTGGGCGGGGTCACTGGGAGGCTGCTGTGCTGATTGGTCCGTGCATTGGAAACGATAACGCAGGAAGTGGACCCTGGGCTTCATGTGGAAGTCAGCAGGTATCCTCCAGTTCCACATCTTCTGCACCTTCAGGAGCATCAGACAATATCACAGAACTCAGGGAGGCTCAGCTGGTAGGAGGGTAGAGGTAGACGTCTACACAGATATCACATTCAACATTTTATTCATTTGGAAGAAGCTTTTCTTCAAAGTGACATACAGTTACGTGTAGAGAACATCAAGAATCAGTAGCAGAAAGTCGAGAATCAGAAGTGCATAGTTCTAACATCCTGCCTGGGAAGCCCTTCCCGACTGCTAGGTCACAAGAAGAACCATGATTCTGCTGAAGCAGCATGAGGACTCACTTGAGCTTCTATCACTAAACACATCAATCACAATCTAAAACATTTTTCGTATAAAACCTTTCCTGTATGAAACCTAAGGGACTTCCTGTATAGAATCTACGGAACTTCCTTTTTGAACAGGTGACCTTATCTTACCTCAGACAGTGTACATGTTCCTGTATATAGCAGGACGCTGTGTACAATATGTAGCAGGACTGTGAGTAACAGTGTTTTGCACTGTGAAGCAGGGCTGTGTGTGTAGCAGGACTGTATATGTAACTGTGTGTAGCAGGACTGTATATGTAACTGTGTGTAGCAGGGCTGTGTGTGTAGCAGGACTGTATATGTAACTGTGTGTAGCAGGGCTGTGTATGTAGCAGGACTGTTTATGTAACTGTGTGTAGCAGAGCTGTGTGTGTAGCAGGACTGTATATGTAACTGTGTGTAGCAGGGCTGTGTGTGTAGCAGGACTGTATATGTAACTGTGTGTAGCAGCGCTGTGTGTGTAGCAGGACTGTATATGTAACTGTGTGTAGCAGCGCTGTGTGTGTAGCAGGACTGTATATGTAACTGTGTGTAGCAGAGCTGTGTGTGTAGCAGGACTGTATATGTAACTGTGTGTAGCAGAGCTGTGTGTGTAGCAGGACTGTATATGTAACTGTGTGTAGCAGCGCTGTGTGTGTAGCAGGACTGTATATGTAACTGTGTGTAGCAGGGCTGTGTGTGTAGCAGGACTGTATATGTAACTGTGTGTAGCAGCGCTGTGTGTGTAGCAGGACTGTATATGTAACTGTGTGTAGCAGAGCTGTGTGTGTAGCAGGACTGTATATGTAACTGTGTGTAGCAGAGCTGTGTGTGTAGCAGGACTGTATATGTAACTGTGTGTAGCAGCGCTGTGTGTGTAGCAGGACTGTATATGTAACTGTGTGTAGCAGGGCTGTGTGTGTAGCAGGACTGTATATGTAACTGTGTGTAGCAGGGCTGTGTGTGTAGCAGGACTGTATATATAACTGTGTGTAGCAGAGCTGTGTGTGTAGCAGGACTGTATATGTAACTGTGTGTAGCAGGGCTGTGTGTGTAGCAGGACTGTATATGTAACTGTGTGTAGCAGGCCTGGGTGTGGAGCAGGACTGTATATGTAACTGTGTGTAGCAGGCCTGGGTGTGGAGCAGGACTGTATGTAGCATTGTGTAGGTGAAGACGCCTACCTTCAGGACCCTGACCAGATGTGTTGTACTGTTCAGCTGCTGGAACTGGAGAGAACAAACAAAACCGAGAGAAGAGAAGAACCCTTGAGCATCTGTTCCATGAGGAAGCACCTCGGTACCCTGAGGAACCACCTCGGTTCCCTGAGGAACCATCTCTGTTCCCTGAGGAACCATCTCTGTTCCCTGAGGAACCATCTCTGTTCCCTGAGGAACCACCTCTGTTGCCTGAGGAACAACCTGCAGCCTCACCAGCCCGCTCCCAGAGCTGTCTGGTGGGTGTGTGGGTGTGTGAGTGGGTGTTTATTGTTGACTAACTAGGACTCTCATGAAGCTTACCAGCCAGCTGTGACTGTTCTGTTCCAGCAGGCTGACCTGAGTGAAACAGACACATGATGTTAACACACAGACACACACATACACACACATAGACATACACACGCATAGAGACATAAACACACACACCTTACTTAACCCCTTAAAAAACCTCATCACAAACAAAGGAAAACGTGATACTACGAACTCCTTTCTAACAACCCCGTCACAAACAGGACAACTTGATGATGCCACGACCTAGCCACCCAGTCTGTCCTGACACACACTGCTCTCTGTAACTATGGGCCTGGTCTGGAGGAGACTCACTGGAACCACGGGCAGCTTGTGGGTCCGCTGTTCCTGCAACATCAAACAGAGAGGGACTCTCAGAGAGCTGCCGACGAGTTAGGGTCAGTAGTGAACACAACAGGGTCTGTAGTCAGCACCTTTGTCTGTTGCCATGTCTGTTGTCGTGTCTGTTGTCGTTCCTGTTGCCATGTCTGTTGCCGTGTCTGTCGCCGTGCCTGTTGCCATGTCTGTTGCCGTGTCTGTTGCCGTGTGAGTGCCTACAGCATCAGTCTGGGTAAAAGTGTTGCTCGGAACCCCTGTAACTGTGACATCACAGGCCATCACAATAATATAATGTTAAGATAATGTATTCAATGGTTATGGTTATGTATTCATAGAGGGCCACATGTTCTACTCACCTGATGACTCTGTGTGGTCGACAACAATGTGAAAATCTCCAGCTCCTACAAGTCACACAGTGCAAGTCCCATATTTTTGTCATTATCAAAGATCTTATCACAGTACCATCACAGTCATTATCACAGACTCATCGTAGTCATCCTCACAGCCCCACAGACCCCGTCAATCATTATAACAATTTCCAGCAATCATTATCAATCGTGATAATGCAATCATCATGTAATGAATCATAATCATTACAACACCCATCAGGTTAGTACCTGATGGGTAGTCACAATCCACAGTCATTATTACAGTTATGATTATAGTAATTATCACAGCCATAAACCAAGTCACTATCACGGTCATTCTGACTGTCTTTATTAGCAAGGGTACCTGTGACATTATGTCCTAATCCAAACTCGGATTCTGCGGAGATGAAAAACAAAAATGACCACTGAACAGATTCCCAAGCAAACGTACTATTCAACCTTTGGGAGGGAGTGAGATAAGGGGAAGGAGACTTCATCAAGACCTGACTGACCTGTAAAGTTCAGAAGTCCACTGGTCACTGTGACATCATCAGCCCCTGGGACAAACACTGGAGATGTTAGATTGGTGGAAACGGATGCAGAGGGATGGTCAAAAAGGGGGCAGGGAGAGGGGGCAGAGCTGTACCAACCTGGAGCGTCCGAGGCAGTGGAACTGTGGACGTCTCCCAGCACTACACATGGGGGAGGGGGAGGGGGGTGGCAGGGTGGACGAAGGGAAGGGACGAAACAAAGAAAGAGAGTGCGGAACAGAAGATTAAAACGAGTTTTGACGCATACTCTTGTGACCATGTGAAGCCAAATAAGGTTTAGACGCTTCGCGACACAGGGATGCTGGGAAGGGTTAGGGTTGCGACCCTGTCAGAGAGGTGCGGGAGAGGAGAGAGGCAAGGCCTGTACCTGGTGCAGGCGTGGAGGTGTAAACATCGTCCACACCATCTACCAGGACAGTGGCTAATCATGTGAAGAAACCAAATGTTAGCCAACATCAACAGACAGTTACGACCGAGTAGACTGGAAAGTGTGCCGTGATGATGTGAATCTATTCCTTTAGCAGACGTTTTTATCACTAGAATAACGCTACACCTATCCCCTGGTGCTAGTGGATAATCTGGTGTGACACCGTGTTTGTGTTCCTAGCTGGAAATACTGTGCTCTCTACCTGGAGATCCTGTCTGGAGATCCAGTCTAAATATGTCATCTAGAGGTTTTGTCAAGAGATCCTGTCTGGAGTACTAGTCTAGAGATCCTGTCTGGAGTACTAGTCTAGAGATCCTGTCTGGAGTACTAGTCTAGAGATCCTGTCTGGAGTACTAGTCTAGAGATCCTGTCTGGAGTACTAGTCTAGAGATCCTGTCTGGAGTACTAGTCTAGAGATCCTGTCTGGAGATCCATTCCTACCTGCGATGGTCCCCGTGATGTGGATGTGATCATCAACATGGTGGTCTCCTAGGAACCAGATATAAGCAATATTTCTACATTGTGCTGTCACTAATGCAGGGTATAATGCTATAGTTCTGTCACTAATGTAGCATACTGTTTGTTGCTAAAGTGCAGTCACTAAAGTAGGATGTGTGATTGAACTGTCACTAATGCAGGATGTTTCGTACCTCCATGGGTGTCAATAACCAGACTCTGTCGACCATTCCCTGCAACATACATATATACCCGTGAAAACATGCTATTTCTTTCAATCCACCTGTTTTAATGCAGATATTAAATGTACAGCAATAGCATAGGATGTTTGGGCCACAGTTAACTCATACCTTACCATTAGAGTCAGCTGAGTCTGTGCTGGAGACATCTGGACGGACAGGGGAATGTGTTTATAACTGGTGCTGGGTGGAGGAATTGTTCTGATGTTTGGTGTGGTATCCTACATGTGTGTGTGATCTTACCTGGGTAATCTATGGGTAAATGATCTGGAAGTGATATCACAGATGCTGCGTCTGTAGACCAAAACTGAGGGTGAGGTTGTTATAAACATCCTGGCTATGAACATTTATTAGCAGAAACGGTTAACAGGCACCAGATACTGGGGCGTTTTTAGACTTACCTGGAGCATCCATGTGGCCAGCGTAATCTCCCATGCCTATAGGAAGGCATGATGACAATACACTTTTACATCATGTTAGTGACGCATACAGCCAAAAGACTGTAGTCCACAGTCTTTGCTAGTGCACTAGCATGTCAACTATCCTGCCTCAACCTCATCTATCCTGCCTCGACTTTAAATAGCCTGCCTAGATCTCAATTAGTCTTCGTTGACCTCAACAAGCCTGTGTTGCAATTTCCAGAATACCACTGAACTAGCTATAAAGGTAAGCTTTCATGCCAGGTCCCACTGACCTGTGTCTGCTGCAGGAGGGTCGTCTGAGCCTGAGACATGGTCGGGGGAGGAGCCTGGAGATGAGTGGTCAGGTTCTGATTGGTCAGTAAGGTCCAGGTGGTCTCCTGTGAGAAGAGCAGTGGTCTCATTCATAAAACTGCGGAGGATTCACGTCAAAAGTGGCGTAGCAAAAAAACACAGAAAGACCTCACAAAAAATATTCTGATTTATGACACAGTGAGTACGTACGTCTCATACAGAATTCCCTTTATACATCACAGTTAACTCGAAATTTGGCCTATCCCACCCTTTTAACTCAGTTCAAGTCACACTGCTCACCTTATTATTTATATGTACGTTTTATTACATGGAAGTATTGCAAAAAATGACAGATTTAATTAAATATGATTTCAGAACTGTAGGTTACAAATGATCCGAGGGGTTATTTAGCAACAACAGATATCTCAGTTTATATTTATCACCCTAAATCATGTTCTTTGTGTGCACTCCAGGGAACTCTTCATATATAATATGTGAGACATACCATAACCCTAATATTTCTGTTTAATATAATAATATTATACAGGTAGGATGATTGGTACCTAATAGGATAACTGGTACCTAGTAGGAAAACTGGTACATGGTAGGATAAATGGTGTCTAATAGGATAACTGGTACCTGGTGAGATTACCGGTACCTGGTAATTAGTGAGCTAGAACAACAGCATTCAGTACCTGGATGGGCATCTGGATATGGGCTGCTACTGGACAGCAGATCGAGATCTGCCTCCGGGTCCAGATCCACACCTAGAGGAGAGAGATATGGAAAATATTGACATGGTCTAAGGGAATTTGAACATACTGCATGATGGACTGGGAACTGTGTTGGAAGTCAGGCTGAGGACACTTACCTGTGGAATCAAAGTGTGGTAACAGTCCTGTGTGTTCTGCTGGCAGAGCAAGGAGCATTAGACATTATGAATCAGTTTGAATCAGTTTGAATCAATCACAGGAATCATTCATCAGTTCTGGGTTCTAATGGTGGGAGGGAACATTGGCACTGATGAGTGGTACATGAGTGTTCATGAAGCTATCTTATCCACTTCAAGTGACCGTACCTGTGTCAATGTGAATGTCTGGACCGAAGGGATCAACTCCACCTACAAACAGAGCCATGACCACAACCATAAGCACAACCATGAACACAACCATGACCACACCACGCCATTAGAGGAGATATTGAGATGAACTCACCCATCAACCCAATGAGGAAGTCATGACTGGATTCATCTATGATGCCTGGGGAAGAGCATGAGCTGAGTGACGTGATCATGGACACAGAACGGATCATACCTGAACTGGAAAAACAATAGCACCCTCACCTGGACACTCACCTGTATAGTCCAGGTGAGAATCGGTACCAAACGGCTCAAGAGCACCTGGAGAAAAGAACCCACACAAAATGTTTACAGGTGTCAAGGCGATAAACAATCCAATGATTTCATCTAGCTTTTATCCAAAGCAACAGGGATTTAAACCTGCAGTGTTAGACCCTACCACTTAGCTATACGATGCAGTCTGTCTCATGCTGTCAACGGAATTATTGATAATCTTTTCTCTCCTATGAGACTAGACCTACCTGTTGTGGAGTCTGTGTGAGGGGTTCCATCATTGAACGGGTCCGTGCCTAAGGCTGAGACACAAGCAGTTGGACTTCAGAAACGCTGCTGCCTCCCTCATCACGCTCTGGGGTTAGGTTTCCTATCTTCTGCCCTCGTCCTCTCCTCCCCGCTTCCTTCTGCCTTCTCTTTCTCCTCCCCTCTCCCTCCCGCCCTCATCCTTCCTTCCTTCCTTCCTTCCTTCCTGTTCTCCTCTTCCTCCTCTCCTCCTCCCGCCCTCTCTTCCACCTCTCCTCTTCCTCCACTCCTCCTCTTCTTGTCCCCCTGCCCTGCCCTCCTCTTCTCTTCATCCTCTCTTCCCTTCTTCCTGCCTTCTCCCCGCAGCCCCCAGCCCCATGCCCTCATCCTCCATCCTGTCATACCCTGCTTCCTGTTTGCTCACCTGAATGGCCATTCTCGAGGGCTCCATTCAGCAGCTTGTGACCATTACCTGAGAAAGAAAGTGATCCCGTGAAATCCATTGGCTGTTACTCAGGAGTCATTAATAAGGGATGGATGATAGATCTCACCAGTCACATTACAACCAACAGCTCACAGAAAAGGTAGAATGGAGCCGTAATTCGATAAATGTTAGCGATTGTTGAATGATTAGAAAATGTGGGGGGTATTTGTTGTCTGCAGTGTTACCGTTGAACTCCATCTCAGGTGCCTCTGAACCTGAAGAAACAGCAGAAAAGCGTTAATCGTTTTTGCAATTTAACCTGTCATATCATGACATGACTCAGGTACCTTGACAGGGGTAGTGTGCATCTGCCTTACTGCATATAGCAACAGCAGCTGCAGGGGGTGGGTTAGAGGTGGGTTTGGGTTAGGGTGGGTTAGGGGTGAGTGAGGGGTGGGTGGGTTAGGGTTGGTTAGGGGTGAGTGAGGGGTGGGTGGGTTAGGGTTGGTTAGGGGTGAGTGAGTGAGGGGTGGGTTAGGGGTGGGTTAGGGGTGAGTGAGGGGTGGGTTAGGGGTGGGTTAGGGGTGAGTGAGGGGTGGGTTAGGGTGAGTGAGGGCTGAGTGAGGGGTGAGTTAGGGTGGGTTAGGGGTGAGTGAGGGGTGAGTGAGGGCTGAGTGAGGGGTGAGTGAGGGGTGAGTGAGGGGTGGGTTAGGGTGGGTTAGGGGTGAGTGAGGGCTGAGTGAGGGGTCAGTGAGGGGTGGGTTAGGGTGGGTTAGGGCTGAGTGAGGGGTGAGTGAGGGCTGAGTGAGGGGTCAGTGAGGGGTGGGTTAGGGTGGGTTAGGGCTGAGTGAGGGGTGGGTTAGGGTTAGGGGTGAGTGAGGGGTGGGTTAGGGTGGGTTAGGGGTGAGTGTGGGGTGAGTGAGGGGTGAGTGAGGGGTGGGTTAGGGTGGGTTAGGGCTGAGTGAGGGGTGAGTGAGGGCTGAGTGAGGGGTCAGTGAGGGGTGGGTTAGGGTGGGTTAGGGCTGAGTGAGGGGTGGGTTAGGGTTAGGGGTGAGTGAGGGGTGGGTTAGGGTGGGTTAGGGATGAGTATGGGGTGAGGGAGGGCTGAGTGAGGGGTCAGTGAGGGGTGGGTTAGGGTGGGTTAGGGCTGAGTGAGGGGTGGGTTAGGGTTAGGGGTGAGTGAGGGGTGGGTTAGGGTGGGTTAGGGGTGAGTGAGGGGTGGGTTAGGGTTAGGGGTGAGTGAGGGGTGGGTTAGGGTGGGTTAGGGGTGAGTGAGGGCTGAGTGAGGGGTCAGTGAGGGGTGGGTTAGGGTGGGTTAGGGCTGAGTGAGGGCTGAGTGAGGGGTGAGTGAGGGGTGGGTTAGGGTGGGTTAGGGGTGAGTGAGGGGTGGGTTAGGGTGGGTTAGGGGTGAGTGAGGGCTGAGTGAGGGGTCAGTGAGGGGTGGGTTAGGGCTGAGTGAGGGGTGAGTGAGGGCTGAGTGAGGGGTCAGTGAGGGGTGGGTTAGGGTGGGTTAGGGCTGAGTGAGGGGTGGGTTAGGGTGAGTGAGGGCTGAGTGAGGGGTGGGTTAGGGTGGGTTAGGGGTGAGTGAGGGGTGGGTTAGGGTGGGTTAGGGGTGAGTGAGGGGTGAGTGAGGGCTGAGTGAGGGGTCAGTGAGGGGTGGGTTAGGGTGGGTTAGGGGTGAGTGAGGGCTGAGTGAGGGGTCAGTGAGGGGTGGGTTAGGGTGGGTTGGGTTAGGGGTGAGTGAGGGGTGGGTTAGGGTGGGTTAGGGGTGAGTGAGGGCTGAGTGAGGGCTGAGTGAGGGGTCAGTGAGGGGTGGGTTAGGGCTGAGTGAGGGGTGGGTTAGGGTGAGTGAGGGCTGAGTGAGGGGTGGGTTAGGGTGGGTTAGGGGTGAGTGAGGGGTGGGTTAGGGTGGGTTAGGGTTGAGTGAGGGGTGAGTGAGGGCTGAGTGAGGGGTCAGTGAGGGGTGGGTTAGGGTGGGTTAGGGGTGAGTGAGGGGTCAGTGAGGGGTGGGTTAGGGTGGGTTGGGTTAGGGCTGAGTGAGGGGTGGGTTAGGGTGGGTTAGGGGTGAGTGAGGGGTGGGTTAGGGTGGGTTAGGGGTGAGTGTGGGGTGAGTGAGGGTGGGTTTGGAGTTCCGTGGTCTCGTACCGTGGGACGTGGTGTCAGCGTGTCCTCCCTCTGTTCCTGAGGAGACAGTCATGTAGTCATGTAGGATCAGACCTGGGCTCTGTGCTATGTAGCAGTAGGAAAGACATGCTAAAACCATGTTCTGCTGGGTTAGGGCTAGCCCCATACAGGGTTGGGTTTGGGGTTTAGGGTTGGTCCTGAACGGCATGGCTCTTACCTGGAGCCTGCAGCTGAGATGAAGAACTGCCATGTCCCTCGGCACCTACTGATGACATCATGACACACAACCTCACAACAGTTCTACAAAACACAACCTCAACAAGTTCACCCTGGTTTCTAGAGATGCTGCCCTCTGGTGTCTGCTGAGAGAATGCAGCACACCTGAATGTGCAGGATTTTGGTTCAAATATGGTGTGCCGGTTTAGAGGGTTCGGGTCAGAAGACAATGCATAGGGTGACACGTGAACAAGGGGGTGTAAGGTCATCTGGAGCACAGTTTGGTCACATGTACAAAGAGGTATGGACTACATGACGGTGGATCAGTGATTAGTGGAGGTACATAGCCCGCTGGGTGTCGTGGTGTAGGGGTGTGGAACAGAACTGGTACCAGAGATGGAGTACAAGAAGGACCCTGGCTGTCCTGGTGCACCAACAGACTCTGAAATCACACAAACACACATCTGAGAGGAGGAGCATCTGAAAGGAGGAGCAGGAGGAGGTGAGGAGGAGATGGGTGGGTCTGGCTGAAGCGTTACCTTGGGAAAAAGAGGATGCATCATGGAGACTTCCGTCACCAGGAGGACCCTCCTCCACCCCTCCTGAATCAGAAGAGTGAGTCAGATTCATGACTCACGAGTCAGAGCGCACATGAACAAGACACTGAGCATGTTTACATGTACATTCACAATCCACTGTTATTCGGATTCAATTTGGTTGGAAAGAAACGTTTGAACTTGGCCTGGATAGTTGCCCTGAGATTTAAAGGCACATTCATAATTTTAGGAATGCTGCTTTATTAAGATCAACGTTGTATGATAAATTACATGTATATGGTACTATACGGTACATGGTACTAAACTAAATGTATAGTACAGTATGGTATACTTTAGTTCTTACCGTTGATCCCTTGTGACGTGGAGGTGCTGCTGGAAGCTGCGACAGAGAACACATCGTGAGGTCTCACTCAAGCACACGGACAGCGCAGGGAGCGCATGTTGCACCCGGCTTAGACTCACATCCAGAACCAGCAGACAGGCTAGCACATCCATGCTGCTGGTTACACTGAGGGAAGTATTCTAACAGGTGTTGTGGTTATACTGGTGTGTACATTTAGTCATTTAGTCATTTAGCAGTCATTTAGTGTG
Organism: Osmerus eperlanus; assembly: GCF_963692335.1. Taxonomy (NCBI): domain Eukaryota; kingdom Metazoa; phylum Chordata; class Actinopteri; order Osmeriformes; family Osmeridae; genus Osmerus; species Osmerus eperlanus. Next base: position 3,203,954 of record NC_085037.1, read on the forward strand.
TAGGTGCATGGGTGTACATGTATCTAGGTATATACTGTAGATGTGTGGGTGTACAGGTGTGCAGCAGTGTAAGTATATAGGTCTGCAGGTGTACAGTTGTGTAGGTGGTCAATCGTATAGCCTAGTTCTATACCGGCTTTCTTCTTACATTTACATTTAGTCATTTAGCAGACGCTCTTATCCAGAGCGACTTACAGTAAGTACAGGGACATTCCCCCGAGGCAAGTAGGGTGAAGTGCCTTGCCCAAGGACACAACGTCATCTGGCACGGCCGGGAATCGAACTGGCAACCTTCTGATTACAAGCCCGATTCCCTAACCGCTCTGCCACCTGACTCCCTCGTGGTTCTTGTGGTGGGGTAGTGTGGCAGCACCAGAGAGTGAAGGCCTCCCAGCCCTCTCTGGACCAGGACCACTCTAAGTGGTTCCCCGCTTCCCATTCTGCTAATCAGCGCCCCGGTGGACACAGACTGAGCCGACAGGGCTCAGAGGAAGAAGAAGTGTGTGGATGTACAGGTGTGGAGGTGTGGATGTATGCAGGTGTACAGGTGTGTGTGAGTGGAGGTGTATGTGTGTACAGGTGTGTGTGTGTGTGTAAGTGTACATGTGTACAAGTGTGTGTGAGTGTAGGTGTATATGTGTACAGGTGTGTGTGTGTGTAGGTGTACATGTGTACAGGTGTGTGTGAGTGTAGGTGTATACATATGTACAGGTGTGCAGGTGTATAGGTGTACAGGTGTGTGTGAGTGTAGGTGTATATGTGTACAGGTGTACATGTGTACAGGTGTGTGTGAGTGTGTGTGTGTGTAGGTGCACATGTGTACAGGTGTGTGTAGGTGTACATGTGTACAGGTGTACAGGTATATGCTTGAGAGAGTTACCGTTAAGAGCTTGGCCCTGGGCTGAGGCGTCTGGCAGAGCACTGATGCCTGGAAGGAAACAGCTTTTAGTCTGAGGTCGTCTTGGACCTTACACATTAACATACTACCCCCCCCCCCCCCCATTTTTACACACACACATTCACACATACCCAAACCCCCACACACACACATACCCACAAACACAGAGATGCACACACAGCCCCCCTCTGTTCTGGCGTAAACCAATCAGATGTGCTCTGGTGTAAATCAATCAGATCCGTCCTGGCGTAAACCAAATCAGACGTGCTCTGGTGTAAACCAATCTGATCGGCTCGGGTGTAAACCAATCAGATGTGCTCTGGTGTAAAGCAGCGAGCGATCTCCTGGCGGAGAGGGGATTAGGGTCATCTTACCCAGGCCCTTTGATGCTGTGCTCGTCTGTGATGCAGCTCCTGCAGGGGAGACGAGAGTCTTCTGAGATTTATCTATAAAGCCCTTCATTCAGCCCGCTGGAGGGAAGATAATGCCTACTTCCATACCTGCACACCCATGTCACTAGGAGAGCAGTGAGGCTTCAACTGGTTTTGACCAACAAACGGACTTTATGCAGTGGGGTTCTACTTCATAGAGTATGTGCCGTTTCGTTTGGTTTTATGAAATACCATTTAATGTTTATGTCCGTCTTACGCTGTTTGTCTTTGAAACCCGTTACTGTTAGGTCATTCAAGACATTCAAGTCGAATTAAAACATGCATGCCCGTCATTTAACTTTAAAGATCTATCCTTCAGACATTTCAGTTTGGCCTCTGACCCCAATCACTCACAGAGTCATCTGTTTAGATTGACAGATTTAAACACAAGGTCATTGCTGTTCTCTTCATTGGTGGTATGTTGTTAACCTCTCACCCATATGCTTATCCTGACTCTTGGAGTCATCATCATCTGAAAAGAAAAGGACATTAATAAACTGAATAAATATATTTGTGTCCATATTGCTTTAGTGTGATGTTCCATTCCACTATTAAAAGGTTAGGATTAGGCATCCTATTCTCAGTGATATTTAGAAGGTCTAGTTTGACGATGCTGCAGGTCTACTATGATAATGTTAGAAGCAGGTCTAGTATGACCTACAGCACTATCATACTAGACCTGCAGCATTATCACACTAGACCTACAGAATCGTCATACTAGACCTGCAGGAATGATCAGGAATGATGCAGGTCTCGTATGATAATACTGCAGGTTTAGTTCAGTAATGCTGCAGGTCTAGTATGAAAATGCCAGGAGCAGATATGAAAATGGCAGTCCTACTGGTCTAGTTAACTAATGCTACACATCTAACTAGATAGGGCTGTGGAGTAGGTCTAGTGTGGGTATGTGGCAGATCTAGTATGATCTAGTTAGGTAAGGATGCAAGTCTAGTACGGTCTAGAAGCAGGTCTAGTAACCAAATGCGAGGAGCGGGTCTAATAAGCTATTGTTAGGAGAAAGTCGAGGAAGGAAATGCAAAGTGCAAGTCTACAATGGTGATGCTTCAAGTATAGTATGATATTGCTGCAAGTCTAGTATGGTAATGCTACAGGCCTAGTTTGGGAATGATGCAAGTCTAGTATGATAATGCTAGGAGCAGTCGGGTAATGCTGCAGGTTTAGTATGTTGATGCAGCAGGTTTAGTAAAGCAATACTGGGAGCAGGTCTAGAATGATAAAACTACTGGTCTAAGTAGTAAGATGTGGCTAGGAGCAGGTTTAGTATGATAATGCTGCAGGTTTAGTATGATAATGCTGCAGGTTTAGTATGATAATGCTGGGAACAGTTCTAGTATGGTAAAGTTACAGGTATAGTATGATAATGCTAGGAGCAGGTCTAGTATGGTAAAGTTACAGGTATAGTATGATAATGCTAGGAGCAGGTCTAGTATGGTAAAGTTACAGGTATAGTATGATAATGCTAGGAGCAGGTCTAGTATGGTAAAGTTACAGGAATAGTATTATAATGCTGCAGGTCTAGAATGGCAATGCTCAGGTCTAGTTTAGTAATACTAGGAGCAGGTCTAGTATGGTAAAGTTACAGGTATAGTATTATAATGCTGCAGGTCTAGAATGGCAATGCTCAGGTCTAGTTTAGTAATACTAGGAGCAGGTCGATGATAAATTGTCTCAAATGTAGTAAGAGCGATTTAGCAACATAACCTGACCCTAACTCAACAGAAGTACTTTGCTATTTTAGAGTATGTTATTGTGTCATGTGAATACTATTTTAGAGTGACGTTAAAACCATGCCATGTTAAGGACCCCAAGTTAGAGTGATATTAGAACTGTGCCTATTTAGGATGCACCTCATCTAAACGTTTATGGCTGTGAACTTAGCATCAGGACACGTCCCTCACCCAAGCCTCTCTATCTCGGCCCCTCCGCCCCATTCTTCACACCATCCCTCCCTTTCCCCCGCCCTTCCGTCTCCTACCCTCCTCCTCCTCGGAGAGCTCCTCTTCTCCCTCCTCTGTCTCCACCTCCGTGTCCTCGTGCTCTATCTCTGGACAGAGAAGTCAGGGTTACCCTTGAATCAACGGCATCGCAATGAACTCAAAAGGAACCCACAAGGTTTAGGGAAAGTTCCTACCGTCCACTGGGGCTGTGAAAGCTGTTACTACCAGAAAGACAACCACTGACGCAATTAAAAGATTTCTGTGGATAAGAAATAACACCTCAGAATTCATTATAACAAACATAATTGTTGTTATTACTATGACAGTTCACAATAATAACTTATTAACTACGGTTAATAACTTGCTATTGTTGCGAGCCACTTCAATGCTCCTGTAGGTTATTACAAAGTACAATACAATACAAGGACACAAAATTAATCATGTCCCGAGGTCTAACTCTATCCCCCTGTCTCCACAGAATGTTGGTATAATCAGCATTACAACATTTAGATCATCTTTTCAGACTTCAGATGAAGACTAGATACCTTAGCCCTAACAGTCAGCAGATGTCTAGATACCCAACTGTCTATCTTCCCTACCACACCTGTAAACATCTCAATAATCTGATCAACTCTGGATCACCAAAAATGACAAAATTAACGATAAACATCAGCAACCAGCTCCATGGAAACTGCTTATTGAGGAGACAGCCCTCCACAGCAGTAGCTCTGCAGTGTTGACTTACCGTGAAAGCATGTTGTAAAGGTCTATGTGGGGGACTGAAACACAGACATCAAGCAGCTAGCACACAGGCGTCCTTATGCTTCAGTGGGCATGGCTATAAATTTTATACTCTCTCAACCCCCCATATTGGGAGGGGGCAGGACCAGCCCTAACCCAGCCCCTGCAGCTTCAGACCCTGACAGTTCCAGCTCTAACCAGACCAGGGCCAGACCAGGAACCAGATCAGGACCAGACCAGGACTGACACCAGGATCTGCACCAGGACCAGACCAGGACCCAGACCAGAATCCAAGCCAGCTCTAGAACCAATCCTAGCACCATTATCAGCCAATACACAACCCTAACCTCAGTACCTGGTCAGAACCCAGCTCTAACCCTACCACCAGCCCATAAAACAATCCTAACCCTATCATCAGCCCGGGATCAACCCAGAATACCATGCTTAGTCTCACTCCCAAGACCCACACCTTGTTCCAGCCTTCAACCCGGGTCCAGTCCTAGACCCAAATCTAATTCCAGCATCAGCCCATAGCCTCACCCTCACTACATAGTCTCTTACAAAACAGTGCTGCAACACAATATCAAACATGACATGAAGAAACAGTTGCATGAGCAGCTCAGAGACAACATGGAGCAGCCTTTACCCTGGTCTACCATGTAGAGCAGCCCTCCCACTGGTCTGCCATATAGAGCAACCTTCACCCTGGTCTACCAGTGGAGGGCACAGCCAGCCTGCTAATAACATCAAAACAATACCTGCATTCTGCCATTTTTTCCTCCTTACTGACAGACAGAGAGACTGACAGACAAACATGCTGGTGGACTCTGATGCTGTATTGAGAGATATCGCTTCCTCTATAGCCTGAAAGACAGAGGGACAAATAGAAAAGCAGGCCAAAATGCACAGTAGCAGGCAGAGAGACAGATTGGTAGAGTGGCAGGCAGGCCGACAGGGTGGTAGGCCGAAAAACTGGTTGGCAGGCAGGCAGACAGAGTAACAGGCAGGCAAGCAGGTAGAGTGGCTGGCAGACAGACAGACAGAGTTAGACAGGTAGAGAGGCAGACAAGTAGAGAGGCAGGCAGGCAGCCAGACAAGTAGCATGGCAGGCAGACAGACAGGCAGGCTGATAAATTGAAAGATGGGCAGATAGACAGGTAGAGGAGCCAGGCAGAGAGACATATAGACAGGCAGGCAGAAAATCAAACTAAACTAGAATTAAAACAGTGCATTCCTGCCCTGCTTGCCAGGTCACCTCAGCAGTCTGTTTTACAGTGTTACACTGTAATGAATACCTGCAGACGCTCAGACTTATTGGTTAAATAAATGAATCCCGATGAGCAGCAATGGAGATCTTCCATAACACAAGTAATTACTGTGCCATCAAACAGACTGTTACTGTTGTCCCTTGAAACACAACACCTGTCTACCCAACATTCACTTTTACTCTGGAGAACATTCACCTTCCTTACCTCAAGAGAACATGTTCCTAACGCCTGAGAACGCTCACCTTCCGTAACTCTGGAGAACACTTACGTTTCTCAATTCTGGAGAACATGCACCTTCCTTAACTCAAGAGAATGCTCACCTTCATTCACTCTGGAGAACACCTACTTAACTCTGGAGAACACACGTTCCTGAACTCTAGAACACAGCAGTACAGTCACAGTACAGTACTACCCCCCAGTGTGCCAGTTACAGTACAGTACTACCCAGCAACACGTAGTCAGATGTTTACGTGTGTTTCACTCGTAGGGATGAGGACATTTGGGCCCTTTTTCCCGCAGATCACAATAACAGCGTTGACACACAGGCACGTGTCGGAGAATAAGGTTAGAGGACATATAGAAAGGCCTTATTATGTGTCATGGAGCCTTCCATCCATCTGCCAAGATTCCTCTTATCCAGATCCATGTCCCCCTTCTCCCCTTCTCCCCTCCTCCCCGCCTCCCCTCCTCTCCCCTGCAGGACAATCGGTTCCTGTTAATGGGGGGCTGTGCCGGAGCCAAACACAGATTAGAGGCTGCTAGTGTGACCAGGGCCGCCCTGCTCTCTTTCCAATCAACCCAAGCTCTTAAACGAAAGGAATCCAACAGAAGAGAACTGTTCATCTGTGTCCCCAGTACGATATATTGGGAGAGAGCCCCCCCCCCACCCCCCCCCCCTCCTCACATCCATCTCCAATGTCTCATCATTTCCTACTGCCTTTCGTTCGCTCCTGATGACCAACGAGTGGTCTTGGAAATTCCCTGTTCTATGGGCCTTCGTCAACAGTCTGGGGTTAGGGTTAGGGTTAGGGGGAGACGAAGTTACTGTTGTCGGAGGTTGAATCCATCAGTTCTACCACCCCAGCCCTGGTCCTTCCAACCAATCAGCGGGGAGTGTGTGCCTGCTTCTTGTGTTACACGTCCTACAGTGTCGACAAGACACCTGCAGAACAACAATGGGGCTGCACTGTACTCGTGTTGTCTCTAAAGTGTAACGCAAGTAATCCATTTAGTGGATGTGCCACTTCCCAGGTAAAGGTAGGCCTCTTCTCACAGCTATCATGGCAGCCATCAGAGCGCACGCTTGAAACCTCCTGCGCCTGAAATTAAAGTCTAATATGTCTCCCAGGTCTGGGAGGCTTCCGCCCTCCTGAGGTTTTTTGGGGGCGAGAGGGGTAGGTGTGTGGAGAGGTCAGGGAAGTTCCTAATGCACTTGGAGCGGTCGGGTTTAAGTGGCGTTTGCGGGGGTGGAGTCAGGCTTCAGTGTTTGGGGGGGGGGGGGGGGGTGCAGGTGGGGTGGGGTGAGGGTTGTGGTGGTGGTGGTGGGAGGGGGGTCGATGGAGGGCGGGGCGGGGGGCAGTCAGGCTCCACTACCCAGCCACTCTGAGCCACTCTGAGCATGAGCAGGTAACCTAGGTCAGGGTTGAGACGCCAATCCCAGGCCTTCTTTCTGGCAGGCCATGGGTCTTTGTTCGGAGCTGTTTGGAGGCTTTGTCTCTGGTTCCCCTCCTGCGTCCCCCCGGTTTCCCCTCCTCGTCTCCAGTCAGGTTCTGGACCACCAGGTGTGGAGGATGTGTAACGCGAGAGTCAGGAGGCAGGCGTGGAAACCGAAGCTCCTCAAAACAGCTTTTCTGGGGTCAAATGATCTACTTCACTGGGTCACTTCAAAACCCTAAACCGAGAACCTGATAGCCTCACCTCAATATCCCTCTCTGTCCTCCCCTCTATTCCTCCTGGCTCACCTCAATGTCCGTCGCCCAGTTCTACCCTCCTGCCTCTCTATATCATATCCCTCTGTCCACTTGCAGACCTGCCTGCCTGTCTGTCTGTTGTTCCGTCTAACTGTCTCTCTCTCTCTGCTTGCCTGCCTGTCTGCTGGCCTGTATGTATGTCTGTCTGTCTTTCTGTCTGTCTCTCTGTTTGTCTCCACCTGCCTGCCTGCCTGCCTGTCTCTGTGGTGAGAGCTCCTGCTCTAACCCCAACCCTTCACCTGACTGTGGCCCTGCAGGTTTGCTGTTCCAGCAGTGAGCTTATGACCTGGATGAAAGAGCGCATGCATGCATCTTTGGGATTCCACTCAACCATTAGTTCAATCATTTGTTATTGGTTTCTAAGATGTCAAATGTTGAATAAGTGAACATATGTTATATGTGTAACATGCCTTGACTGTCAAAGGACAACATTTTGTATTCTATTCTATTAATTTATGGCTTTATTGATTTATTAATTAGGTAATTTGTCATAAGCACTAATGGGTATGACACTGTTATAGATGGTGATTAGTGCCCGATGTGTTGTGTTCTGTCCTAATGCTGTGGAGTAGATGTGGTGCAAAATAATATGTTTATTATTCTTCCATTGCACAAAACGTTTGACAAATAACCCATATGTGTCCTAAAGCAAGTTCATATGTTTACACGTACACCCACACACGCACACACAAGTGCATGCATGCATGCACGCATACATACACACGCACACACAAGCCTGTTATCCCCAAAAAGGGTCAGTTGAAGTTAATCTGACAACTCAAATCTTTATTGTGTTTTAAAGCGTACATTGAAAATAAAGTGTTTTAGCATTATGTTCATGCAATTGTTATTTCACCTTTGATCCACCAAATGCAATCTTTATTTTTTCTATAAATTTCCGTTTGTAAGTCCAAGACAGGCAGGAGAATTGTCATAACCTAGAATGTAATGTATGTACATCGTATTATGTTTATCATAACTTAACCAATGATGATCTGAGAGTCAGTGGAATTATAGTCAGGGTAGCAGCTGTTAAAAGGACAAAGTGCCAGCTAAGAACAGAAAAAGTACTATGTCACACAACAGCAAAAGAGACAGTTGAAACCTAAAACCTTCAAGACTTTCGCAAAGCTAACAGTATCTGAATGCTATCTCCAGGGTTCTGGTGGATGATCAATGCAAAGCTGACAAGCAGGACATCAGAACACGGCTGACGAGATGAGCAATATGGATAACCGACATATTCTTCATCATCAAACATTAAACTAGCCTTGAGAAACAAGTGGGTAGAAATTAATTTACATCAAATAGAGGAAATAATTTAATCTGAGCCCCACAGCCCTAGACAGACACCCTCAACCTTCAAGGAAATGCAGGGTTAGGAAACTTTAAAAACACATGACATGTGACGTTTTGACGCGATTTGTTACTGTGGCCGCGGGACAGGGTCTTCCTTGATGGGCATCACCATGATGGCTCTGGAGAGGAGAGCAAAAACAGCGGGCTCGCACAAACACTCAATTCATAGGTGTAAAACACAAGCTGAAGGTGTAAGGCACTATGTAGCTACAGGACTATGGGTGTAGCTACAGGACTATGGGTGTAGCTACAGGACTATGGGTGTAGCTACAGGACTATGGGTGTAGCTACGGGACTATGGGTGTAGCTACAGGACTATTGGTGTAGCTACAGGACTATGGGTGTAGCTACAGGTGCATCAATGTAGACACAGGATTACAGAAACAACTACAGGAGTATCAATGTAGATATAGGTGTATCAATGTCAAGACAGGGATATAGCAGTAGCTAGTATAACAGGCGTATGGGCGCAGATACTTGGATGAACCTCAGGTGGAAAGACGGACCTGCAGGTGTGTGGTTGGAGTAATTACCTATTGAAAACTGATGTCCCAGTGGACTCCTCCCATAGCGCTAAGACTGGGTGAACATGGCAGCATCAGAGCCTGCAACTACACAGGTGATCAGTGATGAGGTTAATATAAATTTAGCATCCCTGAAGAAGGAGGCTGATTGGTCTTCCAGGCTGGCAGTGTGGTGCAGTGATCTTTACCATGCCTCGCGGCCTGAACCATATCATCTGGATGGTCCAGTTGGTCCAGCTGGTCAAGTGGGTCCAGTGGGTCAGGTGTGGCTGAGAGCTCTGTGATACGGGTTCACATTGTGCCAAAACATGATGCTGGACTGTACCCAACAACATTTTCTTATGTTGCAACAAAAGGGTTGCTTGGATTAGGATAACTACTCACCATCAGATAACATGTCCAGCTCATCCTGCTCATCTGACTGAACCAACTCTGTTTAGAGAAACACATTAGGGTACCCAAACACCACAACCAGAACCAACCCAACTGGGACTACTACAACCACACCCATACGAACCCCAACCCAACTAAAACCCAACTAGAACCAACCCAAATAGGACCCAACTAACCTAGAACCCAACTAAAATTCAAACCCACTAGAACATCTGGAACATCTCATCTACAAAATGGGAGTCAGATGGCTGAGAAGTTAGGGAATCGGGCTAGTAATCTGAAGGTTGCCAGTTCGACTCCCGGCCATGCCAAAGGACATTGTGTCCTTAGGCAAGGCACTTCACCCTACTTGCCTCGGGGGAATGTCCCTGTACTTACTGTAAGTCGCTCTGGATAAGAGCGTCTGCTAAATTACTAAATGTAAATGTACCCCAAATAGAACCCAACCCATCTTGACCTAACTCATCTATAACCAAACTAGAACCTAATCTATAAATACATAGAAGATGCGCAGCATACTTTAACATATTTTTCAACCCGAGTAGAACCCAACCCAACTGTAACACCACCAAACTAAGATGAACCCAGCTAGATCCCAACTAGAACCCTATCCAACTAGAATCCAACACATCTATACACACCCCCTACACATAGATCCAACTAATCTAGAACCCAACTAGAACAGAACCCATCATGGACCAACCCAACCAGTACCAATCCAACTGGGAGCAGCACCCTCGTCATTCTTCATGTGTTAATATCATTGCTTCTCGAGCTTTGTAACATTCCTGACACTCACCATCAGATACCATGTCTGTGTCATCCAGATCGTCTGACTTCACCATCTCTGTTCAGGGAAACACACACCTCATAAGAGTACCACCCCCATCAGAACCTCCCTAGGTCTTTGTTTTGTATCCTGTACTTTACCGTCTGAATCTGGAGCAGTCTCCTCAAGGTGGTCATCTTCATCTGTCAAGATAAACAGAGTTGAGACTGTAGCAATCACACTACAAGATCCCCACTAGTCGCCACTATGTCACCACTATCTCACCACTTCTCACCACTATGTCACCACTATGTCACCACTATGTCATCATGTGTCATCATGTGTCATCACTAAGCAGCTGATGAGTTAACAGCCATCCCCTGTTAACTCATTAATGTTGATTAATTAATGAGTTAATCAATCCATTTATTGGGATTGTAAATTAGACAGGATTACACAGATAAGTTGGACTGGTATTTTTGTAAAAGAGAATGGTAAAGTATTCATAACTGTGTAACGATAGAATAGTTGTCCGAATAACCGAAACATTATTTGCATGTGATAGAAGTGCTAAGTCGTCTGACTGGATTACAAACACTTAGTTTGGTTAGCACACCCAGTCAGTAACCCACCTGCGTTTGAGTCTGTGTCCTCTGGTGGCTCCAGGTCTGCTTCAAGTTCAGGGTCTGAAGGAACAAGAGAACGTCACATCTGGCCAGACAGTGAGACAGGACTGGGCGGAGAATAAGTATCACTGCTTTATCATTCACCTCCACTGGTCTGGAGAGACAGTCCGCTAGACTGGCTCCCAATGGCCAATAACCACTTTGTGGTTGGTTAGATAGTTTGATACGGATTTACATTTATGAGGCCAGACCTACCAGATGCCAAACTGTCTCCCTTCTCGCTGGCGTCGTCAGTGTCCGTCTCTATCAGGAAGCAATGAACAGTTACCTATGTACTGTACATGACGTCTTACTGGATAAACGTTATCATATATGGTGTAGCTATGAATTTTCATTATACAACGTCGCGTGGCCGTGGCTATGTTACAGAAAAGTCATACCTTCAGACAGCTTGTCTACACTGGTATCCTCTGATTGGGAATTGCTGTCCTGGTTCTGGTCTGGGACATCTTGGTCTTGACTGTCATTGCTGTCCTGGTCCTGGTCCTGGTCTGGGACATCACTGTCTTGACTATCATTGCTGTCCCTGTCCTGGTCTGACACATCCTTCTCTGGACTTTCATTGCTGTCCTGGTCCTGGTTCTGGTCTGGGACATCACTCTCTTGACTGTCATTGCTGTCCTGGTCCTGGTCCTGGTCTGGGACATCACTCTTTTGACTATCATTGCTGTCCCTGTCCTGGTCTGACACATCCTTCTCTGGACTTTCATTGCTGTCCTGGTCCTGGCTCTGGTCTGGGACATCACTCTCTGGACTTTCATTGCTGTCCTGGTCCTGTTTCTGGTCTGGGACATCACTCTCCTGACTGTCATTGCTGTCCTGGTCCTGGTTCTGGTCTGGGACATCACTCTCCTGACTATCATTGCTGTCCTGGTCCTGGTTCTGGTCTGGGACATCACTCTCCTGACTGTCATTGCTGTCCTGGTCCTGGTTCTGGTCTGGGACATCACTCTCCTGACTATCATTATTGTCCTGGTCCTGGTTCTGGTCTGGGACATCACTCTCCTGACTATCATTATTGTCCTGGTCCTGGTTCTGGTCTGGGACATCACTCTCCTGACTATCATTATTGTCCTGGTCCTGGTTCTGGTCTGGGACATCACTCTCTTCACTAGAATCACTCTGAGCTTCAACAGCAACTTCGCTCTCATCCATGCTGACATCCTTGCTGTCATCCTTGCTGTCCTCCTTGCTGTCCTCCTCACTGTCATCCTTGCTGTCATCCTTGCTGTCATCCTTGCTGTCATCCATGCTGACATCCATGCTGACATCCTTGCTATCCTCCTTGCTGTCCTCCTTGCTGTCATCCATGCTGACATCCTTGCTATCCTCCTTGCTGTCCTCCTTGCTGTCATCCTTGCTGACATCCTTGCTGTCCTCCTTGCTCTCAGAGGAGTCTGCGGCCTGAGAGGACACACTCTTGTCTCCGAGTTTACTTGGCTCCACCTCTGGGACTTGGGTGACCACAGGACCACCCTCCTCTACGCTCTCCACAGACTCAGCCTGTTGCCCTTCATCTCCCCCTGCCTCCTCCTGCTCCCTCACCTCATCCTCATCACTATCTCCATCCGCTGTGTCATCCTGCTCAGCTGCATCTTGGTCTTCATCGCTGTCTTTGCTCCCCTCATCGGTCTCCACTTCCTGTTCCTGGCTGTCTGCTTCGCTCTCACTGTCATCCTCAGAGTCCTGCTGGCTTTCACCCGCCACCGCGGCTTCCAGGGCCTTGTCACTGTCTGTGTCTTGATCTGCCTCAATCTCCTGGTCACTGTCGCTGTTATCTGTCTCCATGTCTGCAGGTAGAAATATAACTTTGAGGAAGCTGTGATGTAGGATGTGTAGTGGAGACGATGCATTCCAGACCACTATCACACTGGCTGCCCCTCTTGCTGTCCCTGTGCTCTCCCTGGTAATGTCCTGGTTACAGCCCATGTAACAGTCCCTACTATTGTTGATGTCCCTACTTCTGCCTGTTACTGACCGTGTTTCCGTCCTTGTTACCAACCCTGTTATTTTCCCGGTTACTTACCCTCTCACTGATTCATCCCAGTTAAGTTCTAACCCCAGTCACAGTAATTCTAACAGTGCCTAGGCCACAGTAGTTGTGGATCAATTTAACGTTATTAATGTGCTTATTTTGGCGTCAACAACCATGGTAAAGTTCTTTTGAGGGCTTGTGGGTGTTTGTGTTTGAATGGGTCATGTGTGTGTATGTATTGTGTGTGCGTGCGTGTTCGTGCTTGTCTGTGCTTGTCTTGTTGTGTGTGTGTGTGTGTCTGTCACAATCACTATCCATCGTTACCTGCATCATCTGGGTCCATCTCTAAGTCCTTGTCGCTGTCTGCATCAGACACACAGGGGCACGCAACATACTGTTACAAGAGTGACATGACAGTGACCAGATTCTGATAGTGCTTTTGTAAAAGGGGATCATTGACCTTTCCCTTGTGAATCAACGTCCTCCTCAACCTCTGACTCTGAAACACAAAAGCAACATCATATCAGCACCTTTACAGAGTGATGGCAGAATCTTGACAGAGTGATGTCAGGATGTGTGATGTCAGCTCCTTTATAGCGATGTAACTCTGTTTACATTTGTATATTAGTGGTGTGTATATAACAGTGGTGTGTACCTACCCTCAGACGAATCATCTGAGTCTGTTTCAGCGGCATCTTCATCTTCAACACTGTCACTGGCAGCAGGATCTGATGGGTGCAACAGAACAAAGTGAGGGTTAGACAGGTGAGGATTAGACAGGTGAGGTCAGACAGGTGAAGAGACAGGCGAGGGTTAGACAGGTCAGGGTTAGACAGGTGTTAGAATGATCTTTCTTTCAGAAAGCAGGCCGGAAGGATGCACAACAATGAAAAGGGTTCACTTAGTTTATTAAGTGAGCTCGGATCATGTGACCATCCACGGCAAAGTGGTCAGCATGGGGCAACGATCTCCCAGACGTCCTTATATACATTAGCTGGACATGTTCAAACATAGAATGTACAGAATCGTTTCCTTATATGGTCTAGCATGGTCAGTACATTGATACAGTAGAACAGGCAAACAGGTGAAAACATCATAACTCATGTAAGTCCGGTTTATACATGTTTCCTCCTCACTGTCTCCCAAGAGTCTGGACATATGTTCATTCCACGGCTATATTCGTTCTGTAAGGGGCCTCACTGCATGACCTCTTGACCTCAGGAAGACACAAGCCTCATGTAAACAGAAACTCTGCCTATCAACAGGTGAGGGTTAGACAGGTGAGGTTAGACAGGTGAGGGTTAGACAGGTGAGGTTAGACAGATGAGGGTTAGACAGGTGAAGAGACAGGTGAGGGTTATACAGGTGAAGAGACAGGTGAGGGTTAGACAGGTGAGGGTTAGACGGATAGACAGGTGAAGGTTAGACAGGTTATGGTTAGACAGGTGAGGGTTAGACAGGTGAAGGGACAGGTGAGGGTTAGACAGATAGACAGGTGAGGGTTAGACAGTTGAGGGTTAGACAGGTGAAGAGACAGGTAAGGGTTGTACAGGTGAGGGTTAGACAGGTGAAGAGACAGGTGAGGGTTAGACAGATGAGGGTTAGACAGATAAACAGGTGAGGGTTAGACAGATAGACAGGTGAGGGTTAGACAGGTGAGGGTTAGACAGTTGAGGGCTAGACAGGTGAAAAGACTGGTGAGGGTTGGATAGGTGTGGGTTAGACAGGTGAGGGTTAGACAGGTGAGGTTAGACAGGTGAGGGTTAGATGGATAGACAGGTGAGGGTTAGACAGGTGAGGGTTGGACAGGTGAAGAGACAGGTGAGGGTTAGACAGGTGAAGAGACAGGTGAGGGATAGACAGTTGAGGGTTAGACAGGTGAAGAGACAGGTAAAGGTTGGACAGGTGAGGGTTAGACAGGTGAGGGTTAGACAGGTGAAGAGACAGGTGAGGGTTAGACAGGTGAGGGTAAGACAGTTAGACAGGTGAGGGTTAGACATATTGACAGGTGAGGGTTAGACAGGAGAGGGTTAGACAGGTTAAGAGACATGTGAAGGTTAGACAGGTGAGGGTTAGACAGGTGAGGGTTAGACAGGTGAGGGTTAGATAGGTGAGGGTTAGACAGATAGACAGGTGAGAGTTAGACAGGTGAGGGTTAGACGGGTGATGGTTAGACAGGTGAGGGTTAGACAGGTGAGGGTTAGACATGTGAGGGTTTGACAGGTGAGGGTTAGACAGGTGAGGGTTAGACAGGTGAGGGTTAGGGCCAGTGTCCAGACCAGGATCCAGTGGATCCAGGATCTGAGCTCCAGTGTGTTCCCACTGAGGAGAGAGCGTATACATTTGCATGCGGCCGCTATAGAGAAAAAGCACTGAACCTAGCCTTTTATCAGAGCGCTTTTATTGTGGCCACTCTGAGCGCTTCTAGTCAAAAATGTTTGAACTCATCTGAAAGACACTGGTGTCATCACTGGCATTCATTTTCAGTTAACTAGATGAGACTAGCTAACAAACCTAGATAGCAAACCTTGCTACATAACGACAGGTCGATAACGCTTTTTAGAGACAGGTTAGGGTTAGACAGGTAAAGAGACAGGTGTAGGTGTACCTCACACAGCCCGTTTCTCGTACCTGTAATATCCATTTCCAGTGGCATCCCATCTGCATCAGCTGAATCTGTGATGGGGGAACAGTGAATGCTTGCTAGTTAGCGTAGCCTAGCATCACCAAGCCATAGACCTCTTCTGTCTTTAGTGAAGCCATAATGGAACTCCATCTAGCATGTCTGATAAAGGCTGTCGACTGTGTGTGTCTGTGTTAACGCAGAAGGATGCAGCTATCACCTGCAGCATCCAGAAGGTCTGGCAGACCGGTCATCTCCAAGCTGTCTCCATCTGAAGTACCAGCACAGGGGGGTCAGGACAACTCAAGACAAGATACCACAGGACAAGATAGGACAGGACAACATAGGACAGGACAAGATACCACAGGACAAGATAGGACAGGACAACATAGGACAGGACAAGATACCACAGGACAACACAAGCCCAAAGCCTCTCTTATCAAGTGTTACAGGCAAAGTTTGGTCACCACGCTTCCAAGACTGATTCAAATGCTTTATCTCAGCAGCTTGGAGTGGTTGGGTTCAGAGCACCTGGGCAATGGTACAGAAACAGACTGATGTCTTAGAGAAGGGGAGAGAGAGGGGCGAGAGATGGCAGACTCACTATTGTACATACTAATATCTATACTAATATCATGTGGATATATCCAGGCTGATGGGGTCTGGGGGATGCAGTACACTTTCATAGAACAACACAGTAACTTCCTGGTGATAGGTGGAACAGATGTTAGGGCCAGCTGACCTTGGACATACTATGTTCTGTATGCCTGCATGGTGTATGGTATATATATGGCATAAATTGTGTTACAATGTTAAAATAAGAGTGGGACACAGATGCACACTATATCTTTCTCTCTCACACACACACACACACACACACACACACACACAACACATACACAAATACATACACAACACAAGTTCTCTCTCTTAAATACGCACACACACGTTCCAGGGAAAATGACCAGGTCCAATGGAAATTAGCTTCAGAATTCTTTCTATTTTCTGTTCTTGTTTCCTTAAGGGTCAGATTTCAGAGATTTGATTTATCGTGTTCCTAAGAATGTATTTCCTCCTTCCTTGACAGTGATAAGGGTTAAGGTCTGTGTGGCTGATATGCAGGAAGGTGGAAAGGTGGCAGACAGATAGATAAGCAGACAAGCAGGCAACCAGGCCCCAAAAAACTGGTGGGCAAGTAGAAAATCAGACAGAGAGATAGAAAGGCAGACAGACAGACAGACATGCAGATAGATAGGCAGACAGACAGACAGACAGACAGACAGACAGACAGGCAGGCAGGCAGGCTGGCAGGCAGACATATGTTGTACCTGTCCCCTGGTCTGCAAAGTCATCTCCACCAGTTGGTCCTGTACAGAGCAGTGTGTTAGTTACTTTCACATCTGATACTAGTGCTAATGGACAGCAGCATTGTGTACATGGTGATTTTCAGTGAGGTAAAAACGTAAGGGCTAAGGTTTTATTGTATTTGGGACTGTAGAGCCATGCAGTTTGTATGGATAACTATAGCAGAGAGGTAGACCAAACCTTCAGCATTTCCTCCTACTGCAAGGCCAGTTGGGTTTGCACTATCAACGGCACCTGACAAGAAACCACAGAAGTTTTAGTTAGCTGGGTATATTCTTAAACCAACTAAATAATCTCAGAACATATCCTGGAAAGTGATCCATGAATAATAGAATATTTGGCATTTCCTGGACATGTTGACAGTTCCAGAGCAGTTTGTCATGATGTGTGATACTCACCATTCAGGTACTCCAGCAAGGCTGCAGCTCTCTCTGCAACACAGAGGAACGTCAGAAGTCTAGAATACTTCTAGAATGCTAACTACTTTTAGAACAGTAGCCAGTTCTTTATCTACAATATCAGTGATTTTAGAATGTTACTGGTACTTGGTATCAGTATATTGCCACAGTGTGTCCTCGAGTCAGTTGTATAGTGACTAAGGAGTTAAATTGGTAGCGTGTGCTGATCTGTGGGCAACTGTGAAGCCCTCCGTGACGTGGATCGTAAAAAGGGCTACACAAACACAACTTGACTTGATTTGATATGTGTTTTGCTAGTTGTGCTGATTGTGCTGAATGGGAAGATGAGCACATGTCCACTTTACCATCGTTGTCTTTTTCACCTGTGGGAGAGACGCAGAGCATGGCTGGTGAGCAGGAGGGGAACACAGGGCTATTGTCCCTGGCAGAGGAAGCTGGCGTCTCATTACGCCGCCTTTGTGGCCAGCAAGACGACTCCCATTGTCATGGAGACCAGCTCACCAGTTATATAGCATTTTAACATGAATTCTAATCTAGAAATGTAGGATGATTTCAAAAATTGGAATACCAGTACATTATACACATTATAGAAATATACATCTTGTATAACCGTCTCTTATATTGTGGGGGAAAAAACTATGTCTCACACTGTACCAAACATTCAGATATTAGTGAGATTCCTGTGTGGGTAAAATGTCTGCTTACCAGTGATGGGGAAGGTGAAGGACACAGTAACCAATGCCCAGAGCAGGGGTAAAAACACAGTTCTGGGAGGACACACAATCATTCAGACCACAGTCTTAGAGCCCTAACCCAACTTATCCAAATAGTTACTGGATCTTTAAAATGTCCCACCTTAACAAGGCCCACACATGCTAGAGAGGAGCTCTGCTCTGTACTGAGCACTGAGAGACTTCATCCAGAATCAGCTTCTCACGCGATGGCCCTGTGACCCCTAGGACTAGATACACTAACCTTAACACTAACCCTAACCCTAAATATATACATTCTAACCCTAGATAGATACACCCTAACGTTATCCATCCATCTCAAGTAATACAGAACATGCTAGGAAAGAGCGCAATAAAGAGTAAAACCTGTAACAAACATGTCTGTGTACATACATATCTTGTGTGGCATTTAAATATGCAGTCAATGTGCAGTTCCTCTCACTGTAACTAACAATCTAGAATCTACGGTTTTATGAGAAACATGAATATGTGAATCTGTTCAGCGTGTTTATGCAAAGAGAAAATCTCATCTTACCGTGACAGCATTGTGTCAGGTTATGAAGCGCGGTGACACTCAGTCTGTCTGGTGTCCTGTGGGTCTGAAGTCAGGCTGGAGGAACAGCAAGGGTTTAAATAGCTTCAACCCTCCCTCTACTGGGTAGGCAGAGTCACTCTTGGGTGGAGGGGGGCAGAGCCACAGGGGGGGGGGGGGGGGGGCAGGGAACTGCTCCTCCACAACTATATGACCACAATCTGGACAGAACTCTATATCAGCACGAACGCTAACGTAGTAAACCATCAACAACTTACAACTTCACCACCATTCTCATATTACAACAGTGTGACAGGTTTGCTGTTCGGTAGCTGGAATGTTCTTGAGGATAATCAGGAAGTTCGAACCAGCTATGTGGTTGTGCAGGAACCCCAGTGTTTGATTCCAGGAAGTGATTCACACAATGATTCTCCAGCACACAAAAAAAACACACAAAGGGGACGTCTGTACACACCTGCGCACAGGGCATCGGATTCAAGGCTGAATGACAAAGGCAGCAGTTGAACAGTGACCTAAGCACGCCTTGTGAAGTCAAACCCTGCTTGTTCACTGAAGTTGATGAGTCTAGGACCCAGCTAGCATGGGGACTTGTGCACGAAGTGTACAAAGCCACCTGTAAGCTCTGGTCACGTGGAGCGGGTGTGACTCAGGAGAGGCTTGGTGACACAGCTCAGTCTGTTGGAGGGTGGTGAAGTCAAAAATAATCTTTAACAAATCACAGTAACCCAAACCCTTTGTGGCATCATGTCAAAATCAACAGTCGCTTATGATGATTCATCGTTTTGCATTTTGATGTTTCTTGAACAACTGGCTCAACGAGTTCCTGCCTTAGCTTATCCCGTAACCTTGCTACTGACACCAACTCCAGGGCTAACCCACAGCCTGCAAGCTAATACCTATACAGACTTATTATTTAGTAAGCTAAAAATATTAAGAATCTCCTTATTCCCGTACTACCGTACTACAACTGTTGAGACAACAGTACAAAAGTGGATCATTCCAAACCTGTCTGCGCCAGTTTAAGGTGCAATAATATGACAAAGTAGTGTGTCCCAAAATAGTAACATTAACCTTAAACAGTATATATTTTGTAAGGGCAGTTGCAGTATCTACTAAATGTCAAAAGTGTGTGGTTCAGGACAGAACCATACTTACTCCAGGGTTGGGGTCGCCCCAGAAGCTAAACAGAGCTCATACAACAAATCTTTCCACAGCAACACAGAGCAAGCTCAAATCCGTCTTGTTCCAGGTTCTGGAAACCCCCGTTGTCTTCAGAACAGTGACGCTGTAACTAAGAGCCTGGAAGTTCACCCTGACTCTCTCCCACTCACACTTCATCTGGGTAGGACTCTGAAAGGCCCGCCTGGCATTATCAAACCAGATACATTCATATCAAATGTCAATCTCATTAGTGTAGAAACAGGAATCTGGAGAGTTCCAGGATGGAGCTGTGCTACCTTGTGGGGTCTGTTTGTTTGAGCGGTAATGTAAGCAGCGTTACCTTGGGAGAACATTGGGGGGGCATAAGAGGTTTCTCTCAGACGGACTGCTTCCCTCCTATCGCGCTGGATGAGGTTAAAGGTCACTGTGATGGGATGAAGCGTTAACGTTGTACAGATTGTTTAAAGGTTGAAAGGCTGTGGGTGTAATGACGATTAAAAAACAGCTCGACGCATTCATGGTTGGGGTGTCTTAATGCCACATCTTTCACGTCTCAAGATTTTCAATTGGGACTCTTTGAAAACCAATACTAAATAACATAAATCTCATTGAGTCCAAAATATAGCCTTACCTGTTTGCCAAAACTTGATAGCTTAAACCCACTGACCCGTTTCAGTGGGAGATCCCCAAACCAGAGATTTAGATAGAGATCAGCATTTGATCTTTGCCTTCGTAGCGGGCCCCAAGCTGGCCTCGTTGTGTGTGTGCAGTGGAACAGTGAGGGGGGTTTAGAGGGTGTGAAAATGGAGGTTCAGGTACTTTCTGCAAACCTTCTCACACTCTGACGTCAGGATAACGTCCCACTGAACTTGAAATGCTTCCAGGTTAGTTTTAAAGGTATAATAGGTTTTTAAAAGTCGTATTAGTTCACACAACATGAACATACGAACACACAATATAAGAGTTATTTTACAACACAGACATCTCAGTGTAAGTGGAAAGTACATTAAAAAATTGGCCCGTTGCTTTCCAGCCAGTTATGTTCCAGCATTCCTGTTCCAGCCAATCATCTTCGGCGAGGAAGGTCTTCCTCCTTGGTTTGTTTTGGGAAACCAGCATTCCCATATTAATATTTATTTCCCACCCACGCGAACCACTCATCCAAAAAAACTTCACTACACTTGCATCCTGAGCAATACACCAGACAATTTAAATATCAGTCAGTGCCCGATTCTCAAAATAATCGAGCAACAGACTATGATACCTCCCTTTATAGTTAGATATCTGTTAAGGCATTAATGTTGATGTTATATTGTCAGTTCTTTGTTGCACTTTTAGCAAATACACTAAGTTGACCCCCACACAGTTTTGACAGTATTTGTAAATAAAGTTTTAGCTTAGAGCAGCTGTGAGTTTCATCATGAAGTTGGAGTCTGGGGCAGTTCCAGAGTTAGCTAATTTTAACCCTGCTTCTGAAGTGTGGCCAAGTCCTGCTGTCTGAGGTAATTGCAGAACGTAGGCCAACACTGTCCTTGCTATATGGGCTAGCGGCAGTGTTAGCTAACTCTATAACCTGGGCGAGTGGTTGTAAGTAGCTAGTAAGAATGTAGCTTCCAACTTTGTCAACAGCCACACAGAACATTGTGCTTCTGATCAGCAGAGCGCATCGTCGCTGCACGTTTCAATGCCCCATAACCACAGCTGTGTGAGGAGAGAGGACTGCTGCTCATTGGTCAGAGAGGACCCGCCTCCCCACGGCCTTGCTTGCCATAAACCATCATTCTGTGTTGCTCTACTGAGATCAGACGTTTCCATGCCAACATGACAACAGAAGGATGGAGTGAGGAGTGCATGTTTACCTCCCTTTTCTCACCATGTTCCCTTCTCACTTCTCACTAACCCTAACCCTGCTGTTAAGCTCAGGGCTAGGGTCAGGGGCTGGGTTAGGTGTGGGACAAGGTCTGAACACCAAATTGGTGTCCAGTGTGTACGGCCACAAGAACCTCCACATCATATAATAGGTTTAAATGAAGGGCTGATATAGGCGTGGGGTTAGGGTTAGGGCTGAGGTAGGGGTGGGGTTAGGGCTGAGGTAGGGGTGGGGTTAGGGCTGAGGTAGGGGTGGGGTTAGGGCTGAGGTAAGGGTGGGGTTAGGGGTCTAGGAGGGTGTTGGGTTAAGGTTAGGCAGGGGGGTGGGGTCAGAGCTGGGGTCAGGGAACAGTGTCTAGTGGCTGGGTTTGAGTTGGCATTAGGGCTGATGTACTACCTGATTGAATTGTGGGTCCTGGGATGCTTCATGTCTGTAGTTGATCATAAGGACACAGCAGGGACACCATGGAGGAACAGCCCACCTTCCAGACAGGTGGAACAACTCCCCCAGCTCCATGGTGTCTGTACTGGGGTTGTATGAGGACAGAGGCTGGAGGACAGAGCAGGATAAATCTAGATGACTCATGACTCAGTCCAGATGCCCGGCCAAACTCTCTCCATTGATCTGGGCTGTGTTCTTCTCAGGAGGAAGGGAAAGCATGCAAACTGCTGCTAATGAGCCTGGAGAGCAGGGGCGAACCGGCCCGGAACTTGGAGTGTGAGAGGCCAGGAGGCCGGGGGGGTGTTGGAGGCCAGCGTGTTAGAGGCTGGTGAGGCGAGGGTCTTTGAGGGAGGAGAGGCTGGGGTCTTCGAGGCTACAGAGGCTAGGGAGGCTGAGGCTTGAGAGGCTGGGGTATCCAGGGAGGAGAGGCCAACAAAGGCCTTTACTTCGGGACATGATTCTAAAGGCATACTTATGCCCCTTTTAAAATGTAGCTCAAGATTGTGAGCAGATAGTATAGGTGCTCTGGGCTTCTCCTCTCAGGTCACCCATGCCTCCAGCAGATGGGAGTGAGAGAGAGGACGTTAGCCCTAACCCTAACCCTGGATACTGCTGCTTCACAGGGACTGGCGGGGAACGCGACACCCGGACTTAGTCAACCATAAAAGGTCATTGAATCTAGAGGATTCAGGCTAAGCGTTATTTTGTTCTGACTCCTTGTGTGTGTGTGTGTGTTTGTGTGTGTAAGAGCATGGCTTATGGGTAAGTCATCCTTTTAGCTTTTTAACCTTCTATTGAAATAGAGCAGCCATGTTCCTGGGAAGGGGCACATGTGTCCAGGGAGGGTACCCCAGCCTTAGACCCTCTCCATCACCCAGACTGGGCCTATATCTGACACCTGCCTGGGTCAATAACACCTGGTTTCTGATCCACCTACAGCTCTGTAACTCTCGGGTTCTCATCCGCCTGCAACTGCTTCCTGCAATTTATAGATCTTAATCTCATTTTTCTCATTTTGTTTAGGAGTCGATTTAAAACGAGTAGGCCAGGTGTAACTTTGCTGAGAGAAGTTTATTCAGGAAGTTAAGACAGAGAGGTTAATATATTCACATGTTTGGATATTCATCACAAAATGTTTATACATTTGTTAAATACGGTGTGTATAAAAATGACCATTAGAAATAAAAAGAGACACTTTTGATTTGAACACTGACTGTGTCTCAAGACAAGAGTGATGTTATAGAGACTAGCCACTACAAGCTATAACACGGGTGAGTACGCGTCTTCAGAGGGACAGCACCAGTATCGCCAGTCTGACATTCTGACATTTGTTTAGCGTTTGCCTGTAAAGGATGAAGAAAAATAGATCATCAATTCAAGATTTGTATTGTATCCATAATAACTAAAGCTGTTTGTCTCTAGTTCTAGTTGCCAATGTGTAGCTAGCCTTTAATCCCACAGCGCCACCCGCTGGTTAATGGCTGTTATAGCAGGAGGGTGTCCCCCAGATCAGTGCCTTCTGTGGTTGTAGTTATAGACAGCCAAGCAGCCTGCAGCCCTGCAACCCTGCAGCCCTGCAGGGGCAAAACATGAATGTGACAGTGTAGCTAGTCAACATGGTGGCACTGCCACGCTGACCAGGCTGGTTTGGGTCCGAGATAGCAGACTGGTGTTATACCAGGGGTCTAGATTACTGGCATTGTGGCTGTCGATATTACTGGTATTATTTCAGGGAGTCGATATTACTGGTATTATTTCATGGGTCTGTTTTACTGTTATTATGGTTGAGTGTCTTTACTGGCATTACACAAAGGGTCTATATGACTGGTATTGTAGTATGGCTGGGCGTCTATATTACTGGTGTTATGGCTGGGTGCTATAAAATCAGTTACAGGTCTTTAGTATTCTGGCGTGAAAAATCCTTTATTACATTTTGTGTTTTAATAGCAGATTTGTTTACTTGATCTGTCTGGAATGGGTTAGGTCAGGGTTATGTTGTCTGTAAAGGCTCCTTTTCCTAACATACAGAATCTCCCCAGATTTGTCTGTATCTTTTAGGACTTACGAGATAAGGATTGTTTTAGGATGAGACCAGCTAATGTGAAAGACATCAGTCTCCGTGTGTCTGTGAGAGCTCAGATCTGGCGGCCGGAGGGCCTACGGGATCTCCTCCTGGTGGACTGGGGCTTGCTCCGAGTTCCAACTGTCTTTTGGGATTTGGAAGCGCGTGGGATGATTCGTTTTCTCGCACCTTCATCCGAGTCGGAATCGTCGTCTTCTGAAAAATACGTTTGGGGAAACTGTAACGTCGGATAGGTTTCAAGTGTGAGATGTGTGTGCAGACGTGTGTGTGTATGTGTTTGTTTGTTTGTGTGTGTTTGTGTGTATGTGTGTGAGTGTGGATTGCATGAACGGAGTTCCTCTTACCATCGTCGTCCTCGACACTGTTGGCAGCAGCGCCTGGTGGGGAAGAGAACAACCACAGGTCAGAGGTCACAGTGTCAGGGTCACATGCTCTCTCTCACAAATCCAACCAGCTTGTGTTTATTGGAGAAAGTGAATTGAGACGCTCTCTCAAACATCCAACTAGGTTGTGTTTCAGCGCAGTTTCCTCAATAGACTAGAATAGAACTTTATTGTCCATCCTGGATGAACATTTGTATTAGTATCACTTTCCATTATCAAATATCACACACACAAACTTACATTCTCCATTGATTAAATACATTCTACAGTCATTCTATACATCCTGCTAAATCCTTAAAGGTTATTAATACATTCACAACCAACATGTTCCACTGCACTAGATGAATGAGTAAATATTCTGAGACATCTGAAGTCACTTACCAGCACCATTCACTACATTTGGCTTGGGAGCTGAAGGAAGGCAAGATAAACATGTTAGCCTGGTTTTAGCCTATAAATGTCCAGCATGTGATGTATGTCAACATGTCCTGGATGTGATGCATGTATATTCATCCTGTATGTGATGAAGGTTGGTAGAGTTGGGCAAGCTACTTGGAAAGTGTAGTGAGCTATACCAGTTACTCTACATTAAATGAAGCTTCACTACACTGAAGGTCCCCCAGAGAAAAGTAGCTAGCTAAGCTACAGCAACATAGCAAAAGTAATTTACTGCATCAAAGCCAAATTCCAAGTCCATGCTATCTCAGTTATCATTAAAATGATCAGTCAAACAAATGGGTAATCGAAACCCGTACAGTTTATAAAACATTAAGCTCTGCTTTTTGTTCTCACTGCTCCCAAACCAATTTGAAAACATAAGGCTCTAAATTGAGGTATAGTACATATGTTATATCTGTATATGTATAATATACTATGCAGCTGCGGTGTACCAAAACTCAGTGTACGGCAGAGGCTTCACCAACTAATCCTTAACAAAAATGTATTATACTCCGCTGCGCGGAGTATAATAAATGCGAAATGTTTGGTGAAATTAGGCTTGTGTGGATGCTACTGCAATGACCAATAACCAATAACTTCACCAATAAATGAGCTTCTCTACTGAACAGCCATTTGACCCAGAAAACAACAACTCTACCGCTATGCTCCTGAGGAATGTAGTTAAACTAGTAACACGGTGCTTGTAGCGACGCTACCGCCCCACATACTGAATGTACAGTATGTCTGTGTTGTGTCGCTCTGCCAGAGGCATGTTTACAAGTGAGGTCGGACAACAGATACTCACCCTCAGGAGCGGCTTCTGCGCTGGTGCTGCTGGCATCTGAAACACGCAGTCAGTTAGGGTCAAGGGTCAGGGTCATGGTTACGGTTAGGGCACCATGCTGGCAATGCTACTGGACTTATAATGACACTCTTCTGAGCATGTGGAAGGTAACTGGCTGCTTACCCTCTGCTGCCCGATTGTCATACAGAGGTTCATCTGCAGAAAGACAGATAAGGTCGTTAGCAGCACAACCCCAGGAGTTCATTTACGTTTGTGTCAGAGGCCAACCTCACAGTGTGAGGAAGCTGAGTCACTTGTTCAAGACTGCAGAGGCACGAATGCAGGGTAACTCTGTCATGTGTCTCTGCAACGGACCCTTCTGGCCATGCTACCTGTCATGATGATCTAACCCTAACATGCCTGACAGGCAAACTGTCTACTGCTGACACAACTGTGGACTGCCGCTAGGAGGCAGGCTAGGACAGGGCTGAATTTTCCCCCGTTGTTGCTGCCTCTGATCCCCTGTCTGCTGCCTCTGATCCTCCAGCTTCACTGACTTCAGGGAGATGGGGCCAGAGTTAGAGAGGAGCTGAGCTCAGAAGGACGCAGATTTAGAGAGGAGCTGAGCTCAGAAGGACGCAGAGTTAGAGAGGAGCTGAGCTCAGAAGGACGCAGAGTTAGAGAGGAGCTGAGCTCAGAAGGACGCAGAGTTAGAGAGGAGCTGAGCTCAGAAGGACGCAGAGTTAGAGAGGAGCTGAGCTCACCGTTGGGATGGTCCGGGGAGACGGCGTTCATGCTTTCTGTGGACACAACAGGAAGAACCGGTTAAGGCTTCACATGGCTGTTCAGACGCACACGTGTTCAGGAATTGGTCATCTAGCTAGTTTGTGGAGGTAGCTGATAGGTTGAGTAACTGGTTAGTGTAAGTAGCTGACAGGTTGACTAGCTGGTTGGTGGTGGTAGCAGGTTGACTAGCTGGTTAGAGCACAGCAGTTAGGATTAGGGTTAGCTAGACAGATAGAAGCTAACCCAGGATAGGTAACAGTTAGCTAGGTAGTTTAAGTTAACAATCCATGAAGGGTTAGCTGGTTAGCTGGTTAGCTGGTTAGCTGGTTAGCTGGTTAGCGGAGACTAACCCAGAACGCAGACTCACCAGTGGGAGCTTCGTCAGAGGTGGAGTCCTTGTCTGTTGGTGACAGAACACAGTTCATCATTACTGGCCTGATAGGACTTTAATTACATCAATATCAATACATCAGATTGTGGACTAATGGTTACCTGTGGACATGGCTTGGATACCCCCATCTAAAACATGACACAAACACACACACACATTGTGAACAATGACATAACACTTATGATTGTAAGTTGAATATAATTCCAGGCAGTAATATCTAAAGTCCAACAACAATGCTAGTAACTGAGCAGCTGTTGATAAAGTTACTTGTAAATCTATAATAATGACATTGTAGAGGTAGCTGTTAATCTCACCGTTCGTATCTAGTTCAGCTTCCACTAGCAGAACTACTAGCGAGAGGAAAATCAGAATATTCCTGGAACACAGTCAGGTAGTAAAATTATTCTTACTGCTCTTAATAACACATCTTAGAGATTTTGTCACACTCTGCCCCTGCCTCAGTCTCAGAAAGGCCAGTTGTGTCTGTACCTGTCTGTCTATCTGTCTGTCTGTCCATACCTGTACTTGGTGGTAAAATATTGCTGTACCTATACCTGTACTTGGTGGTAACATATTCCTATACCTGTACCTGGTGGTAACATATTCCTGTACCTATATCTGTACCTATACCTGTACCTATATCTGTACCTGGTGGTAACATATTCCTGTACTTGGTAATAATAGACTCCTGGACCTGAGAGAAAGGAGAGGCTCCTACCTGGACGGCATGCTGAGGTGGGTCTGGCGTACAGTACAGCGTAGATATTGCACTTCGACTGGTCCTCAGTGCCAGCCAGCTGGGGGAACTTTTATAGCACTTCAAATGTCATGTGGGGGCTGGGACTTGAAGAGGAGGGGCTGGTTGAGCTGGGGGGACGAGGGGATGGGACTGGGTGGGGTGGAGGGTGAGTCAGGTAAGAAGAGGGTAGGGCTGGAGGGGGGAGGGGGGAGGGCTGGGTATGATGAGGGTGGGCTGGGTAGGAGACTAGAGCTGGGAGTTGATAAAGAGGGCGGGGAAGTGGTACGAGAGGAGAAACACAGATATCCTGTTCCTGTGATATGAAGGATGTCATGCAAGGATGGTCATAGCCTATGCAGGCTGTTCTCCAGAGGGTGTATCTGGTCATCGCTAAAGACTATTGCAGACGACTCAAGACAACAGACAGGAACGCACGCACAATGTTTCACCTTGTAAACACACATACTTTGCTCACACACACTTTCCCTTGTACCACACACACAGGTGAGGCACCGGGGAATTCCCTTAGCGGCACGGTTGAGACAACAAAGGCACAACCTGACATGGTCAAACGAAACACTCTGATATTGTTCGAACAACCTGGTGAAATGTTAAAAGGATCTGGTTCATTCAAACATAATGCTTGGAATCTAGATTCCACGATGGACTTGATACTCTTCCATGATTGCATCAGACATTAACCAAACTCCTGACTTGGCTCTGGAACCCCATTGTTCCTCCTGAGTATTCATTTTCAAACGTTCCTATCCATCAGATGGATAGATTCAGTATTCCTAGAGTCTACTCCTAACCCTGTCAGAATTCCCCTGTTGGTCATGCCTGTGTGTGTCTGTTTCGGTTTGCCTACGTGTGTGAGTGTGTCTATGTGTGTCTATGTGTGTGTGTGTGTGTGTGTGTGTGTGTGTGTGTGTGTGTGTGTGTGTGTGTGTGTGTGTGTGTGTGTGTGTGTGTGTGTGTTTCTACATGTGTGTGTGTGTTTGTGTGTATGTGTGTGTGTGTCTCAATGTGTGTGTGAGAGAGTGTCTTTGTCTGTGTGAACTCATTGCCCCAATCTGAAGGCATAACATGAATGAAAACTAGATTGATCTGAAGATAGATGTTTCTACATGTGTGTGTGTGTGTTTGTGTGTATGTGTGTGTGTGTCTCAATGTGTGTGTGAGAGAGTGTCTTTGTCTGTGTGAACTCATTGCCCCAATCTGAAGACATAACATGAATGAAAACTAGATTGATCTGAAGATAACATTAAGCTGTTAGAGTTAGTTCATTACTCTGTTAATCCCAGCCACAACATTCCTGTCCTTTCCCTTAACCATGACATTTATAGTCCAGGGCTTTGCCGGACATTCTGAGCTTTGTACACTCAGTCAATATACCGTTTACCCAGTCTGGAATATACTCTAAACCCAGTCTGAAATATTACACTGTTTACCCATTCTGAAATGTACTGTATAGCTTGTCTGGAATATACTGTATACTGTACACCAGCCTGTATAGGCAAGCTATAGCATACTGTACAGGACATACTGTAGCAGGGCAGTAACACTGGACTGCTGTCTTTCTCCTTGCAGGACTAAATGCCTCGTAAGACTCCCCTGATCCTCGACTGAAACTCAATCATCTGGCTTCTTTGCGTTTTATCAGACGGAACAAATGCCAATGGAAATGAATTGGCCGTCTTCAGACAAGACAGGAAGTTTTAGCTTTCCTGTGTTTGTATGGCGCACGTCTCCGGAGCAGTGTCTGGGCTCCAGCAGCCATAATGGGAGAGAGCAGAGTTACCTCTCACACGCCTCGGCCTCTGGTATTCTGGTGCCGCTCAGCCCGCTATCAAAGGGGCTCTCTGTCTGCCTCCTAAAAGGATTTCTCTCTGTAAGTGTAAAAGGATAATTACCGCTCCTCTCCCCCATTATGGAGCCCCTGAGTGGGACGTTTTACTCTTTTCAAGGCAAACAGTCGCATGGAAAGTCTTTGAAAGCTGGTAAGGTCAGATTTACATGTTTATAGAGAAGCCTGTGAGTGCACTACTGCTCTGTTCCATTAGTGCAAAACTTCAACCTACAGTCCTACCCCACGCTCATTACCCCACCCACACTCCTACTTCACCGTCACTTTATTACCCTTCTTTCAGGTTTAATATCCCACCTTTAGCTTTACTACCTCAACCTACAGTATTACCCACCCTTCAGCTTTACTACCTCACCTAAAGTCCCACTCCACCCTTATTACCCCACCATTCAGCTTTATTACCCCACCTTCAGCTTTATGACTCTGTCTTTCTGTTCGATTATCCTACTGTTCTACCTCACCCTACAATTCCACCTCGTCCTTCAGTTCTCCCTCACCCTATAATTCTACTTAACCCCCTACCTCAACCTACAGTTCTACCTCAAGCTACTGCTATATCATACCCTGTTATGTCTCACCCGTGAACCCTGCCTCACCCTACAGTTCTAACTCACCTTAACCGACAAGAGTCTGGTCAGGAGTCAGGACAAGAGTCAGGAGTCAGAACGAGTCAGAACAAGAGTCAGGAAAGGAGTCAGGAGCGGAGTCAGGACACGGGTCAGGAGAGGAGTCATGAGAGGAGTCAAGACACGAGTCAGGAGAGGAGTCAGGAGAGGAGTCAGGACACAAGTCAGGAGAGGACTCAGGAGAGGAGTCAGGAGAGGAGTCAGGACACGGGTCAGGAGAGGAGTCAGGAGAGGAGTCAGGAGAGGAGTCAGGAGAGAGGACACAAGTCTGCATAGGGGACAGGAGTCAGGACAGCACGCATGGCAGCGTATCAGTTACATCTGATTGGCTGCAGTAATCTGATGTGATGACACCAGTGCTGTGAGGAGGCTGAGTGGCCCGTTCTTGTGTAGACCTGCACACACCGCTGCCAGGTCGGCAATATCCATGCTCTCCATCATCATGAAGAATTACAGCACATGACCAGCACATACCAGAAAGGATTTATGGAAAGTATTGATGACTTGAATGATATAAAGTGTCATGCATAAACCTGCTGCTCTCCATTATCTGACAGATATCCATGACCTGCAGGAAGAGTGTCCTTCAGGCTTATTGTTCATCTCCTAATATGAATCTTTAGTTCATTCAAGACTAATACATCATTGTAGAGCGACAACTTCACTAAATGATGTAGGAATTAGACCCAAGACTATACTAAACAGTCAAAAACAAGGATACGCCAAAATATGGATATAGGTTTGTGTCCATTTGTCTTTCACCAACAGTTACCATGTGGTAAGGTAATGAAAGTTATGCCATTGTTTGCCCAGTTAAATCACAGTAGCCTGTCCTGTACAAAGACACATCTTGCATTCTCTTTGCTCAGGAGACGAGTCTGGGTCAGCCCGTGAAAGCAGCTGAAGTCAGCCCTCTACATAACCCAACGCTGTGAGCTCCTCTGGTGGTGTGGAGGACACACACCGGAACTTTCCTGAGTTTCGCTGCTTCCTTTAAACTGACTTGAGAGTGAACTATCACCATATATCTATCTCAGAGATCCCAGATGTGTCCCATGAGAAAGATGGATATCTGAGTGATGATCACCTGTCTGCCTCTCTTCCACTCCATGAAGAGCAGAAGTACACTCGGGTATCCAGAAGGGTTCCTGCAAAACTGTTTGTATAAAAATACATTTAAAAAGGGGGTGGCTAATTACACATAAAAAATGAAGATATCATGCTTGTTCATGCTTTTTCTCCTGAAAGCTAAAATCTGTAATTATTTTGGGGATTTTTTTCACCAGATGCAATTATTGAAAAGAGCCGCTAGATGTCACCCTGGGTCCACAACTAAAAAGTAAGAATATCTCAGATGGGTTTTCAAAGTAAGGGACAGTAAAATATGTGTGCATGTGTGTGCCCTAACCTAGTAATGCTGGCTCGTTGCTTTTTAGGATGATCTGAATACAGCCATTCTGATAACAAATGGGCAGAAAAGATAAAACAACCAATGTGCACCACACAGTTTCTCCAGTAGAAACACGGTGGGTGGAAATGCTCATGAACATTTGTGCTTCTTACCACTTGGTTCACCTTTTCTGATAAACATGAAATGTGTGAAAGTTTTCCAGTTATTTTTCACTTAATCTGCGTCAGGGCAGTACATGTACTTAAACTTCAGTTTAAGTACAAAACATAAACACAAAACCAATTCCCTTTCACATTTCACAGCTTTTCATTTTATTGTGTCCACCCATCTTTCTACATTTTACATATGAGATTGAAACAGGCTGAAATAAATAGTAGGACATGGAGAATAACAAAATGACAGCCAAATCAATAATAATAAAACATAATATTTAAAGCTGTTTGAGCAATGTCATTAGACTATCAGAACGTTGCATAAAAACCACCTTGTGTTTACTTTTTGTCATGCCACTGACCAATACCCATGACAGTTAAACTTCCAGCTGTAATATTTAATCAGCAGTTAATATTTTATCCTCAGTCCCCAACATGGATATTTTGTTGTGGGGAGCCAATGCATCCTCTTACCAGCTTCTTTCCCTCAGGGGTTCCTCGAAAGAATTCAAGATAAGATGAGAACACATACTTATTCATCACCTTCACCTTTCCAAATATATCAATCTCTGTCTCCTGATCATGGTCTACCCCGCTCATTATCTCTTTGGACCTGGTGTAAAGAGAGTTTTCTTTTGCAACCACCTCATTCAACCATACCAGCTTTTCTTGCTTTACAATCTCCTTAGACTGGTCCACGACGCAGCCGTAAAATCCTCGCCTTTGGTTCTCGTGTGAGGGGTCCTCTGATGCCATGGGGTGCTCTGTCCCGACAAAAGCCGTGCAGAGGGTGTCGTCAGAGCCTTGGGACCGGCCGACTTCGCAGGCAATAACACTCATGAGGAAAAGCGAGAACGTTCTGAAGTTGTGCACAGAGGCAGAGAACACTGCAGCCATGAAGTAGCGACCCCAGTTCTCACAGTTGTGGAAACAATTCACGAGCTGAAAGGTTTGGCGGCAGAAATGGTTGAATTCTGATGGAATGAGTCCCTGTGTCAACTCTTGGAGGGAATAGTACTTCTTCTGGTTTCTGTAAGTGACTGTAAACTTCAAAATGTCTTGCAGATTGTTAGGATTCATGTACTTGCCAACAAGAAACACACGGAAGGTTTTCCTCTGCACCTGGTAAATGCAGTCATTCAGAACATAGTATAATTCAAATTCTGCATCTTCCCTGGCATTGTATCGAATCTCCACTGCTAAGTCTAGGATTGTGGCAATGTGTTTTATTGGAATCTTTTGATCTGGCTCCTTGTCCAAAAGCCAAACTGCCGTAAAGTTGGGGCGATTTTCATTTGGGATATAATCAGGAGCACGCCTTTTTTCATGCTGTTCAAAAAACAGACTCCAAGTCAGGCCTTCAAGACAGTCAATGGATGTGTACTTTTTGCGCAGGTCCTTAGGGACAAACATTTGAGGGTGGGTTGGCCATTCTAGAGTCTCGATATACAAAGCATGTCCTTGGTAATTTGGAATGGCCTGTCCTTCTGTCCCAATCTCCACTTTGGTTAACAAGCCACCTCTTTGGTCAAGTTGAGCAATCACTTTTTCCCTAGTGTCTTTGGTCCTCCAGACTCCCTCATGTTCGGTCACTATCTCCCCGTATGGGTTCACAGAGATTTTGGCACTGCTCAAGTGTAACGTGGTCTCCACATGAAGGGACCTTAGTGTTTGCAGCAGCAGCTTTGCAAAGGATAGGTCTTTTCCAAGCTCACAACCAACCAGGCTTAATGTGCGCAGGTGAGTGTTTCCTATTGCCATTGCTGCAACAACTTGAGCAAGCTCTTCTGGCTCATAACCTCCTAGTTGAGTCCTTCCTTCAATGCCTATACTGCCATGCCCAACCAATGTCACAATGCCATATCTAGTTATACCGGTCTCAGAGCCCTTAAGGACATGCAGTGCCCCTTTGTCATAACTCAGAAGAGTGGATCTAGTAGGACACCTCTCAAACAGGAATAATGCTGAGTCAATTACTTCTGGTTTGTTCTCCATGATCACAATATGTTGGTGGTCATAGCTGTTTGCACTGCCCCAAATGCTCAGATGATGGATGTCGACCACTTGCATGACTTTAGATGCAGTGTCCTTCTTCTCAACCTTCTCGCTTTCCATCTGCATAAAAAGGTTGGAAAAAAGTGCAGACATATTTGTAAGCAATTTCCCAACAGTGACTGATTGACCACATTATTATTAATTTTGCATTACAAACACAAGGCCTTATGTTATGGTTATGGCTGCAGGTGGCATTCTTATACAGAGTATTCCATGACTCAGATGTGAGAAGTGGGTTTATATTTGCAACACGAACATTGTTGGTCTTCTCGTTGTCGCGTTGATCAGTAGTACTCAAACCAGCATCATCTGAATATGTTGGGAGGGTCATCAGGTCGGATGGAGTACTTTCAGGAAGTGGCAGTCTGTACATAAGATTACATTTACATACATTTACAGTACATTAATCCAGAGACACTGCTGTCATAGTCACTACCAATCAAGCCAAATTCTACATAAGTATATTTTAGAATATACAGTATCTCACCTGTTAGTTCTGTTAATCAACTGCACACTCTGGGTAGCCAAATTCAAGCCTATTACAAGAGAACAGAAATTAGGATTCTTTGTGTAACAATTTCTCTCATAAATTAATGTTAGAAGGTTTAACATACGGACTAGCATCCAGTGAGTGTTGTTTATAAATGATAACACTGGTGGAGATTGAATGACATTTGAGTCATTATTGGAATGTTGGGATGTCAACTATGAACTGTAATGAGATCTGATGTGAACACAGTGTTTAAAATGGATGTGATGTTGTTTTAGCAGTGCTCTGAAATATAATGTCATGTATCTCTTTAGGACAAACAAATGATCTTTGCAACCATCTCTTTAAAATAAAATGATACTATGTATATAGGATCCAGTTCATAGGGGAAGTGACCATGTATCCAAGAGCTTTGGAACACATGCTACTTCTTAGACATTCAAACGGATAGTTTTAACAACGACCTGGAACCCTTTACTTAGTTACAATGCAGAAAATACTCTACACAATGAATAAGAGCATCTTTGTTTACCTAAACAAATAAAATAAATATAATTATCTTACCTCTGACAGCCATTATTGAGTCGAAGGACAAATGAAAAAAAAAAATAAGGTTAATAGTAATGGTTTTCATAGTGATAGTTTTGACACCAGCACCCAGTACAGCCTGCAAATAGGGTTCTCAGAGTGAGATATCTAGTCAAAGACAGCTCCGTTTTATTGTTTGACTTCAACATCTCAAGCCTATTTAAATAGATAAGTAGGAAAATGTATGAGTTAGCACCACAGTCTCTCTTATGTTTGAATAAGATTATGTAGGCCTGTACAGAAAACCTATAAGAGGATAACACAACACTTGGTTTTACATTCACTTTGAAAAACTTGGTTCCCTACATTTACATTTACATTTATGCATTTAGCAGACGCTTTTATCCAAAGCGACTTCCAAGAGAGAGCTTTACAAAAGAGCATAGGAGCTTTACAAAAGAGCATAGGTCTACAAAAGAGCATTCCCTGTGTCCCAATTAGCAGTTATGCAGTTATGACGTCATGCCAGACACTTTTTTGGCAACCTGACACTTTTTGTCATGACAGCGCCCCTAAAATGACGCCCTTGCAACAATCTAAATACAACGTCAGAAAGTTGGGATGTTGTATGTTTTGGTGCAGTGTGCACGCACCTTTAAACAGGGTCGGATTTATTGTGGCAACAGGCCATGGCAACGCCACGACAAGTCCTTGGCAACATGGATCGCAATGCATTTAGTATGTGAAGGAATGCCCAGTCTTGAGAATTTCCTGTTTGCATAAGTTCCGAGAATGTCTCATTAGTAACATATTTAAAGTACTACCGAGTAAGATGCACTTTTAATTATGGGATGTGGTAGTTCAAAAATAACCTTGGTTCAGCCGGTGTTGTCCAGCCCTGACTCTAATGAGGTAAGCTTGTTTCAACAATACACTTTATAGTGTTAGACCCATTTCGGGGTGTCAAATCATTTCTAATTTTTACAGTTTTTTACAATGTTTGTATTTTTTTATCTGAGATAAGAAATCATCCAAAGCTAAATAATAAAAATGTAGTTAGCATATGTTACAAAATTGGAAATGATAAACATGAAAATCCTTTTGGCGTTACCATTTATGCAGGAGGACACAGGCAAACAGTGTGTAGGTGTGGATCGGGGTGACTCCGCAGTGTCAAAGTTCACCACTGACAGTGGGGTGGGCCTGGACTCTGGAGAGGCCCCCACACTACCAGGAGCCGTACACAGGAAACTACCGCCACTTGCAGGTAGGTGTAGGCGTAAGTTCCTGTCTTTGACTTTGCTGGGTGATTCACCGTGTGCAGGGTGTGAGTCAAAGCCCTCCCTCCCCGACCTCTCCCAGGCTCCAGCCCAGGGCTGCCCCAGGAGACCCAGAGGCCCAGGTCCAGTGACATCATGGAGCAGCTGCTCAGTCAGGGCATCATCCCAGCCCACCCCAAAGACAGGGCCTACAAGACCGGAGAGGCCTACAACATCATGGTGTGTCCAAGGACTTTTTTTGAAAATCAAAGCCCATTTAACCCTTGTACTGCCATTATTCCAACACCCCGTCAGGTGGTTCATTTAAATCCCCTGCCAATGACATCTTTGCCAAATGCAAGATGTCATTTATTGAAGCAGTTAAGTTGTTCATTCAGCTACAGTACAGGACACACTATATATAGCTCATCAGCCTGCTTATCAAAAGATAACAACAGCCATTGCTAAGCTGGACGTGGCGTAACTGTTGAGCACGGCATGATTCAATGGTTTCTATGAGGGGTAAAAACATGCTCCGTGGTTCAATTCTTTTTTCATCCACACATAATTCACTAGATGATTAATAAACCCATTTTATGAAAGGAGAGATGTTTGGGTTTGATTTGAACACAATTTTTTTTTGAAATGATAAAACATCTTGTGGCAGTTCTAATGTCAATCTCACATGAACATAAATTTTCATTTATGGTGTGTGTGTGTCCTGTTAGTTGGACAAGCCAGAAATGCCCAGGACAAGCCCCCCATCTCGACTGGAGTCTCTGAAGATAAGAAAGGACCAGATGGGGACCTCCAGGGAGGAGATGGAGGAGAAGATGAGACAGGTAGAGGAGAGACGCAAGGTCAGATTCTGGAGATGTCATTTACGGCATTATGTCGAATGAACTGATTGTGAAGCCAGTCTCTTTCCTCACCCTATCCTTCTTTCTCTCTCAATCAGCGTTGTTGTCGTTTCTCTCTCAGCTCAAGGAGGAGGAGCTAAGGCTTCGTCTGAGGTCCAAGTCTGCCCGCGTGCGTGGACTGGCCTCTGCAGAGCTGGGGGGAGAGACTGGGCTCACCCCTGTGGAGACCCTGCAGAACCGCCTCCCTGACACGCTCCCCGGCTCTGGAGACCCTGAAGACCTCCAGGACCCACTGCTGCACGCCCACACTGAGGCTGGAGAGGGCAGTAGGGAGGCAGGAGGAGGACAAGGAGACAAGGTCTCAGAAGGTGCCAGGATTGGAGACCTTCTCACAGCCTCTCTGCAGATGGAGAGCGACTTCACGTTCCAGCAGACTGAACAGGCTGAACAAGACCTATTCTAGCCACACGAGGGCTGTTAATGACTGAGGGGATAGGGTAAGAGCCTGGAAGGAGAGGATTGATTGGGGGTTGGAGGGTGGGCTTGGGGGTGGTATCATTGCCATTACCCCAATGTAGAAACTTCACCCTCCCACCCTGGCTTCCCTAGAGTAGAAAGTGTGCTTCAGTTATGAGTTTGTATACAGGCGAAAGAAGAATAATGGCCTCTGCTTGTGTTCTTAAATGCATAAATGCAGATTAAGAGTAAGTGTGTGGGTCCATAAAATTATTTTCAGACTACATTTCCTTGGGATTGAATGGGATGGGATCTGGTAGAAATATGAATATACATTTTGCATTTTTAAAATAAGATTGTATCATAGTCGGTGAATAGTTCTTGCCAAAATACCAAATCAAAATAAACTTAATTACGTATATAACCATTATAGAATTTTGTGCATTTATTCAATTGTAATATCACTGTTTTTTTTACTTGTTGTGGTTGGTAGATGGCTGTATGTACTTTGACACAAGGTGGCACTGTATCCATGAATAGAAGTTGCAGTTGAGCTCAGCAATTGCCTCCATTTACCTTTTATTCATTTATTAGAGTCTTTTATCCAAAGCTACATACAAATAGCACATAGTACAGTAGAAAATCAAGGATCAGAAGCGAATAGTTCTAATAGTATTCCAGTGGTCAAACTCAAGGAACTGTCTGTATTTACTACACACAACACAACCACATCTCAGCTACCAGACAGGGTAAATAATAATAATATCTGAACTATTGTGCAAT
The DNA here is from genome assembly GCF_963692335.1 of Osmerus eperlanus. Classification (NCBI taxonomy): domain Eukaryota; kingdom Metazoa; phylum Chordata; class Actinopteri; order Osmeriformes; family Osmeridae; genus Osmerus; species Osmerus eperlanus. Next base: position 3,242,180 of record NC_085037.1, read on the forward strand.
AATAATATTTCAAAACTGTTTATAGTAGCCTACAACGCAAAATAAATCAATCTATCAATGTGCAACTTTAAACAATTCCTTGGGTGCATTCGCTTTTCAGTCTGAAGTTGTGATGGGCATGGGTCTTATATAAAAGAGTCCAAAAGGTTGTTAGCCTATTATTTAAGGTGTCTGCTGTGTAAGAATATGCTATCCTACTTGCGTCTGTTCATTCAAGAAGCAACAACGCGTTTTCGATTTAAAACGGGAGGTTTCCGGCTGGGAAAATATACGCAAACACTACCTTTATCCAATATTGATAGCCTTTTAGTCTACAACGTTATCTTTTATGTTGAAGACATCAGTCATATGCTGGGACCTAGACAAAGATTGTGGATTTTGAAGGGGATAACGTGACATCAACATAATAGCACCAGGTAAGGTAATTCTAATGAGTCAGCATGCACCACGCGAGGGGCCGCAACCTGATAGATTCCTCATTGTTTGGCAACTGAAACCCGATACGAGTCCTGTCACGACACTCCATTGAATGGGCATGTGTCTGCATGAATAAACTAGTGGCCGAACACGGCGATGACACTATCAGGTTGTGTCTACTGCTGGCCAAAAGAGTTGTCATTTTTGTGACCAGAGTCTTGTAGCAGTTCACACACCATCTCATTCCAATTCTGTGGAGAAGAACTGGCATCTGTGTCAGTCACAGTGAATTTGGTAACTCACCATATTATAAACAACGGGGTAGACTACACTGTTGATGTTGCACATTAACAGACCTAGAGGGGGAGCCGTGCTTGAATTATTTATGCCAGGTAGGTCTAGGAGGCTATCACTTTTCACAGGATGAAGTACAAGCAAACTAATTCTAGCTGTTCTTTAAAAATGCCGTGACAAACCCTAAAGCACACCTATACATACTCAATACAATCTGATATCAGACTGTCATATTACCCACTTTAATCATCAACGAAATTGTAGTTTCACCATATCATTATCCTCAACTGGTGTGCGCCATTGAGCGCCACGTTATTGAAAGCACTACCCAATTTCTTCTTATTGTTACTGTGGACAAAACACACCAGAATGTTCTTCGATGTAACTTAATCTCGTAATTGTTGGCTCGACCCCAACCAACACCTGTCCACATCTTTATCAGTGCGCTGCTAGCGGCCGTACTACAAGGCCGTAGTGGTCATAGTGCGCATCCCTTCTCTGGAGTGATTCATGTGCCAGATTGTCCACCTGCTGTGAGGTAATGTCTTGGGACTAAGACATAGATGACTATTGTTACCTGTACTAACTTTACGATTGGTCTCGGACTCGTTGATTGGCTTTGAAAACACCGTGTCTTGCGAAGGTGTATTTTAAACTTTCAGAGACTTTTGCATCTATAAACTTTGATTACCCATTTATAAATCTTACATCACTTATGTCTGTACACAAACTTTTTTTAATTATTATTTCTGCGCGCTTCACAGCTGTTTCCCAACTCGTGTAGCGGATTGGGATTGTGGGCGGGTTGAAATGCATGCGCTGCCGGTACCGCCCTAGTGATGGCAGTTGGGTGGAGTTTAGGACAGGGCTTTTAGGAATGGCTCTGAAACACATTTAGTTAGACACGACAGTTAAGAAGAAGAGCTGAAAACACCTGATGATCCTGGACAATCCGCTCCATTTCCACTTCTAGTGTCGGAAGATAACCTACCTCGAATCATAATTTTTGTAGAGTGCTGTTTCCCTTTTTTTACTCTGAAGACTCTGTTTTAAGTTAAATATTTCATCCTGCTCTTTATAGTACTAATTATAAGTGATCAACTGATCAGGACATATTGCACTATATTTGTATTTTTATTTATTCTATTTTGCACTAAAGTTTTGGTGAAGATGCATACCACGCAAAAGGACACGACCTATACGAAGATATTTGTCGGGGGTCTTCCCTATCACACCACTGATTCCAGTCTCAGGAAATATTTTGAAGTTTTCGGTGAGATCGAAGAGGCTGTAGTGATTACGGATAGACAGACCGGAAAGTCCAGGGGGTATGGATTCGTAAGTGTCAATAGTCAATAGTTTATTTCATAACCACTTTTTATGACACAGCTCTAATATGCAGTAGCCTACAGTCTACTATGAATTCCATGTTCAATCCCATGTTCTCGTTGATGTTGATTTTTTGTTTTCCATGTTTCATATTGTATTTGTCTTGCAGGCCCACTAAAATGTATGCAATGTATTTAGTTTATTAAGGCTTGATCTTGAAAAAGTATTGAACTCACCGTTACTTTGATGCGCCCACTCAGGTATGGTATTAGGTCTATTAATTCACAGTTTAGGCAGCACAAACGCCATAGTATTCAGTAAAAATGAAACTGTCAAAACATATTTGAAGTTCTGGTATTTCCTAATGTCTTAATGTTATCAAAACTGCATATTGAGGTCCAACGCTTTGATATCAGGGGTCAATATAAAGGGGTCAATATAGGCTTTTTAAAATCGGATTGTTTTTCGTGTCGTGGGTACATATATTACAGTAACTATATGAAATAGTTCAGGATGTGTCAGGATGCCACTACTTGCTGCTGATTGTTTGTACACACATTTCATGATCCTGTTCATGTATGCTGGTCCCACCAACACACACATTTGATCTCTTGTTCTTTCTCTCTTGCTCACTCACACACACACACACACACACACACACTCACGCGCGCACACACACACGCACACACACACAGTCCTCCTCTCACTAATGCGCCTCTTCCCTTTGTGTGTCCACAAAGGTGACAATGTCAGACCGCTCAGCAGCAGACAGGGCTTGTAAGGACCCTAACCCCATCATCGACGGCAGGAAGGCCAATGTTAACCTAGCCTACTTGGGTGCCAAGCCACGTGTCATGCAGCCAGGTGAGATAACAGGCCACCAAGCAGTCCCATTTACATTTGCACTGGCTGCCCTTTACATGGAACTGCATGTCGTTTTCACTAAGCCTACAGAGAAGCATAACTACATTAGATTGAATGTCAATACCTAACATTACACATTCTATATATGTGTCCAAAATGATGTCAAGAGAGTTTATCTCCAAATGATGGCTGATGAATCAGTGTCCTCCTTATGATTTATCCAGGGTTTACCTTTGGTGTTCCCCAAATTCACCCAGCATTCATCCAAAGGCCTTATGGGTAAGTAGGGATGTACTATTTCAGATGGTCTAATGATGATGGTAATGAAGAAGAGGATTAGTATGGCAAGAGTGTCAGTTAGCTACCAAATCTGTTAACTAAGTGAACTACTAAACTGCAAAGCCAATGTCCCTCCTTGTACTTCCATGTAGTTTGATATGTATTTATTATTCTATGAATATCAATCTTGTGTATCTGATTGTTTTGTAATTACTCCTATTTCTCTCCATGCATAGATGATGGATGATAATTTTAAATTGAAAAGCAGTAATGCTTCTATCACTCACCGCAAAGTTGACCCGAAATGTCAATTTAAGGTTTGTGTGTTTGTGTGTGTGCCAGTTTGTGTCCATGCATGTATGGAAGAGTGTGTGTGTGCTGTTTGTGCACTGTGTATGTGTGTGTGAGTATGTTTATGTGTGTGTGTGTGTGTGTGTGTGTGTGTGTGTGTGTGTGTGTGTGTGTGTGTGTGTGTGTGTGTGGGTGTGTTTATACTCTTAAGTGGGCAATGATGGAAAGTTCCATCCTGACTCAATATTATCTATCTTTCTCTGGCTCGACAGGAGGAATCTGGGTTAAGATAACTGCTGGTTTGAGGAATAGTTCAGATAAAGGAATTACCAGTAAACTCAAACACACACAAACACGCTCAAATGGTGATTATAGATGCATGTATGTTGGTCATTTATTTTGGTTTTGACATTTATGATAATACCTTGTGTGTACCTTGTAGTATAGCTTTGTGTGCTGTTTCACTGTCATGAAGTGGTGTTGAGATCTAAACCGTGTGTTTCCTATTTAAAAAAAAAAAAAAACACTGGGTTGATGATTTTTGAGGTGTTGTTTTCTGTTTTTGTGGAAGTGTCAACTTTGCCAGGGGGTGCAAAGTTTATTTTCACGCTTTTGTGCTGTAGCTTGTGGTTGGTTTACCTCTCTTTGGTTTAACAGGATGGTTTTTATGTTGCTGTTTTTTGTTGCTGGAGTGATTGACAGTTTTCTGTGTGACTTGACCCCCCCCCCCCACACACACACACACACACACACACACACACACACACACACACACACCCCTTCAACTCACTGCTTGCCTGCATCTTTTCAAACACTGGTGGAAGTTATTCTGTCAACCATCCTAGCTCCAGCTTACCATTTAAGGGCTGTTCTCTCTCTCCTCATCTCTTCTTTACCTCTCCTTGTCTCTCTGTCCCTCACACTTATTGCTATTCCTCATAGCATAACATCATTTAGAGTTATATTGTCACTCTTTCTATTTCTCTCTCTCTTTCTCTCACTCTTATTTTCCTACTCTTTCAGTCGCACTCTCCATTTTCCTGCTTTATCCCTATATGGAATACCACTGCTAGATCCCAATGGAGTTGATCATGTCTCTCAAGAGAATGTCCACTCCAACTCTACAGAACAGATTGTCCTAGAGATACTAGACTGAAATAGTCTAGAAGACCATACATGTTGTACAACAGGTCTTATGAAGACAAGTAGTGGTACAAAGTTGAAGTTGTGAGTGCATGTCTGTATGTATGTGTGTGTAGTTACAAGTGTGATTACTTGTGTGGGTGTGTGTGTGAAAAGGACGCACCAGCGCATATGTATGATGTCAGTACGAAATATGGATGCGCACTTATGTGACCGTGTAGATGCTGTTTTGTGCGTGGCTGTTTATGTGTAGCGCAATGCAGGGCCCCAAAGTCTCCGCTGTGACACAAACACATGTCTGGATGCCACGGCCACTCTGAACAAGCTTTCGTCACATGGGCGCACGGCGGTGTTAAGGAAAACAAGCTTCTCCATTGTGTCGCACAAAGCCCAGAGTGCTGACACTGCAGTTGCGTGAAGCCGGCACACAAAATAGGGAGGGGGGGGGCTCTCTTTCTGTCTCTCTCGCTTTCTGTCTCTGTTTCTCTCTATCCCTCTGTCTGTCATACAGGAATGGGGACCTTAAAAACACCAGTGCAGAAGGCCCCCAGGGCATTTAAAGGGCCACATACACGATACAATACAAATCCATACACAGACACTGTACAGTATACGACAGACACAGTAGCGCACAGTACAGTACACACCTACACATGGACACGGTACGATACACTTTAGACCCACACATACAGTACATTACCATATAGTGCAGTACAGATCCATATGTAGACACAGTACAGCGTAGTACAGTATAGAGCCATACATAAAACACAGTACAGTATAGTACAGTATCAGGGCATATACACTAGCCTATAGACCCATACATAGACACTGATGTGGTCATCGCAGAGAACCTTAACCTCCACCTATGCTAGCTGTGGTGTTATTGAACATTGAGCTATGGAAGTGTATTACTAACCATAGAGGACCATTCCACTGGCTGGCTGGCTGGCTGTTCTTCTGATTGTTTTACAAATCAGGGAATGAAAGGTGTGTTGTACAAACATCCCCCCATTCCTGAACATACACACACTCATGTCACCCCTCTGGCATGTGATTGGAGGCCTTTATTTAGCCTTGAACTTTAACGAGCCAGCCAAAGCCACAGCTATCCAGCAGACAGGGACAGAAGGAATTCATGTTTGGTATTTATCTGTTATTTCAACAGTTGCATTTAGAATGTGTACTATCCAGTATGGTGGATGAGAGAAAGAACAGAACTCCTGGTATCCTTGCAAACAGTTAAACGTGTGTGTATGTGTATGTTGGTTTCAACACGTGGAAAGAAGTGTAGGGTATACATGATTGGGATGATGGAGAAATGTTGTGGATTGGATTTCCTTCCAGCTGACTTCTAGTGGATGCATTTGTGTTGAGGATTACAGGCTAATCAGACTGCAGACCACTGTGTGTCAGCCAGAACCTCTACAATGGAGTATGTGAATATGTTTTAATGCAGCACTAGGTCTTCAGCAGTGTATTGGACTGGCTTGTGTGACGTGTGTGTGTGTGGTGTGTATGTGTGTGTGTGTGTGTTGCTTCGTGGAGGTCGCTGTGTTTTGTTGCCACTGGGCTGCACAGGTGTGTGTGTGTGTAATTTATTTTGTGTCTTAGCTAGCATCAGTGTGTGTGTTACACTAAGCTGAGACTGCAGTATGTATGACCTTTGACCTAAGTGAGAATTAACCTAGGTCCCCCCTCCTCTCTTGATGTTTTGTTGAGTGAGAGTGCTTTGTTGTTCTTGGTCCATGTGGACTTTGTTGACATTGTTTTCCTTTAAAACCTGCTTTTCCCCCTGTTTCTTTGGCCTCAGTCTTTTGATGAGATGTGACATGATTGGCTAATGGAGTGTTGATAGTCGGGTTGCCACCATAGATCCTTTCTTGCATCTCTAACCCCCCCATTCCTCCCTCCAATCCAGACTTTAAATCTGAAGGGCTGTACCTGCTGTTTCCTGCAATACCAATGTTTCTCAAACTTTCTTTTCAATTAAAACTAATCTTGTGTCAGTATTTGGTTAATTTAACTGTCAGACTGTGAACACACCAACCAACCCATATCTCACACTCGCACGATCAATTTGTCGGTGCCTGTGTATCAGTCAAATGTAAGCTTCTTCTCCAACTGTATTTAAATCCCCCCACACCCTTTCCTAATGTCCATGAGAAGTTGTCCCCCGTCCACAGAATGATGAGAGTTTTTAACTCCTCCCATGTCATGGCTCCATCATGTGACTGAGACTCAATCATGCCTTCCCGAGTTGGTCCATTTCTATGTTGTGTGTGACGAGGGGGTCGGGCATAGGGCTTGGTCTGTATTGAGGGGGGAGGTGTGGGGGGGGGGGGTGATGTAGAATATGTTCATTGTCCCTGACTGCTTATTTAATCAAAATTGAGCCGAGCCTGCCCCCCAAAGCTTTTTGTCTCAGCACAGAAGGGGAAACGGCCAGCAGTGTCCCTTTTTGAAAACTGTCCAGCTGTCAAAGTGGCAGTGACATTTTCACAATGCCCCCCCCCCTCCCAGCTCATCTCCTCATCACCCCAGGCCACTGCAGACCCCTCTCCCCCCGTTTACCTTTAACCCTGCTGAGTACACATACACACAGAACCACACACACACCCTTTGAATAGGGGGCATGGTACCAGAGCCAAAGCCACATGTGAACAAGAACAGACCAATCTCCACCTCCTTCCTCTTTTTTTCTCTCTCTCTTTCTCCCTGCCCTCCCTCTCCTTCCCTTTCTCTCTCTTTCTCTCACATGAAACCTGTCACTCTCTTTCTATCATCTAAGACATGTACCCAAACTCAATATAAATATAACTACACAACTGTATCAGAGAAGTGGAGTAATTTAATAGAAGCACCTTGAACACTACCCTAACCATATTGACGGTTAGATAGAAGAACAATAGAGATGTCTATTTTGGCAACCGTCTGAATCTCTAATAACTACTAGCAGGAATTTCCTTGATGTTCATGGACTGGATTGGACTGGGGGGACGCTTGGCCGCAGTGTGGTTTAGTTTGAGTTTGGGGGACTGGTTGAAGTTGGGTTTGATTCAGGAGGGCTGGTTGGGGCTCTGCCATTAGGTTGGGATGTTTGCTGTCAGTGACTTGCACTGGTCTGGGCAGGCCTGTCTGACACTCTGTGTGTGTTTTTGTTTGTCCGTCAGGATTCCAGCTCACTACGTGTACCCCCAGGCGTTCATGCAGCCCAGTATGGTCATCCCACACGTGCAGCCCAGTGCTGCCACCTCCGCCGCTGCCACCTCGCCCTACATCGACTACACGGGCGCCGCCTACGCCCAGTACTCCGCCGCTGCCGCTAGCGCTGCCGCAGCCTACGAGCAGTATCCCTACGCCGCCTCCCCAGCGGCGGCAGGATACGTGGCAGCTGCCGGCTACGGCTATGCGGTCCAGCAGCCGCTTGCCACAGCCGCACCGGGGTCTGCTGCCGCTGCAGCCTTCGGCCAATATCAGCCCCAGCAGCTGCAAGCTGACCGCATGCAGTAGCAGCCACAGCAGTCATTGGACAGGAGGGGTGGAGGAGAGCCCCGCCCCCATCCCGGGATGATTGGCTATGAGGAAGAGCGTTGGAGGAAGAGGGATTGGCCGGAGGCGTGGGCGGGTCAGTGAGTTGCTACGAGGATGGTGATGATGTCGATGATGGTGGTGATGGTGGTGAGGGTGAGGTGGGAACTTCATACAGTAGCTTTCCAACTTGCTGTGCTTAAACCCCCAAAATAAGAGAAAACTCAGAGCAAGTAAGAAAGGTGATTGATTATCGTTATTATTACTATTATCATTTTTACTATTATTATTATTGTAGTAAAGTATTTATTTATATAGGAGAAATGCAAGGACTAATCTCTGTGGTTGGTATAGGTGTTAATTAAGGCCTTATTCAGTCCCATTGCTGTCTAAAACATAGGAGATTATTCTCTTTGAGGGAATTTAGGGGCATCTCTAAAGTCTACTTTTGGTTCGGAAGTCCTCATAATCTGTATTTATAATGACATTTTGGGGGCCATGTTGTAATCTTGTCATTTCAAATGCATTTGAAGTTGAACTTTTTTTCTGAGAATCAGGGAAATGGAGCTGTTTCCAGCATGTTAGCTGGAAACATGTCAAGCTCTGCTTGACCAGGATCTAGCTGTGGAGAAGAGTGAAAGAGTCATGGCTCATGTTGCTCATGTTTAAAAATGACCTTCTTAATCTTCCTCATGCTGAATGTTGCTTTTTTACTCTGTATCTCGACCTCTTGACCTATGCAATACAAATAAATAACCAGGACGCAAAAGCTGCAGGAAAATAAATAAATAGAAACTGTCATCATGGATTTCACAGCTGGGCATGGTGAACCATCGGAGGCACAAAGAGGGAGGGGAAAATGCTTCTGACAATGAGAAACACCAAATCAGTACATTTTTGTAAACACACGCACAGGCACACACAGGAACACACAGGCACACACAGGAACACACAGGCACACACAGGCACACACAGTTGCGTACATAGCAGTCAGATACAAAGGCCCTAGTGGTGTTTCTGTCTGGCTTTGTGCTATGGAATGGAGTCAGAGTGAAAGAGAGAAAACAGGGGGAGAGCAGCTGCTAATGGGGGCGGTAGGGAGGCAGGGGTGGTGTGGAGGGGGGGGGGGGGGATGCAGAAGGGACAGTCAGGCCAGTACCACTCTGACAGATCACTCTGGAAAGAACGCATCACTTGTGCTCATTTGTTGAGCTGTCACATTTTAATCCCTGGGCCCATTTGGAAAGCGGGCCCCCACTCTCTCTCTCTCTCTCTCTCTCTCTCTCCCCATCAGCCCTCCCTCTCTGGTTCTGTCCCTGTCAGCATTTCCAGCTCTGTCCTGTCTGTTGCTAGAGCCTAACTAGCTGTGCTTAGGCTGGGTCACACACAGACCGCTCTCTTAGTCCTACCACACCCACCTAAACCTTTACAACTGGCCTGCCCCGTGTGTGTAGAAAGGTGTGGGGATGGCAGCAGAGATGGGACGGCTTTCAGGCTCCTCACACACCAGTATGTGGCTTCTTCTTGTGCCTTACGTTTGTACTGCAATTTAAGAGGAGGAAAAAAAGAAATCTAGTATTTAAGATATTTATTTTGAGAGTTGACTATGTTGCGCTCTAAGTAACGAAACTTAGTGGCGGCACTGTATTAATATTATGTACTCATCTCAAGGCATATAAGTTATTGAGTAGATTTAGTTGTATTACTATTAACATACTCAACCAAAATGTTAATGTAGAATTTATTTAAGAAACAATTCCTGTATGTCCACTGTACACTGTATTCTGTTATTGCCTTTTTGAATCTTTAGGCCATGATGTCATCACTGGCTAGTTTGATGCCTTTTGTATGAAACTTTATTTAAATGCAGGCCAATTTGCGTGCAGATTGTACTCTGCATATTCTGTTGAAAAGACAAAACAGACGTAAAATACTGTCAAAAAACAAAAATGCTGCTTTATACATTAGAATGTAAAGTCATTGTCAAGGTTTCAATAGCTGTGCTTATTTTGCTCTTAATATTTATCAGATATTTTATATCAGCTATCAGATATCAGCTATTTTACACTGTTGGGAATTTTTATACTTGAACTATTTCTTACAAGGGAAAATATGAAAATAAATGACAAAAAAACTTTATAATGAAGCTTTTCATTGTCACTGGATGAAGGCATGTAAAGTGTTATTACTATTTAAATGCAATGGTCTTGTTGGTATAAAACTTTATTCTAGAATTTCGATGCTATTTACTCTAAATTAAAATAAAAGGTTCTATGTTTAAAAAAAGGTTTTTTATTTACAGTGTATCATTTTCCAGCTGAAGGACAACCACAGTGATTCTGAATATAGATTATTATGTATTGTAGCTCTATGGCATTGAGGGCAACATTGATTAAATATCAGACAAAGTATGGAGTTCCAGGGTGACAGTGTCCTGCGGTGTAACACCGTCACAGAAGAGCTCTCCACCATTTTGGATCCAACACCCTTAATAACGCCGGACACTCCTGTCAGCCTATAGCGCCAGAGAGGTAAAAAAAAAAACGGAATATCCAATGGAAGCCAATCAATGATTTAAAATTTTTTTATCAATAAATTATGCTCAAAGGCCTGCCACCCCTCCCAACCCATATTTTCTTGTCACTGAGGGGAGCAGAATCTATTTCCGCACTGTAACAGTATGCTGGCTCATATATCTGGAGTAGCATGACAGCGCAAAAATATGCAGGCCAGAAATCATAGCTGCTCGGATGTAAGGAGAGCTTCTGGGATGGATTTATGAAGGAGAGGCATGGAATGGATGGTTGTAAGGAGGGAGGGAGAGAAGGATTGATGGACGGACATCAAAGGTCCTGTCTAAACTTTACATTGAATGATGAACATCCCTTGTAGAAGATAATGTTTATAATGGATGGAAATGTATTTATTTTACAATTCCTTTCACAAATGCAGAACTAGTATGTGCAGGACTATTACTAAATTCATTGCCATGGGCCTGCCTGGACTGAGACTAAGCTGCCTATGCAACAACGTCAACCAGACGTTCTATATTTAGAATCAGTGTCTGGGGTGGGGGTGCCGTTTTGGAGACCTAGAGATTGGAACCTACTGTCACTTCGTGGGGATTTGACCACTCCAGTGAGAGCTTCCTAGATATTTCTTAATTTGGAAGTCCCGGAAGTTTAGGGTCCTTTGCGCATTGACTGACAGGAAGGCTGCGTAAGACGCAGCAGACGGAAGGCACCGATATCTTTCCCGGGATATTAGAAAGTCTTCGAAAGCACAACGTGAAGATTCACTAGGGGCCTACATTTAAAGGTAATTTATGTTATGTGATCTTGTTATGTTTCCTAACGAATGTCTCTGTGTGTTTTTGACGACTGGATCGAGGGACAAGGTGTGCGGCGGTGATCGGTGGACTGTGCGGCCGCCGGCCGGGTAGCTTGGAGGATAGAAATGTGCGCACTTGTCCAGTTCATTGTTTTGGCTAAATTAAAGGAAACACGAGGACGGAAAAACGTCAAAAAAAACTTGCCCTATTCGTACGCTTTGTTTGCGGTTTGGGTGACTTATATTTTTATCACTGCGTTTAGGCTATTAGCAACGTATGCAGACTACCAGAAAACGACAATTCCGTTAACTTACTAGGCTATAGACATTAACACCGTGTGCCATCTGGTTTTTGTTGTGTTTTTCATCATGCTGTCGATAACTATACGAGCATCCTTGTCAGAGGGAAAGACCCTGTTCAATACACAAGACATGTCATGTCAACAATATAGATGAGTCATGCAAACAAGATATGGTGTGATGTTTATCAGAGAATAACCACTTTAAATGCTTAAACGCACTTTTGTTTGACGACCTCGGCCTATATTTATTACAATGGTATTTATAATTGATGCAATATTACTGGAATCCAGTGGCAAAAATTCCACTGAAACGGCACAAGCTATAAACCTGTTCTCATTGGAATATTACAGGAGGTGAGGCCTGTGACTTAAATAGACCTACAGCTTACAGAGACCACTGCTCGTGATGCCATTTTGGGCCCGGATATGTTCACTTAAATCGTATAAAACCTATCAATAAATCCATTATCCTGAAACACTGTTGACTGATGCTTTTGAAAGGGATTCAAGTCTTACAACAGTGTATTACAGTAAGACTTGTGGAGCCCCCAGACATATGTCCATCCTATGGACCAGCTGGGAGCCAGTAGAACAGATACAGTTTTGCAGTTCTAGCTCAATATAGCCCAGATCAGATACCTGGTCACAGGGTTCAGGAGATGAGATCGAGCATGTGGCTACGGTCATTCTGCTCTCTGTAAAATGTCTGCTTTCACAGCTGACGATTGGGGGGGGGGGGTGTTTCAGCTGCAATGTGTCTGTGTGACTATGGTAACAGAACTAGGCTACAGTTTCTGCTAAGGAGTCCAGATCTTGGTATACAGCCTTTGTCTTGCACCCACAGGGCTGTTGACTCCCACTGTTTCTTTTTCAGATTCAACAATAACTTGTATATTATTGCCAACATTCCATTACTTTGTCTCATATTGCTGTGGGAACTTGTGTACCAAGAAGAACTCACCGATAGGGGTGTCCTATTCCCCCTGGCTTTGGTACATACAGCAGGAGACCATAGCTGTTGCGGGACCTATGACCCGTTGACTGAGTCAGTGATTCACCTGCGTACTTCAGTGCCGGTAGAGGCAGGTTTTGGGTTAGGGTCCATGATCTCCCAAAAGTCTATCACTTATCACACACGTAGGGTGAAACCATGCTCCCACTCTTGTGTAATGCAGCTGGCAGATGAATGACACTTCAAGCATTCCTTTCTTTTCCTTAGGTGCATTTGTGTCGATTTCTCCTACCAACGGCCTTTTTTTTCCGGCCTTTTCATCAGCGATTTCTTACGCAACGTAAGAAGGGAGTGAGAGACACCGATGAATGACAGAATGAGAGAAAAGTTGTGTGTGGACAAATAAAAACAACAAAATGAATTCATCGAACGAATTGTGATTCAAGTTTCATTTAAAAAATGGTTCTAACAGCCAACCGATTTAGGTTTTCAACCATGATACACAACATGAATTGATGTTTGTGTGTGGTTATGGGTGTCCTGGCCCAACACAAAACCATGCCAACCCACACTACCCCCAATCCTGGACTGGTTAAACTGACCATCGGAAATACCCAACTCACATGGTTGGCATTTCTCACTGGCAAGATAATACTCTATAAGGGTGTTACAAGACCATAACCAGTCTGCACACCTCTCCTGACCGTGTTTCCCTGTCTAGGAAATACACTACAGATAACTTGGAACCCTCCAACCTCCACATAATCACTACCAATCCCTGCTTGTCGACCCCCACTACATCACGCTTCACAATTCTTCCTCACTTTAGTTTTTTCATGTGAAAGTGTGTTCTCTGGGATTGATTGCAGGGGTGAGAGAAGGGAACGGATGAGAGAGTAATAAGCCCCACCTGACCTGCTTCTGTTGTCTATGGAGATACAAATGAAAACGGGATATATACAATGAATGGTGGTTTTGCATATCTATCGACTATAAGTTTCAAATCAATAAAAGTTGTATAGAATGAGTATATAGGAGATATATTGTGAGGACACTCATGAGCTACTAGACTTTACTGCCTCTGTACCTCCATACTCCAGCTGAGGTCATTGAACTTGGCTTTGCACCAGGTGTTCTTGAGACATCTGACTAAGATGCACTGACAGCCACTGCTAAATCCTCACACAAGGTTCTTGATGTAGCAACACGTGGGAGATGAGCGTTTCCAAAAAACCTTCACATCTTCAGGGTGGTGAACTTCCATGTCAGTTTTGTGAATTTAGGTTGTGTCCATCTCTACAGAATGACTTCCTTCTTTTCACACAACCCCCGTTTGTACCATCCTGATTGGTTGTGGGGACAAGCCAACTTACTTAATTCTTATGCACTTTTGAAATTATTCCACCCGTCTGTGTTCCATTCCTGATCGAGAAGCTTCTTGCTGAAAGCGTGTCTGGGGCTGGGAGCCCAAACAGCTGGAGCAACTTCACTCAGTACATACAAACATACATACATAAATACATACAGGAGTCAGGTGGCTGAGCGGTTAGGGAATTGGGCTAGTAATCTGAAGGTTGCCAGTTCGTTTCCCGGCCGTGCCAAAATGACGTTGTGTCCTTGCACTTCACCCTACTTGCCTCGGGGGAATGTCCCTGTACTTACTGTAAGTCGCTCTGGATAAGAGTGTCTGCTAAATGTAAATACATACATACATACAAATTCACAGAACATCCAAATATTTTGTGCACGAGAGGATTCTGGGAAATTCTGGAACTATATTCAATTGTCCACAGTTAATAGTTAGGGTATGTTAATCCATGGTTTACTGTTTTACGGTCCTGGAGCTGTCATGGGCCGGTTTGCTACCTCTCACTTTCCCGCTACAGACTTGTCGACATGGAAACACTCGTGGAACGTCTGGAGCAGACTGTGATTCGCCTGGAGCAGGTGTCCCTTAAGATGCAGGCGTCCAATGGTATGGACAACGGGGCTTGTGTCAATGGCATCAGTGGAGGTAAATCTGCAGTCTGATAACAAGTCTGTTATCATTTTGGACCCAGATTTTAATCTACAGTACCTTTGGCTGTGGCAAGTTCTACCTTTGGAGGTGGAAAGCTCTACCCTTGACTGTCATAAGTTCTACATGGCTGTGGTAGGTATCATACCAAACAAAACACATTTCAAAACACGTTCTTCTCTGCAGTGTCCCAGTACGTGGACGCCTATGACTGTCTGCTGCGGGGCCCAGTGTCAGAGTACCTGAGGAACAGCCGTGCGATAGGAGCAGATGTGGAGAAACACGTGAGTACCCCTCTGTGTACGTGTGTGTTTCCTAGTCGAAGCTTTCGGGGCCCTCGCTCTGCCCCAGCGAGAGTAGAAGGCTTTCCAGAATGGTGCTCATGAGGCCAATTCTTGGCTACAAAAGCTTGATGGTTATATTGTCAAAAAAGACCAGTGAACCCTGAGCAATGGGTGGGAAATTACTCAAACACACAAAAACAACTCTGTTTGCCTTCTTGTGTCTCTACCTCCAAAGAAAACAGTTCTTTGTGCCTCACACTCCCATCGGACTGAGTGAGGAGGTGTTTGGGTGAGTTCTGTAAGTTGGGAAAACTCCTTTTAGGGGCAAATCTTCGCTGGGTTTCCCTACTCCTTAAGAGGAGGTATATTCCCCGATGCTAAACATGCCTTTTGGGTCCTCATCCAGAAACAGTTTGCCTGCTCTGTGTAGAGAGGAGTGTTAAAGAGACAGCGCATTCAGTAGTTTCATCTGGCATTAACCAACATGTATTTTATGTCACTTAGCAGTATCTGCTGTGAACAAACAAGCTTATGACTTGAACTTGATAATGTATCAGAGCTTTGACCTTTTTACCCCTGACCTTTGCAATTGACAGGCAGAGATGGTGAACAATGCCCTGCAGATCCAAAGGACTTTCCTCAAAATGACAGCCACGCACCAAGAGCCTGCACAGGTACAACTAAGTAACATTCCTACTTCCTTTGTCTAGCTTTCATCAATGCCAGTCCACCGTTCTCAACACGGGATGGATTAAATCAGTTTGGAGAATGTCCTGTAGATGTTTCAACTAGGTTTGTCATCCTTCAGCGTGTAATTCATTCCTAATAAATCTGTCTCAGTGGATGAGTGTATGACTTACTCGTGAGTTACACCGTGGATGAGCATGGCAAAACATCAAGGCAACACCTTCCCAAATGTATTCATTCAGGGGCATATTCATGTTATAAACGTGAAATCATCCCATTGATGTTTGGTTCTCTCTGGGATGCTGCTTACTTTATTTTTTATTTATATAAGTCATTTATCATACACTTTTTCTTTTAGGACATTTATAAGTGAATTGAACGCGTGTCCCAGCCAGCGATCCCTGTGGATCGTCCACATGTAAACAGTCTCCCACTCCTGATCCAGTATTCCTCCCAGGCCCATCAGCTTGAAGCTGGGGGTTCTTTCACACTGACTCGCCGTCTAAAAAGACCATTGATGGCCTGAGCTCCGCCCTCTATGTAGAGAGGCCTTGTGGAGAACCTGGTCAGCAGAGGGACTCTTATAAACCTCTGGCTTTTCTCTTGGCCTGTCCTCTGTGTCTTTTTATGGCCATGTTCTATATTTGAGCTCCTGTGTGGGTGTGTGGGGTGTGTGTGTGTATGTTGCTTGATGCCAAGTCTCTCACACACACAGTTAAGATGCAAACATAGAAATGGAGACACGACAATAAGAGCAGGATTGGCATAGGCAAACTGACGACATGACTCACTCGTACATTGTATCTGTCTCAGGATAGTATTATTATTCAATATTCAAATTCGCAATTGTCAATATTTTTCCTCAAATACCTACCTCACTGTCTCAGATTGATTTCAATGGGACCATGAGTTCCAGTGGCAGACTGTGGGAATGCCCTATGAACCAGCCGCTGGTGCAGTGAAAGGCCCGTCTGTACTGCGTTATGGAATTCATGTGCGTCTGATTTCCTCGCGCATCTACACCAACACTGGAATCGCTGAATTCAGCAGTTCTGTAATTCAGTTTGAACATGAATGTTTACAAGTACACAATGGATATTCTTATATTACTGTAGTACAAACCACAGTATTGTACAGTGTATCAGTTGCCACAGTAGTAGAACAAAATCCATGTGACCTCCCCATCATATTATATTATAACACACAGAAACGACTCAAATTAGGTTACCTATCTACAAATGTGCACTGTACACAGCAAAGGCCTCATAGATGCAGGTCAAAATAAGATCTTTAGCTGCTAGCTTAACACCAGGGAAACAAAGTGTTCTTGTTCCTGGTTGTGTGGAGGCTGAGTGAAGGTAAACTGTAAACATGGGTAGAGCTCAGTGCCTTACATGGCCAGTGGGACTCTGGAATGCTGCTGAGGGGAGGGAAGCTGGAGCTGGGAGCCTGGAGTTATAGTTTCTGTTGACTGTTACCAATAATGTTTTCACCTAGGTCGAACCAAACCCCCAACTTCCCCTCCTCTGTTTCCCTCTCCTCCACCCCCCCCCCCCCCCCCCCCACCCCCCAGACAGACCTCTCGGACCTGTTGAAACCCATATCGGAGCAGATCCATCTTATCCAGAGCTTTCGGGAGCGTAACCGTGGCAGCAGCCTCTTTAACCACTTGTCGGCTGTCAGTGAGAGCATCCCAGCGCTGGGCTGGGTCGCTGTGGTGAGGGAACACACACACATGTAAACACACACACACAATATACCGATAGACATTCTCACAAATACAGTAGTAACACACTTCCTGCTTCCCTTGAATGTTGCTGGTATAACACCAAAAGTACCCCAAAGGTGAAAGCCTTACTACTTGAAATGCTTAATGAATGAGCTGGACTTGATGCCAGCTTTGTGGTACACAATTTTACAGGCTACACATTCTTCTCAAATGATTTGCGTCAAATCTGTTTGTAGTCAGCGTGGCCGGCCTCTCCGGTACCTGGTCTTTGCGTTACAAAACTACGGGAGCCGCACCTATTTTTGTGTTTTCACACTGTATCTTAAAGTAAGACTTTTGCACCAAAAAGGGATGTTTAGTAAATAGGGGGTGACAAAAATGGCTGAGAAGCACATCTCTCTGTGGTTATGTCTATATCTCCATGAATTTCAATCGACATGTACATATTTCTGCATTCTGAACCACATCTTTCTGTCTGTCTGTCTGTCTGTCTGTCTGTTGCTGTGCCTCAGACTCAGAAGCCCGGTCCCTACGTGAAGGAGATGAACGATGCTGCCACCTTCTACACCAACAGAGTCCTTAAGGACTACAAAGACTCGTACGTATCACTGTGTTCCTGGTGCTCCTCCTCAGCTCCATATAAACACAGCCCTGTAGTCCCCCTGAAGGTCAGTGTCTGATCTGGACTCCTGGACTCCATCCTAAAAAGGACTGTTCTTAATGCTCCTCTCTCTCTTTATTTCTTGCTCTTGACAGACTGTATCCTGTTTAATTACTTTATCTTCTGTTATCGGTCTACTTTTTTACGTGTGTGTGTGTTTTGTTTCCAGAGACAAACAGCATGTGGAGTGGGTACGTTCCTACCTGTCAATCTGGACAGAGCTGCAGAACTACATCAGACATCACCACACCACTGGTCTTGTCTGGAGCAACACAGTGAGTACCCACACACACACACACACACACACACACAGATGTCGTTGCCGGGGGAGGGTTGGAACCTGGGTGGACACTGGGTTTCAATTGAGCAATTGTACCCCCCCTCTCTTCTCTATCCCACCCACTTTTACTATGTATGAGTGCTTACGTAAGATGTTAGCTCTGTAGTAACAACTTAGGCCTGGGACTAGATCTGTCCGGAAATAGCTTGTGATCTAGGGAAGAGTCATGGCTGCTGGCAACAGCAAGTACATCGTGTCATATGTCCCCTCCTGCCTTGTACGCTGTCCACCAGTGTGTGTTCCCTCTTGTTCCTCCATTAGCGAATGACTCATTTCAAGAAAGTGTCCTTTCTATAAACACCAGGGCATCCTTGGGAAAGAAAGTATGAGTTTTTGTGACCAAACTCAACGTGAAACTGTGTGTGTGCGCGTGTTCTTTTGTGTCTGACGCGCATGCATGTGCGTGTGTGTCTGTGTGTCAGCTGTGGAGCCTGCCGTCAGCCAGAACAGGGGGGTAAGTGGGGGGAATAAGTGTGCTGTATCAACAGGTGGCACTTAGTCTTTAGTTGAATGACGGTTTTCTTTCTTCACTGAAGAAAACCAACAAAAAGGCTAGTGTGCGTCGAGCCAGACACACCTGTTCCTTAACACACCGCGATGTAACTTAAACTACCCGGCTTAGTTTCCCTAAAGCTGACGCCTGCTGTCCAAAAGGGTTAGTGACACGCTCATTCACACACATTCACACACACAAGCCCCACACACACACAGGCACACGCGTGTTAACTCAGGAACACACGTACACAACACACACAAGTCAAAAACGCACAAAATAATTGGGATCTTATACATTCTCTATGCTTAAATGGCTACTGTAGGGGAACAGGAGGGTTTTGTAGTTACAGCATACTAAATGTGCAACACGTAAAACTACAGGTCATGGAGTGAACTTCCTGAGCTGTACCCTACAGGAACTGAACGTGAGAGATTAACTTTTCATGACCCTCAGCACCCCTGCGTGTGTGTGTGCACTCGGCCAGCAGTTGCTGACGTTGTTTAAGTTTTGATGGACTGTGTGACAGACTCTGGCAGCTGGGCTGGCTGTTGTGGATTTGGAAGACAGACTGAGAGGTGTGTGTGTGTGTGTGTCTGTGTGTGTCTATGAGTCAATGAACTCTATATGGCCAAAAGTGTGTGGATGCCTGACCATCACACGCTTCTGAACCTGTTGGACATCCCATGCCAAAATGATGGGCATGTCACAGGTGTCCTTACGTCATCCATCAGTATTCCTTAAATCGGTCAATAAATTCCTGTACGCTACTGAGTAGAAGTCAGGTTAGGTTCCAAAAACGGTCTATACTCAACCCTGGACTTGGTTAAAATTGTATTTTTCCACCCATTTTAAAGGTTAGAATGTGGTGAACTCTAGACCTGTCCCAAGGCAAGCTCTCCCATCATCGACGTACCCAGGTCTCAACGCTGGCTGATTCATCCCATGTAACTCCCTCTTCACAGGGTCCCATTGCTACTTCCACACTTTGCACGCCCGTCCCTGGCTACCCCTGCCCCCCTCCACCACCACCACCCCCTCCCCCCGGACCTCCCCCAGGCTCCATGGATGAGACTCCCCAGCCTGATCGCATGGCCAGCCAGCATGCAGCCCTGTTCGCCCAGCTGAACCAGGGGGAGGTCATCACCAGTGGTAGGTCACCTATAGGAGTTTGATGAGCCATCTTGTGAAAGAACTAACAAGGGGCATGAGGAGAATAGATTAAGAGGAAGTTAGGAGTTAGGTGGCTGAGCGGTTAGGGATTCGGGCTAGTAATCAGAAGGTTGCTGGTTCGATTCCGGGCTGTGCAAAATAAAGTTGTGTCCTTGGGCAAGGCACTTCACCCTACTTTCCTCGGGGGAATGTCCCTGTACTTACTGTAAGTCGCTCTGGATAAGAGCGTCTGCTAAATGTCTAAATGTAAATGTAATGTAAGAAAACTGTGGGTTGACAAGAGTATAGATTAAAAAGAGCTCTATCTTCCCTCACGCACTCACTCTCTGCCAGGCCTGAAACATATTTCGGAAAACCAGAAGACTCACAAGAACCCCGGCCTGCGATCCCAGGGAGGGGTCCATCCCTCCACCACCTCAAGGAACAGGGCCCCCGGGGGCTTCTCTGGCAGAGGCCCCCCCCAGAAAAGACCCCCTCTGCTGGAGCTGGAGGGAAAGAAATGGCGCGTGGTGCGTGTCTCTACCGCTGGTTCGACACACAGAAACCAGTTCATTACTGATAACAGTTTGCCCATGTAGGTGCCAGATTTTAGAGGACTTTAAAGCATGGTCTTTCTTTGTCTATGCATTCAAACTGCAAAAACTCACAGGCGTAAATAAACAAAAGGCATCGGTTAAGTAAACTTATGTGGCATGTGCCTTTGGAGTCTAAGGTCAACCCATGACGAACGTTGACTCACTACCTCCTGGTTGTTGTTGGTTATCCCTGCAGGAGAACTTTGAGCAGAATCATGACCTGATCATCGAGGACACAGAGCTGTGCCAGGTTGCCTATATCTACAGCTGCAGCAACTCCACCCTGCAGATCAGGGGCAAGATCAATTCCATCATTGTTGGTGAGTCCCGGTCTACCATTCATTAACTACCACACAATGCACTCGCTAAGATGCTGTCTAGCATTGTACGACTGCCTATTCACTGTATTCACCTGTGTACTTATCTGATCTTTGATATTCTGCTCTACTTTCAAAATGCACAATTTGTATGGTTGGCAAAACGAGTAAATGCCAAATAAATGTAAATGTAATGTATTCATGTTACCTATAAGACTATGACCCTGATGATTATGAGGATGACTTCTCACAGACAACTGTCAGAAGCTGGGCCTGGTGTTTGACAACGTGGTTGGTATTGTAGAGATCATCAATTCCAAGGACATTAAGTTGCAGGTAAGTAAAGACTTTCACTGAGGAAACTCAACTCACATTAAAGCTCAGGTCTTGTGTGTGCATCCTGAACTCCAACTATAATATGAAGAAATGTACATAATTGTGAGGACACATGCCGGGATCATTATTACAAATCATTTCTTAGTACCACCTCATTGTGTATTGTTTTTAGAGAGTTTTGGTTGTGTTGCTTCTGTTGCTTATCCAGGTACTAGGGAAGGTTCCCACCATCTCCATCAACAAGACAGAGGGCTGCCATGTCTACCTGAGCAAGGAGGCCCTAGACTGTGAGATAGTCAGTGCCAAGAGCTCTGAGATGAATATCCTGGTACCTCAGGGTGATGATGACTTCGTAAGTGTGTGTCCGTGCCTTTCTGTGTGTGTGTGTGTGTGTGTGTGTGTGTGTGTGTGTGTGTGTGTGTGTGTTTGCTGACCCTCTCTATCGTTCTGCATGTTCCACAGAGAGAGTTCCCAGTCCCTGAGCAGTTCAAGACCGTCTGGGATGGTTCTAAACTGGTGACGGAACCCACAGAGATCGCTGGCTGATCGATGCTTCATCCCCAACATCATCATCATCATCCCTTGTGCTTTTGTGGATAAGGGAATGGGTTCAATGCACGGAGATGATGGTAACCTGATGTAGCAAGCAGAAACAACTGCACTAAGCTAATAAAAAATAGGTTGTAGTTTAGCATTGAGATTAAGGTTGTCACGGTATTTGATTTTCACAATTCGATTATCTTGGCCAAAGTAATTTACAATAACAAAAACCAATATATAAGACTTTGTCAAATTCATAACTTTGTTTGTGTGTGTTATATGAGTGTAGGGAGGTAGAGAGATAGTCTGTAACCATAACTCTACAAATTAAAAGCATACAAAAATAACAATTAAATTTCCGGTCAGTTCCGACAATTTAATTAACTCTAGTCAATAAATCGAAAACTATCTTTCCCCCCAAAAAATGTCTGTTCTCGAACATGGCTCAAAATAATAGCATTTTCATATAATATGCTGAAAACCGATTCATTTTAAACCAATCAGAAATGTCAGTCACATGAAAAATGAACTAAAGACTCATACCTGAAGACCCTGTAGAGTGGCGAATGAATCATTTCTGTTTCCTCTACTGAGCCTATTCATCTTTCACGATGCACGGCCACGAGAAGATGAACGAATCACTCTCTGAGACGACTCGTTACTCCCGAGTCATATTAGAGATTTGTTAAAAGTGAACAAATCGTTCATGCAGAACACATCACGAAACACAATTACCCACAATCCTCAAATCACTCCACTGAGTGCTCAACCAGACACCCACAAAATATGTCGTCCAGTTACAGGGTGTATGACACTATACCCGGAATCTAACACGTCGGAATTCCACTTTATAAATTGTTGTCCCATGTAGCGCCTTCATCACTGAAGAACACCTCATTTGTCTTACATTTGTGTGCCATAGCAATAAAGGCATTTATATAAGTATGGTAATGGCTACATACAGTACGTACTTCCTATTTACACCTGTGTCCAATTTGAAATGGTGAAGTACAGTATGTCTCAGACCTAAAAGGGATTCTTTTCACCTAAAGATGGTCAGTATTTCACTGTTTCTTGGTTTGTGCTTCTTTATATTTGATGTTTGGGGTGTTTTTCAGTTGATCAGCGGCAGAGAGGGTGAAGGTATGGCAGGAGTAATCATGACAGCTGAAGGGGTTAAAACAGGATATAGAACAGTGCAGATACTTCATTGGCTGGCGTATTAAATTGAGGCCTTAGAAGATGCTATGAGTAAAAAGTATACAGTATGTTATAGTATGACAGAAGCCGTAGAATTGTTTGTGTTTGCCTTATTATGTAAGATCAATTATGCTGAAAAGCTGATTATGTTGATGGTGTTGTACATTCTAGTTAAAACTCAGTGAGGTTTAAGCCTGGCCAGATTTTACTGTGTTCAAGCAGCTCTTATAAAGCAACTAATTGTTCAGAGGTCTGTTAGTAGAGGAATTCAGTATAAATCAATGTGCCTTCTAATCAAAAGTATATATAGTCTTTCAAAATGCAGCTTTTACAACCGTAAGAATATTTTGTGTCAGGTGTAATTGTGCATAGAAGGGTCTTTATACTTTTGATGTCAACAGTACATGATCATTAGATTACCAGCACTGTATACCTTTATGCTAAAACATAATAGAAATTGACAGTTTGTGCCCATCCATTATTATTACACCAACTTTATTACGTACTGGGCTTTGCATCGGGCAAAGATGCGTAGAGACACCAGCATAGAAGATTAGTTCACCATTAGTGCTTTCACAACGTTTAAGTCAACACAAATGAATACAATATAAATGTGACTATACGTTTTTCTAAATAAATAAAAATTGTCCAATACTTGTCTCAGTGTCTGCTGCTAGTGTATTCAACTACCTGGTTAACAAGCAGCACATTTAGGAAAAACAAAATCTGTAGTAATGATTGCTGATTGAAACCATTGCTTGAAAACAGACTAGTATATGTACAAAGCGGATATTTAACAGATAAATACAATCTATAATATATCTTTACCATCTGTTTAAGGAGAGATCCTGGACACACATATTATACAAAATCACAATGTTTGATGACTGCATTTCCCTCAGAGTCTTGGGTAAAAAAAAACTCATTTTCCTGATCTAGTGCAACACAGGTAGGCAGTCCTCTGTCTTTACTACCAGCTGCTACGTTAGTGTGATCCTTTGGACAGCTCCTGGATTGCACACTGGGACCTCGATGTGCTATCACTCTGAAGCCTTCAGAGTCCTGCGTGAACAACATCTCCGTGTCACTCAGAGGCCCATGCAGAACAGCCTTCTGTGGATTTGCTTCTATCCACCTGTTCTGAGGGCTGAGGGGAGCGTTTCCAAGTGGGCTGAGGGGAGCTCTTGTCATTGGACGTGCAGCCAAAGTCGACAGAGGGTGGTTCTCTTGACTGCCTCCATCCTGTGACATCCAGGGGGTCGAGACGGGTGTCCTCTGTGTGGAGGTTCTCCCTCTAGCGCCCAGTCCAAATCCCACTTCACTCAGCAGGCTCTCACACATCACACTTCCTGTGCATTCATGCCTCGCTCGAGTCCGAACATCCCGATCCTCTGACTCATGTGTTACGCAATCCATCTGATCCGGCTCAGCGCGATGCTGACTGTACTGTGGGCTGCTGCAGGTGCTCCATAGATTCCCACTACACGGCTCCCCCAGGGAGACGTTCTCCATTTGGGATGAGTGTTTATAGATGTCCATCTTTGTTTTTGGTTCCTCCGTGCCTTTGTCTTCTTTCTCCTCTTCAGAAGCATGGTACATGTCTACAGGGGGGGTGATGACCTCTGGCCATGGTGTAGCCTCCGTCTCCCCCATTTTCTTTCTGCTCCACTCACAGCCTACATCCACCCTGTGCTCCTCAGACAGCTGTGGGCCAATCTCTTGTTTATGTTTGGTCCCTGAGCTCCTTTGATTGGTTGATGTGGTGCTTCTTCCTGTCGAGGTAGATGATGAAGTGTAGGCGGGCTCCACGTTGGGTTCTGCATGTGCCTGGTTGACAACTGTTGGGCCAGGTCATAGGAGAAAACATCAGTGATCAGAGTAAGAATTGAATGCCTGAATCATATCACATCACAGTTGTTGTTGACAGCAATAATATTAAAACATGGGTTTGAGTTAATTAACCAAGTGCTTGTTTCCATCTGTGTAGAAAGACTTACCACTGTGTGCCGGAGCTAAAAATGCAGTTATGGAACTCTGTTTAGTGTTAGGCATCTGGATCTTAGTCTGAGTGAAGTTTAACGCTAATCCCAAAGTGTATCCTCCATTTCTTGCTAGGGGATTGAGCTGTTTGGAGATGGGAAGGACCATTTTTTTCTGAAACATGAGATGCAGAGAATGTTTTTATAATCTATACATGAAATCTGATTTTGATTTCACACTAATTAGGAAGAGAAGGCCATCACAACGATTACATAGCATTCAGCACGATTCAACAAATTCTACCTTTTTAGCTTTTACTTTTAGATCCACGGTGTCAAACCAGACCCCACACTGCTCTGACGTCTGCTGTGCTGATTTGGATGTTTTCATCGTGGCAGAGCAGGCCTGGCTGGCTGGGTGGCTGGTAGACAGTGAGAGCTTTGCATATGAATCCTAGCTGTCTTTTTATTAGAGAGAATAAGGACATCTTGATTATTTCAACATTTGTTTACCAGGAAAGTCAAAATATGGCTAAATAGTCCACAGGATGCACTTCTAGCTAGCATATCCGCATTTATAACAAGATAGTATTGTACTACAAAGTGCTGATTTCGGAGCGAACCGAAAAGTATAGTCCAGGCAGGTGGAGATTGACCGAGCTCTACTCGACAAATCTAGCTACTACTTTGATTATAGAAAAAAGACGTGCTTACATTTAAGTGTAATGTTAGTTAATAAATACGCTATTGTGAAGCTACTTGCGTACCTTGTTGTAGAGATGCTGTTCTTATTTTGATTTTATGGCAAATTGCAGAGACGCTGTTGATGTCCTTGTTCTATTTAAATATCGCGCGCTCAGACTCAAGAGTTGCCAGAATGTCCTTCTGTAAATGAGCGTCAGTCAACTACACGCAACCTTTTTTCAAACCATATGTTTTGTGCGCAAAATATATTAATAAAATAAAATGTAATGGAAATAAAAATCGTTAAGATAGCACTCTTAAATGTAGTAATTTATAGTAAGGCAAATGGGCAACCTAATGTATTTTCGCTTGGGGTCCTTCATTTCGCTAGTTGTTTAGGTTGACGTCACTACATTTGGCCAAGGGGTGAGTCTCAAATTATTAACAATAAATGTTGATCTGTGTTTGAAATGTCCGTGTAATAACACACGAAACCCAACACGCGGTACTAACAGTATTTCACACGTATTTTTATACATGCTGTTTACAGTATATACGTACGCGTGTTTGTATCGGCTAAAACAATTCACAAAGGAAATGGAGGAGGCTAGTTTAGCTGAAAGCTAATGTTGTGGCTTATTTATATGCTAGGTACTTATGGAAAGCTACATATTATCGCAATAGTTTGTGCTCATCTAAATTAACAGTTAGCTGTTAAGTATTAACGTGTAGATTTCTGACTGATATTAGTTTTATTGGTAAATTAGGTCCTTCCAGCCTTCAGCAACTATAATTTTGATTGTGGTTATCATTAGCCTGCTGTGTCACTTTCGATTAAATGGAAATGGTGTCAGATTGACCCAATGATTAGCCTACATTATTCCTGAATTATCTGCTGTACTATTATATCCAAAGCAAAATTGTACTTTGCTTTGGATATAAATTCGTCTAAAATAATGTAAATGTAATATCAATAACTTTGTTGTTATCTACAGATCATCTCATGAGACATCGGCTGCCACCATGTTCCATGGAATAGCAGTTACAGGAGGGATTGGAGGAGGTAGGCACTGTAACCTTAGAAAGTTTTAAAAAAAACAGTGTCCCTGTCATCTTGTACTGTTATCAGATTATTATGTTATGTATTACATTTCCTTTACTCATAGTCCTGATAGTTCTAACTCTTTGTATGCCCGTTTGTTTTGTAGCCCCTGTCAATAAACCAGAGTTGTATGAGGTAAGTCTCCCCACTCGTCGTCTTGTATTATTGTAGTTCTAGCCATGTAATATCCAAATAACATTACTGGGTTGAGATTGTTATGTCTAACAAAATCCAATGTTGTCAATTAGAAATGCTGAGTTAATACTTGTGTGGTATTGCTGTTGTGGTTTGAGATGGTTTTTTATCTTTCTTCTATTGGGAAGCCAAATCACGCCTGTTGTCTAACGCATGTTTAAAATCTATTCCTAGGAAGTAAAATTGTATAAAAATGCAAGAGAAAGAGAAAAGTAAGTGCCCTTTCTATCTTGACAAGGCTAAAAGTGTCCCAGCTTTCTTGTTACCTGCGGTCATTACATGAAGCCTTACTATCATCATCTTTTCATGGAGGTTTGACAACATGGCCGAGCTGTTTGCTGTCGTCAAGACCCTCCAAGCTCTGGAGAAGGCCTACATCAAAGACTGTGTCACTCCCAATGAGTGAGTTCCTACCTTACAGCATCTCAGAGTGTCTGGATGGTTCTGTGTGGACTTGGAGACTGATTGGGGTGTCTTACTCAGGTACACGGCTGCTTGCTCGAGACTGCTGGTCCAGTACAAGGCTGCCTTCAAACAGGTTCAGGGGTCGGATGTGGGGTCCATTGATGACTTCTGCAGGAAGTACAGAGTGAGTTGTTTTTCTGATGTTGTCGTTGAAAGGCAGCAGCGAGAGATCGTTGTGATTTGGCTAACGAGTGGACTGTCCTTGCTCGAGCTCGACGCTGCAAGGGGTGTGCCCGGTGATGACGGCGTGAATTAGACATCATGTTAGATGTGTTGCTGACAGTGGCAAATAAATGCTTGCAGACATAACTTTTCTGTTTAATACAGTCTTCTTACAATTGTCATCAAGTTTTGGAAATTATAAGAAAATTACAGGCATATCATAATACCGCAGTTTGTGTGTGTTGAACCGTAGGAGGCACACCGAATGCTTTGATAAAATACTGCATACTGTTATATACCTAATGTATAGCATTTAATGTGTTAAAATGACTGAACAGTGCCTTCTATTTGCAGTACTCCTATATGACAACATGTATTAAAGAGGAATGTATAGTATGTTGTGTATTCACTAACATACACTAACATTATTACCACCCACTCTGTTGTTTGGCAGCTTGACTGCCCGCTGGCTATGGAGAGAATCAAGGAGGACCGACCAATTACCATCAAGGATGACAAGGGCAACCTCAATCGCTGCATTGCAGATATAGTATCTGTACGTCTCTCCAGCATGCATGACATATTAAAACCTCCACTTAAGGGTTTCAAATTTTAAGTGCTTGGTTTTGGCTTCTAGTCAGCAAAATGTCAGGGTCATTGCAGCACTTTAAGTTCTTTTTGACTTTGAATGCACTGGTCTCTAAAAAGGAACTTCCATAGGGTGGAACAGATTGGCTTTGCCACTTCTGCATTTGTCCAATAGGACGATCCATGTAACAACGAAGACCTACTAAAACTGACTGAAAAATGTGGATGCCTGTCATGGCTCCCAGTACTATCCATAAAACAAACATTTGTTTGAGGAAACCTTAAACTGCCTGTAAATGCTTCACAGGCAAGAGCAGTCATATACTGATCCTCCCCCAAGAACAGACATGTTAGGATCAAGGTTATGAGTGCATGTACAATCTGGACAGTAGAAAAGTCTGTCATATTGTGTAACAATATTGTTATTTCCCCCTCTCCTTCCTTTAGCTTTTCATTACTGTTATGGACAAGCTGAGACTAGAGATCCGGGCCATGGATGAGGTACATTTTCCTGTCCTTAATCATCCCTTCTACACTTGATCATGTTTGATTGGTGGATTGATTGTTTGGGTTTGTTTGTTTTGTTCATCAGATCCAGCCTGACTTAAGAGAACTTATGGAGACCATGAATAGAATGAGCAACATGCCACCTGACTCTGAGGCCAAGGACAAAGTCAGCCTTTGGTAAGAAAGAGATTCATTCATAATATTTAAGCTATGAAACTGCTGCATAAAGCTTTTTATATACAACATTTCTTTGTGCTTGTGTTACTACACCACCTAATTTAAAATTTTATTGACACATTTCTACATACAGCATGCAAGCAGCACATTGTATGGTTATGTAGATTTGAACAAATGGTCTGTCAATCAATGTGTGGCTGTCAATCCTGTGATCACATGTTTGTGATCTTTCTCCCTAGGTTGACGACCCTCAGCAGCATGTCTGCCTCTGATGAGCTAGATGACTCCCAGGTGCGCCAGATGCTGTTTGACCTAGAGTCGGCCTACAACGCCTTTAACCGCTTTCTACACTCCTCCTAAACTACAGTTCCCATCATCCATTGGGAACGTTCTGACTTTGACAGCATATATTATATCCCCTCCACTTTTTAGACTTGTCCAACTTCTCTGGTGCAGACCCTATCCTAGCTTCGAATCAGAGCAGCACTTGATGTTGTGGCCTTGCTCAACGGGGTCATCCTGTACAGTGTTGTTCCAGCTTGTCACAGCCCTATAACAAGGCTCCCCAGCCTGTGTGCTTGACCAAATTCTTTACTTCTGTTATTTTGACATCAAAAAGCCTGGCTGACTTTTGTTAGCTAGTTGCGCAGAAGACAGTTAAGTCTTTCAGAAATATTATTGGAGATGGGTGTGTTTGAAAGGCTGACACAGCTAAAGCCTTTATATGATTGATTTTTTTAATCCACTGTCTTTTGTGAAGCATGTTATATCTTGTTGGGGGTGAAATGCCATGTTGTGTGATAAATCTGTGAACATGACTGCAAATTGAAAACGTATAATCCGCAATAAATTATTAAAAGTTTAGGGTGATTAGTTAGATAAACATGAATCTGTTATTTCAGACTCTTTCCCCTGACCTCCACTGTTGGTTTAAGTGCACTCAGGTGTAACACCCTAATCCCCTTTTTTTCCTGTAGGTGAAATACATTTTATTATTTTCTATGTCTGTATTTTTTTCCCCTTGTTGCCCCCTCAATACATTTTATATTAGCACTATTTAAGAACATGTCTAAGTCATTTTTACTTTAGAGGGTGTTTTGGGGTTTAAATGTATTTGATAATGGGGATTAGTTTCTCCAAGGACCATAGTAAAGGTTTTTAACCCCTTAGTTAGGATTAGGGAAGAGCACATTTATTAAGATGTATCATTGTACATAAAATAAAGTGAATAAAGCACGAATAAAAGAAACACCTTTTAAAAACAATTCTACCTCCAAACATGGCTTTAATTTAATGCACAAACAATATGATCAATCTTAGCCCTCAAGGGTTAACTGTTGTGCCTTTTGCAATTGTTACATTCTGAAATGAAGTGATACCCTGGACTAAATACTGTATTTGTAACCAGGTGAGGGTAAAATTAGACGGTGGTTCCTTTAAGAACGGGTAAGGCTGCATAGATGCGTCTCCAGGACAACAAACGATCACAAAAAATGAGCAGATATGCTGGTTTGTCTCCAGCTGCTAAGAGTCGCGGATATCTAAACACGCAGCTGGAATGTAATGGTTATCTCATAGTTATTTCGTTGCTTTCAAATTACACATGTTGGTGTTGCTCAATTTCTGAGGGTGCAATGTGTGGATAAGAAGTTTATCAGTAATTATTCATTCCTCAGCACTGTGATTGATAAAAACAACGAGCGCTCAGTAGTCAGCTACAGTAGATACACACTACAGTACTGTTGCTAATGCTAAACAAAAAGGTAAACTATTGAAGCTACGTAAGCATTTTTGTGAGTTGTTTATCTCATGTATGATAATGAAATGGCTTTAGACCTTGTTTTGTTGGAGGATGTACATGTGTACCAAGCTGAAAGAAGTTGAGTAGTCAACAGCGTTGCTATGAAACAACAGTTTTGAGAACATAAATATTTGTTCAGATCTACAGTACATAGTTAATTGCTGCAGCAAATTTATAATATATATATGTAATTAGCTAGCTCCCAATTTTGCTTGGCAGCTTGGTTGCAAAGCAAAGGCGAAAGATGAATGTCTCTGAAGTGGAGGATCATGTTTCTTTGAAATATGAAATAAAAAGGAGACTTGGAAAAGGGGTAAGTGGATTATTAAACTTTTGCGTCTTAGTGTTACTTACTATTATGTTCATACATTATTCACATATTGATAGCTGTAACAATATTAAGTTTAGATGTACAGTTTGTATCCAACATGGATGAAATGAAAAAATGGTCCCCCATACATTTACACCCACAGTAGCCTACATCCATGTTGTCACGTGTTGCTAAATGTCAGTTTTACAGCCTTCATTTAACTTCATAAGACTTCATCTTTCTCACTGGATCAGGAACAGGTCAACCTTGTCCCTCAGATGGGTGTCAGTATTCTCCCAGAATAGTTGGAATTGTCAGCACATTAATGGTTTGCTCATCATCAGGTGGAGCAACCGGTCCTTCCCCAGTGATTCCCTAATCAACACCATTAATCTGAAGAAAAGATACAGTAATAGGCCTGTTTAAATTAATACCGGTTATTGGCCAACATTTGTTAAACATTATATGAAATGTTATCGGGGTTATTCCAGCCTAAATATTTTCTGTTAAGGAATATGTTTTGAATGAGATACCAAACCTTCTCTGGAGTCTGCAATATAACCAGCAGCTGTCATAACCCACTCAACAGCTATGGGTAGCAGGCTGAAGCTGGCTAGCGGTTACCCGCAGAAGTCAGTGGATGTTGGTCCCAGATTTGACTGAACAGCTGAAGAATGCAATTCATTCTACGAAGCATCACATCATAGTCGCATGAGATGCACATCTTCCTCAGGAGATATCAGCTATAGTTCCACAATCAGCTATAGTTCCACAATCAATCACAACTAATGAGAATTTAAAACAAGCGTTTCTTCCTTCATCTTCTCTCCGTCAAGGCGTATGGGATTGTTTGGAAGGCTTTGAACAGACAGACAGGGGAGGTGGTGGCTGTGAAGAAGATATTTGATGCATTCAGGAACAGGACTGATGCCCAGGTTTGTACATACAGTAGAGCTCGGTTGATTCAACTTTCTGCTTATAGACAGTTGGGTGTTTCTCACGGGGGTAAGACCCCTCGTTTATCACTAAGGAGGCCTGTCCATCTGTATTGTTCTAATCAGGGAGTTCCATACTAGGATTCTGAGCAGCTGACATAACTACAGTAGTTTGCTGACTGTAACATGAGTGTTGTTGTAGTTCATTCTACTTGTGACTCGACTAACTTTCTTTATTGTTTTTCTCCACAGAGGACATTCCGAGAAATCATGTTTCTTCAGGTAAAAATAATCTGGAGAAGGTGGAGTGCTCTGGTGGAGTGTTTTATTTTAGGAAATGTCCTTGGATTAGTCAGCCACATAAGAGCCACATAGTAGCCCTCAGTTCAGACCAAATTGAACAAACAGCACAAACATAAATTTGCCACCATACTGTACATGCATGGAATACACTGGCTGTAAAAATAGATCAATAAATAAATGTTTAATCTTAAATTGCCCTGTTCTCAGTACTATGGTACTTAGCTGAGGATTCTGGGAATTGTTTGCATAATATAATGTAAGATAAGAACACAGCTGTTCTTCGTGTTGTAGGCTAGTAAGTACACACATTGATGGGATGATTGTTACCTTATTTTGTTACTTACAAACTTCCGTTTTGTATTCATACTGGACTTACCCATATCTAAAGCTGGTGGTGCTCATGTTTAGCAAGGCAAACCTGTTTAATGGCTTTGGAGTGTGGATTATTATTGGTTTTGAATGCATTTTGAAATTCGGTGTTTGAGAGACTAGACTCTTTTGGTGCGCAGTTGCACTCAACTGTGAGACAACTGTGAGCTGTTCGATGACTTGGAGGACATGCAAATATTATATATCAGCCTCTCATTTTCCCTTTACCCTCTTTCTCCATTTCTTCCTCCATCTCCCTCCCTCCTTCCTTCCTTCCTTCCTTCCCTCCCTCTCCGGGGAAATTGTGTGCCAGAATCTTTAATCAGTCATCTCATACACAAACACCTGGCTGTTCTTTAACCCATGTCCGTAGTTCTCCCTGTTGTATTCTAAACATCGATGTCTTTGTTTGGGTAAACTCTGCGTATGTGCATGTGTGTTACCTCATTTATTTACTTTCCGCTAAACCTTATCTCTGTTTGCAGGAATTTGGGGATCATCCCAACATTGTCAAATTGCTAAACGTCATCAGAGCTCACAATGACAAAGACATTTACCTGGTCTTTGAACATATGGGTGAGATATTTCTTTACAGTGATTTTGAATTACCATCAAGGTTTTACATATTCCACAATACAAAAACATGTCTAGCACACATGTAGTCCATTGCATCACTTTGTACGGTAAACACAGTACCACAACACAAACACACTCAAACACAGCCTTCTGAAGTACACAGCCACAGCCATCCCTAGAGCTGTGCTCATATGTCACAGTCACAGCCCTGTTTTAGGATTTTGATACTCATCGTCACCCCAACCGGGCGGTCAAATTCAATGTCAGCCTTTACATGCGCAAATGACAGGGAGGAATGCAAGCTGCAAAACAAGGGACAAGGATATTCAGCAGTTTTAACTACCCGCTGGAGGGGATGGAAGCACTGCCCTTGGCAGCTGACCAGCCTGCTGAATGTACAGACTAGCACTCTGCGGTCCTAAGCGCTCACACTGTAGAGCAGTTTGGCCGCACCCTCGGGGTGTCCTCCTTCTGTATCCCTGGCACGTGCCATCCTGCCTTTGTCATCGGCTGATTGTGAGGGCTGGCACTTGGGATGGCAGAAGTGATTGGATAAGTGTCGTCCAGTTTGTTATTCATCTGCACATTGCGGAGCACGGTTCGATATCATGTCGATATACTATCTGCAATGATGCAGAGTGGTGTTTACGTTAAGTGTTGACGCATCCTTCCCATTGCAGATACGGACCTGCATGCTGTTATAAAGAAAGGGAACCTGCTGAAAGACATTCACAAGCGCTACATTCTCTATCAGCTCCTCAAAGCCACCAAATACCTACACTCAGGCAACGTCATCCACAGGGACCAGAAGGTGACTGAAAAATTACTGTTTATTCCTGTAGTATTGAGGAGGAATTATTTGATATAATTATATTGTACTGTTGTTTGTTACTTTGTCCTTAAATAAAATAAGAGAATAGAGATCTTTTCTCTAAATGTTTGATATCCTCTCTCTCCCCCCCTCTCTCATTGTTTGACTCTCGCTGTCCTTTCCTTCAGCCATCCAACATTCTGCTGGACACAGACTGTTTTGTCAAGCTGTGTGACTTTGGCCTGGCCCGATCACTCTACCAGATCCAAGAGGATGCTGGGAACCCAGCACTGACAGAATATGTGGCGACGCGGTGGTACAGAGCTCCTGAGATCCTACTGGGCTCTACAAGGTTCTGATCATTTACGATACTCTGTCACTGAACTGAAATGTAAAAAATAATAATAATACAAACTGGAAGCTAGATAATACATTTGGTCCAGCTGATATTAATTACATAGCATTGCATTTATTTCTGTAAACTGTCAGACGTACAGCATATGAACAGTGTGAAGTACAATGTCAAAACATAAATGACATGTACAGTAAAAAAGTATGGTACATAATATTATATATCATATTTAATATTAAATATACTAGCATATTATGTAAAACATGATATATGTACATTACAGGTACACCAAGGGTGTAGACATGTGGAGCATAGGTTGCATTCTGGGAGAGATGCTGCTGGGTAAGCCTCTATTCCCAGGAACCTCCACCATCAACCAGATTGAGAGGATAATGAGTGTCATACCTCATCCCAGCCCAGAGGGTGAGGACAAAATCATGCATCCCCAAAGACATCTGAAGCTGTCGGGGGATTTCAATATCAAACTCAATCTGCGCACCTTTTATTTCCAGATATAATCTCCATCAAATCTGAATATGGTGCTTCTGTGATTCAGCGAATGCTTCTGAGGTGAGTCCCGCCTCACAGTATCCGACTGTCTTCCGCTTGTCTTATTGTCATGGGAGCGATCGCCGCTCCCATGACAATAATGATCAATCTTTGATGAGTAAGATACATTACACACCTCTAGCGTGGGACTTTTTGGAGAACACCCTGTCCCTTCTTGCTCAAGCATAGTTGGGGTCACCAGTCTCTCTCCCTTCTTTGTTGTTTCTCCCCCAGGCCCCAGGTGCCTTTAGGGGACCTGCTGCAGCCCTCGGTGCCTCCTGATGGCCTGGACCTGCTGTGCCGCCTTCTGGTTTTTAACCCTGACAAGAGGCTGACAGCTGCCCAGGCCCTCCAGCACCCCTATGTCTCCAGGTATTCTGGGAATTCTCTCCTGTTCTAGTGTTCGAACTTGTATTCTCGGAATGGCTCTGTCAATGTGTAAGTCTGTGATTTCTGTCTAGCTGAAGTATTATTGTTTGTATTTGATTCCTGTTTTCGATTAGACTACTGTTTATTTGCATCGTCTTTGTCCACTGTAATATCCGAAACAATAGTGTGGCCTGTTAGTAGCGACTATCTATCATGTTGGCTTCCTGTTCTTGTGGTCCTCTCCGGTTCCTGAAGGTTCCATAACCCAGCTAAGGAGCCCAGTCTGGACTATGATGTGATCCTGCCGGTTGACGATGATGTCCAGTTGTCAGTGGTTCAGTACCGCAACAAACTCTATGAGGTAAAATTGCAGAGTCATAGTCCTTACTGGTATATAGCAAGATTGTACATGTTAGATCTGGTTTCTCAGATGATCGACGAGGATGCTCAGTCTTAGTTGAATCAAATACAAGTGGCTTTATTCTTTTCAATACAGGTTCAGGCAGGAGGACTCAGTATGACTTTACGAATACTTTATTTCCCACTATACAAACACGATTGTACATTTGATTTGATTTGGCATTGTGGTTCTGCTCGCATCGGCTCCCTGCCGCATCCGACAGAGCAGAGAGCGGCGACGCATTCCCCCTGAAACAGGAAACAGAAAACAGAACCAAGGGTGGAGGCCGGGGAGGCGGAGGCAGCAGGAAGACTGAAGTCTATGTCGCACTAGCGATGCATATGCCGGGAATCCCTTATATACCCCGCCCTATTAGGAGGGAGTGCCCTGCGCATAAAATGACGCGTTGCTAATGGCGCGCTATGTCTCACGTCCTCCTTCATGAACCAGCTCCGCTTGTTTATACACAGTCACTGGGTATTTCGCACATGAAAAGCCCAACAGTTGCATCAGCACAAGCTTGCTTTATACTCATAAACAGCCTGCCCCTTTCTAAATATAGATGTGTTTTTGCAAGATAACCTGTTGTTACATGTCAATTTTCCTCTCTGTTTCTTGTCAATATTTTATATGCTAAGGGGGCCGGCCTGACATTTAATTCAAGGGTGCAGTTATCTAATGTCCTAATTTGGTTATCTGATAGAGCCCATAAGTTTCTTATTACTTGGTTATCAGTCATAACCAGGCCTCCAAAGCCTGGAGCAGAGTTCAGGGTATGAACATTTGTTCCATAACTTTCCATTTAGATGGATACTATGTTTTCCCCACAACAATCTTTCTCTCAAGGATCTCTCCCAGGTCAGCCTGGGTCACATAAAGGCAGACATGGCTTATTTAAAGGAAGTCGTGAATTATCCAAGGGCGGTCTAAATTCTCTAGGGACAGTCATACAGTTTTCCGTTCTAACATACAGAATCTATAAATGTTTTACTAATCTAAATTCACTTACCTTCATGTTTTGTCCTTTGAAAAGATGATTCTGGAAAAGAAGACCAGCAGAAGGATGCCAGCCCAGTCACGGCAGAGGGAGAAAACCAGCTCTGGAACAGATTCTGGGTCGGGTTTTGATTGTGATAGAGGAGACAACGGCAAGGACATGCCCAACAGGGAGGACAATTGTGCAAAGGATCCAGTCTTAGTGAATGGAGTTGGAGGCGGGGACAATGGCAGCAAACTGCCCCATGGTGGGGCAGACCAACTGGCTATGAAGACAACCATGTCCAAACCCACTCTGACACATGCACCCAACCAGTCTGCTGAGGAGGGGGCCAGCCCTGCATCCAGCCCCATCACGGGCAAGACCACCTATAACCCGATCACACATGCTCCCAGTGAGTAGAAATCCACACATACCCACACAAATGAATGCATGTTTGCAAAAAATATAAATAATAATTAGTCAGACAGACGTGCTTATCTAATTTCCTCCTCCTATGTCTTTGGTTGTTCAGATGGTTTTGTGAGAAGTCCTTGTGGGCCACCTCACTATCACCGATCTGGAGCGGCTGGAAGAAAACTGGTGCGGCAGACTAGCAGTGAAAATGTAACAGTATCTTCAACAGAGGGCACGAACGCCACCGTTGTAAGTACCATAGGGTATAGTCATTCATTCCAAAATCCCTCTGCACTCGTTTTTGGTGACCTTGAACACCAATGAAAGGCTGGGCTGCCTGCTGCAGAACATACTGTTCAGTTAGAGTGTAATCTGAAACGTTCCTGATGAAGTTTCATTTTGGTTTCTAAGTCTATGGAGCAAATTCTGCACCGTGGCCGCTCTGCACCTGTGGCTCGTACCCACTCCTTCTCACTAGCCCAGTCAAATCCTCAGAACAACCCTCTGGTCCGCAGAGATGAGCCCTCTGTGTCTTCTGGGATATGTATCACTTCTGCTCGTCTGGTGAGTCCCTAGTCATTATGCAAACCTTTCACACACTTCCCTCTGTTTTAGAATGGAGCCTGCATGCCTGAAAGCAAGATCTCCGTAGATACCAGTTGATCACGTTGTCATCGATTCTCATCACTGGAATTCCTGTCAAGGAAAATTTGTTTTGCCCCTGATTCTTAGTCTTTGTAAGTTTGTTACACCAAATGTGACTACAAAATGTATTTTGTGTTTTTGTTTAGAACCAGCGCTCACAGTCTCAAACCCGCGAAGCACGGCCCCCACCTAGGTTCAGTAAGAAGGTCTTCCAGGGACACTCAAACATAGCAGCTGCAGGAGATCCCCGGGCTAAACTGGGCAGCTACTCTCAGGCCTATGGAACCATAAACAAGACAGAGCTGGACAACCTACTCCGAACACGACCCAGCCACCACTAACCTGCTCTACACCCAACATGCCCACCGGTGCCCTGCTGTGGAATGGACACACACACTAAAACATCAATGCAGTAGGAATGAAGTGGATGCTATCAGAGCCAATCAGCTTGTGCAGCACTTGATGGGCCACAGTAGACTATGGAAGGGAAGAGAATGAACTTGGAAGAGTATGAGTAGGTCTTCATGATTTCATATTTAAAATGTTAGCCTGTGATTTGGACACAAGAACAAGTCCATTGTAGAATATGTACATTTTCTATAAAGAGTATGATAGCTCATAATAACTACAGTTATATAATTATATAATTATATAATTACAGGGTGAAGTAAGTACAACATAGAAGTATATAAGCAGTTAAACTATTTACAAAACAGTGCAATAAGCATGCAAATACTTATTGAGGGCAAGAAGCCTTAACGTTCCTAATATTTTGAGACAAACGCCGTCAGTTTAATAATAAACATAATACAGAATATGTTGAAAAGTTTCTTTATTCATGACCGTACACCAATCCAAACAAAGGTTGTTGGTGTACTCAACATTTTGTACGGTTTTCTCTGAATGGATTAACAAATAATTGAGACACAAGTCGGTGGAAAACCGGTGTTTCCCGAATATCACATGACCGTTATCTGAGATGACGTCACCATTCTCTGTAACCCTTGTAACTTGCTCCACTGAGACGCCGTTGAGCGTGTATCAGCAGTGGTCATATCGAAAGCGAATTCCAAATCAAGAAGGAATATTTTCTTTCAGTTAATAATACAATCGAGTTTCTTGGCGTAAAGAGAAGTCAAATACAGCGGTAAGCTTGCTAGATATATGTATGTATGTATATATATATTTTTAATATATACATAGAGCTAGCTCTAATGTTGACATGATTTGTGTTAGTAAGATAGCTAGCGGTGGCATTCACATACTACAGTAGTACTGTACAGTATGGCCGGGGCTACGGTTTAAAATCGACATAGACCTGACCATATTTATCAAACGGTGAGACAAATTATTATTCATTCTCTAGACACAGAAGAAACAGTTGACAGATAACATTTTGTTACTCCTCTCCAATGTTTCCAAAACGTAATCGCTGGCAAGTAGTTTGTATGCTAGCTTTGAAGATTCGCATACTAGCTAGCTAGCCAGTGCTAGTGACAGTCAGCGTAGCCTAGCCTAGGATCCGCTCGAAAGACAGCGACCATTAAAACATTCGTTCAACAACCCATTTCTAGAGTTCGCGACGAATTAATAGTGTTTATGCGAATGGTTACAAATTGAATGAATCGCTTGAATAAGTAGGTTATGTAGTCAAATCGTTTAAATAGCACACATGTTGGCCTATTGCATCCATCACTTTCTGTTTCAGAACAGGTGCGATTAGCATGTTTAACTGGAAAGCGGATATTTTTGTTTAGCTAAACGGTAGTGTTTAATGTTGACATTATTTGTAATATATAATCTATAATAGGTATAATAGCTGAAACTAGACCAGTAGACTAGCACTATCTACAAAACTTAACTAGTTTCATTTATTAGTATATTTTGGCAGTGAACACATACTGAAATGTTTTTCCAAAGAGCAATTTGGTTGACAGGTGTCGTAGTCAAATATAAAATGATAATTTCAAGCTGTTGCATGTTAAGGTGGATCATCGTTATCATGCAAAACAGCAACACTTCTAGATGAGTGAGGAATGCTGCTTTGTTGTCGCGCAGATGGCCTACTCAGCATTAGGGCCTACCTGGTGTGATGGGGATAAGCAAGTCTGTTTCAGAGGTAGAATGTACGCTAGAGCCTACTGATTCTTTGGCGGACATCAATCGCGTATGCATAATATTGTGCCTTTTACATTCATTCTCAAATATGTTACGAGCAACTTCATTTTTGCTGAACAAGGTAAAATATTTTGCCTGTCAGAAGCCGTATCATACTTACTACTTTAGAGTACAATATTGTTGTTCCCGGATGATGCCGTTTGTGATGGTGAAAACGGATCCATATCTGTTCTCTTAAACGTATCCTAATGCTACGTTTGGTCAAGTTTTTGTTTTTGTACGCTTTTTAAAGTGGACTATACTTTCTTTAAAAATAAATAAGATAATTACATTTGAGTGCCCCTCTCTAATTTCTATGTGGATTTTAAGCTGATCCATGTATTACACAATCTCTATAGGAAGCCGTGGAAAGAAATGTTGGGCTCACTTCAGGTTAATAGGTCTGTTATGATCGCAGTCTGGAAAGAGCTAAGCATACCTCTTCTTTGTATTATATATATTTTTCTATCGATTAGTAGTGTGTACTTATGAGTTTTGTCATGAAACCAGGGTTGTTGGGAAGGTACATTTACAGATACAAGTGTGTTGAAATGAATTTGTTTGTTTTTAAAGAGTTTCTCCTTCCAAGTTGAATGTTTGTGAAACAGGTTTGCATTGTGGTGTTTGTGCATTGGTGCTCAGCTTCTAGGTGAGCTGTCCGCAGTTTATATGGCTAGAGTTGCTGCTGACACCGCATGTCATTATGAAAACATCCTGTTGGACTGTGCTGCATGAGACAGAAAGGCTGAGTACTGTGCCCATCCGCAGCAGTATTCTTAGCCATTTTTGTGGATCATAGTTTTAGTTCTATCCTCAGTGAAGGCAATATCCTTTTGCGATAAGAATTCTCTATCATATCTGTACGCTATAGCCAACAACCAAGACCTATAATAACAATCGTGGCTTCCGTATTCCATTGTCATTTGTCTTCTGTCCTGCTCCATAGTAGTGCAACCAGCAGCTTAATTTACTTCCACAACTAAGCCCTCAGTTGCCTTTGCCACAGTTTGTGGTCCTATGTTGTTCAGTCATGCACACAGTGTGTTCTACATACTGGTTTGTATATATACAAAACCAGCTATGTGGCCTATAGTCAGTAGGTAGTGATAGACAGTGTGTCACCAATCCCTGGCCCTCTACTAATTCCCACAATGAGATGTGAGCTGAAGCCACGGGTAGCAGAGTATCTCCAGCCACACTAGGCTCTGTGTCTCTCCTAAGAGGATTGCGAAACTCTCCTCGTCTCAACCCCTTACAAAACCTGACAGGGCTGCTAGCTGGCCAGCATTCCTACTGTGTTGTAACTTTCTGTTGAACGGTGACTCGTGGATTTAAATGTCAGGTGGGTCTAGAGATAAGTGCACAAATGTTGGCGGGGTATAATGGTTTTGTATTGTGTATTTTATTGTAAATGGTACAAGTTGCGTCTCAGTGTGTAGAAGCTAGGCCTAAGGCTGAATCCCAATACTCTGTCTTACCCCTACCCCTTACCCCTAGCCCTTAGTTTTGCACAACAGTCCCACATTTTTCTGATTAGCCTTGAATGGACTCCATGCATGTCTACAGTTTTAACTAAACTCCATTAGCAGCGAATTTCGTTTGATATCAGTGCATAACACTACTTGCTTTGGAGACATCGATATACGTAACTGTAACCAAGTGGTGTGTCATTTCATAGGGCTAGGTAGCCCTTACCCCTCAGTTTCGAGGGCTAAGGGCTAGGGATAAGACAGAGTATTGGGATTCGGCCTAAATGTTAAATGTCTTAATGTTGCCTGACTTGGTTTCAAGCCGAAAGTTAAAGGTGTGAGCATAGTTCACTTCTTTCTTTTTTTTTGCTCCAATATTGAATTTTTCTGTTTGCTTGTTTATAATTTGTTTAATAATAGAAGACTGTAGGCTTGGTGATGTGTCTAATTTGTGGCAAAACTGGACCTGAACTCGATGTTTGTTGTGACTACATTTCACCATTTGGTCTGGGTACTAGATTGTGTAGTCTAGACTTTTTTGTTGTTGGTTTCATACCTGTGTGTTCTTTGAAACCTATTGAGAGATTAGATTAATTATTTCTCTTTTGTACTTTTTATATTCATGTGTAGCTGTGTGGGTAATATATTTGACATTCAGTATATTGCATAGAATACAGCCTAGTATTTTCACAGACCAGATTTTCCAAACGTTAAATAAAAGACCTAGGCTACTTCTGGTAATGAAATCCAGCATGGAAACTTTACTCAGTAAAATATTCTAAATTTCCAGAACTGACTCATAGATCTTTATGATGTGTCACAGAGGTTAGGGCCTCCAGGTTAAGTTATTCCCCTAGTTGCGTTTAGCAAGACACAGGCTAATTCTATATTTACTGTTCAACCTTGTGGTGTTCTGTTGTTGTAATCAATGACTGTTGGCTGTCTGTAGCCATAGTTGAAAGTGGTTATCTCTGGATTTATGGAACGGACCTTCAGTGTGAGAACTTAATCTCACATTATTTTTGTACATTTTTAGTCAGTTCAAACTCTGCTAAAATAATCATGTTGCAGATATGGAAGTGTACATTTAATGAATTGGGACTGATTTGGAAGGAGGTGACTGAGAAAATGACTCAGCATATTCTTAAAATATAATTGGGTCACATGGTTCGACTCTTGATATGGTTAGGCTTATCACATGGTTTTCTCTGAGGTTATGATGTCACATATTATCTAAACCCAGGCAAACTCCTCCCCTCTGGTCTGGTATCTTAAGCTGCTTCTAATTTGATTTGGTGTATTTGTGCAGCGTGTGTGTGTGCTTCTCGGTCATTGTTTGACAGAGACGGAGGTAGGCTGAGAGAAATTATTGATGTATTGTTTGGAGATGGTTCGGGTTTGAAAAGTTGGATGAGCAACAGTGCAATGTGATATGTAGAGAGTGCAGCACATGTTGCAACAAGTGCTGGAAGCACTACAAACCTCTTTTTCCATTTAGCCTACAAAAGTGACTTAAACAACAGTTTGAAGATTAAACCTTCTGGAGGTCGTACTGTTGGAAGCCAGACTGGAAAGACTTCTGCCCTAAAACCAACCTTTTTACAAGCTTCATTTACTTGAGTTGTGCCCTATGTCATAAGGCCTATGAAAAGGAATGTGCCAAGTGACGACATATAAAGGAGGCAGTAGCTTACCACATTTCTAAATATATGGTCCCGGTTGCAACAGTTGAACAAGCTGGCTTAATATAAAATGGGCTGCTGAAATCAATGGATCAAAGATATGATTTGCTC
Organism: Osmerus eperlanus; assembly: GCF_963692335.1. Lineage (NCBI taxonomy): Eukaryota > Metazoa > Chordata > Actinopteri > Osmeriformes > Osmeridae > Osmerus > Osmerus eperlanus. The sequence continues at coordinate 3,285,355 of NC_085037.1, forward strand.
AGCTGTCAATTTACAAAGTCAGACAAAATAGATCCGACCGGCTGACAAAAGTGACACACTACCCACTTACAACATAGTCGGCCTCTGTAGAGTGATACAGATACTCTCAAGTGGTGGAAGGATCATTCATTACGTTTTCTTTCCAGGACTGAGCCACCTGGCAAAGAAGTATCTTTGTGTCCCAGCTGCCAGCACACCTTCTGAGAGGGTTTTCAGTGGTAACATTGTACTAGTGTTCCTACACAACAAGAGAACTAGACTACAGAGCTACACACAAGGAACGATTAAATGTCATTTGTTGAAGTGTTCAGATCAGTAAATAAATAAACTACTTTCTCAGAGCAAGTAGTCCACTTTATATCATGTTGACGTCAATTATTATTTCCACTTATATAGTTTGTCAAACATTAAAGGAGAACATGTATAGGCATATATATATATATGTTTTAACTTACACAGCTTTGCAAATAACAAAACATATCTTTTTTGCAGGAAAGGATATATATATATATATATATATATATATATATATATATATATATAACACATTCTTTATTTACATTTTGATGTTTGCACAACTGTTCTCAAACAGGAAGAATTTTTGCACATTATTTTTAGATCAACGTCATAAACTGTTTGATTTATAAGGCAATCTCACATGTAGTTGGCTTACAACTGAGCATTTAAACCACATACACAATTTCAAGATATATCGGTATTCAGCCCAAAAATATAGATATATTACTTTTGGTCCATATTGCCCAGCCGTAACATGGATGAAGCTCAGGCTTTCACAAATTGACAGCAGCATTTTATTTTCTGTGGTTATTTTTATGAGAAAAACTTTTAACTGTATAGTTATATGGATTAAACATAGCTTTGATGCAACTAATTTGCATCAAAGATGTTTAGAAATTGAATTAATCGAGTTTCTTGAAGAATTGACTTAGTCCTAAATCATAGCCAGTAACCAGACCCTATGCATTTTCCTGTAATGGACACTGACAGGATCACAGCACACAGGGATTTTCTGGAGGTAGAAGTGGGACAGCATGTTACATCATTCTTACGGTTATTCAATGTGGCCAGCAGAGAGAGAGACACAGAGAGAAAGATGGGCAGAGAGAGAGAGGCACCACCACCTGCATCCATGACAACCCTCAGCTTTGGTGCAGGAAAGCTTTTAGGTTTAACAGAGTTTCCAGGAACCTAGGAAGGATCGTGTCTCATACCTTCTAGTGAGACCCAGCATGCTACCATTGTGTAGATCTTTTTGTTTTTAACATCTACAGTTTACTTTTTGAGAAATGTATCGAAAGGAACTCGTTATTTTGACAAGCCTAACATTTTCATTTCACCATCGTAACTGAGAACTGAGATTTACCATAGTATACAGTACAATTTCCCATGTAAATGAAACTAAATGCACTTTATACAGTAGTTATTAAATGTAATGTCATAATTTTAACTACACTGGAATATTAGGCTGGTAAGTATCATAGTCCTGACAGTGTTTCCTCTAGGATTTTTTTTGCAGTGGGGGCAAGTCTGTCCCAATTAGTAGCAGAATTTAAATTAGCAAGAACTATAGACTAATACAATAACAGGCTTAAATGAACTGACAACATAAGTTATACGACTTACAGTTCTCAAAGACGCACACGCAATCTCAACTGCGGTGTGAAGCGTGTGTCCGTGCTATTCTCCGACATGCACTCTAACAATCACTGCTGATAGGCGTCCTAAAATTTTGTACAGCCCTATTTCTGATACCGTGGCGGCAGAAACTTAGTCGTGGCGGGCCGCTACGGCAAAATCAACATAGAGGAAACACTGCCTGACATTTGACACACACTCATTTTCTTTCTCCCTCTGTTTCTCTGCAATAGTGTGATCTCAGGATCCGGCCAGACCATGTCCCAGGACAAGAGCGCCTTCCCCATCATGGGAGAGAACAACCCCCTCCACAACAGTGTCTATGGGCCGCCCCAGGCTGGCTTCGGCATGCCCCCCCCTAACTACACCCAGGCCCCCGGCCAGGCCCCTTACCCCCAGGCTGTAGGCTTCGGCCAGCCTGGATTCACCCAGGCAGGTCCAGGGTTTGTGCCGGGCCCCTACCCCCAGGCCGGATACCCTCAGGGCCCCTACCCCCAGGCCGGATACCCTCAGGGCCCCTATCCCCAGGCCGGATACCCTCAGGGCCCCTATCCCCAGGCTGGATACCCTCAGGGACCCTACCAGCAGGGGCAACCACAGCCCGGCTTTGCCGCAGACCCAAACAGTAAGTGGAAATGTTTTTTGCCGTGTGAAAGTTACTTGTTGGGAGTGAATCCTCTCTGTTAAGGGCACTTTTTGGATTTCCACATGGAGGGATGTATAATAGCTGAATTAATGCATTTACTGATGCAAAAACTCTGACGCAAACACATACTCTAACCCTTACAAACTCCAATGAAACCAACACTGAATCAATTAACCGATATCTTACTCACCGGCTGCATCACAGGCATGGGCATTGTTTTTGTTGTGAAAATGCCCCAATGGTTTAGACTCAGGATCTCTAGACTAATGATCTGTTGTGGACTAGGTGACCTATGAACTGACTCTTGGATGTCCTTCATCTGTTTCAGTATCCATGGACAGCCCAGATTACCATGGCGATGTGCCACCCTCCTACTATGACAACGAGGAGTTCACCAACTCAGGCTTCGAGGACAAGACCATTCGCCAGGCCTTCATCAGGAAGGTGAGTGGACACTGTAACTGAAAAGGATTTCCATGCAAAGTTTTGCAGTTATTCACAGTCTTTTGAAACACAATGAGCGATTATGAAATGATGAACAACTTCCCTACTGTATCCCCCCAGGTGTTCATGGTCTTGACTGTGCAGTTGATGGTGACCACCTCCTTTGTGGCCGTCTTCACCTTCGTGGATGACGCCAAGATGTTTGTGCGCCGTAACCCCTGGACGTACTACGTGTCCTACGCCATCTTCTTTGTGTCTCTGATTGTGCTCAGCTGCTGCGGAGACTTCCGTCGCAAGCACCCCTGGAACCTGGTGGCATTGGTACGACCCACTTCCCCATAACTCTCCATCAGTCTTTGCTCGTGGGAATGCCACGACATCATGGACAGAAACTGTCAAAAGGGTGGTGAAATGCTTAGAGGAATGCACGTGTATTCTGTCTCTTACTGTGTTTCTCCTTCCCTCCAGTCCATTCTGACCCTGAGTCTGTCCTACATGGTGGGCATGATCGCCAGCTTCTACGACACCGAGACTGTGATCATGGCTGTGGGGATTACATCTGTAGTCTGCTTCACCGTGGTCCTCTTCTCACTACAGGTTGGAATGCACACACACACACGGTTCCCTCACCTCCGTCACCGGCTTCCTCTGTTTTCCTCTGTCAGGAAAATTGGGGATGTAGCGAACTTTGAATCTATGTTTATCTTCTCTTCCCCCTCCTTTTTTTTATTTTTTATTCTTCCAACCGCTCTGCAGAGCAAGTACGACTTCACTTCCTGCAGGGGCGTGCTGTTTGTCTGCCTCATCGTCCTGCTGCTGTTCTCCATCCTCTGCATCTTCATCCGCCACAGGATACTCCATATCGTCTATGCCTCGCTAGGAGCTCTGCTGTTCACCTGCGTAAGTCTACCCGCTCTTTCTGATAACCCAACAAATTCTTGCCAGTAGTTGTATTCCTTAGGTGAGGGAAATCAGATGTTTCCATTGGGTATAAAACAAGGATTGTAGATGGGGCATACTGAGAAGCTGAAAGACTCTGAAACTCGCCATATAAGGTTACTGCAGTCAGATTGTCCAAGCTGTCTGGGCATCTGATTGTACAGTGGCCAAACTCCTCTGAGCGTCAGTTTGCGTGACACTTGGCACCAAGAAAACTGGGCTAATGTCTTTTTCATGTGGCATCGCTATTACGACCCGGTATATTTGGGGGCTGCTATCTGCAGTGGAAAACAGAGGTACATGTACCAAAAGCGAGTATAGTCGAATTGAGCCAGTACCATGCGGTGGAAAAGCCATTAGTGAGGTGACTTATGTGAGTCTAGACTCCTGAAGACAGCCTTTTGTGCCTTTTTAAACCCTCCTAAATTCCACTCAGTTTGAATAAGAGCGGTCCTGTAACTGGGTCAGGGAGTGGTAAGACATCTGAAGCCTATACAACAAAGCAGGATTTGGGGGGGTTAGTCAGAATAGTCGATGAAATAAGGAAGCAAGTGAAATGAAGCGTCGTAGATGTAAGCCTAGCCATAAGTAGTGCTTGTTTTGGCACGGTTTATGTGATGGTTTCCAGTCTAGTGTAACATCTAACTGTAATGGAAGAATCACACTTGGATTTGACTTGTATACTAAGCGCATATACTCTGTACCCATTTACTTTAATGACTCATTCTGTTTCCAGTTCCTGGCTGTGGACACCCAGCTCCTCCTGGGAAACAAGAAGCTTGCCTTGAGTCCAGAGGAGTACATCTTTGCTGCCCTCAACCTCTACACCGACATCATCAACATATTCCTCTACATTTTAGCCATCGTGGGGCGCTCCCGCGAATGAGAACCCTCCTCTGTGGGACAGGAGAGGCAACGCGCAAAAAAATACCTCTCTTGTGTATGGAAATGATGCCCCCCCCCCTCTGTCAGTCATCTTGTGCTGTTTCTCCACTTCTTGACATTCCCTCTCACTCTCCTACTTTCATCGCCCTGAACGTGGACAGATTAGGATGGCAGAGGTTTCTTCTGCGCTGCCGGTCTTTCACCAAATCCATCCACAAGGGGCACATTGTAATGCATTGGTTTCATATCCCGTGAAGGTTGTTTATTGCTGTGAAAGACCTTAAGCCCATTTTTTTTTGTACATGCCCTTTTCCCCTCTGCTCGACAGAGGGACTGCTAACTTTTAACTTATTTTACCGGGAGAGATGACTGTCTACAGTCATTTCAAACATCTTTTACTTTTCATCTGAAAACCGTAAACCTCTCCTGACCCCTGTGTACGTGTTTCTCTCTCCCTACTTGATCTGGCACATGTAACTGCATGGTGACTCTAAAACCCAGCTAAGAATTCTGTAGAACACCACAAGGATATCTTTCCTAGCCTGCTTCCTACATAGCTGTAAAAGGTTTAGTGTAGTATTGTATATGGCAAGTTCAATAACCCAATCTCTAGGCATGCTGGAGTATGTACCGCTGTGATGCTTGATGGAAACAGTGCTCTGACATTACGGCAACACTTAACACTCAAATGACCATGAAGGAAACAAAGGTTGGATGTATGAAAACATATATGCATATATATATACGTATATATATGTATGTATGTATATATATGTATGTATGTATATATATATATATATATATACACACACACACGCAGTATATATTCCTTCTGTTTAGATCCTTGCTTCGTTTGGTTTTCATCCCCTTCTTCCTTTTTTGAACGAAGCAGAGCTTTGTGATTGATAGGCCTAAGCTAAAGGTAGAATGTTTCATTTAGTCTCTTTTTTTCTTTCACCTCCTGTTTGGTTTCTGTCTTTCTGTAAAGTAAACTTTAGTGTTGTGTTTTTCCCATTATAAGTAATGTGAAATGTGGAAGTATTGGAATTTATTATTACTTTTTTACAGAGTTGTAATAGATATAAATAGCTGCTTTTTTTGTGAAGTTGGTGAACAACAGGCTTGAAGGACACAGTAGCATACTTTCTTATTGAGCTGTTTATGGAAGTTGCTGTAGAGTTGCTGCTTTTAAGGTGAGTTCGGAAGGAAATTTGACATTCTTCTTCTGAAGAGGACTGTTGTGAAGGATTTTTGTGTGGCTCCCTCAAACACAGTGCCCAAAGAAAGTGTAAATATTGAGAATGGAAAAGTTGATGGGAGAAACAAATGGTTAAATAACACTCCTGAAACCTCTTTGAAAAGTGATATTGATGTGCAAAGTCTAAATTATTAAAAACGTTATTTCAACCACCATTGCATGACCCCTGTCCATCTTCTGCATGCTGTGTGTTAAATGCACACAGGGCATTAGTTGTTTCCTGATAGACAAAATGCTGATTTGAGGTAGTATATTGTGTTGCAGAGCTGTTTAATTAATCATAATTTAAGTTTTGTGTTTGTATCTAACTAAATGTGTATATAAAATGCCTCAGTGGTTTCACATGTATAGAGTAATGTTGGGCTTGTAGGTCTGTTTGCACTGTATATTTGCATTAAATTGAACTGGAATTGTTTTCCTCTACACTGATTGCTTTTCATTAAAATTAATACAACTGAAAATTGTCTTTTGCCACATGTTCACCTTTTATTTCTCAGGGGAAAATGGATTACCATCAATAGCCTATGAAGTATGTTGTGACATCAGGAGTTCAGCGTTGTCTTAAGGCCCACCATAAGCCTACATGACACACCTGTTAAACAATCTGGAATGATCATTAATTAAGTGGAGGCTGATATTCATTTATAGGTTATATATGTGGTCTTTGGAAGAATGCCTTCAACTCAAATTCTCGTTTAAAGTTATTTACTTTTCGCACAGACAAAGCTGGTTAAACGGCGTCCCTTACCTTCTGATCTAGGGCAAGTGTTTGACCAAGTGTCAAAGATGGAGTTCCGTTACACTGTGTCCTAACTGGATGCGAGAGTCCGACTGTCGCGTCGCATCGGTCGCTCTCTGTCCACACTGAATCCGTCAAATTCACTTAAGTTACGTCATGTACACTAACCACGTTACTATATGACTTCAAGCGCTACAGAGCTTTCAACGCGAGCGATTAAAAAATAAATAGAAACAGGACATTCCAACAGAAAACAAGGCAATTGAACTGCTTTTAGTCGCGTCGCTCGCGTCCCGTCGCATCCAGTTAGGACACGGTGATAGTTTATATTTGGTTTCTATGGAAAATGCTCACTACTGGACGTTATGTAATGTATGCATGGCGTGCGTGAGACCGTTTTGGCGCCATTAATAAGAGTCCGTTAGTACTAGCAGCTATTAACTCTCAACCTAAATTAGGTTAACTGTCAAACCTGTCTAAATATGAGTTTTTCGGCAGGTAAGACATAAGGACGAGGTAGCTATCTTTTCAAACGTTAGTCTACTACGGTAGTTATCCTACTTCTGTAGCACTAGCTATTGTACAGTAGCCAAGTTCTAGCCAAGATACAGTAGGCCTAACTACTGACTGTACAGTATGCAACACATTACGTTAGCACATATTCTGTTATTCATTTAAATGTTTTAACAGGTTCGTCCTTTAATATTGAGGATATTATGAAACCTCCCATGATTGAAGGTAGTATATTTGACAACATTTATCTTGCCACTTGGGAAAAAAAAACACATCATACTGCTCCTTACAACTTGAATCTAATTGGTTTTCTGACTCCACACAGGTGCTAATGGAAAACCTAAAGTTGAGCAGCTAATGACCAAACTCAGAATGCTGCAACAAGGTAAGATTTTGAAACAACTTGTTAGAACATGTCTTCAATATGTACTCTTTATTCCATTCCAAATTTAAATATTCTCGAGATAATCGTGCCACAAAAACACATAGCACGCAGAGATTCCTGGCATTATAGTATGATGATGAGACATAGCTAGCTAGAATTGTCATCAAGTAGCCTAATCAACTAGTTAGTATTCTATTTTCATGTGAAATGCCATGCACGGGTGTGTTTGCGTCTCTCAAAGGAAATAGGGTTCTGGAGGATGAGTTAAAGGAGGCCCAGTCAACCAACGATTCCCTGCAACTGGAGCTGGACACCGGTAATATATATATATTACAACCGGGAATACTATTAACAAATATGCATTCATATAGAGTAGGCTAATAACAGAATTATTAATAAGTTTAACTTATTAAGTTCTACTTAACATGATGTTAAACCACACTGAACTGTTTTTGAAGAAAGTAGGTATTATACAAATTACATGCAATGACTATGAATAACATCAGCTCAGTTACCTACTGTAAGCCAAGACATGACAGTCGTTCTCTCATATTTTCCACTTATTACAGTGCAGACAAAGGCTTACCAACTGGAGGGAATCCATAAAGAGACAGATGGTAGATCTATTTCCCCATTGACCAAACTACAGCATAAACTAGAGCATTTGTTGCATAGTTAATGATAATATTCTGTATTTTTCCCAGAGTCATGCAGGGTCCTGCAGTTCCAGTGTGAGGAGATTGAGCAGGACACCAACAGGTGAGCGAGCACCTGCAGCTGAGATAACTGGTCCAGTAGGGATACTGTGTAGGTGACGAGGTGGAAGACAAATACAGTTTTGTATCTCAACACTAGATGGCAGCATACCTCAAAGCAGGCTGTTTAGTGGGGTTCATAAGATGCAAAAAAAAACTTAGATCTGTGGTTACTGGTACATGTACACGTACAGTGGTTTAAGCCATTTAATTAAGCCAATATGTCTTCATAACTTTTAAAGGCAGCTAAGGTAAGTTTTGAAAACCCAGCAATTTTGTCTTGGTTTTGAAAGTATTCAAACCAAAATATTTGACCCCCTCCCTTCAAAGCCACTCCCCCAAAACACATGCACAAACTGCCTGACTACTGTCAGGAGGTAGGCAGGTAGACAGACAAGTAGCCTGTCCAATGGTCAAAATAATTGGTTGTGTTTATTACAGTCCTGCTATGCCCGCATATATCGGGATTGATTTAATCTTACTGTCAAATCTTTAGATGAATTGGTTGCTATCAGGATGTGGATTTCAGGCAACAGGTCAAAAAGTGCTTCACAACAACCAAAGCATGCCTTTAGGACAGACATGTCAAAATCCTACAATTCAAAATCCTCCTGTTTACATTCAAAGCCATCCACAACCTATGTGTCTTATCTCCTCCAGGGTCGCACTACCTCCCGCTCCCTCAGATCCTCTTCCTCCATACCATGGGGAGTAGGGCATTCAGCCGCTCTGCTCCCCGTCTGGATTCACTACCACCCCAACTCAGAAATATTGATTAATTCCCCCATTTCAAATTGAAACTCAAAACCCATCTCTTTAAAACTGCATATTCCATTTAATGTCAATTACTCTGCCTTTTTCTGTTGTTTTTAATGTTGTTGTATTCTTTATTAGGCTGTTTTTAAATGTATTTTGTACCCTGTACAGGTGTCCTTGAGTGTCGAGAAAGGCGCCTTTAAATACAATTTATTATTATTATGTCCTGAGTGTGTGTGTGTGTCTAGACATTTACAGCTGAACAGGAAGAGTGAGGGCCTGGTGGAGCAGTACAGGTGTCAGATCCAGGAAGCCAAGCTTAAATGCAGGAAACAACGGTAGAATACCTAATGCACATGAGTACTTCTATAAAGGGGAAACAGATCACATTTGAGTGTTATTTACATGCCAATACGCAGTCATGAACTTTAGTTTTAAGGCCATTTTAGGAAACTTACCTACAGTTCAGATTACTTTGAGCTAAAGAACTTTTTGATATTTCTTGAAGGATGAGGTTTGAAAACCAACTTCAGCAGCTGATAGAACAGCACAAGAGTCTACACTCAGTCTTTGTGAGTTTGTCTGTTGATTTACTCTTTAGCTGTGATGACCACTTAAACGTTATACGTCAGCCCCTCTCTCATTCCTCGCCCATGAGTGTTCCTTGTATAGAATAGGCTACATCTAAACTACTTCTTACCAACTTGTTGACTTACCAAGCATCCTCACTGCTGAATACCTGAGCGCCTGTCCCTGGTGTAGCTTTGTTTTGAATGGATTTCTTCTCTTCAATGATAACCCTGTACAGACCACCGAGAGACTGCCAACTGAAATAGAGACTGTAGAAAACACCCAGTCTCATCTGCTGACGGCTGGTATGGTCCTATTTACAATGTATCTCTGCGTAATGGTGAATCGTCTCTGCGTCTGGGAATTAAGTTTCTGTGTCTGTGTGATTTCTGACACTTTTTCTTGATTTTGTTTGTAGAGCATCTAAAGTTGCTTCAACTACGCCATCTAGAGGAGGAGCTGGAGGAGCTTACAAAACAAACGTAGCCAGAGGCAGAGTAAGGAAGACTGCGTATGTTTTAAATCACACATATCTGCTTCCTCTTTTGGTACACTTTAGAGATACCGTCATTTAATCATCAAATATGTTATGTTTTATGGGATCATTTCTAGCGTGAAAGATTTCAAGCAATATACAAATTTAGATGAGCATGTTTCAGAAAAGCATTGGAAGTCTTTGTCTCTTTGTAGCAGACACTACTTACTGGCTTCCTGAAAAAGTTATTCCATGCACCTCGGTTTGATTTTGTGAAGAACATGATTGTTTATCTTTACATAACATTATTGAACATGTAAACTTGTACGATATCTAAAACAGCTTTTCAGACTGGAAAATCTACTGCCTTCTAGTTTTTTTTATTATTATAACAAAGGACAATGTTGACAACACAACACCCAAGTGCATTTGTAGTCACCATTACTTTCATAAAGATTTTATGAAAGACAAGCAGGACATCATAAGACATCATTCATTAGCAGTTTTTTTAAAGAAAACAGAATTTCCCTGTGCAAAATCATCTTGATTCCAGTTTTCTTATGAACAACCCCATGTAGAAAAACACAAGGCACTTTAAGAGCAAAGCTCAGGTGATCATCTGTTATTAACAGCCCTTGGTATAATGTAAAAACAATATGTACACTAATATCCATATGAAGAATAATCCACAACAAATTGTAAAAACGAAAACATAGTTTTGTTTTTGCTGTACCCAACAATATTCGCCAACTAAGAGCACCAATGTACCGTTTATTGTGGAAACAGTTTGGGATCCAGGCTAATGTTCTGACAAAAAAAAGTACATCTATTTGGCTTAGTTATGGTTGACAAAGATAAACAGGTTAGCAGTCCCACTAAAGGTGCAGGAGTTTAACAACTTACACCAGTCATTATGACCTTGATCTAATACTGTGAAAATAGCCATCCTCCCTCTCCCATAATTGTAATGACTGGTTATTGCCCAGAGGGAAAAAAGGGTGTGTGCATATTTTAAAGTGTTTGAACAGATGTATCCTTTCTTTGCTACTGATTTTAGATCTACTATTATCAGACTGTTACATTTATAATAAATACAAGTTATTTTTGTTTCTAGATCAGGTCAATTCTGTACAGAGATATGGTCAATTTTACCTGCAATCACCTCTCCTGCCCCAGGCTGCCTCGCCCCTCCCTGATCGCTTGTTTAGATTGTCTACCATAAGGAGTGGGGCCACGCCTTAACAACACAGTAGATACCACTCTTAACAGGCTAAAGTTCACTGTGGGCTCATTAAACTAGGTATAAAGAAACACTAATCTGGCGTCTGTTTCGTGTCAAAGTCATAGTTTTAAAAGACTACTACAGTGTGTCTGTGTGCCTGAAGTATTCATTTGAATGCTTTCAAAGTCTTAATAAAATTAGAATGTAAAAAAAAAAATCTCTCCTGAACTCTGTTTCACTCTACTTCATTCTTCTGTCTTTGGCTTAAAGAAGGAATAAGTACACCTTATGATTTTGTTAAGGCTCAGTATGATTCCATAGACAGTTTCAACATCACTTTCCAATTTAGTTCAACAAACACAACAGACTGGGCATGTGCATTGTTGTACAGGCATGTTGCCTGGGTGGGAGTGTGTTCAGAAGGACGTGCACTCATTCACTCTTTTCCTCCCATAAATGTATGACTGTGAGTTTGCCTACCGTTCCTGCTTGATACCATAAATGGTAAAAGTGACAAGGATGGAGTTTAGTTTGGCACGCCTATGGGAACAGTCCAAACTTGGAATCATGTTTTGGTTTTCTCAGGTTACTTTTTATAGTTTGTCTTTTCAATCATTAATACTCTGCATGCGTTAATCCAGGAAGGCTGAGGCCCAGATGTGCTTGAGTTGTGTTCTGCTGCATATGTGTTTGGCACATGTGGAATAGTCAGGTTCTCACACACACACAGCTTCTCCACAAAGGTCTCCTCCATCTTTAGTTATCCCAGGTTATTCCCCATCTGTTAACAGAACAACAGGAATGCCAGTGAGTGAAACAGGATCTGACTCCTCCTCCCAATCCTCCTTATCTGTCCTCCACCTCCCATACTATATTTAGTAAGCAGTTCTAAAATATATCATCCTATGGGGTGACACCAAATAAATCAATGACCACTAGAAAAAACACCCACACAATAAAAGCCAAATGACTCACTAAAAACACAGTATAATTTATTACTTAAATGATTGGTTCAATATGAATTCTTGCAGTGAACTTTTAAAGAAAACAATCAAATAAATAGAAGAAGCAAATGTTTTAAGCACTCGTGTATTATTGTTTTTGAACTTTCTGACATTAACATTACTTAAAACCTTTAAGTGCACCTATACAGTTTACTGTGAGATGTCTTAAAATAGTCTGCTGTTTGATGTTGGTCTTAATGGGTTTTTACCCTTCTCTTTACTCTTCCCTGCACCACCAATCTCCTCCCTCTACTTCGCCTAGCCTGCAAACCTCTTCCTTGCTGCGAAATAGTACCTCAAAGCGGCTGTAGACCTTCTTCTCCTTCCTCATGCTCTCAATCCTTTGCAACAGTCCCTCTCTCTCCTGGGGGTTAGACTGAGGTCTCAGGAACCGGTTCTTCTTTATTGAGGGCTGTCTTTCCAACTTCTTCTCCTCTTCACTCCCTTTCTCCCCACCACTCGCCTCCTCTCGCTCCAGACGGTTCTTCTGACTGTTGGCTGAGATCTGCTCCAGGATGACTTTTGTGTCGTCTCTCAGGTTGCTGCTGAACAAAACAGAGCTGCCGGTGGTTTGGTAGCGCGATGGGCCTACTTTCGATGTGGCTTTGTGATTGGTTGTTGAGGTGGCGTCTTTAGCAGGTGGGCTCAAAGGTCTTCCAGAGTCCTCGGAGGACTCCTGAACAGTACTCATACTCTTGTCCTCCCCAACGGAAGCAATGCTGGTGGTTTTCTTATCTTTTGGCCCGAGCAATCCTTTCAGTCTTTGCGTCTGCTTCTTTAGGAAGTCTAGCGGTTTCCCATCTGCTTTCCCGTCTCCTCCGACCCCAAGCGTGTTGAGAGAGGTATTAGAACCTATGGTCTTTTGAATCCCCTCCTTGGACTCGGCCTTTGGCATGCTGGAGGAGCTGAGGGAGCGGATCTTCTTCTGCTCGCTCTTCTCCGTGTCGGTGGCGTCCGTGGTCAGGACCTTCTCGTCGCAGGAGACACGGCGCAAGCTGGAGGTCTTTAAAGGCTTTAACGTGTCTTTCTTGAAGAACTTCGGTGAGGGGAAGGGCTTCAGAGTCCTGGAGGGCTCCTTCTGAGCGTCTGACTCTTCTTTCTGAGCTGGGGTATTCTCAGGACTCTTGTGCCTGGCTACGAAAGGTTTGGCTGTGATCACGGGTGGTTTGGTAGATGAGAATGAAAGTTTACGAATCAGCCCCACCGGTTTGCTTTCAACATCTGGCTTCACTGGTTCTGTCTCTGGTGGAGTGACTGTGATGGCAGTTTTAGGCACCGTGGTGTCAGATAGGTCCGTTTTTGGGGGGACAGGGTCTGGGCCCTTAAGAGTAAACCTGGGAGGCTGTGAGTGAGACAGGTCGCTTTTGGAGGCAGGTTCTGGATTATTTAACCCTGACTCTGTCACGACCTTTGAGGCCTTTCTCTTGGCTGCCAGCTCTTGGAAGTACTGAAGTCGACTTGCTGGATCATTCATGTTCATGTATGAGGGCTCAGGATTTTGCGGCTCTGTAGTGAGTGGTTTTGGGGGCTCCCACACATTTAAAGGGTTCTTAGGCACCTCTTGTATGCTTTTGGGGGGTTCCTCTTGAATCGCACTGTCTTTATTCCCTCGTGTTTTGTCATCTTCTTTCTCCTTCTCTTCTGTTTTTTTCCTCCAATCAAATGGTTCCCGGGACAAAGACCTCCTCTTTTCTAAGATTTGTGCAACAATGGAGGAAGTGCGGATAGGGTTGCTTTCCTCATCCTCCTCAGTGGCTGCTTGGAGGCCAAGGCCACTGTTGTGTGTCTCCATCTTGGAGGAAGAGAAGATTAGAGAGGAGCGCAGACGAGAACTTCGCTGTAGGAGTGGATTGAGGCGCGTACGGAAAGACTCGTGTCTGGAGAGTATGCTATCCGGAGCTTCGTTCATCTCCACATCTACTCCCACCTCCCGGGGTCTCCCTCGCTCTCTCTCTTTTTCTCTCTCAGCCGCTCTCTCCGCTGCTGTGGTGGTTGGAGCAGTGTTGTTGTCAGGCAGGATGGGCTTGCCAAAGCGTGGCCTCAGAGGGTCTGGTCTGGACTTCAAGAAGCTTGAAGGCTCCTTCATACCAAAGCGGGGTGCAGAGTCCTCTTGGCCAGTGTGCTGCTGGGTTTGTTGGGGGTCTTCAAATGCATCGCTTCCCATAGGCAGGGGTAGGCCCTCTTCACCATCCTCACAGGTGCTCAGGTAGGAATGGATCCTCCAGTTCCTAAGCCCATCCTTGGCTTCTGGGTCGTGGCTCCGCTCTGGATCTGCTGATGTTGGGAACACCTGCTTCTCTGGTGGGTGGAGCTGGGTGGGGGAGCTCTGGCAGGCATACGGCTGGCCCACAGTGGGCCTTTTGTGGGTTGATCCTTCCCCATATCTCCCTGAAACTGGGGGTTGTGTGTTTCCCGGGTCGTGTCTCAGGTCCTCAGAGGAAAAGATGTTAGCGTAGCCCCCGTGAGGAGGGGGCTCTAGGTCTGAGGGGAATCCTGGGTCAGAGTACTGCTCTATAGGAAGGTGAGAGGCAGAACCTCGGAGTCTATCGTAGTTTTCGTGGCCAGAGCCAGGACCTAAACCTGACCCCCCGCCATGGTGGTAGCGGCTCGACTTGCTTTGCTCTCTGCAAAAAGGAAAATGAGAACGATTTTGTTTATTGTGTGTTGGAAGATTTCAACTGTAGTTATGTATAGTCATATCAGAGATGGGTATAGTTCTGTAGTAGAAAATTTGACTGCAGATCAAGAGGTTAAAAGTTTAAAATGACTTTAGTCACTTTGGATACATTTGACTGTTAATACATTATATCCTCTATTATTATCACATTCCCAATAAGGTACTCATCAGTAGAGTATGACAACTAAAAATAAATGAAACCCATAAACGACAGAAGGTCCCGACCTTTGGTGGTGCTGCTCGGTCTCCTCCAGGTTGTTCATAACTCTCTGCTTCATGTACTGTCTGGAGGATGAGTAGATTTCCTGGGTGCCCTCTGCATAGCTGTGTCTCTTGTAGGCACTGGCACTCATCTCCATCTGCCTGGACACCATGGAGCGGCCCTGCTCCAGGAACGTCTGCTGCTGCCGGAACTGCTGCGATGCTGCAAACTTCCCAATGGTTATTCCTGCCCCGGGATCCATGGTGTGACGAAAAATGTCATCTCTTCGGAATGGAAGAGCAGAGTTACGGCCAGAATCACCAAAGGGGTACATGGCTAGTTCTGGTTGTCGCAGGTAACCATGGGGATTCCTTGTGGATTGAGTTCTTTTCAGACCGAACTGGTTGCTATAGTAACTGCTGGTGCTGCTAGTCTCTGAGGATGAGTGGGGCACAAGGGCGTGTTCGGCAGAAAGTGGCTGTGATTGGGCAAAGAGGATACGGAACTCTTCATCAAATGTTGTGACAAGCTCTCCCAGGAAGAGGTGGGCAATGCAGCGATGGAGCTTTTCATAAGACCACATAAAACTACAAGACAAAAATGACAGAGGCATAGTGTTAAGATTATTTATGGCATTTGTAGAAATCATGGGCTGATGGTTGTGTGCATTTGTATCTCAGGTCAAATATAATCATTCTTTTCTCACCTGTAGTTTCCACTAAGCACAGCCCTGCAGTCAGCCAACAGGAAGCGATCCTTCACCTGCCCTTTAAAGGACTTGCCTGTCCTGCAGAAATATGTGACACCTGATACTGTTCGCACACGCATCATCTGCAAAAGAAACTCAAGTTTTACATTGGTAGATGCCAGGAACAACCAGGGCTGATTAGCAAGGTCAGTTGCTGGTTACTGGTGGTGAATGAAACAAGTCTTGCAACCTTTGATGACATTTAGAAAAACTGGTTTGGGTTTAACCAGAAAAACGTCTTGTCATGGGTAAAAACTGGTAGAGTAGCCACAGAACTATAATCATTCCAGAAGTCTAATAACCTAGCAATTAAAGTTTTACGTGGTCTCATGACAGTTGAATTGAATGGAAATTCTCACTTGAACCATGTCCAGGTTGACTTTGCAGTTGGTCACCATCCCAAAAAAGTGATGTGCATTTTGCTCATCTAATAGAATGTAGACAGGGACATGACGTGCTGCTGCTTCCAAAAGGTCATAAAAGATGTCTACATCTGTAAACATGTCCATCACCACAGCAATCACCTGGAGGAAACAGATACAGGCTGATTAGGTAAGGGATGTCACACTTCAGTCAGTCATTGTTGACCTGTTTGGCTAGTTTTGTTTTCTTCTTCAAGTCTATTATAGAAAAACAAGTGCTCTTTGTTTTAAATAAGTGAGCATTAGTACAGAATTTCCACACACATTTCCAATTGTTAGATTATAATTGAATTAGAGATGGATTTGTATGGACTGCAGGTTGAGAAAATAGTTGCAGTAGCAGCTAAATGGTTACATGGTCCCTAATCATCCTCAGAACAAAATAACAATAGTGCTACAGATCACCATACCTGTCTGGCAACCTGAATACGTTAAAACACCATGGTTACATAGTAAACACACACATTACAGTCCATCCTGTATAGACACAGGGTTGCACACATGGAGAAGACCATGCACACACACCAAGTGCAAACACACAAGCTGCACAAGCACACACACGCATACAGGGGAAACACCTGAAGACTTTACAGAAATGTAGTACAGACAGGGACGCTGCCAACCACACAAAACAGGTCTGACAACTGGTGACATTTAATTATTTTCTTAATGGGTTTGAGGTTGAGCAAGGTTGAGATGTAGGTGGAGGCAGACAGAAATGAGATGAACAAAACCACAGCCTACCCCCAGTAACATTCGCTGAAATTATTTTACTAAATATGTGGTTTCATATACTGTATATCTGCATCCCTTTTATAATACCACCCTCCCGTATGTGTCTGTTTCTCTCAGCCTATTGAAGTGTTGCTTGAACCCCTGAACACAGCAGAACGCGGTACAGGTGTATTTACGATTCTTTCCACCCACCTGCTGTGCACTCTTAATAAGACGCCTGGCTTGCTCTTTGATACTGGGCATGTTGGGTTCCGAAGGGTTAACCAGCGTGGTC
The DNA here is from genome assembly GCF_963692335.1 of Osmerus eperlanus. Lineage (NCBI taxonomy): Eukaryota > Metazoa > Chordata > Actinopteri > Osmeriformes > Osmeridae > Osmerus > Osmerus eperlanus. The sequence continues at coordinate 3,302,660 of NC_085037.1, forward strand.
ACCTCCGTAGGACCTACGAAGCTGTGCTGCTGCATCGGCCAACCAAGGTCCAGACCTGGGGCGTCCAGGTCAGAGTGCACTGGCCAGTATGTATCTGACGAGCCGTCTGTTCCCAGCGCCCCGTCGTGATAGGGGAGCTGGGGTACAGTCGGGCCCTGGTTAGGGGTCTTCACTGTGGACTTGATATGCTCGATCTCCGGCTGCGCGAGAAAGTCCACCACGTCCGAGCTTTGAAGGAATTCATAGTAGCCCTGAAAAGAAATATGGAATCTCTAAATATCTCATGACATTCAGTAAATAATCAAGTCGACATGCATTTTTCTGTATGTATTGTTTTCGGTTTTCCCATGCAAACATACAATAATACTGTACATCTGTAGACCAGATGCCTTTCTGTCAGCCATCCCTGTACCTACCTGCACATCGTCATCCTCCACCAGAGCGTCGATGGCGAGGCGGTACTCCTCCCGGTAATGGGGGGGCAGGTAGTTGGGATCCATGGGGTTGTCCCCCATAGAGGAACTCTGAGAGCGGTGGGCCATGATGTCAGGGGGTGAGAGAAGGTACAGGTTTCAAACCTGTGAATCAGAGGGGGCCTTGTATGATTAGAATGACAAAACTGTCGAGTTACATTGGAATACAAAAGGAACACGCCTAGACAACATTCAGGTTACATAAGTCATTGCACATCAGAATCAGAATGGGCTTTATTCGCCATATAAGTTCACACAAACAAGGAATTTACTGTGGCAGGAAGGTGCATACGATAAACATATACTAAACTTAAATAGAAAAAGTAGAACAATTTAAAGTTTAAATAATACTATCCAATGGGAAATATAAAATAAGATCTAAAATAAAATAAGAATATAGTGCAAATGACTGTTAGATGCATAGTGCATAGTAGGCTGTCTGGTCCATTCTCACGAACAGTATTTTTCTAGTAAAAAACATTAGTATGGAACATACTATAGACAGCCTAGAAACACAACAGAGCCACAACAGATGCACAGTGAATACAGGATCTACAGTTTACAACTAATGGATGTTTATAGCACTTCGACCTAAGAAGTCTTCTGTGTGAACAACCAGATCAATATGCTCTTGTAGAACCAGACATCTCATCAACACTAGTACATTACTCTCATACTCTCCCTGAGGTGACACAGCAAAACGGAACACTGACAGGTCACACTGGTATACACACTGTCACGCTGTCTCTTTACGTAATGCTGTTATTCTTATAGAGTCAAAGCCATTTTGCTCGGTAATTACACCTCTCTCACACTGCCATATGTTTACATGAATGCATAACTCCTGTCTATCTTCATGTCTAAACGCACACACCAATGGTTCCTGACACTAATGAATGCCACCAAAGAAAAGGATCATAATCATTCTTTTCATACATCTGATCCATCAGTGTTCCTTTTTAGAAACTATAATGCACATGAGCATGTGGCCCCTTTACACCTGTTGACTGCCACTTCCATGGAGATGTGTATATGTGAATTATCTCTCAAAATGTTTGGCTGGCTCAACTGTGAAATCACAGAGGTACTCTAATCAATGTAATAGTTGTGATGGATTCATACAGTAAAGAAAATGGAAATCCAATTATTTGAACACCGAGAATGAACCACAACTCCAACTGCCACGAGTGCTGACATTATGTGGATGGGAGGAAAATGCGTAGATAAACAAAGGAGGAAAAAAAGGATGAGGGTGAGGGAAAAAAAGCTGTGTAGACAGGTTAAGCCATGTTTCTGTTAGGTAAGCTTGAGGCGTGTCAAGCTGCAGGTTTGTACCAAAGTCTAATATGGAAGTATGAGATAGAAATGAGTTTGCGTATCAACGCCATTTTATGAGTACAGCAGGATTATGAACTATTGTGACATCGATATGGGCTCCAACAACCCCCGAGCTACAGTCTGTAGCGTTGACGTACTAATAATTGTTTCCTGGAAGTGAATCTGACAAAGTAGGTAGATAGTTGCTCTACTGAGAATGGTCTAGGTTGAATGTGTCAACTGTGTGAGTGAAGTAGAAGGTGTTCTTATAACTTTACGTTTGGTAACATCTGGAACAGTACTGCTGGAACATGGTTGGTCTAGGTTGAATGTATGTGAAAAATTCAGGAAGTGTTTGTCCCTGTTTGTGTAATGCCATGGAAACGTGGTTTGGTCTGAAATATAACTGTGGTTTGTGTGTGTGTGTGTGTGTGTGTGTGTTCACTTGTATGCAGTATTGTGAAATGTTTATCAGATGTGTGATTATATGTTTTGTGAATATCCATGCACACCTGAAGCGCCTAGTAAATATCGTTTATGGTAACATGCTTTAACCCTTCCCTTGCATCAAAGACAGAAGTATTTTTCAATAGCATGGTGACTCACCAGCTAGCCTGTGAGGCTAAATGCTACATCCTGCACCCCAATGTGAGTCATCGTCATCGGTTAGAGAAGACCAGTGGCTAACATTCTGTTCCATGACTCCCAGCATTGCTGCCTAGTGGCTATAAATGGCAGCCATTTGGAATTCTCATCTGATTGTTTTCTGTTTAATTAATGGCTAGAATTAGGCTACATTTTCCCTTCAACAATAAAAATTGTTAAGCTATTATTATTTGTAATTGTTATTTCATTAAATAGGACCCTAAGAAGTTGAAAGTGTTGAACATAACAGAACAAGATAAATATGAAGTGAAGAGAAGCACAGCATTCATATGAATTTGACAATACACTGAAAATGTGCAGTACATCTATGTACATGCTACATAAGTGCAGCTATTACAGCATACGTATAGTAAACCTGTCAAATCTCTACACCAGCTTGTCTCAATCCTAGTCTTCTGGATCCCCTGCCTTGCATGTTTTACATGTTTCCCTCTTCCAATACACCTGGTTCATCTGAACGGGTCATTATCCACCTCAGCAGAAGCCTGACATCTAAAACATGCAGGGCAGGAGGCCCTGAGGACCAGGATTGAGACAAGCTGCTCTAGACCACCTGCTAGCCCATCACTTGAAGGACAGCGATGACACTCCCCCTGCCAATGTCTTCCACTTCATCTGCCCAACAACAAAATATTTAAACCAACAACCAAGTTGTTGTTACAGCAACTATGTCAGAACTTGTCATGACTTAATGGATGGTTCGGTGTACAAAAGAGCTGGCCTGTTTTGATATGGGCATGACAACAAACTTAACCAGTTCAAACATTAAGCCAGTCGGTAAAGCAGAAGAAACACAAACTTCCACTGACGCTTGGGTTCACAGTTGCCCAACAATCCTTCACTCACAGTGCAAACGGCTCATTCTCAACATTCCTGTGTGAATGCTGAGAGCATGAGAGAAACACAGGGAGCTTCTCTATCTGTCTATCCACGTAAATCAGTAACTGAAGAGACACTCAGTCTCACAAACTCTCCTTCTCCTGCACACAACAGTACACATTCACGCACACACTCTATTACACCCATATGCACTAACACAGCTCATGAAACAAACTCACAGATTAAGTATACTCTCCAGTGGCATGACACTGTTAGGATGTGTCGGAATACAGTGGGGCAGAGGAGAATACCCCAGGTTTCAAGAGAAGGGCCTGTGGCAAAGATTTCGGTCAGAACTCTCAGTTTCAGTGAGACTTCATAAAAGATGAATAGATACCTGGGTCTAGGTATAGGTATCTATTATCTTCCCATAGATACCTGTTGTCTTTCATCCAAGCTCTAACAGTGGTTCCTTTTTCTGAGGAGACAACACACTCATAGTAATGCAAATCTCTCTCTTTCTGTCTCTTTCAAACACACAAAACACACACCCATATTCACACCCACAGTGAGACACTACACATGCAAACAGACAGTGAAAGATATATAAAGCACACATATCGATAGGATCTGAAAGCATGGAGTTGTTGAATGTGCACTCACACACAAAGTATGAAGGCAGGACTGCCTTTGTCCAACCACAAACGTTTATGCTTCATTTGAACTTTATCGTCTGTCGTTTTACAGACGACAACATGTAAAAGGCAATCTGTAAAAGGTTAGGTTAACTGATGACATCTTAACATTATTTTCAAATACGAATTCAGTCGTCTCTCAAAGACTCTTTAACAAGGGAACGTATTATCTAAAAGTTCTCATTATCTAGATCTGCATGGACCAAAGTCAAGCCCAGGTACAGGACAGGACATTCTATACCACAGACTGGGAATTCGTTGCTAATTATGATAAAGACGAAGAATACATTCTTAATTGGTGTTCTTCTTAACGTTCGTGTTATTGGGTTCCAACTTTTTCTGTGGTGTATTTAGTCAGTTTCGTAAAGATTGAGGACTGCGAAAAAAATAGGCCTATCCAACTATCCTATGCTATTGGCTGTCAGGCATAAATGAAACCAGACGACGAAGAGTAATTGCTGTAAATTATAAGGGAAGTATGCGTCTTAATAGAGTGGACAGCTATGATATTCTAATATAAAAAACACAAACACTTATACATAACAATATTTCTATAGCTTACAACAACAACCAACGAAGTTAATATTTGTATTCCGTTGCCAAGTTTATGAGTTGATTTTACTTTGAGTGTAATTTTCCATTCTCTCACCCTCAACAACTTGCGGATTAGTGTCTTGTCTCTCTTTCGTGCCGTTGTCTTCCGCCGTATACCTCCCCAATAATTTCTCCACCGGCGTTTTCTATTACACACTCCGTGGTGTGTCACATTCCTTGCATCGTGCGGGACTCCACCCTAAACCTTTCCACAGTCCCGCAACTAAGAAAAGTGGCTTTCAAGCCTAACCTGCCGTTCGCTCTGGCGGCTTTATTTCTTGTCCCCGCTCTCCTGGAGAAGTAACAAGGAAGGAGCTGAGTAACTCCCTTTGCCAGGCTGTCCCTGGGCTCATTCTAAACTCCTCCCCTATTTGTTGAAAACTAAGACAGAGAACATCTATTGAAACTTGCTTGAATGTGATGTGCTCCCATGAACTAAGCATAGGAAATGCATGATGTAGAAATGTATAATGAATAGGGAATTAGGGAATATTTCAAACCATATATGAATAAGAACCATAGCCATGGGACATTTGGTTGTCCAGCCAACCAAAAGTCACAATTAAATGTTATTTGAAACTATTATGGGCCCAAACAGTAAGGTCACTCTTCATGTCCCCCGGCTCGGGGAGTGAATGACTCAAGGTTTCACCCCAGAAGGGAAAAACAAAAACTGCAGCCGATTACCTTATCATGTGCCCCTCAGCTACAGTGAATAGGAAAGGTCTGAATTAAATAGAGTTTGTATTTATTGATCCAAATGACTAAAGCTCCATACTGATTCAGTGGTATAGACTTGACTTGCTACCCGTGGCTCACTCCCCAATCAAGTGGACAATGGGATTGGTTCATTGGTTACCCAAGTTCAGAAAGAAGCATGTAGACCACTTTATTGTGTGATTATGCTTATGCTTATAGTAAATAACCATGTGTCCACCGCAGTGCTTACAGTCCAATTACAGTGCACGTAGGGATGGGAATTACATACCTTTACTTCATTTCTCACAGACACAGGTGGGGGTCACAACTTCACCTACTAAATATAAATGTTCCGGGTCAGTCGCTCAAAAAAAGAGAACAATCCCGGGAAAACCAGGACGGGTTGCAACCCTAATTAGCATGCACATGTGTGCACATGTACGTTAGTCACTCAAGCATAACATATTGTATCAAAGTGAGGAATCAAGGTATTGCCCACATAATGTTGTTCATGATGGACCTCTTGTGTGCCCCTAAGACTAAAGGTGGAACAGTCCGTATTAGGGTGTGTGTTTGATGTAGTGTCCTTTGTCCTGAGGCGTGTCTAACACACCAGCCCCACCCCTCTCCACTGCCTGATATCGAATACGCTAACACACACACATTTGCTTACGTGGAAGCATGTGTGTGTTCACCACGGACTCAGGGTTTGTTTCGCGGTTTGGATATCCAACAAGGTACCTCATTACCCTACATGGCTAACCTATCACACACACACACAAACGCACACACTAACACACTTTCTGACATACATTCATGTTTAATAAATGTGCTGCAGTACGCTCTTTCAAAGTATTTCCATACACTCTAGGCCTGCTATATATTGTTCATGTGTGCCAGTGCTCATGCTGTAGGCTGTGTGTGTGTGTGTGTGTGTGTGTACGCATGTATAAGACTGCAAGGAGGGTGCAGCCTCTCCGAGGAATGTGCTCAAGGCTTCGAACCACACCCAACGCTTCTTCCCTTGGCTCATTTCGCTCCCCCTCCTCTGCCACGCCATTGGTCCCTGACTCACCTGCCAGCAGCAGAACACACACAGGCCTGAGGATGGGCAGCTGCTACACTCTAGTCTGGACACATCAACACTGGGTAAACCTGGCTGGTGGTCCGCCAACAATCAGTGAGTGGAAAGTGAGGAGTGAAGCTGAGATTAGAATCATCCATCTTAGATCATTGCCAGTCATCCCTCGCTCGGCCAGTAGTCCATTGCTGAACATCACTAGTCTGTCCTTGATATCTTGCATCTTTCGGGTCGTTCAACAATATGAATAGGAATATATGTCAGTGTTGTTGAATTATTCTAACAAAGAAACCTCATCATTGAGATGATCCTTAATGCAACTTTGAGTACTCTAGCAGTCTAAAAGTGTTATGACAGCAATTTTGATTGAAATTACCTCATTTAATGTAACGCAAATAGGGTTTTGTATGATGCTGCCAAATGCTGTGCCGGCCATTTCGTCAGGGTGCAACTTAGTCTGTGCAAGTTGCCAACTCCGGATCCAGCAAAAGAGCTTCAGACCAAAAGGGAGAGAGAGAGAGAGAGAGAGAGAGAGAGAGAGAGAGAGAGAGAGAGAGAGAGAGAGAGAGAGAGAGAGAGAGAGAGAGAGAGAGCAGTCTCAGCCATCATTCCATGTTTGAAAGTTGGTCAAACACTGAAGAACTGTCCTTTCACTGAAGAACTGTCCTTTCACTGAAGAACTGTCCTTTCACTGAAGAACTGTCCTTTCACTGAAGAACTGTCCTTTCACTGAAGAACTGTCCTTTCACTGAAGAACTGTCCTTTCACCTACTTGATGGCCTACAAAAACCCTGCGTGATGAACCAAAGACTTTAATCTGGATTCATCTGTCGGTGAAATTGTTCCAGTTTTCAGTTGTCCAATGGCAGTGCATCATTACCCAGGCAAGCCTCTTTTTCTTATTTATACATCTTTGCTTGGGCTTGTTTATTTACTGCCACTTAAACCTGCAGCCCGAAGCCTTCACAGCTATAACAGAATGGTCTATCTGTCGACCTGTGTTTGAAGCTGTTGTCCTGTTGCAAAACAAATGTAGTTGATGCAAGAATCTCTCAGGAAACTTTTCTTGTGATTATGTTGTGGCTTGGGGTCTGCCAGAACTCTTACTATCAAAGTTCATTTCTATAAACAAAAGGCGACTTTTCTTTAGGGTTAGAATGGTCTATCTGTCTTCCTTGGTTAATTTTCTTTTTCTTGCCATGATAGCAACATGTTACTTACTGTTCAAATACTGTTTAAGATAGTGTAGTAACACAACCTACTCCAACACTGTTTTCATACCGACAGAGGGTTTATAAGTAGTCAACAAAAGTTGTCACACTTGTTACCATCGACTTTCAAGGCTTAATTTACTTAATTACTTAATTTACTTCAAAACAGCTGTAAATTGTGAACCCATTTATTATTGAAAAATATGTTTGTTGTTTAACTGAAATATACATGACTTCTCTGTTTTTGGTAACTGAAACATATTTATTTACTTATGTTTTACCTTTGGTAGTGTACAGCTAACTTTTGTACCATTTCAGACTTGAACTGCTAAAATTAAAATATAAACTGAAAAAATTGGGGTGTTCCAAAACCTTTGACCAGTCTTTGTATCTCGCTCCGTAGTCTTCCAGCATAACAGTATTCCCTTGTGAGCTTTCCCAGAATGCCTTTCTCACATTGTAATTTCACACCTGAGTATAAGGTTACATGCTGGCCCGTGGATGTGGGGTCAGCTTCACACTGCTGTGCAGGTACAAAGAAACATGTCAGTGCACTCAGAGACTGCAGCTATAAATGCATTTTTACTGACCGATTACACCTGAACTATCTCTGTTCTTAAGTGGTTGCATCTAACTGGTCTCTTTGCAAACATGCAGTCATTGCTATGCTTTTTTCTAAACGGTTTACAGCAGTGGACTGGTGTGGGCAGAAGGGTGATCTCAGATGTGTTTAGCGCTAGTATTAAAGCAATGATCTAAAATCAAGCCCCTGCTCTGGCCATTGTTCTTTAGGTGAATTTATCTGATGATCATTCACCAATAACATAAAACAGTGTGTATGTGCGCTGTGTGTTATGTGGGGGCCACGCATGTAATTATAGATAAGCCTACTCAGCTATTTCAATATGTTTATGAACTTGAAATGAACTTTCTTTTGTCTGCGTACACAACACAGGTGTGCTGATGCTGCATCAGTGGCCTTTCATGGACTTTAAAATTGTGATTTAAGTTAACAGAACGCCACTACACCTACACTAAAATCAATTACATCTATCTACAGTAGGCTAAAAGACAGAGACCATACTGATGTGGATAACCCAAATGGTTCCAAGTGGTGTGTTTTTGGCATGGTTCCTCTTGCTAAAGACTCCTCTTCATGCTTAGGTATCGTGTGGCTGTTGCTGGCAGACCCCCAAAAACCTCTGTTTTGTCAACATAACGACTTATACAATCTTCCTCAATATGTATATCCGCTGTACCTCGTTGGTTCAACTGACAACAGTTGCTCAGCTCAGTGTGGATACAATTTGCATTAAACTAGTGATGGGGTCAGGGGCGTAGCCAGGACATTATTTCTGGGGGGGCCAGCTCTGGACAGTCTTTTATTTGGGGTGGCACTTGATTGTCAAAAACTACTATTTTAAAACCCACACACTGCATCAGAATCAGAATCAGAATTCGGTTTATTCGCCATGTATGTTATACAAACACGGAATTTACTGTGGCAGGGAGGTGCAAAACACTAAACATATACAGATCTTAAATTAAGTAAAAGTACAAAAGTTTAACTATTTCTAAGAACTAAACAATCTAAGAATACAACAATTTAAATATAAAATAAAATATATATACGTAAAAATAAGAATAGAATGAGCAGCGTGAATGTTCAACATAGTGCAATCGGATACTGAGATAAAGTGGCTTATGCATACTGAATTGCCATTAGATGGACTTATAATAGTTAAATAAGTGAATGAATGTCAATGGGAGTCCTTGGCCTTGTTGAAGAGGCCAGTAGCAGATGGAAAGAAACTGTTCTTATGGCGTGAGGTTTTGGTCCTGATGGACCGCAGCCTTCTGCCAGAGTGGAGTAGCTGGAACAGGGAGTGACCAGGGTGGGAGGGGCCGGCCACAATCTTCCTCGCACGCCTCAGGGTCCTCGAGGTGTGCAGGTCCTCGAGGGTAGGCAGATTGCAGCCGATCACCTTCTCAGCAGTGCGGATGAAATGCTGCAGTCTGCTCTTGTCCTTGGCAGTGGCAGCAGCGTACCAGATGGTGATGGAAGAGGTGAGGATGGACTCAATGATGGCTGTGTAGAAGTGCACCATCATTGTCTTTGGCAGGTTGAATTTCTTCAGCTGCCGTAGGAAGTATATCCTCTGTTTTGCTTTTTTGGTGAGGGAGCTGATGTTCAGTTCCCACTTGAGGTCCTGGGAGAGGATGGTGCCCAGGAAGCGGAAGGACTCCACAGTGTTGACTGGGGAGTCACACAGGGTGATGGGGGTGAGTGGGGCTGTATTCTTCCTGAAGTCCACAACCATCTCCACTGTCTTAAGAGTATTGAGCTCTAAGTTGTTCTGGCTACACCAGGTCACCAGGTTGTCAGCTTCCCACCTATAGTCAGACTCATCCCCGTCAGAGATGAGCCCAATGAGGGTGGTGTCGTCCGCAAACTTCAGAAGTTTGACAGACGGATGACTGGAGGTGCAGCTGTTGGTGTACAGGGAGAAGAGCAGAGGGAAAAGGACGCAGCCCTGAAGAGATCCGGTGCTGATGGACCGGGAGTCAGAGACTTGTGTTCCCAGCTTAACACACTGCTTCCTGTCAGACATGAAGTCTGTGATCCATCTGCAGGTGGAGTCAGGCACGTTCAGCTGGGAGAGCTTGTCCTGAAGCAGGGCAGGGATGATGGTATTGAAGGCAGAGCTGAAGTCCACAAACAGGATCCTGGCATAGGATGCTGGGGAGTCCAGGTGCTGTAGGGTGAAGTGGAGGGCCATGTTAACGGCGTCATCCACTCAGAGCAGCAGTTTTCTAGTGGTATCCAGTGGTTAGCTGCTAGTCTCCATTGAAGCGCTGTCAGAATGCAGGTACGTTGGTTTGCGTCTTGCGCTGTTGATGGGGGCGTGGCCCAACATGTTGCGAATATGGTGCTTGTAGCGTAAGTGACAAATGACAATATAAGACGACTTTGTAAAAAAAATACTAGTGCATTTTTTCAGCTTTATACCGTTTCTGTTCATGAGGGTTTAAGGAGGTTTTTTTTGTGAGGTTGGGGGGGGTCGGCAGGGTGGCCATTCTCTGACCAATGGTGGCCATGGCCCCCCCTGGCCACCACGTGGCTACGCGCCTGGATGGGGTCATTCTCGCGAATGAACCGGCTTCAAGGGTTAGGGTTAGAACGTTGGGAGCTGGCTCGCATATCTGAAGAGCTGACTCTATTTTTAATAGATTAATATATCCTATAGAAAATAAATGATTATGTAATAATTACATTTTAATTGTATATTTTAAATAATTGACAAATTTTAAGAACGTATATTTTTTTATATACGCCTAAAGGCGCACACACATTCGTTTCGATTGTCTGATCAGCCTCACATTCTGTTCCTGTCAATCATACACGCGGTGTCAACCAATTATACTGCATGAGGGAAGGCCGAGCCAACTCACACTCACACAGTCAAACGAGTACATTTACATTTAGTCATTTAGCAGACGCTCTTATCCAGAGCGACTTACAGTAGGTACAGGGACATTTCCCTGAGGCAAGTAGGCAAGTGAAGTGCCTTGCCCAAGGACACAACGTCATTTTGCACGGGAATCGAACCAGGAACCTTCTGATTACTAGCCCGATTCCCTATTCGCTCAGCCACCTGACTACCTGAGTAGTCAAAACTCGGAGGAGAGCCATAACAAATCAATGAATTTTTAAAGACATTGTGGTTAAGGTAGAGTACGATTTCATTTAATAATTTAATTCGAACTGTTTTCACACCTATCATAGTCAAAGTCATATTTAAAACATTTATTTTTTAAAGAGCCGTTTGGGAGCCAAAAGAGCCGTCTCTTTTCAGTGAGCTGAGTCAAAGAGCCGGAATGCCCATCACGACATTAAACCAAACGAAAAGTTGCTGACACCTATGGCCCGATTCTGGAGCTGCACTTAATTTAATTGCTGTCTGGATGTGTTCGCAACCTGCCAATACAACAGTGCTCTGTATCATGGATATGCACATAATGCAGACATTACAGAGGACTCTTCATGGATATGATCTCTTATAGTCTCTGTTATATCCAATGGGACATGCTAAATCTTTTTGTGGCATCATTTAGGATGGTAGTATAATGGATAATGAGACGCACCCATAATTAAATACGTACGTTTAAATGGACCAATCAGACGCAAACGGGCCAATGACATTTGGTCATGCACATGCGCACTACGCCGTTCTGGGCTGGCAGCAACAAAAACACAAGCATCAGTCTAGTCCCCAGGCTCAGCATCATTGGGGTTCAGTCTGTGGCTAAGTAAACCAGGAGGATGATGGTGGGGGAACTGGGAGGCCGCTCGTTAGATTACCAGATAATGGCGCTCCTCTCTCGTATTTCTTTTGGATGTGCAACTGGCGACTAAGAGAATAGATCGTGTAAGTAAATACAAAATATTGTGGTTGGTTGACGCTGTCACTGACTGTGTGTTGTTGGCATGCCACTAGCTAGCTATGTTGCTAGCTTGCGACGCAAACGGCAGAGACACAGTTGCGAGCTTGCTCCTGCGTGCTAGCCAAAAAGCAAACTAGGTATCTAGTATGAATCCGTACACAATTCCGTCGATGTATAAAGTAGAAGGGGTTAGGTCGGCGTGACCGGTCAGTCTTCTCTGAATTCTCTAAATCAAATGCATCATATCTGAATTGTAGCCTACGTTCGCCTGTCATTCCTATGACACTGACAGCGTCGAACAAAGGATGTCGAAGTGTACGGGGCAGGGGCACAGACCAGCTATTCTGAAATCAATACGTTGTTTGTGCTCTCCATAAATGCTGAGCATTTCACATAAAGTACAATGTGCAATAGTGCAATAGAAGTACTCAGTGTGCTGTATCCTACTAGCAGCTTGCTAGTTACAAGGAGGATAACAGCTAGGCTAATGTTTGCGGTTCCCTCCCAATGCTTATAGAAGTAAGGTGTTGACTTAAACAGTTCCTTAATTTGCCGATTGTTTTTATGTACTTATTAACATGAACTATTTAAATCATTAACTAATTCTCTAATCTATACATGTGACCATTGACACACCGTGGGAGATGGGTCAATGGTTGAATCTTGTCGGTCTCTCCGTAACTCCTCTGAGACAGTCCGATACAGAGAAGGGGGTGAAGTGAGCTGGAAGTAAACCAGCCAGCATGGAACTGGGAGCAGAGCAGACAGCGTGACCTACAAACTATAGTACCCCCACAAATACACACACTCAAGCTCTTACACGTGTGGCCACACTGTCTAGAATAGGCTTTACTGGAGCATAAAATGAAACGTAAAAAAAACACCCACGATGGCCATCAACAGTGGAATTTAGGCGTCTGCACCCGTGTGTGTGTGAAATCCAAGCTAACGAGAGACGGATATACGAGGGGGTTTTACAATACAACAAATAGCCAACAGCAGAACCATAGAGGGTCATTGTTGAGATGCACAGATGGCCTGAGAATGGAGACAGTAATTATACTCTGTCGGACACCAGCAGCCATTTGAACAGACTGTGTATGTGTCTTTGTGTGACTGAGACATGTGGAACCAAATTGGTTTTACCCTGAAGCCAGAAGAGCCAGTGGCCATTCCTGTGATTCTCGTGCTTCTCTTTTTGGAAAAGCAAGCAAACTGGTTTAGTTTCAGAGGATTAGCCCTCCATGGTTACATATACAGCATGTACACATCCTGTTGTACATACACACACAGTGTTATGATGGGAGAAAACTTGCTGTCATGTGGAAGGCTATTGACTGGTTTGTAAACTATGGATTACCTTCTCCAAGATAACATTGCAGCGCTGGGTTGATTGATAGATAACTTGATTGATTAATGCTTCCCTTATCTCCTTCTCTCGCCCTCCCGCCCTATCTCCTTCTTTATCTGCCCTGTTTTTCTTCCTATTTCTCACCCTCTTCTTTGACAATTTTTTCCTGCCCTCCCGTTCGTTTTCCCCCTGCTCTCTTACTGTGTCACTCTTTAACCACTTTCCTTTGTGTCTCCATCTCCTGCTCCATCTGTCCTGCAGGGCAGAAGTGTTGCCATAGCAGTGGTCATGTCACTCTGAGAGGTGGGATCAGGCAGGGGAGAGGAGGAGGAGGAGGAGAAGCAGAAGGAAGAGGAACCGGAGGCGGAGAAGGAAGAGCAGCAGGAGGAGGAGGAGGACCAGGAGGAGGAGTAGTAGGAGAGGTGCTGCAGCAGCAGTAGAAGTTGCAGCGTTGGACCAAGTGCCATCCTCTGGCGGTTGCCATGGGGAACACGGCCACCAAGTTCCGCAAGGCGCTGGTGAGCGGTGACGAGGCCGTGGCCTGGCAGCTGTACGAAGGGAACCCGCAGTTCAGGGATGGCCTGGACCCCAACGCCTCCTACGGAGAACCCTACCAGCACAACACAGCCCTGCATTACGCCTGCAGACATGCCATGACCCGCCTGCTAAGGTACCCACTCACTCACACACACACAAACAGACACACACACCTGCATACTGTGTGGAATTTTTGCTCAAGTAGCTTGTGACACGCGCTGTCAATGTCTTACCCTTGGATTCGTCAAGGAATGAGGAAAGATACAGTGCATTAAATATAGCGGAGAGGGAGAAGAACTGGAGGAAAGGAAAAGAGAATTGAAGGAAAAGAGGAAAATAACGGAATCTTGAAGTAAGAAGACAATTTTCGTATACTTGTCTTTGCCGTGAGAGAAATCCCTGCCTGTCCATGGAAATACAGCTGGTCATGTGACTCCCAAGCTCTCCACTCCTCCTTTATCTTGGAAGGATGTATTTAGAAAAGTATGGAAAGTATTAATAACGTATTGTGTGTGTGTGTATGCGTGCGTGCGCAGATTAAAGGACGGCTAATTATAGGTCTATTTCAGGCCTTTCCTGCCAGGCCATACTGTCAGAGGAAGGGGTGGGGCCTCTCTGTGGTGTTTTGGGAGATGAAACAAGATTGGACGGAGATGCAGATCAGATGCAGCCTATGGTAGACGGACGAAAAGGGTCATCAGATGTGCGTTTTTTCAGCTTGGCAGAGACCACAAATCCCTTTTAAGGATGGCGTCACACAATTGCTACTGTTTAGCACACACGCATGCACTCATGCACTCATACACATGCTCTATGAAATGGAGGTTTCATACTTTCAAGCTGCCCTGTGCGGCACACTATAATTACTGGATTGAGCATTATAATGCCGGATGAGGAGGAGGGTCGAGAGAATCGAGGGGAATGGAGGAGGATGTGAACAGGAGGGATGGAGAGAGGGATGGAAATGTATGGTAGGATGTAATTAGGAAATGGAGCCCTTGATAGACAAATGGGAGCTGTTTAATGACTTATGCAGGACTGCAGTGGCAGTCTGTTTGTGAAGGGGCTAGATTTATTTGTGTGTGTGTAAGCTTATTTTTTTTTGGTGTGAGGGCGTGTGTCCATCCATTATCTTTTAGACTTAGAGCAGAGGGTAGTGAACGACCTCTCTCTCTCCCCCTCCACTGCGCTCTCTTTCTCTGATGCCCTCATTCTTTCTTTCTTTCTCTCCCTCCCTCTTTCTCTTTGAAGAGTGCAGCTGCAGCACTTTAAAACATGAACTTTATAATGGCCCCTTTGTTTGACAGTGTTGTTTAGAGTTTTTAATAATCTCTTTTATTGCTCTCTCCACTCCTCTCTGTCTGTCTGTCTGTCTGTCTGTCTGTCTGTCTGTGTGTCTCTCCCTCCCTCCTCAGGTCATTCCTGTTCAGTAAAGAAGGGAACCCCAACAAGAGGAATGTCCACAATGAGACGTGTCTCCACGTGCTGTGCCAGGGCCCCCAGATCCTGCTGCTGCCAGAGGGGGCGCTGTCCCCCAGGCTGGCCCGCCCGCAGAGAGACGAGCAGCGCAGGGCCGACTGCCTCCAGGTGCTCACACAGACGCACGCACGGAACAATCTGGGTCCCCCGGGGTGGAGAAAAACGAGTGGTTTTCAGAAGGGTAATTTGTTCTGTGTGTGTGTGTGTGTGTGTGCCTCTTCAGATGATCTTGAGCTGGACCGGAGCACGTCTGGACAGAGGCCAGTATGAGAAGGCCAATGTGAACGCCACCGACAACCACCGCAGCACCTGTCTGCACTACGCCGCCGCCGCAGGGATGAAGAGCTGTGTGGAGGTGCGTGTGTTTTGAGGTGTGTGCGTGTGTGTGTGTTTGATAGGGCGAAAGCCCGTGTGACCTGGGCTTGACCTGAAACACCACCATGTTCACTCCTGTCATACATGTACCCATCCTCCTATCCCCTCCTTCTTCCCTGTCTTTTATCCCCCTACATCCTCACCCCCACCCTCTCCACATCCGTCACCCCCACCGCCTTCTTTATCCCCCCCCCCCTCCCCCCTTCCTAGTTGCTGGTGCAGGGGGAGGCCAGCCTGTTTGTGGAGGACGAGGATAAGCTGACCCCGTGCGACCATGCGGAGCGGTGCCACCACACAGACCTGGCCCTCAGCCTGGAGTCCCAGATGGTGTTCTCCCAGCACACGCTCACCCGCAACAGCACGCGCTCCAACTGCAACACACTGCGCTGCAAGGAGGTAAACACACAAGTTGACAAGTTCAACTTTCACCTAAATTCTTCGAGCCAACAGTAACATAACTCACAGTCCACGTTAGGACTAACCCTTATACAACTCACATTCCCCTAGAGGGTTAGGACTAGCCCTTATACAACTCACATTCCCTTAGAGGGTTAGGACTAGCCCTTATACAACTCACATTCACCTAGAGGGTTAGGACTAGCCCTTATACAACTCACATTCACCTAGAGGGTTAGGACTAGCCCTTATACAACTCATATTCACCTAGAGGGTTAGGACTAGCCCTTATACAACTCACATTCACCTAGAGGGTTAGGACTAGCCCTTATACAACTCACATTCACCTAGAGGGTTAGGACTAACCCTTATACAACTCACATTCACTTAGAGGGTTAGGACTAGCCCTTATACAACTCACATTCACCTAGAGGGTTAGGACTAGCCCTTATACAACTCACATTCACCTAGAGGGTTAGGACTAGCCCTTATTACAACTCACATTCACCTAGAGGGTTAGGACTAACCCTTATACAACTCACATTCCCTTAGAGGGTTAGGACTAGCCCTTATACAACTCACATTCACCTAGAGGGTTAGGACTAGCCCTTATACAACTCACATTCCCTTAGAGGGTTAGGACTAGCCCTTATACAACTCACATTCACCTAGAGGGTTAGGACTAGCCCTTATACAACTCACATTCACCTAGAGGGTTAGGACTAACCCTTATACAACTCACATTCACTTAGAGGGTTAGGACTAGCCCTTATACAACTCACATTCACCTAGAGGGTTAGGACTAGCCCTTATACAACTCACATTCACCTAGAGGGTTAGGACTAGCCCTTATTACAACTCACATTCACCTAGAGGGTTAGGACTAACCCTTATACAACTCACATTCCCTTAGAGGGTTAGGACTAGCCCTTATACAACTCACATTCACCTAGAGGGTTAGGACTAGTCCTTATACAACTCACATTCCCCTAGAGGGTTAGGACTAGCCCTTATTACAACTCACATTCACCTAGAGGGTTAGGACTAGCCCTTATACAACTCACATTCACCTAGAGGGTTAGGACTAGCCCTTATTACAACTCACATTCACCTAGAGGGTTAGGACTAACCCTTATACAACTCACATTCCCTTAGAGGGTTAGGACTAGCCCTTATACAACTCACATTCACCTAGAGGGTTAGGACTAGTCCTTATACAACTCACATTCCCCTAGAGGGTTAGGACTAGCCCTTATTACAACTCACATTCACCTAGAGGGTTAGGACTAGCCCTTATACAACTCACATTCACCTAGAGGGTTAGGACTATCCCTTATTACAACTCACATTCACCTAGAGGGTTAGGACTAACCCTTATACAACTCACATTCCCTTAGAGGGTTAGGACTAGCCCTTATACAACTCACATTCACCTAGAGGGTTAGGACTAGTCCTTATACAACTCACATTCCCCTAGAGGGTTAGGACTAGCCCTTATTACAACTCACATTCACCTAGAGGGTTATTACTACACAGCTGACTAACACCTCCTGGGACTGACCCCCTACTGACCCCCTCCTTCACTCAGTGCCTGTCTTTCTGTCCGACCCCGCAGCCCTACGAGGGGCTGAAGCTGCAGGACCTCAGGAAGCTAAAGGACATGTTGATAGTGGAGACGGCAGACATGCTCCAGGCCCCCCTCTTCACCGCTGAGGCCCTGCTTCGAGCTCACGGTGTGTGTGTGTGTCCGTGTGTGTGTGTGTGTGTTAACAACATGAAAGTATGTCCGTCAGATACAATCTGGGTGTACCAATGTTCCTCGTTTGACCTGAGGGTTGGCAGGATGTGAGATGTTGCGTCATGGGGTGCATTTGAAATGTTTGCTACCGGGGGGTGGAACGCTGAGAATGTGATGGTGACACAAAGGACCATGTTATCAGATCAGACAGAGCTGATAACATCCTGGTGGCAGAATGCATGACTACATACCTAAACGTTGGAGGCTGGAATCTGTATCTTCATGCCACCCTCGTTGTCGTGATCATTTGAATTGAATTTGCACGACTAAATGATATTGGCGATTTGGAGTAGTACGAAAAAGAAAATATTTGATTCAAAGGGAAATAATAAGGCAAATGTCTTAGAACAAAATGGTAAACAGTCACTCACTCATTCCATCACTCACATCCTCCTATCTTACTCATTCCTTCTGAATGTTACTCCATCTTTCATAATAACTGTTATTCAGTATATCAACACGGCTGTGATTTGGCCGTAGAGTGCTGAAGACGAGCACTTCGCTGATATCCAGCATAGCAGCCCTCCCTCTCGTGGGATGAGGCCTAACCACACTTCCTGTCTCCAGACTGGGACAGGGAGAAGCTTCTGGAAGCCTGGATGTCAGATGCGGAGGACTGCTGTCAGCGCTCTGGGGTGTCCATGCCGGCCCCGCCGCCCAGCGGCTGCAACGCCTGGGACACGCTACCTTCCCCGCGCACCCCGCGCTCCCCCCTCACCCTCACCCTCACCTCCCCTACCGACAGCTGCCTCACGCCAGGAGACGAGGGGCTGGCGCAGGTGGGTCTATCGTGATGACGGAGCCTTTTGAATCCATACGGTTTCTCCTGGAAGCCTGTTTGTGAGAGTTAATGTGTGTGTGTGTGTGTGTGTGTCTGCAGTGTGGCATCTGCCTGTGCGCCATCTCTGTGTTCGAGGACCCTGTGGACATGTCCTGTGGCCACGAGTTCTGCCGAGCATGCTGGGAAGGGTAAGTGCCTGTATAACGCAGGTGTGTGTCCTAGGGTCACTGGGAAGATGTCAAATGTGAAAAAGGCTAATGAGGGACTAAGTTTCGTGTGTGCGTGTGTGTGTGTCAGTTTCCTGAATGTGAAGATCCAGGAGGGAGAAGCTCACAACATCTTCTGCCCAGCGTATGACTGCTACCAGCTTGTGCCGGTCCAGGTCATTGAGAGTGTGGTGTCTCGAGAGATGGACCAGCGCTACTTGCAGTTCGACATCAAGGTACAAGCACGCACACGCACACATATGTCCAGGACACACAGAATGTATACTTACTTCAAGATACACTTGCATTCTAACCACTAATCACCAATGTTCATGCCGTTCGACCGTCATCCATGACGTAGCTGCTTTCCCTCTCCCTCTCCACCCCTGCCCCACCCCCTACCCATAAACACCTCAACTCTTTCTGTCTCTCTCGTGTTCTCTCTCTCCTCCTGTCCTCCCCCGCTACTCCAGGCGTTTGTGGAGAACAACCCTGCCATCCGCTGGTGCCCGGCGGTGCGCTGTGAGCGCGCCGTCCGGTTGACCAGGCCTGGGCCGGGCACCTCCCACGCCTTCCCCCTCCTGCCCTCCCCCGCCGTCGACTGTGGCAAGGGACACCTCTTCTGCTGGTACACACAAACAAACACACACAAACGCACACACTCAGAGGTATGTTTGGTTTACCTGCAGCTCTCTCTAACCCTTCCCTCTCTCGTCTACCGCCTCCGTCCGCGAAGGGAGTGCCTTGGGGAGGCCCACGAGCCGTGTGACTGTGACACGTGGAGGATGTGGCTCCAGAAGGTGTCGGAGATGAAGCCGGAGGAGCGTACGTGTGCATGCTCACCTCACACTGCGGAGCGCAGGCTGCATGCACCTCACACTGCGGAGCGCAGGCTGCATGCACCTCACACTGCGGAGCGCAGGCTGCATGCACCTCACACTGCGGAGCGCAGGCTGCATGCACCTCACACTGCGGAGCGCAGGCTGCATGCACCTCACACTGCGGAGCGCAGGCTGCATGCACCTCACACTGCGGAGCGCAGGCTGCATGCACCTCACACTGCGGAGCGCAGGCTGCATGTACCACAGTACATGCAGCAGTTTACACGTGGGGTTTTCCGTACGTGGGGCCCTTGGAGACACTGATGTCTGTCTGTGTGTTTGTGTGTGTGTGTGTGTGTGTCCTTACAGTAGCTGGTGTCAGTGATGCCTACGAGGATGCCGCCAACTGCCTATGGCTGCTGACAAACTGTAAACCCTGTGCCAACTGCAAGTCCCCCATTCAGAAGAACGAGGGCTGCAACCACATGCAGTGTGCCAAGGTGTGCTGATACACACGCTCACACGCACCTTCTAACAGAATGATACAATGTCTGAATAGCTGTCGAGATGTATATACTGAATATTTAACGGTGTACAATACATAATACATGCCGCTGTTTCGAGAATTCTAACCCCTTAAGGGACTGTGCTGGGAATGTAACTGGTTTACTTGTTAACTCGATGTTTCCGTTTGACCTCGGTTCAGCCAGGGCGCTGTAACTAGCTTGCCGTGGTCTTCTGTCCCCAGTGTAACTAGCTTGCTGTGGTCTTCTGTCCCCAGTGTAACTAGCTTGCTGTGGTCTTCTGTCCCCAGTGTAACTAGCTTGCCGTGGTCTTCTGTCCCCAGTGTAAGTACGACTTCTGCTGGATCTGTCTGGAGGAGTGGAAGAAGCACAGCTCGTCCACCGGAGGTTACTACCGCTGCACGCGCTACGAGGTCATCCAGCAGCTGGAGGAGCAGTCCAAGGAGATGACCGTGGAGGTACACGCACACACAACCAGAGGAGACTCCCCTCCATAGGATGGTCCTGTCCATGGTCCTGACCAGTCATGCACGGCCTGGCTCTGAAGCGCCGGTGTGGTGCTGACGGGTTTCTGACCCTCCCCCCCCTGTCACAACACACCCTCACAGGATATCTGAAATGTATTCCGACAAACACACGCACTCGCTTTCCTACACCGGCACCGAGCAGACTGTGCATCGAGTGTTTTTTTTGTTTCCTACACCGGCACCAAGCAGACTGTGCATCGAGTGTTCTTTTGTTTCGTACACCGGCACCAAGCAGACTGTGCATCGAGTGTTCTTTTGTTTCGTACACCGGCACCAAGCAGACTGTGCATCGAGTGTTCTTTTGTTCCAGGCTGAAAAGAAGCACAAGAGTTTTCAGGAGTTGGACCGCTTCATGCACTACTACACACGCTACAAGAACCACGAACACAGCTACAGGGTAACGCACACACGCGCTCCGAACGTCAGCTTCCCGAGCCGCCTCGTATCCACGCTGCGCGCAGTGTAGCGACACACATGTTCATGCTGATGGTTTTGGTTTCTCTCGGTTTCAGCTGGAGCAGAAACTACTGAAAACTGCCAAAGAGAAAATGGAGCAACTCAGCCGAGCCTTCATCGGACGTGAGCAATATTACATTTGTTCTCTGCGATGCATTTACGGTACATGAGATGTCCTAAGGTGTGTGTGTGTGTGTATCCAGGTGAGGGCGCTGCTCCAGACACCAGGTTCATTGAGGACGGCGTGTGTGAGCTGTTGAAAACGCGGCGCGTGTTAAAGTGCTCTTACCCCTATGGCTTCTTCCTCCAGCCACGCTGCACGCAGAAGGAGATTTTTGAGCTCATGCAGGTGAGTGTCGAAGCGGACAAACACCCTGAAGCGTGTACGGCCTTGTGGATGGGCTTAATAATTGTCAGCTCTCAAATCCATCAGACGCGGTCATAAGATGGCCATGCTTTATGTTCTCTTGTAAACAGACATTCAAGTGAGAGATTTCTCCTTGCTCTCGGCAGTAGTTTAAGTATCCATGCAGGAGTGTGTTCCATGTCGTGTGTGTGTGTGTGGCATGTGTGCAGACGGATCTGGAGATGGTGGTGGAGGACTTGGCACAGAAGGTTAATAGGCCGTACTTGAGGACGCCCTGCCACAAGATCGTCAGTGCCGCGCAGCTAGTGCAGCAGAAGAGGGCAGAGTTCCTGGCCTCTGTTGCCAGGGGTGTGGCACCCAACGACTCCCCTGAGGCGCCCCGCAGGAAGTAAGGAGACTTGATACTAGACCCTGACCAGGAAGTAAGGAGACTCAATACTAGACCCTGACCAGGAAGTAAAGAGACTCGATACTAGACCCTGACCAGGAAGTAAGGAGACTCGATAATAGACCCTGATCAGGAAGTAAGGAGACTCGATACTAGACCCTGACAAAATATTGATTGTAAAACCAGCTGCATCCGGACACTGCACTCCATCAAACTCCATTAGACCCAACTGCCAGCACGAGTCACTTTGTACAATATGTACATGTAAGAATAAAGGTTATTCTTAGCTTAGGTTATTCTCAGTTGTGAATTATTCAGTATTATTCAATTTCTCAAATACGTATTTCTGTTACATAAATAGCATTGTAAAGTACTAGTTCATATGGGTCAGGAATTATTATTACAGGTTAAGTTGTATTTATTTATTTATTAGAGAAAATTGTACAGACACACTATGCATATATATATGCTAAATGACTAAATGTAAATATATATATATGCATAGTGTGTCTGTAAGTAATTTGTGTGTTACAGTTTCCCTGCTGGTTCCTGGGATTGGGAGTACCTTGGATTTGCATCCCCTGAGGTAAGATTAGACAAACATTTTATAAATCATTGCTATAGCTCTAATAAACTCACTAACACACTGGTACACATGTGCTACCCACTTGCAGTTGTAATGCTCATTTAGTCATCAAGTACACATTACAACCTCAGTAATATACTGGATACATATTAGCTTGGTGGCAGTAAGATGTTTGAGTGTATGCAAGCGTTAAGCCTAGCATGTCTAGCCCTACACCTACAATGTCTGCAGCTGATATCTACTGTGTGTGTGTGTATATTAAGATGCTAAGGAGTCACTCTGTGCTTGGAGGAGAAGAACAGAGAGACAGACAGACACAGGTACCCCCCCCCCCCCACACACACACAAAACACACAACATACACCCACACCAGGCATCTTTCACATCCAATCGCCTGAGTGAATAATCTCAATAAGTTGTTCCGGAGCGGATATGGTGGTTGGGGTTGGTGTTCAGGTCAGTGACGTCTGTGTTGCTGTGCAGGAGTATGCAGACATCCAGTACCGTCGTAGACACCGGCAGAGACGCAGGGGAGACATGCTCAGTCTGCACAGCCTCCGAAGCAACAGCAACACCCCCGAGTCCAACAGGAGGAGCGACAGCATAGGTACAGCACACTGCCACGGAGTCACACACACGTAAACGAGAATGTGCTTCAGGATTCATACGGTTGTTTCTCATCTCAAACACGTGTGATCCCATCCCATCTAACATAAACGATGTGTGCGTGCGTGCGTGTGTTGTGACAGAAGGCCAGGAGAGGATTGCAGAAGGGAGGAGGCGAGCACTGGGCTCGATGGACGAAGACGACCCCAACATCCTCCTGGCTATCCAGCTCTCCCTTCAGGAGTCCCGGAGAGACAGGGGGACAGAGGGAGGACGGGAGGACCGAGGAGCCAGACTGGAGCCGGACTCTGTGCTGGAGCCGGAGAGAAGGGTGACTGAGAAATGGATGCCGGAGAGAGGAGTGGGCGGTGCCAGGGTGGGGGAGGGGTCAGCTGTGACGGAGGGGGCGTCGGGTTCCCACCTCTCCTCTCTCCCAGAGCCCCCCCGCCCCCCCTCTAGGACAGACAGCACGCCTCCCCTCCCCCCTTCCCACAACCACCTCCCCCCCGTCCCCCCACCTCCCCCCACCCTCTGCGGTGAGCTGCTGGAGCTGGGAGACAGCCTTATGAAGTTGGGGAACATCACGACGCCGTACCACCTAGAACACGGCTACACGCACGCCAAACCCTACTCGCCCCACGACCACCTCTACAACCGCCTTCCCATCCCCGCCGACCGCAGCTACGACCGCAACCGCGACCACGTGGACCCTAGCACCTTAATCACGGCATACACGCAGGACCGAAACGCCGGGACTGCTCGAACCCCGGACCACAGTTATGACCGCAACCACAGCCAGAGTCACTGCCATTCCAGCCTGTACGCTCCTGATCTGGAACGGACCACACCGTACACACTCGACGCCAAACCCAATCCTAACCCCGACTATCCTAAACCTTGTGCACTCACACACAACCCTAACCCCGACTTTACAACCCCAAATGCACCAGAAAGCAACCCCGATCACACTGCGCCCTACAGCCTAGACCAGAACCCGACCCCCCTCTCCCAACCCCCTGTCCAGCTGTGCCTCTCATTCCCAGACCTCCTGCTGTCTCCAGTGGTTCCCCCGGGGGGCGCCTTCACCCCTAGCGACCCCGACTGCCTGGAGCCTCTGGACCCCACGGCTAGCACCCAGCTACTGGACACCATCATGGCCTGGTACCACCCCCAGAACTGCCCCCAGGACATGAATCTGCTCCCCTCTGACACCCCGCCCACCACGGAGACAGACTCCCCTGAACTCTCCCCGCAAGACCAGGCAGAGGACCTGCCAGACACCCAGACCTCCTCCACCCATGGCATGGAGGTCCCGCCGCAGGTCCAGCAGCCCCAGGACAGTGAGCCGGAGGGAGGCAGAGGCCAGGCTAGCTCCCCCTGTCCAGGGAGCCCTGAAGCTTTGAGACCCAGCACGCTGGAGCTGGAATGCGAGAGGTGTGTGGAGAGGCCGGAGGAGGGGGAAGAGTGTGTGGACCTGTTGCTAGATGTAGCAGACACGCATTCGCTCTGCGCAGGCGACGCTCCCGCGGAGGCGGACCATGAGCTCCACTGAAACAGCCCGCAGCCCTCTCTCAGATGCCGCCACCTGAGGTGCAGGTGGAGTGAGTGCGCCTGGTGTGACGGCACACAAAAGACCGATTTGTTTCGAGAGACAAAGCAGGAAAGATTAGCAGAGACCGGACGGAGGAAGTGAGAGGGGCATATAGACGGAGAGAGGGAGAGTGACGATGGAGGGCGTCCACTTTTGATGATGTCATGATCCGTGCGACGGAAAGAGCCTTTCTAGCTGCTTCAAAAGCAACTTTGGTTTGTTCTGTTCTGGCCGCCTCTTATGTTTGACTTCCTGTCTCCCGTATAGGCTCCTTGTTAATGAAAATAAAATTTAAAAACATTGACATTATTGACTTTGAGGCATTCTGACCTGCAGCAGAGAAAAAGGCTCAACTGAAATGTGCACTTTGATCCCTGTAGTAGCCTAACCACATATCTCCAATTGAAGGGGGTTTGTTATGAGTGGTTAGTGGTATTATGAATGAAAGGATTACCACCAAGGGCCAGTCCTGCTGTCGGGTCATGAGACATGGGCATTTTTAAGTGGGCTAGGGTGTTTTGAAATGGTTACTTGATTTGGACTTCATATGGATTGATTGATTGATACTACTGATAAACAGACAGTATTTGTCTCAATAGTATGTTGTCACCTTGGTGGTGGTGATCCGGGGATTGGGGGTAGATAAGGGGCCCTTTTCTATTTTATGTTTTTTTTTATTCCACTCCATCTATATTACAGGTTCACTTTGTGGAGATTAAATCTCATTTTCCAGAAAGGCCGGCGCTATTAGTCAGAGTGCCTTTTATTTGAATCATTATTTATGAACAGTTTTGATTTATTTATTTTTATGTTTCTCCACATTTATCAAATGGCACTCAAATGTTGAAATGATCAATGACTGCACATATGTTAGGTGTCTATTGCCATGTTAAGAGGTTCAACATTGACGGTACAAACCAAGTACTACTGATACTTAACTGTATTCAAACGTCTCTCGTTTACACCCTGTAGCACAACAGCCGGGGTTGGCATAACATATTTAATAACGTATCTGGCAAAACGGACTAAACTAAAGAAACATAATCAAAGACCGACCAGGACTTAATTGAGGAATCAACCATTTCAACACTCCATCCAGGCTTTCTGTTTGTTTGGTTCCAACATGTCCATTGCAGAATCTGAATATTGTGCTGACTTGTTGACCTTTTTTGGTGATTCGGCCCTCATGGTTCTCAGTGGGTTAGTTACTGCTCTTGGCAAATGTGGCTCTCTCACCACAGTCAAAACATTGATCATCAAAAGCCCCAGATGTTTCTGGAGTGATACTATTTGATGTCTGATCTGTGAGTACAAGAGTGTGATATTCTCTGCTTTGTGTTGATATGGAAGTGTAAGCATCTGCCATATGGGACGGTTTTGAATCTCCCCTTAATGCATCAACTGTCAATGAAGATGTTGCACTATGCATTGCAATATACATATACGGTACTAGTCTTAATTGGCCCTCTTATTTAATGATTTTTCTACTTTTGTGAAAGTGTACCTGGAGCAGGTTTTATTATGCAAAAAATAAACCAGGCCTTACTCCCATGCTACTTTTGGGTAGAGGGCTACACTTTCAGATACGGTTGTCATTTGAGACCCCCTTTTTCACCGTTCAGGATTCTTGGAACCTTGGTGCTATGTAGCGAACCAGCCCGCGTTTTCACCTGTTTGGAGCGGATTCATTGTAATCAATGATGTGTCATCAACGGTGGATGAATTCTTATTTTTCTTATTTTTGAGGGGTTAATTATTTGTCCTTAGGTCTGAGTGAACCCAGCCTTATCCTACTCTTCGACTTGTTCTACATAAAGCTTCCTTCTTCTCATGCTACCTTCTAGCTGTTCCTGAAACTCAGGAGACGACGAACGTCACCAAGCATTGGGTTTCGTCGGCAGATTACTGCACGCTCTTTCCCCCCATTATTTCTCACCTGTCTTCTCCACTGCCTCTCCATCCTCTTTCCAACATGTAGAATATGACACGCCCACTGATGTGACAGTTCTAACTTCAGGTCAGGGAAAGTATCTTATTTCTCGGGTAAGAAAAATTCATTCATTTTTGGTCGAGATCCTTCGAACAGTTCATATGTGCGCGAACTGGTACCAAACCCGTTCCATGTTTGGTGGTAAAGGGGTAGCGTGGTCCAATAGAGCAATGCACATGGTTCTAAAAGAATTGAGTTGATGCATTGAGATGAACATTCCGCCAAACCGATGATAGAGAGTGCCATCAGTGCTGTTATCAACACAAATGGAGAGTAGCAGGGTGTGTGTTTGAAGCTCTACATGTGGCGCATTAGGATGCGCGTTCATATGCGAAACAGAAGTTGGGTCGCTGTCTAAATCTGGATAATTAGTTTAGCAGTTGAATCCTGTAGCCAGCTACATGTTTAGTTTTTTTCCAATTTGTTTTTCATGTGTCAACACTGTCATATTTTCTACTCCAGTTAATTTGTGTGTTCCTTAAACAACTACAGATGTTAATGTTAGGCCTGCTTGCGCTTCTTCTCTATACTTGATACATTCCTGATCAGTCCATAATAAAATGAGGCAATGTTTGATGTGTGAACCATAGGCCTACTGTAAGTGAAAGTATCAGTGCAAAGTTTACTCTCAATAAAAAAAGAACATGTATTATTGCAGTCTTCTTTAATAAACAACAATTGTACATAGCCTACAAGTCAGATAAACACAACAGTTGTCTAGCAACACGCAATATTCTTACTAGGGAGAGTTTGGCTAGCTCGTCAGAATATTTTAATTAGCCTACTGAATACGACGTCTTTATGGTTTGGTCGATGTCCATTGACAGTCAAAGACAACTTATTGCATATATTTCTGCCGTATTAACCAATCGCAAAGCGCTGGCTTTCTACTCACATTAAACAAAGTAAGTAGGCGTACATGGGCGTAGGCCTATTGCTGCGAACAGCATGCAAACATTGCAGGGACACAGCCGACTACATCGTCTTGTAGCCTACATTACTTAAAACATAAAAAGCCCATTCATGTGGGCTCCAGGCAGGGGCGTCGTTAGACCCTTTTTACTGGGGCACGTGCCCCAGTATAAATATGCTGTGCCCCAGTAAAATCTAAAGTTTGAGTTTTAACAATTTACTTAATTAGTCGTTGCATTAATAATCCTGGAAAAAATAAATGCTGTATCCCAATCAACGCTTGTAAAATCAAATAATTTAAACCGAAAACACAAAACCATACCTGCAGAATTCCATGTTAGCGCGCTCTTCTGATCTTGCCAAATAGCCACTGCAGCACGCACACAGAAGTCCAGGTGTCGGACTCTGCACACAAGTCAGAATTGAGGTTGGCTAAGACAACATTACAAAACTAAAGAACGTTTCTAAATGACAGGCCTACCGTTCATCGTATTTTAACTAAAACATAAAAACAATATTACATGAAGCTCAAAAAACTGTATTTGTGCTCAAATGATAGCGAAAAAAATGTGCATGCACGCATGATGTCCCTGCCAAAGCTGATATCAAACTTGCCTCCCTGAACTTTTGTATAGTGGGTTGAGCAAGGGGAGTTTCTATAGCCTAGTAGTGCATTGTGCGCAGCAAGCTTGAAAGAAAAAAGGGATATGAATAGGGGCCTGTGCCCCAGTAGAGCTTTATATGTCTAACAACGCCTCTGGCTCCAGGTCAAAAAGGCATTGCAGGAAAGGAGAGGGTATACAGGCTGATACAAAAGGTCTAGTGGAGGTCAACATTAAGTTGTCAAAATCAGAGGGGAAAAGCATTGATTGGAAGAATATTGGTCAACAATGGGGATTAACTGGTAAAGGGACGACATTTGCATGTGATTCAAAATAGGGTGGGTGCTGAGGAGGGTATCTTAATAAGAAAGAGCAAGTAATGATGTCTAGATTAAGAATAGGACACATCAAGTTAAACAGTATACTCCATATGATGGGAGTGCATTCAAATGGTTTGAGTTCAATTTTATTATCGGAAACTGTAGAACATGTACACTATTAATTCATTGTAGCCTAAGCAATATGAAACGGAAATGCAAGACATGCTAATTAAAATGAAGAAAACTGGACTGTCAGGAGTGGGGATCAAACGTACTCTGAAATATGGTATATAGCCGGACAAGGCCGGAGATATCTGAATTTCTGGAAGGATAATTGTAAATAAGGAGAATCTGGATTGTGCTGGATATAAATAAACCAGCAGATGGCAGTATTGCAACATGATAGATGCCAACTGACGTAAAAACCCAGAGAACAAGAAGTAGGTTGTAAAGTCGCTGTCAATGACGAAATAATTCTGCGTCCAAAACGTAATTCATTCAACAGCGGCCTGTGTTCTCACTTGTACGCTGCAATTTTTCTGAATTTTGTGGAGGATTTGTCTCTACAGTCCATCACTAACATGAAACTAGTCCGGTAAGTGTTACCATGAAATAACGTTCTATCGTATGTTATGATGAATGCTGAGGAAAAATGTACGATGGCACTAGATGGGTTTAGATTTTAGATATTGTCTTGATTGTTTTGAGTACGAGGCGGGAAGCGGCAAGCAAGTTAGCCATAGAAGAAGAAACTAGCTAGTTTTTCATACTTAAGAATTTTCCTGCTTGCGTTTCGATGTTCCATGCATTCAATAAATGTGTGTTTTCAGTACCACACATGCCTGATATGCAGGAATCTATCTCAGTGTAGTAGGCTATAGTAGCTGGCTTGCAGTTCACTTTGTTGCAAGATACCCGGAACAGCAGTAGCCACCTAGCGACTATTACTAACATCGTGTAAGCAATCTGGAATTTGTTGGCTAGCTGTTGTTCAGGGGTCTGTAGCTTAAGTCATGTTCAAATCGAATCTTTGCCTACCACAGGTTTTTGATGAAACTCAGTCACGAGACTGTGACCATCGAACTCAAAAATGGCACCCAAGTCCACGGCACTATTACAGGTAAGGAATCTTGCCTTGTTAGCTTAGCCTATGCTGACTTCTGGTTTCGTCTCCATTGTAGCTGCACCTATTGTGCAGAGAGATGGAAGCAACATTGTAAATAGATATAACTAAAGTGTGTGTGTGTGTGTGTGTGTGTGTGAATTTGAAAGGAACTTATCAATGGTCTGTTATCTCACTTGAATGTGATGAAAAGGACATAATTTATGAAGCAGTCTATAAACGGTGTGTGTTTGTCCTCAGGTGTGGATGTGAGCATGAACACTCACCTGAAGGCGGTGAAGATGACCCTGAAGAACAGGGAGCCCACCCAGCTGGAGTCCCTCAGCATCCGCGGCAACAACATCCGCTACTTTATCCTGCCAGACAGCCTGCCGCTGGACACCCTGCTGGTGGACATAGAGCCCAAAGTCAAGTCCAAGAAGAGAGAAGCAGGTGAGCTAAACACAGAGAAATGGCAGATGGGAAGAGAAAAAGAGCCATGAAAGGTTGCAGTTGTTTAACAGAAGCTGCTTGGTGTATTAGGTAGGGTTGGTTCAGAAGGCAGTTTTAGTTTGTCTTACTCCTCAGTTTTTGCAGCAGCGTACGTAGACACGAAAGGTGTCAAAATGTGCTTCTCGTTCGCCATTGCGGTTTCTATTGTATTGGTAAGGTTCTGTTGCACGGTTTATGAAATATTAAAGTCTTTGTGTAGAAATATGTACCAATGCGTTTATCTGCAAAACAATTAGCTGTCCATGTAGTGTTTTTGTAGTTAGAGGAAAACTCATTCAAAAATAACCATCGACAGTACATCTCAAAGGTATCATTATCATGGAATATATTTTGTGGAAAATGATCAAGACTCAAATTAGTCTGATTCAATCTGTCTTCGGACGTTCTCAGTCTTTATCATTGATGTATTATACAGCATTTGGACTATCTACCTCTTTAATCGGTGATGGAAATCTCATTTTTAAATGAGATTCCTGACCACGAGCCTGAGGAATTCAGTCTGATCTAATTGGTGTTTTCTTTACATCTTATCTGGCCCAGTGAGGACATTTACTGAGCAATGTCAATTTAAGTCTGAACAACCTAGTCACTGTCACCTGCTATTTCATCAGTCCGAAGTACAAAATCCAGCTGTAAGATCATAATCACCTTCAAGGTAAACTAGGCAAATCTTCATTAGTAGCCAGGGGTCTGTGGCTTCAGGTAAGAGCTGAAACTGGAGATGTTTACATGGGATATTTCCCATGAAAGGTAATTCTTCCATGGGTCTGTGCAGTCCAGTATGATCACACAGCTGCTCGAGCAATTTAGAAAGTTTCAGTTCTGCTACCCACAGAGAGAAATGATGGAGTTCAATGTTGGTCATGATATGGTAACGCTTGACTGTAGACAGGCCCAGCAACATTGTAAGAACAGTGCTTTTGTTAGGTTTTCAGTATGCAACTTGGCTGAAGCAATCACTGACCACTCTCGTTTTGTCTTTCCTCTGTAGTGGCTGGACGTGGGCGAGGTCGGGGCCGGGGCCGTGGCAGGGGAAGGGGCAGAGGCCGGGGTGGTCCCAGGAGATAATCTGTCGATGCAGCCTCAATCATCTCCCACTGATTGTACAGGACTTTTTTTTTCTTGTTTTGTCAAAGGAAATCTTTGAATTCATACTCTTGTCTTTTTGATTTTGTACATTAAAATGTTCCTTTGGATAAAAAAAAAAAAGTAAGCCTCTTCATTGCAATCTAATCATAAAATTGTGTGAATGGGCCTAAGCAAGCAGCGTGAACCTGAGACATTGTTCCAGAAGACTCCTGAATTGAGGACCTGACCATAAACCTGTTCCATAAAGTGATAAAATATATCGCAATACAAACATTTTACAATATGTATCGTAGAGTTATGCCAATATTTTTACAATATGATGTCCGTTTGATCCTATTGGTTGAGCTACCAGCATGCGACCTACTCTGCACCTGCGTCATGTGTGCATTCATTGCATTCTCAGACATCGCTTGAACTGAGTTAACAAATCATATGTACAA
Organism: Osmerus eperlanus; assembly: GCF_963692335.1. Classification (NCBI taxonomy): domain Eukaryota; kingdom Metazoa; phylum Chordata; class Actinopteri; order Osmeriformes; family Osmeridae; genus Osmerus; species Osmerus eperlanus. The sequence goes on from NC_085037.1 coordinate 3,334,418, forward strand.
CAAAGAAAATTATTGAAAATGTTGAATGTTTTGGAAATCTGTTAATTGAATTTCGGTTTCATTTAAAATGTTCAAATTATAGTGATACGTATTGTACCGTACACCCAGTATCGTAATACGTATTGTATTGTGAGCTGTGTAGCGTTACACCCCCTATCAAAGGTCTATAAAAAATCATATCAACCCACATTGCTAGAAGGATGAAGTCGGTCACACTCCTGAACAGAAGGTGGCGATGATGCACCTCATAAACGTTTGTTGCAATCTGCCATAACATTAAAGAAGATGGTTAACTGGACAGGAATGGTGAAAACGGGTTGATAAGTGATTTACTTTATTTACTTGGCAAAACCCTTGATCTTTTAATGGTAGTGTTTTCCATAAAACATGTCTGACAATGGTCACTTCATGTATTTTGCTTTTGGGAGCAATTTATTGAAAGAAAGACTACAATTGGCAAACCCGTCTGCGATATTTCAGTACACGGGTCGGTTAAAGGTTGGTAGCTTAATGACTATGTCAACAAATTCATAAACATACTGAACACTCATTCCTTTTTAACCAGCTTTTAAAAAAACAGTATAACCGGCAGTTGTGTAACTTTTCAGTGATAATCATTTTTGCACCATAGCAGCTATTGTATTTGTAAATAAGTAACAAAGATTCTGAGTTTGCCTAGTAGATTGAACAGTGTTTCCTTTCTGTAGGACCATGTGTTGAACTTTGGGCTGTGGGGGGAGCATGTGGACAACCGGTGGCATGGTGGAGTGGCTACCATCGAGGCCAGCCCTGGTCTGGAGGTATGGGGGGTGGTTTGGAAAATGGAAAACCAACACCTTGGTAGCCTGGACAAGTGAGTTACATGTATTACAACAACCTCCTTTCAGACACACTCACATTGTCGATTAAGAATGATCGTGGCCAGAATAAAGATAATGACGCCTCGCTGTGTGTGCGCCCGTAGGCAGGAGGGAGTGGACATGGGAATGTACTACCCCCTTCAGGTGACTGTGGAGACGGATGGTGGCCCGGTGTTCTGTCGGACCTATCAGATGAACCACTTCCATGCCTGCCCTCCTTCCCCACAGTACAAACAGGTAGCACACAGACACATATATCACTCCTGTCATATGGGAGCAGTCAAGTCTCCAACGTGATAGTGTACATGCACTCCTGGACCTATTATGCACAGTTGAAGGAAAATGTGCTATCTCTCTGAGACACTCTTTGTAGAAAGCCATTGCTTTGAAACTTTTATTAGCTATCTTCATTTACACCTCTTGACAGATTTGTGCTGCGCTTTGTTGTATAGGTGGTGTGTTTAGGTGCCCAGCAAAACAATCTTCCTTCCGACTATCAGAAGCGTCTGCAGGCTGTGCAGACCAACAACTACAGCGGACCCTCCATCCTGGACCAGATCGCTACAGTCATGAAGTAGAGGATGCTCAGAAGCAGCTGGAACACAGGATTAGCTAGGCTATATGGACTGAAAGCTTTGACTATTTGTACTGACTGGATTGGTCAAATTTGATGGGCAACACAGCACTGTTTTGTGACCATCTAAAGGTGTGTTGGTAAAAAGAATTAACTTATACTTTACTTTTTAAAAACTTTTAATAGTGAAATTAATTTGTATTTATCTTCAATGTTCTATAAAGACTATGTAAAAATAAAAATAAAATAAACCAGTACTATCGTTATTACATTTTTTAAATAGTTAATATTGGTGGCAAAACATGAGCAAACAATAAACACAATGCCGGGAATTACAGATTACCATTGTTCATATTTTCTTTTCCCCACCCACATAACACCTGGTCAACTATGGAGGAATATTTGTGCCAAAATTAAAGAATTAAAAGCCATCTGCTGTCAATCAACTGTTTACTTGAATAGAATTTCAACCTGTTCAACAAAGATACACTGTGGCCAAGTGCGAATGGATAAATCAAACACCTGATGCTGAGAAGTACTACCTTTATAAGGAAAGTCTGTTTTCACGACAGTTGCTCGAGAAGTTCATCTTGTAAGCATTAATGAAGACAGTAAATCACACTTGAATAGACTAGGTTTATATTGTTAGCTGGGTGTTGAAACAGCAATATAAGGAACAAACACCCAATGGATACCATTTCTTGGCAATCTAGATCTCAAAACAAAGTTGTTTTTTTGTGCAAATAGTTAACATCGCAACAAAAAGACCCTTTATGCTTTATAGCATGTACAAACATGGTATTTGAAATGTCAGTAGGATGACTGACAATGGAAACTGGCCAAGTGAGATACCCTTTGAGCAGAAGTCCCAAATCAACTATAAAAAAACATTCCCAAACTGTCCCAAATCAAATGGAGTTTATGAACCTTGTCAACAACCTAGTGCACCATGGCCACAGATCTAGGAAGAAACACGAAGGTTGACGAAGGTGCTGAGGAACACAAAGTATACAGTACCAGTCAAAAGTGTGGACACGTGGTATCCCATTCAACTGAATGGGAAGGTGTGTCCAAACTTTTGACTGGTACTGTACATGCAAACACATCCTTTCCTCATTTATCTGGTTCAGCCATTTCATTTGTAGCCTCTGAAAGTTGTGTTCTCTCTGATTCCACAGGTTCTTCTTCATTTGCGATCTCCTCAGATTCAGACTGTTTACTTGAATCGGCGGTTTCCTCTTTTTCTTCTGATTTCTCTGGTTCTTCAGTGTCATCCAGGTCTGCTGAGACCACTTCTGGGATGAGAAGATTATGCCTGACTTTGTTCAACTCTGCCATGTTGAAGCCAAGGAAGACAGCAGCAGTGTGTTTGTGTATGGTCCTTATGCACTTGGTCCGCTTGTTGCCAAAGAGCAGGGATATCTCAGACTTGGTGAGCAGCAGTCTTTTACTCAGCTCATCAGACTCCTTCTTGGTCAAGTATGGACTTTTGTGGAAGTATCTGGTAAGGAAGTCTTTCCTTTCTTCAGGGGCCTGACGCTCCAGCCCGCTGGGATCAAGTGCCAGCTGAACCGTGGGGTCGATCTCAATCTCAGGCTGTACTGTGGCTTGTGCCATTTCCCTTTCTAGCTCCTGTCTTTTGCGTATCTCAGCCCTCTGTTGTCTCTCTCGCTTGTTGGCCTCCATGGCTTCCTTCCATGCCATCTCCAGCCTTAGCTTGCTTAGCTTCTCTGCTTCAGATTGTTCAGGCTCACAGCTGGACATAGGGATTGGACTTGGGAGAAGTGTTTGCAGGAGAGGGTCTTGTTGGAGCGGGGGTTGTTGGAGCGGCGCTTGTTGGAGCGGCGCTTGTTGGAGCGGCGCTTGTTGGAGCGGCGCTTGTTGGAGCGGCGCTTGTTGGAGCGGCGCTTGTTGGAGCGGCGCTTGTTGGAGCGGCGCTTGTTGGAGCGGCGCTTGTTGGAGCGGGGATTGTTGGAGCGGGGCTTGTTGGAGTGGGGCTTGTTGGAGATTTGCTTGAAGGAGCGGTGCTTGTAGGACTGGTCCTTGTTGGAACTGGGCAAAGTAAAACACAGACGCCTGATTGTTTTGGAGCTTTGGGGAAGGTTTCACCACTGTCAGCTTGTTAGCAGTAGGCAGCAGTACTGGTTGTCCACTGGTGGGGGGCATACTTTCTTCAGTGTTTTTCGGTTCCTTGGGTGCACACTGGCAACGCCGCAAGTGAAAAACGATTGCCCTCTGTGTGACTCTTCCTGTGTATACCCCATTGCAGTAAATGCACTTGAATGCTGCAGTCTTCAAAATGGCATGGACAGTAGTATCTACAAAGTGCTTGTGCCGCAAGTGTTCCTGGTATTTGTCTGGAGTTTGGCAGTTCTCGTCACAAAACAAACAGCGTGTGCGAACCGTTTTCATCGGCGTGGAACACACCGGATGACTACTGATAGGCAGCATCTTTAAGAAGATGAGGTCGAGAGATTTGGTCACCAGGGCGAGGTTGAGCTCTGTGTCTCCCAGTATCTCCTTGGGTGCAGTCGTGTTTATATCAAAGTAAGGAAAGAGAAGTTTCCCTGAGCTGTTCGTGTAGAGTCTGTACTCACGCCTTATGTATTCACAATAGGCTTTTTGCGAGGGATTGTGCTCTTTGGAGTGGTCGACGAAAGATTTGATGGAGTTAAACTTCTGAGAGCAGAACATGCAGTCCAGCCCGTGCAGCAGGTGTTCAAGGAGCCCCTTTTCAGACACCAAGACCTTGCACATCAAACACTTGACCGTTTTGTCCGGCATTTTCCGGAGGAATGGTGCCTTTGCTGCCATGCTTTCATTTCTGGATGTGGCCTTGTGGACAACCTCTGTATGTACTTCATAGACATCGGATGGAAAGAGTTCATTGCAGATGGGACACGCGACCCAGCGCTTGGCTTGAGGTATGGAATTACTTGTTGGCTTTATTGGTTGGAGAGGACTGCCTGTATTCTGAGGGGTTTCCATGCAACCAGACTGCGCCATCTTTAATGGAGCTAAGGTGTATGTCGGCATGCCATTTATTTTGTTGCCGGTGGGAATCAGGTGACTTAAAAGGGACTGAGAAGTCAGCATTGTGCCTTGTGGGGTGGTTTGGTTGAGCGGGAGTTTTTGTGTCACCATGAGCGGCTGCTGGAGGACTTGTGTCCATGGCTGCTGTGGATGCCGCCCAGGGACACCCATGGGTGGTGCCTGCCTAGAAGCACCGCTGGATGATATGGCAAGCCTGGCAGTAGGTGGGCCTATGCCACCTAAAGGCATTGTGGCTGGTCCCGTCCTTGTGGGTAAAGCACTTTGGAAGGTTATGGGAGTTCCACGCTTGATCAAGCCCTTAGCCTCGGCACTGGCCAGCTGAACTAGGGCTGAAGCCTGTGGAGGAAGGTTGGTCCCAGGAACACACATGAAAGAGACACTGTTAGGAGCTCCTGTCGCAGGTGAGGACACAAGCTGGTTGTTCGAGGACGCAACCAGGAGACTGTTAATTAACTGGAGCGGTTCCGTTTTAGCAAGGACTTGGCTTTTTGTTGGGGGGCGGTATGTGGCAGTGTTATAGTTTCTGTTTTCAATGATGAACGGTTTCACGTGTACGTTTATCAACTGATGGGCTGTTGAGACAAGGACATGGTGGAGCATTTGATCGAGGTTTGCAAGAGATGTCTGACAGTCCTTGCAGTAGTATCTTTTTGAGAGTGGTTGTTCTGGGTCCACTGTTTTACTACTGAATTGACGCAATATACTCCCGAGGTGTGTAAGGAGGACATGCTTCTTGATGGCGTATAAGACAGAGCTCCGAAAGGCACACTTCTGGCATCGGTACCTTTCTCCTTTCTTTTGTGATATCAGCCGTACCGCGGCTGCACTGATTTCTGTACTTGGTGCTGGTGAGATAGAATGGAAGAGCCGGCCATGCTTTCGGACAACTTTAGGGTGTCCTACAAATGGGCATAAGGGACAGGGTGACAGGGCACAGATTTTCCTCTCGTAGTCATGTTCACGTTGTACGTGATATTTAAAGCTTCGCCAGTTCCGTGTATGATATGTGCACAGGCTGCAGCACATTGTATCCGTGCGATACACCCACTGAAGAGGAGAAGGAGCACAAGCGAAGTGAATTAGAAAGTGAATTAGATAAAACTGTATACAAACGCGGGAACTGTTGGTCAGTTGTGTGTATGTATGTTTGAAGAGTAGTTTTGTGGGATGTCTATCCTACTTTTTTTGTTTCAAGTTTCCAACAGTAGGTTTAGGGTTAACTCCTACTAGATGTTTACCTTTTTCCTCCCTCTGCCATTGAAGCCCTCCGTTAAATCAGTCCATTCCGTCTCAAGAAAAACATCATCACCTGGGTCAGAATTCTGCAGCTCCTGTATCAGATATTACACCAAAGCAGAAAGCTCACAATACTTTGTCAATAGAATATTGTAAAAAAACAACATACATATTGTCCCCACTCAAACTGTCAACTAAATATAAGCCTACCGTATCCAGAAGATTTTGACAATCCTCCAGTCCAATGTCACTCAGAACGTGCTTCACCTTTCTCCTGGTTTTTCGGATTACATCCAAACTTCCAACAGGAATCTGGTACATTGTAAAGCAATCTAAAGAAAAGGACGTCAAAAGAGCCATTTAAATGGTATGATGAACCAGGGAACACATTGGTCATTCATACAATATCATTATTTTAATTATAATTGTAATTAATATTATTTATTTTGTTAAGCATCTGGGCCCATACTCGTTCTATAGAATATATATATACCCTGCATCCTGTGGTGAAAAATGCATTCCTGGTACTGTATTTTCCATCTTAAAACACGCGCCATTTGACGTCTAGTATTAAAAAGCTAGATAGTTTCCTTTCTGCTCCAAGTAGGCTAGAAATCTAGTCTGGTTAATTAAGCTGTACCGTAGCCAACTTTGCCTCCCCTATCAAAGACGCCTCTTATAAAACAATGGCTTAATATATAGCTTTCATTAACGGTGTAATACTCGTCTCTCAACCTTTGTGATATGCTATAGTGGTGGTGTTTCTGTATTACTACCATGGGCCATGACTGACAAACTTGCATCCTTACCTTCAATGTCAAATGGAAGATGCTTGACAGGATAGCTTGCAGCTTCTAACCAGCTTCCACTCCGCAAATGACAATAACCTATCACGCGACTGATTTCAAGCCACGTGGACAATGCTTAGTACTCACAAATCCAGTACCGTTACAGAGGACGCACCCGCTACAATACAAGCAGCTAACAGCAATAATCATGCATACTACTACAATATGCTGCTGTGTCAATCTTTCTTCCCTCTCCTGCAACACAAAAATGGCTGTCTGGGAAGTGACGCCAGTTCAATTTGCATAGACCAGTCCCATTGGCTCTGTTGAGAGGTTGTCTTCTTCTCTGATGTTTTACGGCAGGAGTCGGCATCCACGTATTTGCCGTACTGCCACCTAGGGCTGTGTGACTCAAATCGTTTCTCGACCTGCTAAATCTAATGTAATTTAAGGAGCATCAGGAGAGGGATTGCAAATTCTGTGTCACTTACAAAAATTGTGTCAGCAGCAGATTTGGCATCAGCCTGGTGAATGTAATCAGTAACGCGGGAATAACAATACATTATGCACTCATAGCTATGTTGCCTCTTCAATGATAGGATAGTTGCATAATAATGGTTAGTTCATATATATGAAAATTAAATACACAGGGCAGAAATGTTTCAATCAAAGAGATGTATTAAATTATTCACTTTCATTACCTTAACAAGTACAATTTACAGTCAAAAACAGGCAATGGTCCATTAGTGCCTTAGACAGAAAGTAATTTACAATACATACTTTTTCAACAGGGGGCAGGATTCTTTTTTAACTGGAGTACAGTCAGGTCACCATAATCTTAGTTTGACATTTAGATGTACAAGACTCCATGTTATTGCCCACACACAACTCACAATTTAGACAGACATGGGGAGGAATTGCTAAAGTATAAAACAGACAATCCGGGTGTTTCAGTGAGATGAAACATTTGCCGTTTAAGTCTTAGCAAATGAACACCACTCCCTGTTGTTAGAGCCAGACGCTAACACTGCAGGAAGCTGCTTATACTGTGTAAGCTAATGTACCAGCAGACCAAGCCACTTGAAGAACTCTGAGGAACAGGATCGGAGAAGGTCCAGTTCCATTATATATGCTTGTTCTGTTATTATACTTTAGAAGAACAAACAAAACCATGACAAATTCTTGATATAATCAGCAGTCACATGTTTATGCAACAGGGTGACAAGTATGTAGAAGGCTGTAGTTTTGGACCGTATACCCTAGGCACTCAAAACATTGAGTCCTTAAGCTGAGTTTAGGTTTGCTTGTTCCAGTGTAACTGACTCAAATTGGTTAAACACACTCCTCAGGATGTATACTCCCCACCTGCACCATCAAAGAGCTTTTCAGTGGCGTAGTTGGTTAAAGCGGTGTTTATAGAGGTGGTTGTTGCGTCAAGTCAGAGGACCCAAGTTCACACCCCATTATGGGCAGGTAGGGAGGAAGCTCTCCTGACGAGCGATGCAACACACCAGTTACACCAGCATGGCTTAATGAGTTGGACCTCCCTCCTTGCACTGATCACTGGCACCATGCCTAGGTCAACTTGGAGTTCAGACAAGAGACTATGGCTTACTGAAACAAACCCTCAACAATTCCTTTGCATGCCTTTTCAAAAGTGAGAGCAGGAGGTCACAATGGCAATCACAGCACACATATCTAAGTAGCATTAAAACACATCGATATCTTATCAAGGAATACTGCTAATTGAGTTACAGCCTGTACCAAGGAAACACTTCTGGGATTGGAGCAGAAACATGCTCCACAGTGTTCTACAAATCCAATAAATAAACCCAAACTAGTGAATCGCAAGAAAGAATGGGTTAATGTCTTTGTCACAATCAACATAAATTTTACTTAAGGTTACTATGCCAGAGGGGTGGGTCAAAGAACCTAACCATATACTGATTTTAAATAGCAAATTTCTTGAAAATCATCTTACATTGACAAATGTAGCATGTTGAACAGATAATTGATTTACAAGACTGTCAACAGTAAATCAATACATAATAGAATTAAAATAATTTTTTACATTTATGTAAACTGTATTTGATTAGGAAACCCAAAGAGGTGTGGGTCCCACCTCCGGTCATCCGTTTTGTTGCATAATGTACTCGTTTAAATAGGGCTGGTCTTATAGCTGAAAGGTATTTTCAGTAGGAGGGAGCCGCTTGGGAAGGGGGAGAGCAGGGAAAATATATAATTTTTACCAAGACACATTTAATTGAGGTATTAAATCACCAATTGCTTCCTGTCTCCAGGAAATCTTAAGTCTTTTTAATTTTCCTGACAAGTTGAACACTGCATTTTCCCCCAAGGCAGTTGGAATGTTGACCACCTTTTGCCCCTGGCCCCCTGTGGTCAGGGGATCTCTTGTGTGAGAAAGAGTGGGAGCAAAGGCGGGTCTCAACCCGAGGAGAGCGAGTGAGACATGAAGAGGGGGTTACATGCTGTACTGGATAAGGGAGAAATTCTTCATAGCACTGTCCAGAGACAATCCTGCCTCCTGCATCTCGTACCTGGAGGGAAAACAAAAAGCAACGTTGCTGCATATCGGAATAAATTAAGTCCACAGCACAAGCAACACTATATAGATTACCAAAAAACTTGAGATCATAGGCAATTATGAATATTTGCTGCCACAAACGAACAAACAGTAGGGTGAGGGCTGCACTAGTCTCCCACAACTTGACACCACACCCTCCCTTACCAGTCCCCCATGGAGATGGTGTAGTAGATAGGCGGTCTGATTTCACTGTTGAAGGTGTTGAAGTCCTCCAGGCCATTGGCACCCATGTTGTTGAAGACCAGCCACTCCCCCACAGCCAGCTCCGGCAGCAAACAGCGCTCCACCACCTGCTCCAGAGGGTCACATGACGGACCCCAAAGGCTGCTTGTAAATACCGGCTCCCCTGCAGTCAGCGGCTTCTGTGTAAGAGGAGTGTCAATGAGGTCATCAGGAGCTGGTTCTGTACACTATACAGTTCACACAATGAAGAGTCCGTACGTCAAGAACAGGCCATGCCTGGCCAACAGAGAGGGCAGTAAAACAGTACTGCCCATGTGTTGGTGAGGGGGCTTGTTAAGGGCATATTGCATCATGACTGAAAGCGCTTCAAGGAAATCCAACACATCCTTATGTTTTGATTCCCAACTAAACCACATTCCACACAAAAAAAACCAGCAGGCCTGAAAATGATAAGAGTTGTCATTTCACCCATGTGTGAATACATGCAAAAAATGCGTTCAATAGTATTTAAATGGGTCCTGAGCCATACACATCCATACTTCAACTTTACACAGATTCCTGGCATTTTAGTATGACATTACAAGCCCAGAGCTCAGGAGATGTAGGAAGATCCTATGCAGACTGGGAGCTGGTTCTGCAAGGATTAAATTACAGTTGCTAGTGGTTGCATCCTGGCGGCATACTGACCTTGTGCACAGATGGTACAGGGACAATGTTTCCCAGTAGCTTGTGGCCAAATGACCCGTACACGCCTTCGTTCATGTAGTACAGGAACTCTGGCTTGCTGTTGGGACTCAGTCCAACTAGAGATAGCAAAAGGTAAAAGGTTGCATTGAAAAAGGTGACATCATACTGAACTCATCATTGGGAGTCAACTGGTTAACCTGTATGTTCAGTGCAACCTGCCTCAAACGAATAAATCTACAGACTGGGAGGAGAGAGAGGGAGAGAGAGTTGGGTAATCTTGACCCTTACCTATGGGAAGGCTGTTCCAGTCCTGCGCCTTAACCTTCTTGCCAATCACACTGACAGCAAGGGTGAAGGCAGATGATACGTAAAAGCTGCCAGCTTCTGCTAGGACTTCCACCCCAGACAGAGGAGGGAAGTAGGCGTCCAACAGAGGCCTGATGGCACTGTTGACCTACACCAGACAAGTTTCATCACTCACTGTGGGCAACAACTGAGAAGCAGCTGAATTGATAAAAGAGGGCTACGGATAATCAAATAATTGGATGTAAACAATGATAGAAGTGTAATTATGTTACCTGTCTCAGCTGGGCCTCTGAGCCAGTGAATCCACCTCCAATATCCAGGATTTTCATGTTGAAACCCAAGTCAGTCTTAACAGAAAAACACATTGCATTAAAACCTCCAAGTGCAGAGGAAGCAGCTTCGAACACAATAAGACAATAAAGCCCATTTATACAGCTGTAATCTTAGTTTCAGTCAGTTTCAGACTGAAATTACCTATGGTTACACTCCTATAAACACATCAGAAAGTGTCAGAAAGTTTCCCACAATATTTTTTTCCGTCTTTATCAAGCCTTGATGGGAACTTCTAAAACTTACCCCCATGTCGAACACACAGCGGGCATCTGACAGCGCGTGAGCGTAGGCCTGGAGGTCTTTGCAGGAGGAGGGGATGTGGAACCTAAAGAGATAAACACGTCAAGCCTTCAACAAAATCACGTCAATAGAGACTCAAGGTTCAACCAGGCTCGTCTGGGACAACAGAAATCCGACATCGAATGAAGTTGTCCGATCTGACCCCCCCAAAAATGTACAGTGGCACGATTAGTCATTTCTCTCTTCTAAATTGACTCTTCTGTTGAATTTCCCATGTCAAATGTTTGTGCAAGATGCCTGATCCTCTGGTCATCTGTGTTCACACCGTGGTGTGTCTTATTTCATATGCTAGCTACTCTGATGCACTTCCCACTGTACTGACTGATAGTAATATCTGGATAGCAGCTGGATAACTATCTTAACCATGCCCCTCTACTTAAAATAGTTGTTCTTATGTTTAAGTCCCCTAAAAAGTCTGACCTTGATTATACTGACTTGCATCTGTGCAAAGCTTGTCACTAGAGAAGTGTTCTCACATGTCTCTACTTAAGCACTTCCCCAAACCCAAGATTAAAATGGTTTCCCAGGCAAGATAGATTTGGTACGTCACAAATTCAAAAGCCAATTGCTGTCTACGATGCAAATGCCAGCAACAAACCTGATAGCTCCAGCGCAGAGCAGACTTGTCAGTTCAGATCGTTTGTATTGGCACAGTATTGAAAGGTTTGACAGCAGACATAGTAGTGTGCAGGTTTTGGATGTAAACCGGACCCTGGAACTTCCTTCCACAACCTACCCAAAAATCCACCACGCTGCAGACATCAGGCTCAAATGCCAACAGACCTGAGGAATTGCATATCGGCAACGCTCAGTTCTGTTAAGATGTTGTATGTTTCACAACCACTAACACTGTGTCAGCCTTTGCCAGTTACAAGCTAATCAACAGCATATACCAATACAATATAATAACTACACACCCTGCCATTCGTATACATCCGCTAGTTGCCAATTTTGGTGTACGACAGATTCCTCATCTGAATCAAGGTCTGACTGAGGCACCCCATTTTAAGAATGATTTGGTACCGTTACACAAGTTGACCACAGTATACTTTGTGCCTCCAGGTTACTCACGTTACTCCTACGACCTCGACCCCCAGGTCCTTGGCCGCCTCCAGCAGATGCTTACAGCTCTTCAGGGAGCAGCCGAACGCCATGCTGTGCTCGGCGGCGTGGGGAGCAGTGGTCACCTGCAGCAGCAGTCTGGGACACAGAAAACAGCCATCAAACACGACCTCCGAATAACAAAGATGTCTTATCTACTCGCTAACCGTTTCCACACTTGTCTCAGGAGTCTGAGAATATTAACGCAGGAATCCACAAAGCTTTATGAGGTGGCTACGGTGACATAGGAGTTAGATCTCTGCGATTTCTTAAGCTCAATTAGGGCATTTAAAGGAGACTTCCATCAAAAGTGTTGTGATGGACACCTACTTGGCACTGGGGTGAGATCGTGCTATCTTGCAGAGTTCAGTCTCACTGTCGCACATCAGGTGGTTAATACCATTCTTGGCAGCATGCTTGATGTGTGTCAGCTGTTTGCAAACTCCAGACATGATGATGTTCTCGGGTGGAACGCCATGGTCAAGCACCAGTGAGACTTCCGTCTTTGAGAACCCGGACACAAGGACAAAAATAAATCAAAGTAAGTACAAAATCTCCTCCTCCCCCCCAATACACGTTTTTAACTCACACAAACATTTGGGTTGGGTGATCTTACCTTGTTGGTGCAAACAAAGCCCAGGCCCAGAGAGGCCAGGATCTCTATGACAGCGGGGCTGCTGTTGCACTTGACAGGGTAGTAGGGCCTCAGCTGAGGTACGCTGCTCTGCCAGAGAACGTGCTGCTTCATTAGCACACCGAGGTCACCCACCACAAACGCACTCTTGTCCTCCTGCGGTGACAAGACGCAGGGGTCTGAGTGACAGCGATTCTCAAAGGGAAGAAGCTTTTCTTCAGAAGTGTTACTTTGATCCCAATGAATCCATGCCTACTTTCTAGCAGGGTAGGACACTCAAACAGGAAATCAATTAGAAACTATTGAGAAACAGAGATAGATCTATAGATAGAATACTTCTACAATCTCAGCTGTAAGGTGAAACGATGATTAGGACACACACGACTATTCGTAGGAAATACTAACAGACGAGTACCGCTCACCAGTGCTTGCTCATAGATGTGTCCGTCAATAACATTGTCAAGGGTTACTCCTTCCTCCAGGAGTTCAATTATGTAGGTTGGTTCGTCTGCAAGTCCTTTCATCTCATCCGTATTCCGCAAATCCGACGATCATAAAGAAGAGTCAATCCAAATCTAGGTCACGACTGAGCCTATGGGGTCCTGAAGGTATGCAACAAACTGGAAAGTAACAAAAACACAGAAACATGTCAGTAAAAAATCCATATTTCATTTACATTTATGCATTTAACATATATTGGAAATAATACCATCTCTGTACAAGTATAAACACTTCACATCATCTTCAGGGTATTGTTTACACACAACTTTTGTTTCAACTATACACACAACTATACTATCGACATTGTATGCTGACTGGTCACCATTAGGCCTTTTTGTTACTATACTCCTGAGGGTTGTATTTATAGTTTCTTCAACCAATGGCCCTGAAACAGAGAAATAACCACATGCATACAAAATCATACACATCGACATCGGACCTCACTAAAAACAGAACACTTATATCAAATATAGGGCATTGTCGATTCTGACAAGTTTCAAGGAGATTCCTGGGAGCCAGATCAAAAGCCACTTCCACAGCATTTATGACCCTGTGCACTTACATGGACAAGTCAGGAGATGGACTTGTCCCACTATCAGCTAGGATCCCAAGGAGGCTCAGCGTTGAAGTCGAAGTGCTCTCGGTAGAGAGCCGCCCCTAGGCCTTCAGGATAGCGTTTGTACTCCTGTGCAGAGACAGGGGAGCCCTGAGGGAAAGAAACGCATTAGATGGAGAGTTTAAATAACCATCTACACATTGAGAAGTGTGATAATGTAGGAAGTCTGTGATTACAATGAAATTAATACAAAAAGGTGTGCATGTAGCAGCTGTTCAGGTTGTGTGTAGACAGGATTAGGTGGCTGACAGGTCAAATCAAATTTCATGGTATACAGTACTACTAAATGGTAGAAAAAGTTCAAACTCACAGCTAAGTGGCTGGTGTTCAAGCAAGGTTAACAATAGCTTAAAAAGACGTCATGCAGTGCTAATTTTTGAGAGTTTACATTAACATAGCATGTAACTTCACTTTCAAAACAATGTAGTTAGACACACCAGCTATGTTTCATGCCTAGCTAATAGCAAAACTGAAACGATTTCACCTTGTAACTACCTTACGCAGCTGTGATGTTAAACAGGTATACAGATAGCTAGAGAAAACGACGACGGCTTCTTCCTGTCAAATTCCCTTCTACTAGTAACTTTAGTTTAGAATGCCATCTGTGTCCATAGACAGCTTGGCAATAACAACCAAAACAATAACCATACATTCCCCCAAAAAAACAACATTCTCAAATATAAAAACTAGTAGTTACAGCCAGTTAGTTATTGGAGCAAAGAACAAGCTGCTTTACTCTTATCATTCATTGACAACAGTGGCGCTGTTGACATTTGCTAGCATAAGTACAAGTACAAGGCTAGGCAAACATTTCGTCTGAATTCTCATGACAGAACTTGATTATTGTATTTGTAGTAATGGACATGACGAGTTTACAATTAACAACACACTAAATACAGGCATTTCTGAACAGAAATGGGCGCACTGTAACCGGCCTGTCACACGTTAGGCAAGCCAGTGAAAGAACCGAGCCCGCCATGTTGCGTTGCAGTTATGAACACCAGCTAACCTACCTAGCTCTAGCTTGCACGAATTAAACATTCAATCGAAGGATTTGTACTTACGTGAGATAACGGCCAGAATGTTTTGGAAAATCGTCTTCTCTTTTTCGGCGGAATTTTTAAAGAGTAGTGGGCACAACAATATAAGAAAGAAATAGACCAGCTTTAGCCATATGTTTAGATGACGGGAGGACTGGTTATAGACTGCTGTTCTTTCTCTCTTGTGCTGGCGAAGTGGGAGGAGAGCTACTGGAAATGGGGATATGAACAAGATACGCAAATCAACGACCCGTGGGCGTGCTCTTTTTCTCTTGAACCAATGGTGTTGTTCGATCACATAGGCTACCAAATATGTATTTCCGAATAAAATGGTTTGAGCTAGTCTACACTGGCGACATTTTTTGAGTTAGCTCGTTTTGTTACAACAGCCTACCCGTTAACCCGTTAATTGCCATTAAAGGGGAAACTATAGCAAGCTGTTTAAAAATCTAGCTGAAGTAGTTGAACGTGGAATTAAAATGGCTTGATATGCCATTAACTTTTAGTTTGTTTTCCACAAATGCTGAAGTTGGATTCACTTTCAGTCAATTTAAAGAGTTTGCCTATCCTAATTAATTCGAGCTCATAACGACAGAAGAAAATAGCACTACCAGAGACAGTTTAACCCAGGTAGGGTGTTTATTAAACAAAACCAAAGTGCAAAAAAACTTCCCGGTGGAGGGAAAGCTCCACTGCCAGGCCCCATCTCACTGGGGCTATCTATTCTTGTTCAAAGAGGGGAACCACCAAGGTAATCTGGATGTCGCTCCCGCAAGCTTGCTTCCGTGTACTGGCCGGCTCATGCCGCGGCTCACCCTGATTAGCTGACGAAGTGCAGCTGTGGTCCTCGTTAGCAGGCCGGGGAGCGGGAACCAGAGGTACTTCCCGTGGATCAACTGACCCCGAGCTCCAGGGTTAATGCATAAATAGTCTACTACGGAAATTACGAAACACCGGCACAACCTTTGACTCCTCAAGACAAACCATGCTTACCATTCAAAATGAATGAAACCATTAAGATGATTTCTTCACTGACAAACATCAAGCAGGTTCCCCAACCGCCCCACTATCAAAAGACAGAAACGATAGCTGGGGTGTATAAGCTTTAGCTGTTGTTGGCTGTAATTATGTGTAGAAACTTTGTACTTGATAACAATTGCCTCGATCAGCAGCATATGTCCCAGTTGTTTATTTAAACGTTTACTTTTGACCTGTTGTGTGTTGATAATTTGAGTAAAATGTAAACATTCCAAGCATATGCCTACAGTCGGTGATCAATGGGAGATACAAAAATAGTATTATTATATAAATAGTAACAAGCAAAAGAACAGCAGTATTCATAAGTAGGCATAGCTTACCTTTTTTCAGGTGTCTTTTTAAAAGTTGCCCTGAATGTAGGCCTTACAGGCCTATGTGAAAAGGGATGGATAATAAAGAGTAGTAGGCCTACGATTTCTTGTGTTCATTATAATTTCTAGAACTAAGAATGAAAAGTAGCCTAGTTTTTTCAGGGCCAGCTTCAACAATAGCAAAGTTCCTCTTTATAACCACTTGATAAAACATTAATGATCAATGATAAAAACAGATTATGAGTACGGAAGCCTATAGGGGACTATATTCAAATGATAATGCAATTTCAGAAATTAATTATCATTTGAATATAGTCATATATGGGCTTCGATAATTGTGTGTGATGAATTTGATAGCCTATGCATCTCTTCATGTATAATTTACAAGTTGGGGACAGATATTGCTATAGCCGAATGCCAGTGAAAGAACTGAGCCCACCTGGGAATTATTGTCCATGTTAAAATATCCTCAAATCTGCACATTAGTTTCTTTGGAACTTGTCTATTGTTGTTTTTTAGTTTCCTAGAAGCAAACAGTTTCTTGGAAAACCTTTAGGTGTGGGTACTACTCGTCAATTTCCACTTCGATGAAGGCCACTGATGCAGAATCAAAGACATTTGTAAGCCTACGCAGACAAACAAAAGTTCAATGTCCAAATGGATTCAGCTTTTTTTGGTGGGTTTACTGTAATCCAATGATCCAACAAACAAAAAACGAACTGTAGTTAAATCCATGTGACTCTACCTGCTCTAGCTTTCTCTTGCCCTGATGGAAAAAAACTCCCAGCCAGTTGCATGCCCTTACCCTTATTGTCTGAAGGAAGTGTGCCCCTATGGCACCCCCCTAAAAGAAAATACAACAAATCCAATCAATAAAAATATAGCTGCTAACAGCAATGGCGGATTCCTCCTCAAAATTGCACAATATTGTAAAATGAATATATTAGGGTTAACCCCCCCCCCCCCTTTTTTTTTAAAGATATACTTTCAAATGAATATCAACTATCGAGAGCTGAATTTCCTTTTCCAGGTATAACATCACATGAATGGACAGTGTCCAGAAGGCTAAAACATTTTCCAGATATAATATCAAATTAATGGCCAGTGTCCAGATGGCTGACATGTTGTCCAGATATAGTATCAAATGAATGGCCAGTGTCCAGAAGGCTGACATTTTGTTAAGATAACATTTCAAATGAATATCACTGTCAACAGAGCTGACTTTTCTTGGCTGAGTATAACATGAAATGAATGGCCAGTGTCCAGAAGGCTGACATTTTGTTTACAGGAACAAAGATCAAATCTTCAGGCACTTGCTTTATAGAAACGTAAATTATTTTGGACATTTCTTTTCGATATATTAGTAATTGCTATGTATTTTTTTTCTGTTTAGTTGTGGGGTTAGAAAACTCTGGTCCACACTCCAACATAGGTGGCAGTAATGCACCTTACGATGGTTGCCACCCCACCCGCCACTAAACAAGAAAAATAAGGAAGACGCAGTAGTCTTGCAATCAGCTGACTGTGAAAGGGATGCTGTCAAGAAGGAGCTCTGAATTAAAACCCTGATATTGTTCTCGCAATGTATAGATGAAGATATTTTGACAACGTTTACATAATTACATTACGTAGATCAATACTTATTGATCTGAACGTATTGGTAAGTGTGTAAATGCACTATATGATTTTAACGTCGTGACAACCTATAAACATTTTGTTAGTTTAGCTTTTACTTGCATCTGATTGCTAGCCTAGCAAGCTAGATAACCCTGAAGTCTATGACAGTGTTTAACATTAGCCATTAATGGGGCAAGTGATAAATGAATGGATCGATTACACATCTAATGTTTGTATTCGATGATGACTGTATTTTAGTTGATGCTTTTGGCTGTGATCTATTGGCTTTTGGCTATATAATCAGTTGACATTCTGATGAGAAAGCGTCTTTATTAAGACCAATGCATTACTAATAGGCAAAACCCTACAGCTCGTGACCACGAACATTGGGGAAGTGAAGCGTAGTATTTCTAAAGAATGGTTGGTTATTTGAACTGCTTGCCGAGAACCCGGAATAATTTTTTAACATGGAAACCGATTATAGGTCAATAGAGATGGTACATCAATTCAAGACCAGACAGTCTAGACCTGTAACAACCTATTTTCCTGTTTATATGAGCCTTTTTTTTTTTACACAATTTATAGGTGGGCTGTAAATGAGCCCTCACAATTGTCAGTAATTCTATACAAATACAGTATATATTCTATACTCCATTGTTTATGAAGTTATGGAGTTCTGAAGCGTAGTATTTCTAAAGAAGGGTTGGTTATTTGAACTGCTTGCCGAGAACCCAGAATAATTTTTTAACATGGAAACAGATTATAGGTCAATAGTAGGTTGAAGATGGTACATCAATTCAAGACCAGACAGTCTAGACCTGTAACAACCTATTTTCCTGTTTATATGAGCCTTTTTTTTTACACAATTTATAGGTGGGCTGTAAATGAGCCCTCACAATTGTCAGTTAGTCTATACAAATACAGTATATATTCTATACTCCATTGTTTATGAAGTTATGGAGTTCTGTTTCTCTTCTATACTTATCCGTGTTTTCTCTTAGGCCTCGTGGACTGCCATCTTTTCCATAGCCATGGCTGAGTTTTGGTTGATCTCCGCCCCTGGGGAGAAGACTTGCCAGCAGACCTGGGATAAGATAATGATGGCCACCACACACACCAACAACCTGTCCACCAACAGCAAGTTCAGCATCCCCGATCTCAAGGTGAAACTGCTGACAAGACACTTAAAGGATTTTGAATGATTATATGTTTTTAGCGTGATGGGAGCTCTTTTTAAACATATTTGTTCTCCTTCTAAACAGGTTGGAACGCTAGATGTTTTGGTGGGCCTGTCTGATGAGATGGCAAAGTTGGATTCTTTTGTCGAAAGGTACATTTAAAGAGAAATTGTTTCTGTGTGAATTACATATTGTTTCTGGGCACGGGGTGAAAGAGTTGATTTGGGTCTTGTGTGTAGCAGGTCCCCTTCAAAATGCAACTATGATGTAGAATAACCGAAAGTAGTGTCCATAGTACGTAGAATATGACATAGAATAAATCAAAGTAGCATCCATAGTAAACCAAACAAAAAGCGAACCATTTGAATAAACATCCGAGCTTGAATAGTCAGCTTTTGTGTGTGTGAGATGGTTTTGCTAACTCTTGTCTGTGTTCCCATCCAAAATGGTACAACTTTTGTAGGTCTGTCTCTCTCCTTTATGTAGGTGTGTCTCTCTCCTTTATGAACAAGGAGTTTGTTCACAATCCTTTAGCAATGCTACTACCCCTTTCTTAGAAACACACACAGTCATATTTGTGTCGTGTGTATGCATATCTCCACTCCTTCACTGTTCCTGGTCCTGATTGTTTTGTTCCTCAGTGTGGTAAAAAAGGTTGCCCAGTACATGTCAGACGTGCTGGAGGACAGCAGGGACAAGGTCTTGGAGAACCTGCTGGCTAATGGAGGTCAGAACAACTAACCGACACCACACTTAGCACTTCAGACCCAGGAGGGAATCTGTACCCTGCAGCAATATGTTTGATCATGACTGTTCTGTCAATATGGACAAAAGACCCCAAACTTAACAATAATGAACAACTGCACCTGCGCTGTTTCCCAAATGCAGCACATCCTCTTATCCTACTATGAGTGGATAGACAAGTACGCATTAATTCCCCCCAAAAACAAATTCAAAACAAGACCAATGTTAAGTATGTGATGTAAAACCATGGATCCCGAATCATAATATGAACAATAGTAGGTGGTTACAGGTTTAGGTTCAAGAGCACCGACAAATAACTATCTTTGGTCCGGACCTTTCCTACTTCAATGTGTATGACTGGACCATCTGAAATTGTATTTGAATACCTATGGACTGTAAAAAGGTGCTTGCAGTGCTTGTTCACACTTAAGCTTATTAATTTAATGAAACTTCAGCAAGACAACTTCTTTTACATACAGATGTATGTCTTTTTTTGTGTTCATGGTTTTATAATGTCTTTCCTTTACCAGTTGATTTGGTGACCTATGTCACCAGGTTCCAATGGGACATGGCCAAGTATCCCATTAAGCAGTCTCTGAAAAACATCTCAGAGATCATCTCCAAGGTACAGTTTGGCGGTGAAGCTGTCTGCTTTCTTGTTAAAGGGCCTTAACTGAATGGGTGATCAGATTCAGGGGAAACATTGTAATTCAGTGAAAAATTGTCATTAATGTTTAATAAGCCCCCTTCAAAACATGAATTTAATGTGTAAAAAAAGAAAATAAGCAAGTGTGCACAGTGTTTGGTGAAAATAATTACGATTAATAATATTGACAGTCTACCACCTGTACTATGTGACCCCATACTTTTTGTAGCAAGTCACTCAAATTGACAATGACCTGAAGGCTAGGGCATCTGCCTACAACAACTTGAAGGGCAACTTACAGAACCTTGAAAGGAAAAATGCGTACGTAATCCTTTTTCCTTTTTCTCCATTACATTTGTTTCTCTAACAATTTTCCCCAATTTTTTAATACACCCTCTTTGTTTTGCCCTTTACATGTTTCCATCACCATGATGGGCAAGTAGCAGAAATGGCAATGTGGATGTGAAATTATGAACGATAATCTTTTAAATATATGTTGTTCACAAGGGGGAGCCTGTTGACAAGAAGTCTGGCAGACATAGTGAAGAAAGAGGATTTCGTACTTGACTCAGAATACCTGATTACCATGCTGGTGGTTGTCCCTAAGTGCGTGCATCAGAATTACAACTTTATTCCTTGGTCACTATCTCTATTGTACATTTTAAATAGAAAGTATGAAGTTGTTTAGTATATCTTTGAATACATCTTTTCTAATTCCATTCTTCCAAGTATCGATAAGAAGCAAAAAGTTGTAAAACATAATGTGGATGAGCTGATGCTTCCATTTAATATTTTACTTTACCCCCAAGGGCAAGCTATCCTGATTGGCATAAAACATATGAGAGCCTTGCTGAAATGGTGGTGCCACGCTCCACTAAGTAAGTCCTGAGTAGGTTTTCATGTTGAATATTATTATTGTTCTTTTCTTTGAAACTGCTTTGCAACTCAAACATTGCTTCACAGCTTCCCATATAATTACACACTGACGGTTCTACTGTGCTGGTGCTCTTTCATTTAGTACACTCTGGAACTCTTTAAAACAACATATTATAAAAACACTTTCACACCTTCTCTCAATCTCTGGCACATGTCCCAGACATTGCAACAAAGCCCCAGGATGGAAAAACATTCTAAATGTTATCGTTACTCAGCAACCTGTATTGATAGAATAAAATTAAATGCTCTCAATGGGGGGGAGGGACAACAACTTTGTGTATGGCTTGGAGCTTCAACATTTTTATAACCTCCCATTACCTTCCTACCCTCATAGACCTATGTCTTTGACGTGTGACATTTTCTGTACTATATACTATGTACTTATACTGTATACTCACCATAAAATGTTTTCTGAAAGTGACCTATATTGTGACGGTTCTCATAATCTGTCGCCTTCACAGTCTGCTGTTTGAGGATCAAGACAGTGGTCTCTTCAGTGTCACCCTCTTCAGGAAAGCCATTGACGACTTCAGACACAAGGCTAGGGAAATGAAGTATGACATTTTTCTGCTCCTGTCTAGGGCTAATTATGGTTTTCTAGGGACTGGACTCTTTAGTCCAGAAACAAGTTCCACCTCTGGTGGTGAAGGTGGTTGGGAGCTACTTCTGCATTTGGGTTAAAGAGTTATGCACTTTTTATGAATTCAGCATAGAAAGAGAACATAAAATGTTTAGAAATATTGCAAAGAGACATTTGGTGTCTCCATTAGGTTTAACAGATAATCAAAACAAGAATGATTGACCTGTGATCAGATGACAGGATGTCATGGAAAGAAAGAAATTGATACAGCCTACATCAATTTTTTTTTATATCTACAATGAGTGAGCTGTTGACTAGCTCTGGTTATCAATTGAAAACCACTTAAATCTATTGTTTGTTTATGTTCTGAATAGAAACATTGGTGTGTTTGGACAAATTAATGAGTCCTCTTTGTCCAATGTCGTGTGCAGGTTTACGGTGCGTGACTTCCAGTATAATGATCAGGAAATGAAGGCAGACAAAGAGGAGATGACCCGCCTTTCAACTGACAAGAAGAAGCAATTTGTATGTCCTCAATATAATGTGTTCGTAATTATTTTGCGGATTCTGCTGTAGTGTAGACAGTAAGACTATGGTCTTTGTCCACCCCAAAATGGATCAACAGAATATTTTTTTTTTGTAATCTTTGTTTTTTCAGGGGCCGCTGGTGCGATGGTTGAAAGTAAACTTCAGCGAAGCATTCATTGCCTGGATACATATCAAAGCCCTGCGAGTGTTTGTGGAGTCTGTCTTGAGGTAAACACTCCTTGAGTTTTCGATCCATCCATAAAGTCATTGATTGATCCACCCACCCACTCTTATTGCCGTGTAAAGTTTTAATATGTTGTACAAATGTCCAACACACACAGTATCTTGCATGCGCTAACAGGATCAGTGACCTGGGGCCCGTCTCTTCTCCGCCCTCTGTAGGTATGGTCTGCCTGTGAACTTCCAGGCCATGCTGCTGCAGCCCAACAAGAAGAACATGAAGAAACTGAGGGAGGTGCTGTTTGACCTCTACAAACATCTGGACAGCAGCGCTGCCATCATAGACGTAATGCAACATCAGACCCCGCTCCTTCTCATCACATATTACAGAGATGAATGCAGAACTGGGATGCACTAAATTTCTAGAAAAACAGCATTTCTTTTCCAATTTAGCTGCTGTGTATGTGATATAGGACGTTAATATTTGTTAAACGTGTAGCAGGATATCAAAGGCTTTGCAGCAATGGCATAGCTTTCATAAAGCCTGGAGAATTCACGTGGTCTATGTAGATTTTTTGTAATATTTCTTTACATTCCCATCACACACAATTCATAAACCTCGTTGTTGTTGTATATGTTTTTATATTGTATATGCCTGTTGACTGCTCTTTTTTTTTCAGGCCGCAATGGACATCCCTGGCTTGAACCTGAGCCAGCAGGAGTATTATCCTTATGTTTACTACAAGGTTGACTGCAACCTGTTCGACTTCAAATAGGGACCTTGACACGTTCACCCCTAATCCTACCCTCAGTTTACTGCAGTATTTTATTGTAATGTGACTTGATCCAGCATCCAAAAGCTTTATCTATACACCTGCTCTGCTTATTTGCTTTTTTTTATTCCTCCCCTCTGTCACTTTTACCTTATTTTCCCATTTAGTTTTAATCATAAACAAAAGTTGTTTTAAGTTGTACTTTTTTTTTGTAAGTATTGTATTCCTGTTTTATACACTCTGTGGCAACATTCCTTTATGAAACAACTTGCATGGAATGTGCAATTGAATGTACTTTTATTTCTAAGACGCATGTCTCGGGGAAACTAAATTAGTGCAAATATACAGTATTTATTTATGACTTGTTTGGTAAAAATTATGGTTTGGTTTTTAATGCATCTGTGTTTCTAGCTCCATTTGTGGAATATTCTTTTTTAGACACGGCTGATGTGACAAACCTTTATGTTTCCTAACTTGCAAGCAGAGTGTACTTGGCTCAGCTAGTGAAACTGAAACTGGATCATTTTCTCCAGAAGCAATTTGTTTGGTGAACTGTGTTCCATGTTATGTCATGATTGTCTATTAAGTTTCTGAAAAATATGCACAAATATTGTCCCTATAATAAAACAAATATATACTCAAAATATATCTGTGTATACAGCCTAGGGTTCTGATGGTTCTACCTGCTGCAACGAATAGTATTCGTTTTTTGTTTGTTTTAAATTTAGACTGGTACAGGAGTAGCATGAAATACCACATATAAATCGCCACAAATGATGGTTATTCGACAGGACAGCAAGACAGACCTACTTGTCGACAATTCGAAAGCACATTTGTTCGATTTTGAATATTACCGACGTTTGATGACGCAAGTACGTTACATAAATCATGCTGACAGACGCTGTGGTACGTGCATTGACCAGAGCACATCACCAGGCTGGGTAGAAGGAAGCGACTCTAGATGCTGCGTTGAATTGGATTAGGCACCTTGTGTCAGTTTAATTGACACCCGCAAACTGTGCTGTGGATGCTTTTCTGATGGGTTGTGGTGGAAGTCGGGCGGACACTATAATCGAACCGAGATATCATGAAAGCTGGACCCGAGAAACGGAATCTACGTGGCTTACCAACACCGACATAGAAACCCCTGTCCCCGGAGTCAACAGTAAGAATTGTTGTAGCGCTGAAGAAATGTCTAGTCGAATGGTTGTAGAGAATGCAAAATACGCAGGTTGGTTGGCTGTAGTCTATACCATTTTATTGGAGAACAGTCTTTACTTACTCATTGTACTGTGACAGTAGCTTACAATGAGTAGGTTAAGTTTCATAGGTAGCCTATTTGATAAGCTACATATTTATCCACTTATTATTACGGATATTACGCATTTATTCTAATCAATTACAGTAATTAAGTGTGTGAATGGATGCATATTGGGCGAACTGCAACATAAAAAATAACTTACCACTTCGAAATAAGAAAAATCGATATGAGGCTATACAGTTGAGGTATGACAATGAATTAAAATTTGCCAGTTAAGCAATGGTCTTTATGTCCCTGCCTTTCATGTCATGGGGGTGTTAGTGCATTATGTTAAACATTTTTTTGATTGTTTTACAGTTTTGTTGTTGTAATTAAGTTGGCACTGAATGGTCAGCTCCTTACAGATTTACTGTTCCAGATAAAATAACGGACAGTGTGCTTCAATTCCTAAAATCCACAGTCAGCAGTGCTTCTCTATGTGCCTTTTCTTGTCCCACAGGTAAGGGGACGGAGGGCAGTCACAAGGAAAAGAGGATGGTAAATACAGCTACCCAATGTGGAAAGCTACCCCTCAACAGCACTGGGTCCATCCACCAGAGGAGATCACGCCGCCCCTGCCATGAAGTAGGCCCTGTCACTGCAAACAAGATCAATGATATTGACTAGATTTTTGATATTTGTTCATCAGTTGTATGTGCAATCTTCACAGCAACTTATACAGGATTGTTGGTGCAAAGGTCTCCTTTAAAACACCTACAACTGTTTTCTCAGTATTCATTTAATCATCAATATCACATCTCAGTATATCTCATCAGTGATATCTCATTGTAATCTTTTGGTACTACTGTTCGGGTGACTGGTATTGCCTAATGAATATCCTAATTTTACGTTTCTGTGTCTTTAAAAAAAAGCAAATGAGCACGGACTCGAGAATGAGAGCATCTAACGAAACAAGTGGTGCACCCCCAAAGGATGTCCAGCCTGTGAACGACGGTAGCAGGGAAAATATCACAGCAGCTCAGAGCTGTGATGGAAGGTGAAAACAACTAGGCCCTTTGGAGAAAAGGATGTCCAATGCCATGAATGGTTTGAAAAAGGATGGGTCAACAAGCTGCTCCTGAGTGTGTGCTTATGACTCCACATCCACTTCATTACTGCACTCTGCCTTACAGAGATAAATATCAGATATGCCAAATGTCAATTGTCTCTATTCAAGCAGCTCATGGATGCTGTTTGGTGCACTGTGTGTTAATGCATGGACAAACTATGGAAGAAACCTATGGTAAACTTTTACTCTGAATTCATTTTTGTATAAAAATACATAAGCTCAACCTGAAGTGCTGTGCCAGATATGAGTGTCTTGAAGTTTCACATTTGAGGACTAAGACCATTTTTTCAAGGGGCTTTGCAAGGACAAGTTATGAACCCGCATGTGCCTATACAGTGTTGGTTAGACACTAGTTGGTTGTTGGGCTTTGATCTATAGGTTTTTGTTATCAAGCTCAAATAAAAACAATGTATTTTAGATTTTGAGAAAATAAGTTGTCATTCTCCATTAGTTACTTGTGTTTACATTGTTGCATGTATATGTTGTAACCATCTGCTTCATTTGTTGAAGATTATCTAAAAAATATACATTTTTATTCGGGTATGTATAATTTCTCATTTTAAAGTATGATGGATGCATAAGGCAGACTTTTGTCAAGTACACACCAATCTAAACCAGGGTAGTATTCTTTACGGAAAGACTTTAGAAAAGTACCTATCGATCGTCAATTTCTTACTGCACTAAAGAAAGCCATTAATTGAATGAACTGCTTGGCCATGTTTTTGATACATGGAAAGGAAGTCTCATTAAATACATTAATTTCCAAGAAAAAATGTAGTTAATGTTGTAGTTGAATTAACTGAGTTCCAATTCATGAAGACATGATCAGTATTTGTGAAATGTTCGTTTTTTAATTAAACTTGGATAAATTCAATGTCATCAGTCCTTTGTATTAATTCCCCATCTTGTTTTATTTAAATAGTTTTATGGTAATAAAAGTAACAATCAGAAGTCAACCCATTCTGACATGGTTGAAAGTGATTTAAGGATTTTATTAAATGTATGAAGTTATGTAGCTATTGTACTTTGAAGGAAAAAAAATATACACAGATATTGAAACCAAAGAAGTATGAAGTCAGCAGGTTATATGTATTAAAATGTTTATTTCTCACTGAGTGGAGATATGTACAAAGACAAAATATAAAAAAAAAAAACATTTTGTTCACCTATTGTAATCTGTAGAAACACAAAAAGCGAATCTCCTCTCTTTTGAATCCTCTGCAGTCTATGGAGGCATGGGCCCTCTCATTGGGCCCCGAGGTAAAGCCCCTGGGGGCCTTGGCGGCATCGGAGGCCCTCTCTGGTAGCTGAAGGGAGGTGGACGTGGGGGTCCACCACCGTAACCTGGTGGAGGCATTGGAGGAGGGGGTCCTCTCATACCCGGATGCATGGGGTGACCTGGAAGGTGGACGGGGGGGATTAAATACTGTAAATAGAAGATTCATTTGGGCCCCATAAGGGTGGCAAACAAGCTCTTGGGTGGCCATTGCCATCTGGAAATAGCCAGGTCAGTCAAGTAAGTTTGATCTGACAGTGTATCCAAGCCATTTTTGTAAATAAGCATGTGACCGTTTTCTCTCCTATATTGCAGGGGCCATAATTTTAAGTGTCTTGTTACAATTAAATTAAAGGACACACACAATACTAATTGTTCCAGGTCACAGTCAGCCATAACCAAATGCTGTTATTCATGTCATCAAATGTACTTTAGTTTGTTAGCATCCTGCATAACTTAGACTTCAGACTCATGAACTGCCTTCAGACCAACTAGTCAAGAGACTTGTGGATATGGGAAGTCACTACTGGGTTTAATAATTTAAATTGGACACTTACCCATCGGATGACCAAAGGGGCCTCTTGGTGGCATGCCCATGTGTGGGTGTGGGGGCATGCCAGGGGGTGGTGGTGCCCTGTGCTGATTGGATCCCGGGGGTCCAGGAGGTGGCGGCACCATACCTGGGGGTCCATGGGGGTGCATTGACATCTGGGGCATTCCTGAGGAAGATAGAAATATACAATTTAAGTGTGATGGAAAGCATCAGTATCAATTCATTTTTTTATATATAGATTTTTTATAGTCTACCTTTATAAAATACAAATAGCTAACTAATTACTTAGTCACTCAAACTGCAGTGGTTCTCAACCCTGGTCCTCAGGGACCCCTGTCCTGCATGTTTTAGCTCCAACTTGGCTCCAACACACCTGATTCAAATGCATGTTTGTTACCAGGCTTCTACAGAGCTAGATAACGAGCCATTTATTTGAATCAGGTGTGTTGGAGCAGGGAAACATCTAAAACATGCAGGACAAGGGTTCCCTGAGGACCAGGGTTGAGAAACACTGCGTTAGAAGACACTAGTCCATCAGTGCTTTGTTAAAGTATGTATGCAATAGTATCTAAGCTTACAGTTAAAAAAACGCAACAGCCGAGGGAACAAAGTATCTCAGGTATCTATTTGGGATGTTCCAGTGTGAGTAACAACTACAGTAATAGCAGTTTTACCTGGAGGATGCATGCCTGCTGGTGGGAATGGAGGTGGCCCTGGTGGGGGACC
Organism: Osmerus eperlanus; assembly: GCF_963692335.1. Classification (NCBI taxonomy): domain Eukaryota; kingdom Metazoa; phylum Chordata; class Actinopteri; order Osmeriformes; family Osmeridae; genus Osmerus; species Osmerus eperlanus. Next base: position 3,362,691 of record NC_085037.1, read on the forward strand.
GCCACTGCCCCCTTGTGGTCCTGGGGTCCCTGGAGCAGGAGGCATGGGCATGCCAGGGGGCATCCCAGGGGGGATGGATCCAGGAGGGGGTACAGGAGGGAAGGCACCTGGGGGAGGCATGCCTGTAATGGGACATCAAATGTAATCATATTTCAAACTGACAAACACTTCACGATCAAAGTAAATATAATCATCTCGTATGTACACAGAAAAACATGCATACTTTAAATAAGTGTATTTGCCATAAAATGTACAGATCAGTGACAAACTAAACAACCTGAATAAATGAGTAGAAAATAATGATGCTTTCGTACATGTGTACTGTATAATACAATTGATTCCATCATGCTGTGAAATCTATGGTAGGACTCTGCTGGCTTGTGGGGGACCAACACCGTATCAAGACACTTTAGTTTCATACACAGGCAGGTGACAATTTAAGAAAATGTAAACCAGAAGACAGCAGTGCAAAAAAAAACTGCTGGAGGTCAGCACAGGATGTATGGGAGTTAAGAGGGCTTGAATAGTCTTTGGTCTATTTCTAACTAGTCCAGGGGTGGCCAACCCTGGTCCTCGGGGCACCCTGTCCTGCATGTTTTTGATGTTTCCCTGCTCCAACACACCTGATTCAAATGAATGGGTCGTTATCCAGCTCTGCAGAAGCCTGCTTATGACCATTCATTTGAATCAGGTGTGTTGGAGCAGGGGAACATCTCAAACATGCAGGACACGGTGGCCTGGCAACCAGGGTTGGGAACCACTGATCTAGACATTCGGGTTGGAATTATTTTTACACTTAATGATGACAAGCGCACGCCTTGGGCAGGCATAGACAAAATCCCATGTCTTCGCCTGCCCAAGCCGTGCACTTGTCATCATTATGTGTAATATATAATGGGAGTCAGGTGGCTGAGCGGTTAGGGAATCGGGCTTGTAATCTGAAGGTTGCCAGTTCGATTCCCGGACGTGCCAATTGACGATGTGTCCTTGGGCAAGGCACTTCACCCTACTTGCCTCGGGGGAATGTCCCTGTACTTACTGTAAGTCGCTCTGGATAAGAGCGTCTGCTAAATGACTAAATGTAAATATAATCATTCCAACCTGAAATGTCAAGATGATAGTTGGACAAAACGTGTATAGCTTGCATGAAAGTGAATTTAGGTTCAACAACAATATAATATGATGCATGTAATACATGAATACTTAAACCCATCAACATGAATTGCATCTCTTTCGGCCTTTCTTTGTTACCATGTGGTGATTTGAATAGATTCCTACCAGACATAGACATCCCTGTACCCAGGGTGGTGAGGACAGGTGTCGGGGCAGAAGGCGGCGGGGGTGCGTCCGCAAACAGCTGATGTGGCCGATCAGCCTGAGAGAGCGGGTTCTGGGCAGCAAGCAGGCGCTCGGCAGCGGATCCGTGACGCTCTCCCTTAGAGTCCTTCTTGAAAGCGTAGGAAACTGTAATAGGCCTGTTGCATAGATACTGGCCATTCATGGCCTCAATAGCGGCATCAGAGGCATCAAAGCTGGCAAAGTTGATGAAGGCATAACCCTTTGAGTTTCCCGTGTCTGGGTCACGCATGATCTTGGGCGTCTGAAGGATAACTCCAAAGGCGCTGAATGTGTCGTAAAGGAGCTTCTCATCGATTTCAGGATCAAGGTTGCCAATGAAGATGTTTGCACCCACATCCAGGTTTTTATTGTGTGCAGAAGCCTTGTTTACCCGGATGGGCTTGCCGTAGAGCTTTATCATGTTCATAATCTTGATGGCATAGTCTGCATCTTCTTCACTGAGGAACTCGACAAACCCATAACCTGGGGAGTGACAGAATAACATGCTGAATTCCAATTACTGAGTTTAATATTGAATATATGTAAATACAGCCTTGGATGCGCCTGCTCTAAAGCTCACCACTTAGGTTGTAACTGGAAAAACCAAGTTGGAAACTTGGTTGTAGGGTGCATACAGTAAGTTAGGTATATAAATGTTTCCTATTTGTTCATGGATGTAATGCATCCATTAGGCACAAAGGCTAACTACTAATTAATTCACAAAACAATTCAACGAAACATTTTGTTCTCACTGGAAAGCAAACTTTGGTTACTGGCTCCGATAGCACTTTATTTATATCTTCCCAAACCAATCAACTTTTAGCTTTCCCAACTCTTACTTAACTAAGTTATATCTTGCTACTACACAAGACACTGCTTCATGAGGCCCTAGCTCTATGAAACAGAAGCAGGTCTGAATCATTTTGGAGCCTTAAAACTTCCTCCCTGTTCTTTCATTTCCGTTGCACAAGAAAGCTTTAGGTATCGGATAGGACTGTTTGGGAAATCAAGAATCTGTTTTCTACCTGGAATAGCCGAATAGTTGGCTTTGGGGACGGAATAATCCAACTAACAGACACATTAGCAAACATGTGCCTTTTCTAACTCACCCTGGTGTTGTCCAGTGACTCTGTCTTTCGGCATGTGTGTGTTTACGACTGGCCCGGCCTGTAGGAAGAGCTCCCAGAGAAGTGGCTCGGACACTTTCTCATCCAGACCACCCACATACACGGTGGCATCTGTAAACAGAACAGGTTAATAAAATGTGTACAAAGACATGACTGCTTTAGTGACATTCAATTCAACATTCATAATTTAAGCTCATCCCCCTTTGACGCTTCTCCACCATGATCCCCACATTAGTGGAATGATGGCCTTGGTCAGCTACTCATCTCTCAGACATGACCTTACTTATACTGTCACTACTATAGCCTACGTCACTTAACAGGTTATAATTAGGCTACTATGAACTATAGCAAGAGCTACAGTACCTCATGTCAAGGTATTGGTTTAGGAGCATAAATTAACATACAAATGTAACAAGGTATAGATACACTATCTTTTATTCAGCCGATAGTCTACCGATATGCTATGATTTTCCCCCCCAACAAAATGTTTGCGTTCGATTGTCGACCCTACTGTTAGACCTATGCTATTCCATAATTTACACAAGAATTACTGTTAAACCCGCTAAGAAATCCCGAAAACGGCAGAGTCCGACGATCGATTTACAATTAAGACTGACATTATATTTTCTCCGGGAACCCATTCATAAAGTTATAAGCTAGCTACCCTAACTACTACGCTAGCAGCGGTCTACCGGTGGCCATCACAAACGTAACATTAGTGGTAGCTAAACGTTAAAAACAGCTAGCAACCAACAGTTAGCTTAGCCTAGCTGTATGCTGCTTTGTCCGACGAATTGGAGACGTCAGGTCAGTTTCACGAAAATAGACCGCTAACTTAGATGTGTCACAGCTGCAATTTAATGTAAACATGCATTGATAAACTACACATTTAACCGGAGTTACATGTCAAATTATTATTAATGATAGACTACCTTGATTCCGCTCCGAAATTGGCCCCGCCGCCATGTTTAACGTCGCGTGTTAGGCTTTTCCGCTTTCTTTTCCTTCTTCTATGGTGTTTATTGAGGACTGGCAAGTACCGTTATTGGTTCATTACCGCCACCTACTGCGCTGGTGAGTAAGCCAGAGACGGAAACAGACCCCTCGTTTGTGAATGAGATTGGCACTACCTATGATAAACCACTGAGTGTAGGCTATTTCTATGCTTGTGTGTATCCATCTGACTTAAACATTACAAAACACACCACTTGATCTAGAATAAATCACATTGCACTCTTCTTTATTTCTTATTTTATTGGTATTGTAGGCCTATATTACTTTTTTTTACATCGTATAGTAGTGGTTAAAATTATTTAGATACTGTTGTACATTTTCTCCATTTTATATTTTCTACATTTTATATTGTATGTTGTATGTTTACCATATGCACCTTCCTGCCGTAGTAAATTCCTTGTTTGTGCAAACTTACTTGGCAAATTAAGCTGATTCTGATTCTGAGAAGCGATCATTAAAATCAAATTGAAAGTTGTTTCAGAACATTTTTATTAACTGTATATAAATTCAGGTACAAATAGTTGAAAACGGTAATAAAAAAATGCCACTCTGTATAAAATAAGTAGATAAACTATTTCAAATTCATGCTCAGTTAAAAAGTTAAAAGTCATAAAGATGTGTTTTTTTTTGTTTGTTTACAAGATTAAATGAAGGCTTTTTTTAAGCACAGAAACTTGGATATGTCCTCCAAGTCTATAAAACAATCTACTTACAACAGATGATAAATGATGCTACTTTGGACTGGAAAACTATATAAACAGACTGTATTATATTGGAACTAACAATAAACTCAAAATAGCCTGTATACTTATCATGGTTATCACACTGACAGAAAATAGCAAACACTTAATGGAAGGAAAGACAATTATATGGCTTCAATAAAATGTATTGAGTTGTGGCTATTGTCTGTAAAATAAGCATACAAGTATTCCTTCGTAAAAACATATTTAAATGGAAACATTTTCATGTATCACTTTGGTAGTTCCAAACCAATTATATGGTGTCTCCAAGAATGTAATAATTGAGCAATGTTTTGCACTTTTGTGCATAGAAGTATAGATGGATGCATTTTTCTGACAGTAAGCTTACGAAATAAATCTGATTAGTTTCAGTAAGTATTTGCCCCCTTGCAAGTGGAAAGTATGATTAATGAAAACATTGCATCCAAAACACCTTAAATTGTTCACTTTTCTCACCATTACATTACAACAGCATCAGTCTGTCAGGGCATTGAAGCAATACTTAGACATATAAAGGTTCAGGTACATTTGTAATGCTATATAACTAACTATATATATATACTGTATAACTATATTGATCCAAATCTGTACTGTGAACATATTGTATTCTGTAATTTGATACAGGGCTTCAAAAACGTGATATATCCCTTTGGTGATGGCTTCAATTAATGCTCAACTTTGTTAATGATCAAATAATGTTTCAAACAGCTTTGATTAAATACATTTGACTTACTTGATTCGAAAATTCTTGCACAAGATGAGAGATCAAAAAGAAGGGAAGATTCCCAACAAAATTACCATTGGTCCATACATTTGAAAGGTCAAGCAACTCTCCTGGCCAATTTCATAGCATGTTTTGATCAAATCTAGGCAAATCACTGACAGACTGCATTGTCCAGCTATGCATAAAATACGTTCAGAATGGCAGTACGGATAAATGTGGATTGATTTTTAATTAAAAAAATAATGGATTAAGCTGCTATGCAGACACATTAACAACATGTGTTTGGCAGCACACTGATATTTCTGATACATTCATCAGTAAAGGCAAAATATGGGAATAGACACCATGTATCAACAAATCTTAACCCCCCCCCTCCATTCTTCCCAATTGTTTCTGTTTGGGTGTACTTGTTTTGTCTTGTGTGGTATAATGATGGAAGCAATGGTAATCTTGCCTAAGTAATGATTGAATTGATTGAATTATGTAAATAACTGCTTTAGGATCTGGCTTTAACTTAGCAGTTTAAGGGTAGTGTGGCAGTGCCAAGTTGACCCACTGCTAGCATAAGGATGTCTTTCTTTTCCTTATGGAAACGCAATTCTCGGCCGGCCAGTCTGGCCTCTTCTAGTTCTTGTTCTGTAGAAGCTAGCTCCTGGGCAATGGTGCCAGCCACTCCCTGCTCCCGATTCACCCAATCCGCAGCCATTTGGGTGCGCATGTCATCATCTAGTGCCCGGTGGGAATAGTGAGCCAGCACTTCCTGTGAACAGAAATAAAAATCATTATTTGATTTGTAAAGACAGTTTGTATAGATGGATAAAACACAAAATATGTTTTTATATAATACTTCAATTTGAGGTTTAAGAAATAGCAATCTATTCACTATTTTATCTTGAATATTGATGGTCTACAGAACGCAAAGACTAAAGACATATTACAAGCATTTTTACAAATGCTTTGTGGGACCTTACAATTACCTTTGGTTTTGTTCAAGGCCTTCAGTTTGGTTTGAACATTGGTAGGGACATCATTTATTTTATAGTGTGGCCATATTACTTAGAAATATGATACTGCATCCTCATGTGTTATTTGTGTTTAATGGTGTAATTGAGAAAAATGAGCGGTTTGTAGATTTGTGACTAGATTTTTACACCAAAAAGGTTATTAGGTTAGTTTGTATCTACAGTAGAAGGAAGAATTATAAGGGAAACAGTTTATTACTGGAAATACAGTAAAATTGCAATGCCAGTAAATTAAACAGAAGTTGTTGTAGTCCCCATTTTTTGCAGGGTTAGGGTTACGGTAACCCTTTCTACACCTCGCCTTGCACTTCTACTTTATAACTAATATATATTGTGTATAAACAGTAAATCCATTTAACAAAATCCCACAAAGCCTGTCAACTGAAAGAGTTCTTTGTCAAGCTAGGTCTTACCTGACGGGAACATTGTCTCTCTCTCATTGCCTTCAGGCTTCCATTCCAATGAAGCAACTGGAAAACTGTCATCAGTTCCTGGAACAAAGATACAGCACAGCATACTGCAGTAACATTTTTAACTTTTAAAACTGTTTGATGAGTAGAAATGAATTATAACAGCCTTATAATTGAAATTTAATTGAAATAAGTGAAGGAAACAATTGGTGGTTTACATAACTGTGAAGACATCCAGGATAGAAAATCACACTGCATTTGAGTGAAGCTCCAAACTTGCAACTCCCATCTATTATGTTTTTATGAATGATGAATGGCAGCCCCTTGCCAGTATATAGGTTATAGGAATATTCAGCTTGAATGACAGCTATTGCCATTTAAATATTTTGTCTGCAAAACTGTTGTGTTTGACTTATTCTAAGGTTTTCTAGAGCAAAGGTGGTGATAATTTATCATTGGGGAATAGACATATTTATTATAGTAAAGTAAAACGTCTGTTTAGACTTGTACTTTAAACATGAATTATTGTTTACCACCAAATCCCTTCTGCTCAGAAACTTACTGTTTGCTTGATGTATCTAATTTGTTCAAGACTGAGGAGGATTTTTAAATATTTAAATCGTATTTACCTGAAACTCGAGCATGGACTTTCCTTTGTTGGACTCGAGCATGAAGCGAAATGCCCCAATTCCTGTGTTGGGGTTGTCTGCCTCTTCTCTGTTTCCCTGGTAACATGTATATGGTATATGAACCTATTAACTGAATAATCACTTCCTTATGATAACACATTTAAAATCCCCACCGTCGAATGCACTTTGCACTTTGCAACTGCATCAGACAAATTGGGAGAAATTCATTATTTCATTCTGTAATACCAGCTAGTTAAGGACGCTTATGATTTTACTCAATTGTATTTCAGAAATGACTCACATTGAAAGAAGCCAGTGCCTCACAAACACTTTTTTCAATGAACTCGTCTGTTATCCGTCGAGAGGGATGCTCATTGAAAACAGAGTTCATCAGAGCAATCTTGGCAGCGCTGCGTCTTGCCTCGGCCTTGGTTGGACATAACTGTTAATAATTAAAACATTTAGTTACTTGTCAACACATATGAAACAGTACCTATGTAGCCTACATTTGCACCTATGGGACTATGGAGATTTTCATTAGAGCAGCTTGTGTACAACGCTATGGTGTTGTGTGGACATTGTAGCAGCGCAGATTAAGCTACTTTTCATTGGAATGATTTGGCTACATTAAATCTTATAAGAACTCAAACTATGCCAATCTCAAATGTTTTACATCCCCGAACGCAGCCAACATTACAAAGCCTGTTTACAGCAATCTCACCTGGAAGCTTCCAAAGCAACTTCCTCCGGGTAGACTAACATAACAGACATAGGGGGGGTTGTTCGACGGCGTCATCTCGTAGACTACCAGCGCTCCATTCCTGAGGTCAGCGCCTCTCGACTGTTTCATTTGCCAAAATTCTTGCAGGGCTTCCACCACGTTAACTGAGAGGGAGACATTTTATTAGATGCACATTTTTCGATTTTTACCTTTCTTTACATGTATCTCATGTACTGAAAACTGAAAACCCTGTTCTTTGGTAGGCTATGCCTACGTTAGGCTATACTGCACAACATATTCCGGGTTTTGCCCTCCGAAAAAGACAACTGTATTCCTCAGGCGCGTAGGTTTGTTTTCAAATGTGGGTGGGACAGCTTTTGTTTAATATTATTTTCTTCATAAACAAGGAGGGGGGGGGGGGGGGAGATGAGCCGTAGCCTATTTAAAAAGTGGGTGGGACATGTCCCACCCATGTAGACTGGGCCTATAATGAAACCTACGCCCTACTCATCTGTTTACATGTGTTACGAAAATGTATTTTCCACTAATAATCCCAGCCATGCTTACTCCAATTAAGCCTAAATAGCCTAGTTGGTTTGTAACCTAATGCACAGAGCTGACCATAACATACAAGCTTGTCTGGCAAACTCCGGGAAACCCCCCAATTGAGATGCAGATGACGAATACGCTGTAGGCTACTACTGCTCCTCGAGGAGGTGGATATGCCGAAATTATTCGGGACCCGACCCGAATAATTTCGGCATATCCACGTCTTCATCGAAAAATGTCGGATTATGGCCTATTTCAGAATTTCCTATTTTTGCTGTTTGGGCTACGTGACCCCTTAACATTGTGAATGTTGTCATATTCGGAATAATAGTTGAATATTCGTGTAGGCTCCATGTAAACGTGAATCCACCATTAATAGGCAACCTGTAGGCTAATTTTCTGTCGAAAGATGGCAAACATAAATATAGGTTTAAAGAGAGATAAGGGCTCATCATTTAGGCTAGAAATATGAGAGATTGTGGCTAAAGTAGGCTATGTGCTTTATGTCAATGCATTTCTAGCCTATAACATGCGACTAGCCTACTCCATCACACATTACATTTTTATTCCAATAGCCTACTGTCCTACATTTTATTGATCTAGGCCTATCAGACGCCTTTACCCACAGCGTGTACAAATCCAATAAAGTAGACTAGACTACAGAAGATAATTGGCTGAAGTCAGTTTGAACAGTTATAAGGTGGTTATTGCCAAGGGGTTGTCTGTCTTTTTGCCAGTTGCAGTGCAATAACAGCAACAACAACACAAAACTAAACCAAACAAAACGTCACTTATTTTGTCAGGGTTACCTCTGCCATAGCCCTGTGTATGCTTCGCAAAACTTCGAACCACAGCCTCCACTGCCTCCTTCAACACTGTAGGGTTCCCTGGATTGCATAGCCCGAAACCAGACACTCCGGCTCCAAGTCCCGCACCAATAGTTCCATGGAAGCTGTGTAGTTGAAGAGGTGGTGGCGGGCCGGAGGAAGCATACATTGAGGCTGGAGACGGCAGTAGAGGTACGGGTTGAATTGTTACCCCTGGTCGTAGAGAAGAGCGCATAGTCCCTGTTGATCCAACCCCAAATCCTATCCCTGGTTGAAGTCGCTGAGGACGGATAGATTCCATTGTTCCCCTCTAAATAATCAATCCAAAAAACGTTAGAAACCAATCGGTCGGCTATGATAAAAATGAGTTCTAAGCAAAATAAGCAAAGCTCGATTTGTTAGACCATGGTCCAATGTACAGAATACCTTTTAGATGCTGGTTTAAAAGAAGTAACAATAGGATGATAGCTTTTGACGAGGCCTCCACATACCCCGTTATGGCGTAGAAATCTGAGAAGGGATTGGTACACAATATAAACGCTAGAGGGCGCACTTCATTGCGGGGCTTTCAAAAATTAGGTAAAAAAATGTTCAGCAATTGCAGCAACATAAAAAAATTATAGGTCTCACAACAGCCTAATTTAAGGTAGCCTAATTAACCCATGTTTAGCCTACCTGTCTCCACCACAAGTAGCCTGCCACCACGTGTGTAACTTAGATTGCAGTGCACGCTCCTTTTTCATGAGCAATATTTGAACGCCTTTCATTAACGCTCTACCTTTAATTTAAGTAGGCTACTTGATATTAAGTAACCTATCCCACAGCTTTATAGGGAACAGCTTTTAGTGCCTTGGTTATTGTGTAACACAGTAACGAAAACAAAGTTGATCCCATCAGAGCCTTTGAATATTTGGTGTTTGGGGTAATGCTTTGTAAATAATAATAATAATCAGTGCAGTGGCACCCTTAGTGTAACCAGTGACTGATCTAAGGGGTGGCAAGGGGTGGCAGCTGCCACCCCAATAAAAAATACTGCCACCCCAATTTTTTTATTTTATTATTATTATTATTATTTTTTAATGCATTTAGCAGACGCTTTTATCCAAAGCGACTTCCAAGAGAGAGCTTTACAAAAGTGCATAGGTCACTGATCATAACAACGAGATAGCCCCAAACATTGCGGGTAGCCAAAACATGAAGCATACATTGTGAAAAAAAAGCCCAAAGGGAAGAACCATAAGAACATGTAGTGAAACAAGTTACAATTAATTAAACAACATGAACCTCAATCTTCCCATGGAAAATATTATTTGTACATTACAGAACATTTCCCCCCTACTTTGGATTTTGATTCGCCTCCAGGAGGCCACCACACCACTTCCTTCTGCCACCCATTGCCACCCCGAATGAAAATCTCTAGATCCGCCCCTGAGTGTAACGTCAGACCCCCACTAGCACGAAGGCCTAGGCCCAAATTTACCAAACGTGTGAATGCAAAAAAAAAACATAGACCATCTTTATTTTTAACAATGGGCTACTACTACATGGAATGAAAATCTATTTTTATAATAAATAGAATTATATGAATTTCCGCCTTAGGGGATTTTAAATATATATTTTATATTATTTCTGCTGAAAACGGCATTCCCTAGGCTCTGACATGAAGAACTCATTATATATTTTTAAGTACACCAAGCATCAAATTTGTTGATTAAGATGGCGTATAGTTTCTATGGTAGGCTCAGTGCTCAGTGGCACATTGAAGCTCACAAAACCGAGGTATGGTCAGCGTCATGTTGAATTTCTGGCTCGTCTCTCTCTACTGCTTGCGCAGGAGAGAGACTCACTGTGCTCCTGGCTTAATGGTAAGCCTAACTATTCCGTCTCTGATGTAGGCAAACAAATGGGATGCTAAGCTCCTCATTTGAGTTTTTAAAATTGTATTTACTATTCGGCCTTCAGCAAAAATTCTTCTATGAAAAAGCTATTATTATGACCCAGGTTCGAGAACAGAAAACAATTATTGGAGAAGATAGTTTTGGATATTTTGACTGGAGATTCAGAATAAAATGTAACAAGACAGGTGCCAAACGGAAATGCAATACCACCATACATTATCGATCACTCCCTTTATACGGCTGCCCAAATGTATACCAACCAAATCAATAACCTACTGTAGCAGCCTCAACACAGCTCATTTATTTAGTATTGTTTTGTCTGGATATTATTTTGTTGAAAGCTGAATCAACTATAGTGACAGCTGATCTACCACTGGCAAAGTTGTTTTGTTTTGGCAACAGCATCAGTGAATGTCTGACCTCAATGTCTCTGGGTACATTCCAGATTCCAGACATTGGTGTGACGCTACTGAAAAAGTGATTTATATTATAGGGTATCAATTCAGTTTCCACCAAGCAGACTCCTGTGTATGATTGTTTTCTCAGACTCCTAAATCTCACAAATGTCATAGACTAGATATATATTTTCCTACCCTTTCTACATGTGACATCATATAAAAAACTTGGTTGACTATTTTTTGGGGGGATATTTTTCCTCATTAATGTTAAATACAACAAGGCCTGTCTAGTTCAAATATTGTAGCATTGTCTTGTAGCCCCCTGGTTGTAATAATTTGTAAACAATTATCATGTTTTGCTTAAGTTCCATAGGGTTGGGGTTAGACCGTTTTGAAAACTGTGTTAAAATGTAGACTAATGCTTGCAAAACACTGTAACAATATACACAGATGTGTACTAATAATTACATGTATATATAATGTATAACATGTGTATGTAATATGTCATATAAACAATACAAAAATAGACCATATGGAACAACTTCCCAATTTTAATGGTAATTTTGAGTAACATCCATCTCTATCGACAACTGATGTTATGGGACACATAGGTCAGCCTGTGAATGTCTGATGTTTGGCGTCATGTGGATGGTCAAGACTGAAAGTGTTGATGGTGACTACATTTGACCCACAATAGGGAATTACTGGAGCCTAGTTTAGTTTCCAATTGCCTTGGCCTGGTCCATCAGTTTACGCAGCATGTCTTCCATCTGAGTCTGGAAGTTGTCCACCATAGGCTTGAGTTGGGCCTTCAGGTTTTCACCAAGGGGCTTCAGATGTTCCTCGATGTTGGCAGAGAGGGGCTTGAGTTGCTCCTGGATCTGGGCTGCCAGAGGTTCCAGCTGGGTCCTCCCCTCTTGTAGGAAGGTCCTTTCAGAGACAAAAACAGCAGTACATGCTTACTGGTCATGCATAGGACTTGGTTCAGGCAGAACACAACCCGAACTGGATGGCTCCAATCACATTGGCTGCTGTTTCATATGGTGGCTCGCTGTGGTCAACTACTCCTCAGCCTGTGTCACAAAAGGCCACCTATACATACACCTATACAAAAGGTAATACATTAATGTAATGATAGGTATTACTTACTGTGCCTGGCCGGCCATTTCCTGTGCATTGATCTTATCTGACAAGTCCTTGGTAGCAGAGACCAGTTGGCTCGTAATGTCTTCAAAGTACTGCTTCAGTTTGTCCAGTTCAGGGGCTTCAGCAGATTGACTTCCTAAAGAGAATCAATAAATCCGTGTTTTAAATCAGTCAATACAAACACTCAATAAACATTATTTGAGGTGTTAATAAAACTTTGACAATTAAATAAATGCATTTTAGAGTATAGAAAAACAACTTCAAGAATATGCTCATACCATTTGCGAAAGCAAGTACGACAAGAACGGCTGCAATAAGGGAGAACTTCATGGTTGATTTTGAATGTTGAACCTTGAAATAAAAAAGTAACATGTATTATATGCATTGGAAAGGGATATGCTTTCTTGTATGTCACAAAGTGTAATCTAAAGACACAATTGCAACAGATTTAAAATGTCCTGTTCCAATCTATTTTACTATATGTTGTAATGGGTTAATACATTGTCAAATCATTCATTAAATTTGTAAATATTATATTTGTATATTTGTTGTACTACTAACTTATGAAGTTAATCTTTGTAGTTAACAATGCAGTTTGGAATAGCTAGCAATTCTATTATTTCTCAGTTAAGTTACAGATAATGCACAGATGAAATTGATCCTGAGTTTGGTAGACAGACGAGATAGACAAAGAGAGACTCACCTGTTTGGCAGGAATGTTATGACCCGTGTATACTTTTGATTCCTGTGGCTCTTATAGCTGCTCAGAAGATACTAAGAACATTAAAGATTTAGCCTTATTGGCTAAGTTGGCCTCATACTGCCTTCTCATTGGCTGTTTATTCTAGTGTATCACATTAGATTGACCCTTGTCGCTCAATCTGCCACTAAGGCAATCCGCTCTAAAGTCCAAGGATCCCTATCCTACGTGGTATTACTCATTACCCATCAGGGGTGTCTTATCAAAGTTTCTGATTAAACAAATAACACAGAACATTCAATCCTGTAAAAACCTCACTGTTTCAACTAAATATGAGTTTAGACAGGCCATTAACAAGGACAGGAAGAGGTGACTACAATAAATTATTCTATCAATTACATGATAATGTAGTATACTTAGCTTTATTTCCTGACATAGTGGTAAACCAATAACCAACAGTATGGGTAAGTAAACCAATAATGAATATTGATAAAACAACTTAATTTGCAAGTAAACCGAAAATGTAATACCCTCCTGATGCTCGAAGTGTGTATTTTATTTGTATATTTTACTTTTATATTATAGTTATTTATAGAATTGTTGCATTTGTTTTATATCAGGATCTTATTGTGCTTACATTATCATAATCTAAACTGCAACACCTGACAATATCATATTTGAATGACAGCTGTTTAGATCATTCGATGGATAGAGCTGCTTGTTTTTAGAACTCAAAGAAGAGTCAATATTGTCTTCAAAATTAAGCAAAAGGCTCTAGAATATGAGGTATGCGACATGTACAATCACTACTCACAGTACAATCACTACTATGTTAGTGATAAATACAAAAAGTAGGGAAAATGGAATTCCCACTCTGAAACAATAGAAAATATAGATACATAGTGCCCTTTATCTTAAATGCTGAATTAATCAATCACACATACCACTGATATAGAACAGTTCAAAGGTCATATTTGGAAGCAAACACCATTTGTTTTTTTAAGAGACTGATTTTTCAAGTTCAAGTCTTTTATTGTCAGATATGATTAAGATATGTATAAATTGCTCCTCAATCTAGTTGCTAGGTCAAGTTTTACGTGTTGAAAGATTTTTTTTCAAGTCTTAACTTGTGTTGCAAACAGCATGGATTAATTTCTGTTTTATTCTAATCAAATTCATCCTTTTTGTTTTATGTATTCCCCATTAAAAAAGCTATACCTGTTTTTTGTAATTACTGAAACACTTACTTTACATTCTTGCATTTATTGAAATGTGTCCTTAGCTACAAGGATCAGATTACCCATGATGGTAATCATATCCAAGACCTGAAGAACTGTCTGTGAATGGACTCTGTTACAGCAGCCAGACTCCAGCTTGCCCTTTACAGTGGAAACAGAAGTGTCAGGGGTGATGAGGCTCCTGACATGTCTGCTTTCACTGTAAGGAGTCTACATGTCTGTTATCATTGTAAGGAGTCTTCATGTCTGTTATCACTGTAAGGAGTCTTCATGTCTGTTATCACTGTAAGGAGTCTACATGTCTGTTATCACTGTAAGGAGTCTTCATGTCTGTTATCACTGTAAGGAGTCTACATGTCTGTTATCACTGTAAGGAATCTTCATGTCTGTTATCACTGTAAGGAGTCTACATCCACTGGACAGTGCAGGAAGTGACGGTGGAGGAGTACCTGGCTGTCAAGTGGGTCTTGGACAGTCTACACTACTACCAACTGACAACATTCCTATTAGAGGAACATTTCACAACATGAAAGTCAATAGTGATTGGGTAACCCAAGTTGTATTTGACTATGCAGCCATATTGTGTTCCGAAGTGAGGTAAACAGCACAGGCACAGAATGTTACAGCAGATTTATTTTCACTTTCATGGATGAATACCCCCCTCCCCTCCCTGTAAGGGATATGTGACAAAGTCAGTCAGTCATAATCATTTACTACTGAAAATAGTAGTACATCATTGGTTGTCTCTTTTCTCAGAACTGGATTTTTTTCCCTTGTGTGTGTGCATGTAATACTTTCCCCTAGAACACACCAATGTTAAATTAACCCTTGTGTTATCTTCGGGTCATTCTGACCCATCAGTCATTGTGACCCACCGTCGTATTGCGACAGATTTACCGCATACAAAGACAAAGTGAAGCATTTTCTTTTAACAGCTAGGCTGTCTCAGACCCCCCACATTGCAAAGGTTAAAAGAAAATTATTTTAATTTGTTTTTGTATTGGGTAAAATTGGGTAAACACAACGATGGTTCGTTATGAACCTTTGGGTCATGTGACCCGAAGGCAGCACGAGGGTTAAAGGAAAAGAAAATGTTATATATGCATTTTAATTTGTCATTAGCCTATTCATATACAGTAACATATTTACAATTTTAGACCTGTACAAGAAAGCTTTCTGTTTCTGAAAATACCTCTGCATACCTGATTGCGCTTACCATTTAGATAAAATTGTTGCAATGTCATCTAATGCTGTATCGCGCTGATCTTTTCCAAACTGGCTGAATCACGTGGACATTCCAAACATGGATTACTTAGTTTGTAGTACAAGTCTAATACAATACCAATTAAATGTAAAATCAGTGCAGCTTAGGAAACAACAGTTGCAGACAATGAGTATCATGGGACCGACTCATAGCTTTTTAACACAAACATTAGGTGTTACGGCTTCTGTGTTGGCTGCTCTACCCGCACAATTATCAGAAAATAAAAAAAAGTTATTAAATGTTGGTATCAAAGCATGGCAAAATGCTATGTGTGGTTAACACAGCTATATGTTCTATAACTATTTGAAATCGTCCCCTCGACATTCCTGACATCACACATTGCCATCACAAAAACACAACATAAAACTGTGGCCTTGTAAAATGTAACCTTTCCAATTAATTAAGATATCGCCAATTTGATAACTCTGGTACTGTAGGTCCAGATACCAAGATGTTTGCAAGTCTAGCCTTCTATGTGTAAATAGTTTAATACAACTATATTTTATATGACAGACCTTTCTTACCATTCAAATCAAGAGTTTGAGGGCAGCTTAATTATTGGAAGATTCAAGTCCTAAGCTTGATAGAACTACCCGTAAACTGCTATCATCTCAAGAACCTCTCCTACAATGCCACATTTGACCCCACCTAACTCCAACTGCATTTGGTACTCTTGAGATCCCCCTTCCTCAGGGCTTGAGCTTCAGCCAGGGGTGGATAATAGTGAGTATGGAGATGATCGAAGAGGCAAGGCCACAGGCCCCAACAAAGCCTGGCCCAGTAGGGTAAATTCCCAGCCTGTCCAGGGGGATAAAAATGTCGCAGGCATTCTTCAACAGGTCCAGCAGCAGAGGCGGGTTGCTGCGCAGCACTGTTACAAGCAAGTGGAATTGTCGGTGCAGGCGTCTGGAGAGGAACGGGATCAATGCAGAAGGGAGGCGAGAGAAAGAAGCTGGGGAAATGGGGGAGGCGGAGGGGGAGGGGATGTCGCTGTTTTCCGGCATGAGGGGACACGGGGTAAAGGAGGAAGTGCAGGACTTTGAAGTGCTGTTAGAGCGCACCTCACGCTCCATGAGAAGGCTTATCTCATAGGCATCGCGGGTAAGGTTGAGGATGAGGGCAAAGAGGTAGTACCTGTAGAGTAAGAAAAGGGGAACAAGAGAGAGAGCACACTTAGGAAAATTAAACAAACCAAAACGTGAGGACTGCAACATGCTTATCAAGCTCACATCACCTAAAGGACCTCTGGCTCCACTTGTTCTGGTCCAGTTCTGGCAAGAGGCCTGTCTTACCGGCCCAAAGGACATTGTCACAGGCAAAGTACATTGCCCTGTTGAGGTGGGCTACGGTCAGGCACAATCGCAACACACTGTCAGAGAGGTGTACCGCTCGCTTTGCTGCCTCCAGGGCCTCTGCAGAGTTCCCCAAACGCATCACTGTGTTAACATGTGTTTTTATGAAGACAAAGACAGAAATTAGATACAAGTCACAGAGATTGGGAAGCACAATACAAAACACGTCAGTTAGACATGATGCAAAAGGAGACGCCGCTGAGACAACTCTAATGTTTCACTTACATTTTCTCATGAGACTCATTTGGGTTTCTAGCTGTTTAACGGTGTTCAGGAATTCCAAACCTTTCCCACCCTTCTGAAGGGTATAGCCCAACAACGTGCAAGCATACTGTGCAGCCCTGTATGACAAAATGCATGTCAGATCATTGCCAAACTATAAAATTCCACAATTAATTTAAAGTTAGCCCATTGTTTTCCTTAAATGTCAACATGCATTGATTTGTGTTGGTGATAGTATTTAGATTACAAGCTATATAAAAAGGTATTTGGACAACGTTTGAACACTTATTCCAGTAACAGCTGGAGATAAGGAAATAAGGACCTTCTAGCAGCACAGTATTGGTACATTTCTTGTTCGCAATAGCTATCAGTATTGGTACATTTCTTGTTGCAATAGCTACTATTATATCAAATATTTGCTTATGGCTGAAACAAGATATCTATAGCCAATAGCTTCCTAACAAATTACACAACTTTAAAACTTGACTTATAAAATGTACACTACCTGAAAACTCTCTCCTTTGCTTGGCTCTGAGCATTAAACCGAACCCAAGAATCCATCCTCCAAGAAAACGGCAACTTTCGCTTGCAACCGTGATTACTGTACCAGAAAGGCCGTTGCCTTATGAGGCTAACCAAGTTGGTTAGCCTTGGTCAGAAATAGTGCAGTTATATCGGTGCAGTAAAAAATGTGATAGACAGCTAAAATGTTCGATACCACGGAAACCATTAGGTTAACTTTGACTGACACTTAATGTTAACTATTAGCTATACCTGGGGAATGTAGGCTAGCTTACTTAGCAGGGTAAAGCGAGAGTTCTTAGTCTTCTTCTTTAGATTTGGTTGGCAGATTGCATCCAATTTACACATCCGTACACCGCCACCTACTGTGCAGGAGTGTGAGGGCAGTCACGGCCAACAACCTACCCCAGACGCCAGAATAACCCCCCCCCCCCCCCCCCACCTGATTCGTCCTTGGAAGTATTATTATTAGTTCTGGCGCATGGCCCGCATTGCATGTATATCTTCTACGAAAACAATTTATATGAGGCACAATAGTTTCCAGACACGGCCTCCCACATTTTTGCCCTTCAACAAAAAACGTGCTTCTCCCTAGAACAATCTATGAACACTGTTGCTGTCTATCAAAATACTAACTTGTTAAATTGCATTTATTTATTATTAAAATATCAGCCAGTCCACCGCCAGTTGCTAGTCTAACTCTGGATCAACAGATAAGAGCTTTACTACCACTACCCCCCCCCCCAAAAACAAACAAACAAACAAACACATTCTTGTAACATCTCACAGCAAAATCAAAAGTGTTGTATTTTCAGTGTTAGGGTTGAGTGTAAAAATATAGAGTTATTTCAACTCAGGTTTAGTGTTAATCAACTACAAGAGAGTTATTCTTCAAAAAGAGTTGATGTTAATACTGGGAGTCAAATATCATATTCTGCAAACAACTCTACAGTGCTGATTTTACAATACAGCTAGTGTTACCCAGAGCCATAGACCCAGACCCAGAGCTTTTTTCTATGGCTCTGGAGTTACCCAGAGCCATAGAAAAAACCATTTCTCCCGGAAGTCTGCATGCATGTGATGGTTTGAAAGAGGCGGGAGACTAACGGTCGTTGCCAGACAGACACTCAACTCTTTTCTGTGGACTGGACACTTTCGGACATCATTCCAACTGTGACTAGGAAGATTCGTGTGTAAGTATGTCGAAGCAAATGTCTATTCATAAAAAATGTATACCCAGTAGTGTGTATTTCTACAGGTAACGTTAACTTTGGAAAAGGTATCCTTGTTGGTTAGTTAACATTAGCTAGATATCCAGCTCACCATGTTTAGCTAGCCTAACAGAATAGCATAAAAGAATGTTTAGCCAAAGACTCTGGTTTAGCCGGGATGAATAGTGATCTTTTTCTCATTAAGAAATTTGAATAAACAACACACTGGTCCTGCCATGGCTAAAATTGCCGAAGGTAACATTAACTTAAATCACAATGAGTGTAACACTGTTATTTTTAGATTGACAATTAGCTATTAGGTTCATGTTTGCAACTCCGCACTGTAGATTGGGTTAATGTGGGTAGCTAGAGCTAGTTAGTTAGCTAAGTAGCTAGTCTAGTAAGTTGATATCGTGACTCGTTGTACTAACGTTATATTATGAACCGTGATTGTACCTTTTTTTTTGTAATGGTAGAGCACAGACTATTATTTTGAAGGAGGCTGGTTAATGTGGATATATTTATTTTCACATGCAAGTCTTTCTTATAATCTTCTACTTCTGCTTTCCCCCTAGACTGGGACAGTGACCTGTCAAGCATCCTACTTCTGATTCACCTACTTCCCCCTACTGCAAAAGGACCCAAGAAGAGTCCTAAAATTAGCTCACATCAAGCAGTCAAACATGTTGTGAGATATTTGAGGGTATGCAATGTTTTAGTATGCTTTTTAATGTAGTTATTTTCACATTGCCTCTTTTTGTGAAGAGGCGCATACGTTTAGTAATGTAGTGGACCACTAAAATGGTTCCTCATGGTTCTGGTTTTTCAGATTGGTGCCAGTGTTGAGACCTTCCTTGAGAGTTTGGAACCAGGACAGCCCATCCTCCTGTGTGTCGGTGAACAGAAGAACAACCTCCAAAGATTCTACGTCATTGTTGACCACAAGGCCATCCCTTGCAAGGCTCAGACGTCCCTGGCAGCTTTCGATGAACTCTTCAAGGCCCACTTCATCTTCAGTGTTAACTACCACGAATCCCTTAACAGCTTCTACACATTCATCCAAACCACTGTGTTCAACATTGATGTGGGAAGTACCAAGGAAAGTCCCTGTGTGAAGGAGCTCAGAGCAAGACTGCTGAACACAAGTATCTGAGGTGACACACATCCTTGGATACAAATATGTTGATTTGTTTTATCTGCAAGTTACACCACAGAAGTTCTGCGTTGCTTTGTCAGCATTTGAGACTTTACCATGGTTTATATCCAGGAAAGACATTACATTTGAAATGTGGACAGCCGGGATGTTCTTCGTTCTTTTGCACTTATTCAGGGTTCAAGAAACACATTATTCGTTTGCACCGGGACACTGTTTCAACAAATACTGTTGACAATATGGACACTCAAATAATACTTGAGCCTTCAACTGCAGCCTGCACAGACATTCCAGTAACCACCAAGGTCTCTGTTGACAAGCATCATTTGGTAAACATGTGTGGTTCTGTTGTAG
Source organism: Osmerus eperlanus (assembly GCF_963692335.1). Taxonomy (NCBI): domain Eukaryota; kingdom Metazoa; phylum Chordata; class Actinopteri; order Osmeriformes; family Osmeridae; genus Osmerus; species Osmerus eperlanus. The sequence continues at coordinate 3,383,250 of NC_085037.1, forward strand.
CACAGTTGCAATCATCAGGTGTTGCTGAGAGCACTATCCAAGCAATGGTAGGGTCAATGGAAGAGGTTGTAAATGACATTCATAGTCAAGCGAGAGATGCAGTTCTCAACTATACTTCAGAGATTCAAGGAACAGACTTTGAAAAAAGGCTAGACAGTTGTTTTGAAGAACTACAAAATCCTTTCTCAGTCTTAAATACAGGAGCCAAACGACAGAAGTATTTCAAGGAAAAGTGGGAAATAGTTGAGCCTGTTGAGTATGTTCTTGGGGTGCGATTTGATGTACGTAGAGATCGAACAACAGGAGTTTACAATCAGATCCCTGTAACAGATAAGTTTGTGTATGTACCCATCTTAGGAACCCTGAAGTCTGTTCAAAAATAGTGAAATATGTAAAAGATTCCTGCAGGCCAAACAAGAGGAAGAAGGTATTTTTAAAGATATATGTGATGGTTCATACTTTAAAAAAAAAAGATTTGTTTTGCCAGCAAAAACATGCTTTACAGATACAACTGTATTATGATGATTTCGAGACCGCAAATCCCTTAGGATCGAAGAAGGGGATACACAAACTTGGTTGTATATACTTTACATTGCGGAACTTGCCCCCAAAATTTCATTCTGTGTTGATGAATATTCATGTTGTGGCTCTTTTTCACTCACAAGACCTGAAAAAGTATGGATTTGATGAAATACTGAAGCCTCTCGTTGATGATGTTAAACAACTAGAAAATGAAGGAATAGAAGTACCTTTCTCTGACTCACCATTGCAAGGGTCTGTTATTCAAGTAACTGGTGATAACCTTGGTTTACACGGGCTGTTTGGTTATGTTGAGTCTTTTTCTGCAACATATTGTTGTAGATTTTGTTTAACCACTAAGGCAGAGTTTCAACATGTCTTCACTGAAGATCACCCTGGCTTGATTTTTCGTACAAAAAACATCCATACAGAACATTGTTCAGCTATACACGAAAATCCTATGTTAGTGACAACATATGGTGTCAAGAAGACATGCTTGCTCAATACATTGCGTTTTTTTCACATCTCTGACAACTATGTAGTTGACATAATGCACGACCTTCTTGAAGGTGTAGTGCAGTACGAATTAAAACTGGTCTTTCAATACCTTATCAAGGAGAAACTTCTATCTTTGGAATCATTGTCACAGAGAATTCAGGGTTTCAACTATGGTTACACTGAGAGAAGAAACCGGCCAAGTGGGTTGAAAGTGGATGAGAGCAAAGATCTTGGATTGAATGCAATCCAGTCATGGTGCCTTGTGCGAAACTCTCCTCTCATTTTTGGTGATCTAGTTGAAAGAAATAACAGTTATTGGAACCTGCTCCTCCTCTTGCTTCAAATTGTGAATATAGTGTTTTCACCAGTTGTTACTAACGGTATGACATATTATCTGAAACATTTAATTAATGATCATCACAAGCTATTCAAATCTTTGTTTCCTGATAAAAAACTTATTCCAAAGCATCATTTTATGATCCATTACCCAAGGTGTATTCGTAAAATAGGCCCACTCCTTCATGTATGGTGCATGAGGTTCGAGGCCAAACACAATTTTTTTAAAAGATCCGTCAAGAATTTCAAAAATATAACAAAAGCATTGGTCAAACAACACCAGAGACAGCTAGCTTATCACTGGGAGAATTTTAATTTTCAGAGGTTTGAGTTTGGTCCAGTGAGGAAGTGATTGATAGCTTGGAGGGTGGTGAGGCTTTAATTGCAATGTTAAATGTGAATGCATACTCTAATGTGTCAACTACCAATTGGGTGAAGAACTATGGAACCGAATATCAAATTGGTATGTTTGTTTGTATTAAAACAAATATAGAAGTTCCTGTTTTTGGAAAGATCACCAATATCATTATAAATGAAGATCAAGCTTTCATTTTGACTTGCACAGTTGATACTCTCTATTTTGATGAGCACTTCAATGCCTACTGTATCGAGGAGAGGGATGATTCATATTCTGTTATTTCTATTGATGAGTTGATTTATTATAGACCCTATGATAAACAGTTATCTAATGAGATGGATGAAAAAATATACATTGTGCCACATTGCCATGTTGTGTGACCCGTGCTATTGTTTTGTGTGACCTGTGCTATTGAGGCTGCCAATTAAGAAATGTGATTGTAAAGCAAATGCTATGTTTGTGGTGGGCTTGAAAATACAAGTTTTATTCGAACAAACTTCTGTATTGATATGTTTCTTCTTTGTAATAGTTAAGTACTAGGAATATACTGAATTCAAAAGTAAAATTGTACTATGTATAGCATTAGGGATTATAACTCCCTACAGTGTTTAAAAAATATATATAAATCAACTCTACAAGAGTAAAATACAGAGTTTAATTTTAAATCCCCTATAGTGTTACATAGCAGCAACTCTAGTCGGTGTTAAAACAGAAAATACAGATAGTGTTAAATTCTGACACTGAACACTAGTGTTGGGTAAATTCAACACTGGCCTGTGTTGACTGGTGTTAAATGTCAACTATTGAGAGAGTTGCTGCAACTCTATCACAGTGTTGCCCATTTAACACTTTTAAAAGTGTAGTTTTAACTCAAAATAGTGTGGACCAATATAGACACTTTAAAAGTGTTAAATTTAACTCTATTGGTGTTGAATTAACACTGCTGATTTTGCTGTTGTTAATGCGTAGGCTTACTATATCTACTAAAGTTGGATCTGAACATCAAAAGTTTCATAGGTTGTGAAATAACTGAGATCATATATGGAGTTATGGCACAACTAAATAATTTATTACACAAACTAAATAAAAATTCAATTATGACATTGAAATCAGTTGATCAGTGGTTGATGATTGTATTGTTGTGTCTAGTTGATGAGTGTATCATGTTATGGAATGTAATTTATAATAATACTCATCATTGCTATTGAATGCCTTTCCCATGCGGGGCAGTAGTCCACCACCTCAAAAAAATAAATGCTAGTAGGCTTTTCAGTATCAAGCAGGAGATAGATTCCCAAAACAGGACCTCCACAGAACATCAACGTGCCGTGATGAAGGACGTAAGTATGTCCTTGAGTACTTGCGGTCGGTATAAATCAGCTATTAGTAATTGTTGCACACACAGTATATACTGTCATTTGCCATCTGCAAATCAGTTCACATAAGTCATCTGGTCATCTCAAACCTATAGAATTTTGAATACATTTCCACAAACCTGACCTCATGGGACCTCAACCTCACCATATGGGAGACTTTCTGACATATTTTCATCAACAGCAAAAAAATACAAATAATTCATTTCAGGATGCCCTCTCCAGCGTTGTGAGAAAAAAGAAAGTTAATCTGTTTCATTCATTACTAAATGGTAACAGACTGTCAATAAAAGCTAGACCGATTTTTAAAACAATGAACATATTTTTGCTATGTTTTTGCTTCAATAGGGTTTACAGAATGCTATTATCTACACTTTACTATTACTGTTAATTCCTCATTGCAAATTTTAACTCATATAAGAGTCAATGGTCCCCTCACAAGAGGTACAGTATTAACTTTAAGATACCAGCCTAATGGATGGCTGCGTATCCCATAGTGACCCCCCTTAGTGCTCTGAGTGTTGCTTCTTGTGGAAAGTAGAACGCATGCGGCTCCAGAAGGAATGGCTCCTCCTCGTTTTCCTCTCACTTCCTCGAACAGACTCCGCTTCACGCTGTCGTATCTGGCGGACAAGCGCGGCAAAAACCTCGTCGATGTAGTAGCGATACGCGGCCGAAGTCTCAAAGAAGGGGCACTGGAACTCCCTGGCCAGCTCGCGGCCCTCCTCTACTGACACCTAGTGGGTGAAAGTATGACACGTTTCCCATAACTGCTACTACCTTTCAATGCACTGCACCCCTTATTTCTGTAAACGTGTGACTCGAAAAAGGACACGTGCAGAAAAGGGGCACCCTCTTCTCGATAGTTTTCAAACCACTTTTAATACCAAGCATTGCCCAAGCAATGAGGGGCCTCTCTATACTTCCTTACCTGTCGGAGGTGTGCCAGGTCCGACTTGTTGCCCACCAGCACCACAGGGGTTTCTGCTGTACGGCGCACACGATCAATAAGCTGCTTGAAGTGGCGGGCCTCCTGGAAGCTCCGTCTGTCGGTAATGGAATAGGAGATGATGAATCCCTCGCCTGCCCGCATGTACTGATCCCGCATGGCCGTAAACTCCGCCTAGAGAGAGACGGGGGGGGAGGGTGTACATAGGAGAGAAAGGGTGTAGTGTATAAGAGCATGAGTGCCTTGATCCAGAGTGCTAATGTTATACTCACACACAAGCACACCCTGTGAGTATACGGATGTAAATGTCATTGTCTAAGTATTTGCGAAAATCCATGACCTTTGTTTTCCTTGTGGTTGAACAGTTATAGGTCATGGTGATTGGCATGTGGAACCCGCTGAACAAAAGCGAAAATCCACCAAATCAGTGGGTAATTGCTATTTCAGACACCTCTCTGTAAGGAGTTGCTGATTTCTGCTCAACTATATACCCTATGAGCGTACGCATGAGTCATACGTACCTTCAAATGGTCACTAGAAACCATTGACATTTTTAGTTGACCCAACTCAGCAATAGCTTCTAGACTGAAGTAATGCCAATAAAGTAGAGGTAAATACATGGGAGGGAAAAAGAGAGAGAGAGACGTATGGATGGACAGCTGCATCACCTGTCCCGCAGTGTCCAGGATGTCCAGGTTAGCCGGCTCATCATCGATGCGGATCTGCGTCTTGTAGGCATCCTCTGAAAAAGGGACGGTAGCATTAGCGTTTCATTGAGCGTTTCTTTACTAAAGTGAAACACAACCAGGGAATTTTTCAACCAACCCTAATGATTTGGAATGATTATCACTGGGTCAAGGGTGGACAAGGGCACATTGTTATAGATCAGTGGTATAGACAAGGGCACATGGTTATAGATCAGTGGTATAGACAAGGGCACATGGTTATAGATCAGTGGTATAGCATCTGACGGCAGATCAGGAGGTCACAATTCAGACATACAATTGGTTCTAATCCCCAATTGTATGTCTGCTAAATGAATACATCGTTGTTATTTGGTGTACCGGCACACAATTGTGGACTTTGGGCATTTGGTGCAAGAGGAACCACCTCTAACTGAACACATTCAAGACCAAGGAGATGGTGGTGGACTCCTTTCTATGTAGCAAAACCTATATTATTCTATACAATAAAACCTTTACCATGTTTTAGGCAGGTGTTCTTCTATGTAAAGGCTGTAAACAGTGAAGTTTCAATTGGGTCTGAAGCCTTTGGACTCGACACAACACTTGTGTTGTGTTTTATCTTCCTACAGTGAGGCTTCTCACGTTAGGATCTACCTGGATCTCCTATCAGGTTGCATCAAGTTGGTGACGGATAGTGTGAGCTGAGCAGTGGATCAAGGTTCTATTGCAGCCCCGTCCAGGGGCGTTGTCAACAGTGTATAACATACCAACCAGGAAGATCAAGGCCTATGTAGAAGTCATGGACTTGCCTTGAGATAGTCCAGTTTGACTACCTCAGACAGTTATTCAGTTCTCTTTCTTTTTTCCATGCTCTCTGCAGTACAGAATGTGACACTTTTCATTTGGATATATAAGCTACATTTGATCTTCTTTTTTTCGGTTCCACCACAATACAACACAGAAATACAGCAGATTTCCACAGTTTTCTGTGAAATATCAGTAATAACATTTTGGTCACTACTTGACATTTAAAATTCAATGACTGTCTCACCTATGGTTGGATCATGATCCTCAGGGAACCTATGGCTGATGAACTGCATAATGATGGCTGAGGGGAGAGACAGAGACAATGTATGAGTTTGTGTGTGTGTGTGTGTGTGTGTGTGTGTGTGTGTGTGTGTGTGTGTGTGTGTGTGTGTGTGAGAGAGAGAGAGAGAGAGAGAGAGAGAGAGTCTTTTTGTATAGGTTTGTAGTTCCATATACTGTATATCTCCACTGTTTTACCATACATTACACAACAGAGAATGTGGATTCACCTAAATCAGCAGTAATGGCAGGATTAGAGGCAGGATTCTTTATGATCCTGTATCCTGTATACTATTACAGTATTATATGTATCACACACACACAGACACACTAATACAACACTCACCCTGTTAACAGTTCTTTCTGTAAATCTCTCTTTTTACTGTAACTGTCTTACACACAGACACATCTCTGTAGGGTACATTTGATTAAACAGCAGGCATGATAGCCTACAGTATAAAACACACAACACCATCGACTATCATCTTAGTATGATGTGTTTACCAGTGAAATGGCCAGTCTCCATGGCAACAAACATAACAAGAGGTAAGGGTGCTTGGTGCTGGTTAATCTTCCTGGCGACAGCCACTCAGACTGCACATTTGAGTTAAATAAAGGCAGGGCCTGAGTGTTTCTGACTAACTGTGTGTGTGTGGAGAAAAAGGCACAATAAACTTGAGAGCGGTTATGCCTACAAGCTTGTACTTCATCCATTTTCAATGTATGGCTCGTCTGCCAGTAGGCACTTAACATAACTTCTGCCAGTATTCCTACACATAATCACTTTACCTCAGGAAGACTAGAGGGGCGAAGAGGAATATACCAAGTGGAATGTGGAGGTTCATGATTAGAATAAAAGTATTATGTTACTTACCGCTCTTGCCCACTCCTCCCTCTCCCAGCATCACCAGCTTGTACTCACGGGAGAGGCCCCCGGAGCCTCTCGACGACTCCATTCACACTGATGTGAACAAACACAAGCAAGTACACGTGAGGACACAAACCATAACAAAACTAGACTAGACACAAACACACATCCATTATGCACACCCTCTTACACAGAACATTCAACATGGCACATTTTGTGCACAGGTGACATGAATATTGTAGATTATCAAGAGCAAAAGGGCTGAGGGCTTTCAGTGACTTGGATATGCCTGGTAATCATACTGTAGTTTAGGAATTATGCTAAGCATTTACTGAGTAGGACAGGGAGAGGACTGGAATCCAAGGACAGAACTGGAGCTACAGTCTACTCAGTCTCTAAATAAAAACTCTGTTTGAGCATGTCTCAGACGGTCATATGACTTCTAAGTTATAAGAGTAATCTATGTTAGCATTCACAAACAAAGAGGAACTGAGTCATATAGAGTTGACGCTCAATGTCATGTGACTTCTTGATGTTGTGACATTAATAATAGGGCATTGTCAACTTGAGAGTTTGCATGCAACATTTACTGTGTAGTTTATAGAGTGCGTTTCAAATATTTAACATCGATATCACCTGTTGATTATTATTTGGGGGGAGGGGTTGGCTTACAAGTAAAATATGTATTAACGGTAGATTTGAAATATATCTCCATATCCGCCTTACGTTGCCCATTACAATACCTAGCTACTTGTGTTTGTCTTCATTGTCCATAATTTAAATGTATGCCTATTTTTGTGTCGTTAAATAAATAGCAATAGCATATTGTAGAAATACGGTAATACTTGTAATTGAACAGGACATTCCCCAGGTTGCTGCACCGCAATTCCTTTTCCTTCTCCCAGTAACATCACTTCTTTACGGTCTTTGTACATAATAGAGTCCGGGCTCTATTGGTCAGGCCTCGGATTTGCAGCTACTTGATGTTTAAAATCAAGCCACTTTGTTGTAGCTTTTAAGCCTTTGCTGTCCTGAAATTTTATTTCACTGTTGTCAGCAGAGTTGAACTGTTTTGAGCATTACAGTTAAAACTCATGGTAGCCTATTATTGATGCTTTTTAGCGATGTTCAGGCGTTGCCATTTTTGTCAAACAACAAACGAGATTAACATAACTTGAAGTTACTAAAACTTCGAAAACTCACCATGACATTTTCATGGCATTGCTCACGATTAGTTGCGAACCGCTTTAACAAATATGATCACAGTTTAGCAGGCCTATTTCCATAGTTTCAATGGGATATGCCATGGTCGACGTCAGTAGCCAAATGCTTTAGCACAACAAAGCAACTTTTATCCAAGTTTTAGTGCACTTTTGTTTTGGTTTAACTTGACCAACACGCTACACGAATAGCGGTGAAACACGCAATTGACATTTGTTACTTATACTCATATTTTCAGAAAATTACAATTTAGCGAAGTTATTTACGGAGGTGGGGAGGGGGGGCCCAAATCAAATCTAAATAAACATATGTATGTCTGTTTCAAAAGCAATAATGACTTACCTATATCACAAAGCGACTTTGTTCATAATTGTCCAAGTCAACACCGTGGTCAGCAAGCGTTAGGTTTTTGAGGATTATTCTTTTATAATAAAATTCTTAAGAACTGTAAACAGCATACCATGTTCGGCTTGCAGACTATTTTTTCCCAGGGTCCCTCTGCCCGTTTCTTTAGATGTCAGGCCTAACTAAGTTTAGAATCAATTTGTGATCAGCAATGAAACGATCAGTTTTATGGTTTTAAAACGTTTAAGAGTTGAAAATAGGATTTATGATGATCATTAGCTTTGCTTATTATTGACAAAAAAAATCATGACAACTTTAGCCAAGCTCTGAGATAGTAAAAAATAACAAGAGAAGTAAATTAGTCCAGGAGCTTTTTATTTGTACTTTCAATGTTTTTACAAATTGAACATACAAGTTAACATCAGTGTTATATTTTTAGCATAGATTTTATAGAATGATGCAGATTGGTCAGAGTAGGCTACTTGTCTTGGGTTGCATTTATCCACTAAAACCTGCAATCCTTTAATTATAACCAAGGCAAATGATCAATTATAACTAATATTGGACATTTACCAAAAAAAAATGCCCCTTGGTTTGTTACCTAACAAAGGGACAGGTAGTGTGTCTGCCTTTTAGAACTTGGGAACACACTGTAATGTTTACACAATGTTATATTAAACATTTCTAAAATCAAAATCCCCAAAAGAAAAATGGCTTTATGCAATGGTACATAAAAGATAGATTCTGACCATTTTTAAGGTATTCAGTGATTGTGGGCACATCATTCCAATTATTTGTAGTGTTCATTTTATTTACTAAGAGAAACAAGGAACAGGAACAGGATATGGTTTTATATTGGTCCTGGGTAACCAAGACTAAAGTGACTGACACGTTAACTTTAACGTGGAATATAGGAGATTTCACAACAAAGAGTATCTGTGTATGTTTTGTTTAAAGTGTAATAATTCATATTTATTATTTCAGCAAAAACATAACTTTCAATTTAAACTGCGGTAAAAATAAGTGTTTGTGTGTGTGGTTGTTTAAATTCACAAAGCTAAAACGTTTCATAATCTCTAGGCTTTATTCCAAATAATTAAAATAGTGAGATCACACTCAAAATTAGGATACGTGATCACTAAATTCAGAGTGACATATGCTGAAAACACCACACATACGTAAGCCACCACCCACCACTTATCTGTGCCATTACTAAACTCAATTGAGGCTAGTATGGCTAGACTTGTTCTCTCCGGGAGTTCACCTTGTTCCTGTCCTGTCCACAAAACTCAATCACATCCTACATAGACTTAAATATATTAAAAACTCAAAGAAATGTAAATGCTAAAATTTGATCAAGCATATGGAACACAGGCAACGTTTTATTAAATATTATATTTTGCAAATTAGCCAACTAGGAAACAAGCGGAAACCTCTGAGAACATAACAGGTTTGTAGTGTTTCTTTGAGAGCTCTTATTTTTACCTAAATTGCCTTGATGTATAGATTACATTGAAACTGTTTCTGTACATTTTATGAGTTCATGTAGGAAGGCAAACCAAGAACATAGGTTCATTTCTTTCTGATGGCTTCATTAGAGATAAATAAAATAAAATAAACGAATATGAATGAAGGGAGAAACTTTTACATTTTACCTCAGTAAAATGATAAGTATAAGTATGTTGTATAAATATGTCAACTTGATATAAAAAGCACAATTATAACCTATATACAATACAATATTTCCAAATGAAAGAAGAAAAAAGTATTATGAGATGATCCAAGGCTTAGCTCAAATATAAACACATTCATCAAATTAGCCAAAGCAAATAACAAAAAGTATAGCATCAGGCCTTTCAGAGAGCTAATATAAAATGACCACTTAGCAAAGCTTTAAGAATCAGTGCACAGTACACATTATTCTCTCCTTGGTCTAACCCTTGCTATACCCAATACCCAACACTCCCACTGAACCTGCATTGTTAAGTCAGGTAGGCTACTGTACATGAATACATCTGTGGTTTTTAACATTTACCAAACAAGCTTTTGAATACCAAGCACAATTTGAAAAACATGTTAAAAAAAATTCACTTCACTAGTATATTGTATCTCTTTGTAGGGACACAGTTTTAGCATGGCTTTATCAAGACCATTTAATCAAGTGCTTTGAGCTTAAAGAGCAGTTGCATGCACTTGTGCTGAGCAGCTAGCATATAGTAGGAAACTCTGTATACATACAACAACGAGAAAGTAAACCATGACAGCTAGGGGTTCTTTGATCTCTATTATTCAGATAAGCTTCAAAAATCCCTTGATGAAATGTGACAGAGGACTTGTGCAAGGACAAGAGAGGACACTACAACAGGAACTGACACTGACACAAGTTTAGACTGTATCAAGGCATCTATGATGGTTAAAATAAATATAAGTATTGTCGTATGTATTACAGTTTGTGAAATGTAAAATGAAGTTCAAAACCAAACTTATGATTACTTGTTATAATCAGGGAGTCAGGTGGCTGAGCGGTGAGGGAATCGGGCTAGTAATCCGAAGGTTGCCAGTTCGATTCCCGGTCATGCCAACTGACGTTGTGGTGAAGGCACTTCACCCTGCTTGCCTCGGGGGAATGTCCCTGTATTTACTGTACGTCGCTCTGGATAAGAGCGTCTGCTAAATGACTAAATGTAAATAATCAGTGGCATTGCAATATCTCACAGCTAGGCTTTCTGGGTGATTGAGTACTGACATGCAGAGAACACATTACAGCGTTGCATGTCCAGTGGTCTACAGCAGAATAGTCCATTCACACTACACACACCACACACACACACACCACACACCACACACACACTACACACACCACACACACACCACACACTACACACACACACCACACACACCACACACACACACCACACATTACAGCGTTGCATGTCCAGTGGTCTACAGCAGAATAGTCCATTCACACTGGGACTGTTTAAGTTACAATGACCAATACCTTATGTGGTCATGACAATAGCAGTACTAAAGTGAGTGAGTTTAAGTACAATCTCATCTCAGCCGATTTGATTGCTAAGCAGGGGTATGCAAGGAGACAACAAGGAGATGGAGTGCTACTGAGGCACCTTAGACCTCTAAGCAAAGGATATTAAATGTTTTGGAACAAAAACAATTTGATTAATACCGAGCAATGCTTACAGTGTCTCCATTTTGTTAAATGGGAGGAAAGTTTGTCAAGCCAATCATAATTTTTGAACACATGAAAAGCTCTTACATTAGCTTTTTAATATCAGTGCTGCCATAAAATATTGAGGATAGACAGATCTACATAAAACTTGAAAGTAGCCTGACCTGCAGTTGATGTATGCAATATATCAAACCAGTTAAAAAGGAAGTTCTCTTTACATAATAACACCCATTAAAAGCAGCCTCTTACAGTTATAACGGTCTCGCAAAAGAAAGTTGTTCCTCCGCTTGTTAAACAGCCATATATCAATACAAAGCAACATAGCCCAGACTTCATAAGATCAGTTCTGTGTAGTTTCAAGGTACTGTTCCCCTCCAATGAATCAAAAGACAAATAAACCAAATGACATAACTGAATTTCAATCTGTGACCACATTTCCCCAAGGTACAGTGTTATACTGTTCAGGCATGCAAGTAATATATTGAACTGTATCCACCAATATAGAGATGTGTGGGGCAAGATGTGGAAATGGGAGGGTTTCAACAATGCACTGTTCTGGTGTGAACTGCAAATGCCTAACCTCAACACACCATTGACACCTCTTCCCAAGGAGGGGGGAGAATGGTTTGAGATTGACAGTGAACAGAAACCACTTGACTTTCAGCAACTGAGATACGAAACATTGTTACACATGGAGCAGTTCTAAAACTCGCCCAGGTTGTGCCACTTGGCGATCTGTCGCTGAGGATTGTCACAAACCTCCCTCCAGTGAATGACACCCGGGGGCATGGGGCTCTGGCCCCCCAACACCAGGCAGCCCACCACTTCGTTCTTGGTGGTGCGGTCAAAGTTGACCACCAGGAACTCCACAGAGACATCACCCAGTAGCTCAGCTGGCATGTCGTACATGAAGGACTCGTTGAAGACCGGATTGAGCGTGCACTTCTTTACCTGTGTCTTTTTCTTGGCAATGCGCTTGCGGCCATAATACACGTTCACCTTCACGTAGGGATCTGAGGAGACGGAATTATATTATTATGACATCGTATTACCTTTATGTAATTATCCATTGTTAAGTTCATATTGTTATATTGTTGTCTTCATATTCCTATATTACTAATTATTATTACTATATTACATTTAGTCATTTAGCAGACGCTCTTATCCAGAGTGACTTACAGTAGGTACAGGGACATCTCCCCGAGGCAAGTAGGGTGAAGTGCCTTGCCCAAGGACACAACGTCGCACGGCCGGGAATCGAACTGGCAACCTTCAGATTCCTAGCCCGATTCCCTAACCGCTCAGCCACCTGACTCCCATAATATAGTCAGTATATTTACTATATTATATCTATATTGACATAGATCCCTGTACTGCAGTAATCATGTGACCGTGGTCTTCTTGTCGGACAACTTCTATCCATAATTACAAGCAGAAGTTGGAGGTTCCAATTTAATTTTCTGGAGGATCGGGGAACAACTCTGTGTATGTGTCTGCAAACGTGTGTGTGTGTGTTTCATACTCACTGCCTGACAGGCCTGAGACGTCCATCTTGGGCAAGTGTTTGGCCTTGAGAACTACCACATTCAGCCTGTGAGTGACAGGCTGGTAGGACAATGACACCAACAGCTCGCCACGGCTCAAACACTGCAGGAATAATAATACAAAATAAATATTTGGGGGCGGATAATCAATCGAATATATAAAACAATCCTTGAATAATAAATGTTTTATTTTCTTCTTCCGTATTGCACTTCTCTGTCTCTTGAACCCTAATATAATACATATATGATCATGAATCTCAATAATATTCCTTCACTCTTTGCCTCCTTCCTTACATTTACATTTATGCATTTAGCAGACGCTTTTATCCAAAGCGACTTCCAAGAGAGAGCTTTACAAAAGAGCATAGGTCACTGATCATAACAACGAGATAGCCCCAAACATTGCGAGCAACCATGAAGCATACATTGTGGAAAACCAAATAAGTGCAACAGGGAAGAACCATAAGAGCATGCAGTTAAACAAGTTACAATTGAACAACATGAAACTCCCCACAAGAGTGCAAGAGTTTACCTTACCGAAAAAATAATCAACAGTCCCTCTCTCTCTCTCTCTCTCTCTCTCTCTCTCTCTCTCTCTCTCTCTCTCTATCTCTCTCTCTCTCTCTCTCTCCCTCTCTCTCTCTCTTTCTCCTTACCTGGACATGCTGCTTCCTGATGGGCTGGGTGATGTGGACGCGTCCTGTACTGGGGTCCAGCCCAGCGAGGGACACGGCCGTCTCCCCAATGACGTCATCACGGGCAAACCGGTCAAAGCTGAGCACCAAGAAATGGAGCGTGAGCTCGGGCAGGGAGCTGTAGGATATTCCATAGAAGGTAAACGTCTCATCAAACACCGGATCCAGGGTCCTCCTCAACACACGTGTCTGTGAGGGAGGATTTAGCACGTCAATAGGATGTTTAGATTATGGTCTTCCTCGATTACTGTTTGAAATACAACTATGTGTCATAAAACCATGTCATAATCAGAAAGATCGTTTATCTGTGTGGGACAGATATTTCCTCCGCATAAAACGAAATGCATTATCTCTTGTCAAATTTCTTGTTTTTGTGGTCTGACATGTTTGATGTTAAGTTTTCTATTTGAACTTCAAAAGGGAAGTTGATGTTTGTTTGTAATGTTTGGATGGACAAAATGTATGTACTAAACAGTTAGGTGTAAGCTTTTATTGTGAAAGTATGCTTGGGAGGACTCTTACTTTGACTCTGTTCTTCTTCTCTGGCAGGATTGTCATCTTCACATAAGGATCGGAGCTGCCTGCCTGCTCATCCACAGCAGGTAGCCCCTTGGCACCCACGATAGTCACCACCAGAGCCTTCTTAGGGAAGTTATAATCTACTGCTAGGCACAGGGTGCCCAGTAAGGCGGGTGGCGATATCTCACCCAGGTATGGCGTGTAGGGCGAGACGGTTTTACTGGCATCACAGCTACTGCTGCTGCTGTTCCCCCCAGAGTTGCTCTCCAGACAGCAGTAATCAGCACGGATGGGCAGAGCCCGCTCTAACCTGGGCTGACCAACTCTCTTCGTCAGGTCGCTCATCTGCAGGTGAGAGGACCCTCTGAGAAGCCCTGTCTTGGGGTCAGCATCTACCAGCAAAACCCTCCCTCCTCTCCCTTTCCCTCGCTCTCTGCCGTGACTCAACTCTCCTCTGGACACCTCGCTCAGCGAAGTTCCTGCACGCCGACCCACACGGACGATCTTCTTGTTGTTCAGTGTCTCAGGGTAGATGCTGATGCCTTTAAGCATGTGGATGAATTTGTAGGGTGGATCAAGGAGTGGGTCGCAGTGTCCTGACTTGTGGGTGCCCGTCATCCGATGGTAGCGCCGCTGGCAGCAGGTCCAGAGGAATACAGCCACGGTGACGGAGACCACCAACACCCCTGCTCCAAGGAAGCCTGCCAGCACTGGGGACACCTCTGTGAAGAGGGAGAGGTATGGTTAGGTATCGTCAATAAGGCGGTTGATGCATTTGTCATGTCAAATCCTCTTACAATGAGTAAAAGAACCTGGCCGTCCATTTTGATGCATTTGAAGCCTTTTATAGCAGTAGCCTTTCAGCATCTGAATGCCAACTCAATTTAATCTAAAACTGTAAAAGCAAGGAAAGATATTTCACAACCCAAAGCTATTTACCTTGTGAAACTGTCTTTCTCTGCCTAATAACTAACAGCGGGTTTTGGGATTGTTCCTCCAGTATCTCGTCAAGAAAACCTATTCTCTCAGATCTGCTGTAGACAACATCTTCACGACTTAATGTAATTAGATTGTGTCTCAATTTTCGAGTAATATATCCTTAATGAAACTGGGATCCATCATAACCCAACAAGTACAACAGTGCTCTTGTTTTGCAAAACAGTAAGTCATTTTCAACTACAATTCAGTTTGATTCAGTCACTTCCTTATTTAAGGAACAGTTCATGCAATTCCTTCCAGTTGGTTATTTACTGTGCCATCACAAAATCTTTCTCCAAGGCAGTACTGCTACCCACGCCATGGGTTTGCATCCAAAATGGTCAATGGTGGATCGAAATACTACAAGTCTTAAACGTCACAGACCGTCAGCCTACATCTCATAGATATGGCTTCAGCTGCTCTGACATGGATCTAAGATCAGTCAAACATGATGTACTTCAAATGTTAAGCAACTAGAAGAAGTAAGCT
The DNA here is from genome assembly GCF_963692335.1 of Osmerus eperlanus. Taxonomy (NCBI): domain Eukaryota; kingdom Metazoa; phylum Chordata; class Actinopteri; order Osmeriformes; family Osmeridae; genus Osmerus; species Osmerus eperlanus. The sequence goes on from NC_085037.1 coordinate 3,398,901, forward strand.
GATACTATCCTTGGTTAGGGGACAGCGTCACTCAATTACAGTAGCCTATGTCACTGCATGTCCACCTATAAGGATCTGATTCTGACATCTGACTTGAGATACATGAGTACAGTATACAGTATATGAGTACTTTATATGGCTTGGAAGAAAGAACCTGTAAGACCTGGTGGTTAAACGATGCGATAAACTGCATCTGTACACATCCATGTAGGTATCAATTCAATTGTATGGTCATGAGAGTAAAGCAGTTTATTTTTCTTTCCCACTGTTACTTTTCTGTTTTTCCCTTCGGTACAACAAACCCACATCCCCGTATTGGGTTACTGCATTTGAAGCATCACTCCCTTTAACTCAAATGCACTCAGTGCCTTAATTTCTGCCATAACTGTGTGTGCGGCTGTGTGCGACCAACAACTCGAGTGATTTTTTATGCATCTCGATTACACAGAAACGTCCCCACCCAAATGTGCTTATAAACCATTCATGTTCTTCAAAAATATACAGGGCAGTTTATGCCAAGCCCTCGGAAAAGACATAACGTCATCCACTCCTAACCCACACGCGCAGCGTTTATTGAAGGGATGGGACTCGGTCTAACAAATTGTCTTTGGATATTGTTAAACATCTGACTCCAAATATAGCTTTAGACATCACGACAATGTTCGTTCAAAGCTGTCGGAGTAAAATCTCCCATAATAAACCAACTATTATGGGGAAAAGGCTAAAGCATCACAGTAGAGATGCACAATCGCAGCTACACTTTACTCTCGCCTGGAAATACTTTATAGCCTACCAATAATTAGGCCTATGACATGTTTATGACACATAGAATATGATATAATAAATTAAATATAGTGCGAAGGCTGTCGCAGATGAACATTTTCCAGAATCCGGATCCATAGACCGCGGTGTACTATAGGCCAATAGGAGGAATAGCCAACCTGGTAGACTATTAAGCTATATTTATTTGAGACGGATTTTTCTAAATCCATATTGTAAGATGTTACTGCACTTACCATATGTTGGTTTCAAATTGGTTACCTCAGCCATGTTGAGGCTTCAAAAATCTCGCAGACGTCTGTCAAACTGAAAAAAGGGTGCCAAGAAACAGAGGGTTCTATTTTATTTCCATGAATGATATTCGTCTCTCCACTTCTCCTGGTCACAAGTCAACTGGGCGATAACCTCCCTTTACCAGTCCAAAATGATGCTGGGCCTAATGATTAAGCAGTTTCTGAAGGGTGCGTTTTCCTCACCTCCGACTGCTGTCTGTAGCTCAAGTGAATGATTCTGTACCCTGTTCACTTCTGTAGCGTTAGACACAGAATGCGGCTGCTGCTGACTACTATTGGCCCTGGAGACCGCTTTAGGCGCATAGCGCCACCATGTTTGACAAATTTGGTAGCACTGGTACAATGCCCCTCGCGGCTGTCTCTAGTGCTGTCATATGTCCACAAAACACCCCGGTTTGTAAACTTGCGATACGGTGCTTATAGGAGCTTTACTTTATTTTGTACAGTTTATTAAGCTACGCATCATTGACATAGTGCTTACACGGAATTTGTTTTTCTCAATCGCAGACACATATAGGCCAACCTTATACTCTAAACAGTAGAAAAACCCTACACAAATTAGCCACTAGGCCTACACTATGACTGTTTTGGCTGCTAGTTATAGTTGGACAGGATGTGTGTTCTCTTATAGCCTACATTTCCCAATTTCTAATGTAAATTAGATTGTTTTTACTCAACCTGGTCAATTATTTAGGAAAGGCTCCACCCAGAAATGTTGGGGTGGCAAACCAAAAGCCATACCTGGATTTCAGGAATTCATGCTGTTGTAGGATAAGCTAGTTACATGTATATAGAGTAAACATTTTGAGTAAAACTGTCTCACATTGTGATATCTCAGAGCTACAGTGAATTTGGCTGAAGGAGTTCTTCGTTTCAGTTCTTTAAGCAAACACATTCATTCGCAACTTAACAATTTTTAATGTCACTCATGATTTTCATTTATATGTTTTTTAAATTTATTTTAAATGCAGACTGATCCCTGCAGAATATATAATTCGCTGCTTTATTGACCTCAGAAGTACTTTTATTTCTCAATTAAAGTAAACATAGATTTGATTTCAATCTGATTCCAGGTTTGTTCAAGTTACAATTCAGTCGCTGCCTAAGGAGTTCTAATAAATCAAAGTACTAGTTTAAATTATTGTGCACCCTATAGCATTTAAAAATGGGTAAAAATGTATCTGCTTTGAGAATCTGTATTCAGTGGACAGTCATCCAATTATTTAAGAAACATGCTGTTACTGTAGCCTACCCAGGCAACCTCAATCAAAAATAATCAGTTTCAAATACAAACATACTGGACACATGTGGACAAGATTTTATAAAAATGACAATGCTGTATTTTTTATTCCACTTTGGTGTACAGTCAACGTTACAAGAGCAGCACGTCGATTTTACAATAAAATAACCATAATTACAACAATAATAGAAATAACTATAGCCATAAAATAGCCAAATTGATTCACACTTAATAACATATTTTGTATATAGTTTCTGCCAAAAATTCAATGCTGAAAGTCCAATTCCTTTTGAGACAGGACTCATTTGATGACATAACAACATAGAAAATAACTGAAACATGGGAACAATATTTTGAAAATGTAGGTGGGCATAGTGGGATCACCATGCATAATGATGCTTTTTCAAATCCCCAGCAGACATAATTCCATGTTTCATCCCTGAATAAAGCTCACAAGAAATGAGGTAAATCTAATATTTGTGTAGTGCATGCACAGATTAAGTTTAAGACTAAGGGCATAACGTTTTTAAATTAATATTTGACACCATCACAACATCTTAGTAAGGCCAATAAGACCACACAGGTATTAATAGCATTAATGTTTGGGATGTGGTCATTACTGTCGAGTATTGAGTGTTAAATAACACCATCAATAGGACTATAAGCAGTACCCAAGAGCACCACTAGGTGTCAGTCTTCAAAAATAAATCTGGGGAAAGACTAAACAGCATGTATATACTTGGTGCTCTGTGACAACTTCCAGTTTTCTTTAAGCAAACACACTCTCATTCACAACTGAACAACAAATGTAAATGTCACCCGTATGATCAATCAAGAAGTGACTGTATATCTATAGACAAAGGAAGACAAAGTGTAGTTAGCTTTACAGTCCATTGTGAGGTGTATCGTCTAGTTCAGTGGTCTCCATCCCTGTTCCTGTAGAGCTTCATGCTTGTAGGTTTTTGCACAAACCACAGTTATAACTAACCAGATTCTACACATCAACCAGCTAATTGTCAAAATCAGGTGTGCTAGATTTTTGATGTAGTGAAAACATACAGGAAGATAGCTTTCAGGAATAGGGTTGGAGACCCCTGACCTAATTTGATGTTTACTAAAACTAAAAGCACACATTCCTGATAGTCTAAATATGGTGCCGGTTTGATCACTAAAGCTGTTGAATTAAATGCCAACAATTACTATGAAGGCTTACTTCATTTACATGAACCTGAGCCAACTTTGTAAACCTTGCAACTCTGCCTCTCTTCTGTCAACAACCTTTAATACTAGATATACATTAACATTGTCAAAAAAATGACATATTGGGACCCACAAAAATGGTAACACAGCTAAGATTTCGAAACATGAGGAGAGATGACCTTTTGACCTTGAGAGAAGAGTCATTCAATGTAGCTTGGAATAGCAATCAAGGAATAATTATGTAATCATAACTTTAGAATTACCATGCACAAGGACAGAATCCCCCTAGTCTGCGAGAGGAGCTATGCTAACAAGCCGGATTTGAAGAACAGAAAGGCACAAGTAGAAAAAGAGTACCAGATGGAATGCTTCACCTGTCAATATAAGCAAGCACTCATGTTTCAGTCTGTGGAGTCGGCTTTGTTCAAAAGTATTTCTGGCTTACCACCAGTTGACTAAGTTAAAAACCTTCCTATGGGGCAAAGTAAAGACAGTCAAAACTGCCAAACAACAGATGTCATTTGAGCCATCTACCTTTTCCTTGTGATAAAAACGATTGGAAATGAAAGTTGCTTTAATCAAACACCAAAAATCAAATGCTGCTTCATTTCTAATTTTTCAACCGATAAAGCTGAAAAACCACAGTATTACAGTTTGGATCCAGCCTTGGAGTTCTTCAAGTGAATCCATTTCCAGACTCATATATTTTTTGGTGGCGTAACAAAAGCTTGATGTGAGGCTGTGTGGAGCGGGGGAGAGAGTGCTAAGGATTTGAGGTTTTGGCTGAAATACATTAAACTGAGGGTTTGCACAGTCATCATGAGGTAATCTGGCTTTGGTGAGTTTCACCATATGGCAAACTGTTCAGTTACATACAATTAATGCTTCATCACAAACACAGACATCACTATTTTAAAGCTTAGATTATTTGGACTTTTGGTAAGAAAATAAATGAACTTGAGAATAGTGCCTGGTGTTATTTGGGCGCTCTGATTAACAATGCTAACAATGACTGACTAGTTGCGTTTACATCCACACACAGAAAAACAACAATACAAACACAGAGATGCCAAAACATTGGCTGTCAAGGTCCAATCAGGTGCTGCTTCCACCAGAATTGTGTTTTCAGACATTCTGAATCAGGATGGTTCTGTACCCTTAGTTGCCATGTCTTTTTCGTTGGTCTAGATAGACAGCATACATTGAATCTACCTTGACATTCTGACTTCAAATTTTGTATGTGTGTGAGTCTTTGTGTTTGGGTGTGACCGGCTCGTTGTGTTCTTGAGATGCTAGGGTGCAAGTGTGTGTGAGCAGTGGATATCTAAAGGCTCCAGAGGGTCCCTGTGATGTTTGGACAGTACCTGTGTGTATCTGTAAGTGTTAACAGGGTACACTTGGTTTCTGTAACACATCCCTGGATGTCTACAGTGCATTCAAATATTTGAAAGACAAACTGACATTTACTCGTTACATATATTATAAGTTATGGTAATATATAAATTCAGATTTTCCATGGGTAGAACTTACTGATCCAGTTCTCGTTGTAGTGTCGTGTTTTGTGTATGAGTGAAACAATTCCTTTAAAGGTCATAGAAAGTCTGCAAATAATAGAACCTTTTTATGTGCATGCCAACAGGCATGTTATTTAGTGTGTTAGTGGTTTCACAGACATGTCAGAGAGTTTGTGAGTAGTCAGTAGCATCTATTTGATTGTAAAAGCAATAGTGTAATCGGTCTAGTTCACTGCCTATAGGTCTCAGTGATATGGGGAGAGTGTATACGTATAGTTGTGTGTTTATCATGTAATATAACCAACCCATTAAGGACTAGTCCTCATCTTTCTTTTGCAGTCAGTTGGCAGGCCCTGGGTCAGCCAAAGGCATGGTGTGCAACACCTCATCCAGAAGTTGCAGAGCACGGTGCAAGTGGACTTCCACCCAGCAGGGAGTGTGCTTGATGCTTTGCCGTGGGTAGTCTGGCCCCCAGCCCTTGACGAAGCTCAACCGCAGGATACACAACCTCCTGAGATCGTCGACACCGATTCCTGCTGCCGCAGAAAGACCTGTGAAAGAGAGAGACATAATCATTAACAACTAAACAGAGCTTCCCCAAGGTATCTATATTTATATGGTGTGAAAGCATGATTCAATGCCATATTTATACATTTGATTCATTGTTCTCTACTTTACTTACTGACTGCAGGCGCAATTCCCCCGACGCTGCCTGGCCCAGGGATGTTGCCAGCTACGGCTGCAGCCTGAGCAGCTGCAGCTGCCTGGGCTGTGGCTGCCTGCTGCTGCATCTGCCTGTGACACTGCCTGAGGTCAAACACCTACAAGAGGAGAAGACATGAATGGAATAATCCTGGAGAAAAAGAATAATCATCTAGAGCTGTAACAAGACCTCTGACAGGTCCAGAAAATTGATTTTGATTACAGCAATGAGGTGACAGTTGGTTTGATGTTGTATGCAGGGCTTCAGGCAGGAGGCCAAGGTGAGTGAAGGTGAAGAGGAAACAGCCGAGATATTTAATCACACTGTTTAAAACATAAGTTACACACTCACAAGAAAGTAATTTTGAAGTAAATTTGGTAATTTTGTTGAAGCTTCAATTTAAATAGTACTTTGGCCCCACAATCCACCATTTCAATTTGGATTTCACCGCTGTAGCAGTGGTGAGGTCGTTCCCCTAGATTAAGCACTAGGTTGAATTTAGAAGTGTGTATGTAGAGTGGAGGACGAGTTCTAATAGGTCAGGTCAAGATGACCTTAATATTATTATTATAATATTGTTTGCATCCATTTTGCTGAAAAGTTTATGTATTCTAAAACATTTTCTGGTACCTATAGTAGCCTGTAGGCACTGGGCACAGTGTTTTAAAAAAGTGGCACAGTTCTTTGGTACTCGTGCAGGTGCCTGAGAGCTGTAATTGTTCAAGGAATGATGTTGTCTCTTTGCTTTTTAAATTCTATCTGTATTCATGTGCTGTCATGCACTGAATGCGCGCACGCAGCTCTTGTCACTTCTTTTGAGGTGTTCTCTCTTGTCTAGCTCCTTGTCAGCAAGTTTTGCCTGTGCCCTTTTTAACAACACAACAACCCAAGCTGCACCCTACCTTTATGTAGGCTCCTGGGTAGATCTTGTGAACCGCGTCCCCCGGTGCCCGGCCTGCTTCTCTGTCCAGGTAGTAACTCTGTACGAACACAGCATGGTCGCTCATACAGCGCATCCACACGTCTCCCTCTCCACGACATTCCAGCTGAACTCCTTTACCTATGTGCAACCTGAAAATGAGAGACAACAAATCAAGAAAAGGGAAAGATAACGATTTCTCATGAGGTAAATACAGTGTCGTTTTTGGGAAGGGATTACCATTATTTAATGTCCCCGGGGGGAGATGAAATCAAATTGGGAAATGTATTAACATCAAAATGACCCACAAATAAATGATGTGAACAAGCGTAGAAACATTACTGGCAATAAAACATTGCCTATCTACATATGTAATTGAAGAGCATCTCTTATTCACATTCGCTCAGACCTGGCCCTCTCGCTGGCGTCCGTGCGGTGAACGTTGCTCAGCTGGCCCAGACAGAACCGATCGCCTCCCGATGGGTCCACATAGCCATCGACGGTCACCACGGGACAGCTGGCTGGGACTTTGAACATTTCGCCCACCTGGACGTCCATCTCAAAGTAGGAGATGGAGCACCAAAACTCCGGCCCTAAGAAGTGGAACAAGGTGTGCTATACATTATGTAAGGTATGTCCGTATGCACTGTACATATGCACTGTATATACAGTGCGTGCGTGTGTGAAGTGCTCACATTGATGTTTCGCCTACCTGGGTGATTAGATACCAGAGGAGGAAACGAGGCAGAGCCATGATGCTGAGACCCTGAAACGTCAGTGAGGAAATGTTACAGGAGCAGGCCCGACTTAGCAAGAAATGTGCAAACATGCAGTCATGTATCACAGATGTGATTGCTATAAACATTATAAGATTAGACTATCTGAAAAAACGCAGAAAGAACCTTAAAGGTTTTCATATATTGTAAAGTCAGAATTTGATTGTATGAAAATGTATATATTACTGTAAACAAAACTGAAATAAATATTTGGAATGATCCCCGGTGAGTTTGTTCATAAAGTTCTCTATCTTTAAAAGGCTGTAGACACTCAGACATTTCTATAGACAATGTATATATATATATTTTTTTTAAATATGTTTTATACATTTACAGTTACTTACAGAAGTGATTTGGATGGTGGAGTGGAGGTTGTTGGTGACCACGCCCATTTTGTGTCGGGGGCCCCACCGGCGTGTAGGAGGCTGTGCTGTTGCCTGTCCAAGTTGCTGAATTTCAGAAGCAAAAAGGTTGATAAGCACAAACAAGTGTATAAGCATAAGGATTTTAGACAACCTGGGATTATATTTGTGTTCTGGATCGGTTGCTTAAGCAACCCATAGAGGCGACCTGTGATCAGCAGTCAGGCTTGTGTAGCTTTGTTTGGGGAAGTTTTTGTGTCGTGAGAATTTTGTGTAGAATTGTTCAACTCAAGCTTAATTTGTGATTTAGAATGCCTCTGCTCTACAGTATTGAAACTGAAATGTGTCCTTTGTATTTGTTTCACATTTTATTTCAAGTAATTAAGTAAATACATGCAAGTACAATTCCAAAATGGCTCCCTGCTCTTCATGGATTTATTTGAATGAGTGCATAGCTAACAGGACAGCTGGATCAGAGCTAACTGTCCATTCAACAGGTCCAGTATAATTTGTGCGGGCTATATGTTTCAATGTGTGTTGTGGGTGTTTCAGTGGGTGTTGTGTGTGCTTACTGTGGAAGGCAGTCTGTGTGTGTTTGGAGCTATTGTAGCCGTTCTGTCCCGGCTGGGGCGGAGGTTGCAGAGGTGGCTGAGTTGCCCCTTGTGTAGGAGTGGATGGTGACGGCGTTGGAGTCATAGAGGTCATTGGTGTCACGACCTGCCGTTGTGGTGAGGCAATCTGCAACAAACCCTCCCCATGACCTCCCTGTAGGGACAGCATGGAACCCGAGCCAGACACTGCCGAGAGGATATATGGTTGGAGAGGTCGTTAGGTAGTTAGGTAGGTGGATAGATGGTTAGATAGCAGGGGCGTTGGCTTTCATTATACACTTGTTGGATACGGCAATCCCCCCCTACGTTTTATTAAGTAAATCATATTTAATGGCCGAAACCTAAGTTATTATAAAAAGCTCTCCCACCTACATTTGAAAACAAACCAACGCCCCAGATAGATAGGTACAGAAGATAGATGGATTGAAGAGAGAGAGAGAGAGAGAGAGGGAGAGAGGGAGAGAGGGAAGGAGGCAAAGAGTGAAGGCATATTATTGAGATTTATGATCATATATATATTATATTAGGGTTCAAGAGACAGAAAAGTGCAATACGGAAGAAGAAAATAAAAAATCTATTATTCAAGGATTGTTTTATATATTTGATCTTTTATCAGCCCCAAAATATTTATTTTGTATTTTGATTCCCGCAGTGCCTGACCCGTGGCGAGCTGTTGGTGTCATTGTCCTACCAGCCTGTCACTAACAGGCTGAATGTGGTCGTTCTCGAGGCCAAACACTTGCCCAAGATGGACGTCTCAAGCCTGTCAGGCAGTGAGTATGAAATACACACACACACACACGTTTGAGAGAGAGACAGACAGACAGACATGCCTCTTACCTGTTGGCGAGAGGGACATGTTAGGGTATAGAGTGACAGATGGGGGGCCACACGACGGTTCAGGAGGCAGCTGCAGTGGTGGTAGAGGCTGACCATAGTGCTCTGGAGGGGGCAGCTTCAGTGGCCCTGGATGGTCTGACGGGGACATGCCTGGAGGGAGGTCCATCTGAATACAGTCATGGATGTACTCCTCTTTAATCAGCCTGCCTGGAGGGGCTGAAAGGGAGAGAACAGTATAATTTTTTTGAAAAAGATCAAAGAAAGAGTATAATTTCAGTCTAAGCTTTAGTTAAAAAGTTGTTAAATACAATTGGTATGTGATGGAGAAACATAATAATGTTTAGTTGGAAACCCACCTGTATTCTGGAGACTCAGACCAACTTTATAGGACAAAAGAAGAAAAGGGCAAGACTATGTCAGTGACTTATTCCTCGAGAAACTCCTTTGGTGTATAAATTGTGTTACTAGAAGTCAAGCTAAGTTCATGCAAGATACTACGACAAAAACGATCACAACTACAAAAAATATATCAGTCAGCAATTATTCATACATTGACTTACCGATGCCGGGAGAAACCACTCGCTCATAGTGGTAGGGGTTCACACAAACATTATCATATTTGAGATCAAAGGCGTACTGACAGAACTTAACATGCTTGAGCTCATTCTTGTGGAGGTCTGGCCAACGCCATAGTCGGGCATAAATAACATGGGGGAAACCTTTCCTCCCTGCGACCTGAGAAAGACACAAACAGTAAGAGAAGGAAAGAGTGAGGGAGATTGCTGGAAGAGAGCTTGGCAAAGAGACAGGGTTTGTATGTGTGTATTGCATGTGAGTTGTGAACTGTTAATAAAGTGGATTTTTTCATATTTTGTTCGATTACATTTTTTATTTATTTGAGTACGTAGGCAACACTACAGATTCACTAGAATAATTTTTTATTAAATAACAAAGAGACAAAATGTCCACGATTCATTTCTTGATAAACTTGTGCAGTGCCACTTCTAGAGTAATTCTTGAAAGTGATTTTTCAATTCAGCTCATCTAGAGAGGGTCTTCCTTGCACCACACTCAACATTTCCACTTTGTAATAAACAAATACCTGCAACAGAACATGCAACGCGCTTGTTGTGACTGAGTGTAATCATCCCATTCCATACCTGTAGACGTCCATCCAGGGTCCTCTGAATGGTGACACACTTGCTGGGGTGCACTCCGTTGGTGGTGATGGCGGTGATGAGCGAGTCCAACTCATCCTTCTTCTCTTTCAGCTTCTTGACCAGGCTCTCGATGGCACGCTTGGCGAAGCCCTCGTTCTCCCCACCCTGCCGGTGGCACATGAGGCTGTGCACGATGCTCAGGCAGGCGTCGTTGCTGCTGGGGGGGTTCACTGACATGATGCTACAGATAAAACCAAGACAGTTTGATTACTCAAATCAGTAGGCTAATGAACAACATACTGGATCAGTTCACAAATTTGGTTCTGTTTCCAACGTCTGTTTCGTCGATCAAGTCATTCAGAAGCGGAACTCTCTCCTGGCAGATAAATAAACCCATAGTGCCACACAAAAAAAGAAAAAACAGTTCACCGTTCCAATGTGGCATTTGTCTGCTTAGACTGTGTCTGCTCCTTATATTTCAAGATGGTATGTGGATGGCATTAATGTTTCATTCAGTGATGGAGTTTAGGGGCTAATAGTCAAAGTTAGCCAACCTAGTGAATCCCATTTGTTATACAGTCTAGAGTGGCTGTCAGAGTTATCTCCGTACTTAAGGTAGCGATGGCCGCGAGCGCCATTGGAGGGTTCATCCTCACTTGTGTCATCAGTTTCCAAGTCGGGCCAGTCCGAAGCCTTTAGGCCTGATTCAGGTGTGTCATTCTTTTCGCTCTTATGTTTTCTCATTGTGAAAATAGTGCACAATCTGATGATCCTGAGATTACTGTTATGTTTAGGTTCTTCAGGAAGTGGGTAGTTAAACTATTTGGGGCTTAATACTGACCCCCGGCCCTGTGTTTATATCCATACCTATTGATTTATACCTACAGACCTTTACAAAATATTGCTTCCTCCTACTGGGTGTTCAGCATTTCAGCATTTCATATTGTATCTTTCCATTTTAATGAAATATTGTACCTTTCCATTTTATTGCATAATATATCATGATCAAATGTTTGGTTTTGGATCTATAAATACTCCTACTACATACTTCTTTTCTATACAATAAATCATGTATTCTCTTAACTCTTTAAGTGCCATAGATGTAGATATGTTTGTTCTATATCCATACTGACTTTCAATCAACAAAGGTGAAGTTCAATATTTAAGGTTGCCTTGGCTTAATGTTGATTGTTATCTTAATTTGTAGTCCTCCAGTAGGAAGAACCTTATTGATTTAGCTATTATTATTATTATCAAAGATTATCAGAAAGCTTCTGCAAATTGTAGCTTTTCTTATTAGGGATTTTATTGTTATTACTTTCATACAACTTCAACTTCATAACTCTACTTAAAAAAAATGTGTACACTGAAAGTGCAGACCCAGCAGAGCACGTCTAGGACACAAAGAGACTGTGATCCGACCACAGGGTGCATCAGAGTATGCAGCCCAATTTCACAGTATACCATTTCTACCCTGTTTGACCTAGAATCTGTCATTTGATGAAGTCCAAGCTAATGGATTTTTTTTTCTGTACAGTGAAAATGTAGGATCAACTACAGAAATGTACTTCAAATCAACCACTGGTCCAGTTGACCTGTTAACTACTCCTAGTTCAAAAATAGTTCCAACCATTGGCTCCAACCAGGAAGCTTGACCACCACAACATGCTAAATGAGGCAGTTACCATGTTAAGTTGGTGTGGACTATATAGAGTACATAAAGATTGTACAGAGTATATGAAGATGCTATATTATACATTGTCAACACTGTCAAGAAATTAACTTGAGCCTTTCAGCTGGCCACACTCCCCTGCTTTTTTTCTAACGGCTAAGCTAAAATCATGTTAACTGTCTAATGTTTGTAAATCTGCCTCTCATCAGACTTTATTGATAAGGGGAGCACACATAGTGATTTTAATACACTTAAAACCAAGAGAAGAAAGGCAAGATATGAAAATGCAAAGCTTTTGCTCTACATTCTAAATAATGCAACAGTATTAAATATAACTCACACACTTTGACATTATAATTAATACTAGTTAAGTAATGCTAGATTGATGCAATTAAAAGTCTGTTTGATTGTCTGTGTACTGGCAGTGGTGTACAATATGTGTGTGAACTGGTCTGGTTACAATTCTGATAACACACACTATCAATAAATGAATTTAAGCCTTCCATCTGGCCCGGCTCCATATTTTCTTACAACAAACGCCCAGAGCTCCATCAAATTAAATGTTTGTGTAATACTTAAAAGCTGTGCTCAGACTCTGCTAACAGACGCTGAAGGCATCTAGATGTGAGGTTAGCATAAGTGCTGGTTTTAATGCAGGAAAAACCCATTCTTGCAATAATTTGAAAGATAAAATTTAAAAAGCATGAATTTATACTACAATTTAAATATTTAACATTAAATGAATCGGTATTCAGTTTCCATTCTCATTCCACTGGAATAACGATCAGGATTCTATAAGTTTAGATGCTCTAGTGCCTCCTAATAATTTTAAAGGGGCCTTTTTTACAGATGTGCTTGTGTTTTAAACGTTTTAACTATTTTAAGTTTCTTACATTTACTTTACTAATTTCTTTGACTTATTAAACCTTTTACTACTTGCTTTAAGTATACCATCAGTTATTGTATCTGTTATGTATATTTTAAATGTATTGTCTCATAAATAATTTCTCACCTGCATAAGAGTTGCAGGTCTCGGAGTGATTATTCTGAATACATACGTAAGTGTAAAAGCTAATAATAATGAATTCATACAAATACAAACGCTTATTGTCTAAAGTGGACAAATTATAAATGCTACAAAGCAGCAGAGATAACTATATTAAACGGTCAGAAGATTCTTTTCAACATTCAATCCAACTATCTCAAAGGATACTACAAATATGGTATATACAACATATAACTACAGTATATTATATGGTGACAGGCATTTTGCTCAGTGGAGAATGGAACCCACTGACCCAGAGATTTACTCCACCCATAACTCAAAACAAGCCAATTGTTTTACCCATTCCCAGGACAGAATCATGGCCACCAGGCCCAGACTCTTTTTGGGCCATTTTTGTAGTGTAAACACAAAAAAATTAGACAAACACAGTGCCTGATCTTAATATATATAGCCTACCTTGGAAGAAAGATTTTACAGCACAGAGCATGACCTCAAGCTTTAGAAGAAATACTTTTGATTAGTGGCTCCCAAGTTATGTGTTTCAGGCAGAAGGGGCATTGGCCTCACTGAAGGGTGGAGATGATATACCTTGTGGTCAGTTGATCAGTCAATGTCAGTGATAGGCCAGAAATTTCAGCTGCATGGTGCCCCAGGTCTGAATCAGTCCCTGATAAGAAATTAAGAATAAATATGAATAATTCTGCTAAATAACAGAACCTTTCCAACTTTTCAGTTTCAACCTATGATTATTCTGTAAAAAAGATATTAAGGTCATCGTAACGTTTTGGAACTGTTCATCAGAATCAAACAATTAAAAAAAGGTTGAAGTAGTAGACATAGGCTAAACGCTTTATACAGTATAGGCTACTATGTAGTCTAGGGTAGGGTAACTACCACTAATTACGCTCTATAATTGCAAAATCTTTCTGATTTGAGGATGTTAAATATTCTTTATTCTTCATTTAACATTTTCATGCTCATATAGTGCTGACAATTTAGTGCACAGCAATATAGGCCCCCCAAAAACGCCCGTCTCAATGCAGCTGAACTTAACGAGCAGTCGAAGGACCAAGGGAATTGCGTTGTAATCCCTTAACAGTGCAATACTATAAGCTTTCTCTACCAAATAATTTTCATGCATAATTAAGACAGAATATGGACCATTTGCAAGCCATGTATTTAGTTTGCAAGAGACGTGGACGACTCAAACATTGCCATACCATATTTGGCCAAAGCGCGTCATTGAGACTGTCGTCTGAACGTTTAAGAAATCCCGATAGGAATTAAATAGGCTAATACACATAACATAATAGCCCTATTTGAAAATACATCATTACAGTGTAACACCCCAATGACATGCATCTACATGTAGAAGTATGCGATATGGTGGGAAATGTGTTAAATTAACTACGTTTACGAAAAACATCGACAGCAGACTAGACAGTGAGCCAGTGAAGTCACTGCTGGACAAAACGATACAACATGAGAGTAAGCACACATAAGGCCAACAGAAGGCAGACTCCTCCGACATTTGTATGTCGATAACCGAGCTAATAATCAAAATATTTTCACGTTTGTGGATTTTGAAAACATCCTCCTCCCCCTTACTTATCTGGCCTGCCTCTAATGCTCGCGTGACGAGAAAAGCAGTAGAATTTGATAAACTGCCTATACTTACACATTAGCCGGAGTATTGGGGGGATAGAAGAGAAGGAGTGAAAATGGTACACTAAAGTAGGTTGGATTCCGAATCCTCCTCCCCTCACGCCTATCTGTTTCTATCCTTGTCGTTATCTTACTCTCAGCCTTGGTGTCTCCGCTCGTGCATCCTGCTTGCTCCCCGAAGCTTCTCCTTGCGCTCGGTACAATAACAAAAGAGGGTAGACATCGTGCGCGTGAATGTCTAGCCAAGCTCCAGCCAATAGGGCCTCCAGTCTCAAAGGGCTGGAGGCTCTCAGCCAATCGTGACAAGGCTCTCACGGCTGGGCCCCCGGGCTGAGGTCTGTCTGGGTCGCGTCTAGATTGACATATCGGCGCGACTGTTTTTTTAAAGTGGCGCCGCCGAGATCACCCCGCCCTTCTGCCTGCCTGGCTACCCCCCGCCCCTCCCCCCCACCACCCCACACAGGCACGCACTACTGTCAGTCCCACTTTGACCCCAGAAGGTACTATTCAACATGTACGTCTTTGGAGGTATACACTCTTATCACCGAAAGATGTAACTTACTCTCATACAAAACTCTACTGGTCTAATCAGTCATCTTCCTCTTCTCTTGACCCATGGCCTCTAAAATACCTTTCTGCATTCCCCCTCCCGCTAAAACCCAAAGGGTCACCTTCAACTCCCCAATCTCCTTCTCTCATTACAAAACATTCATTATTGACATTGGGGGCAGACATACCTTGCATTTTACCACTGATCCAATTAGGCACATCATACTCAGGTGAAGGACAATTTGCACAGAGGATGAATATAACAAGCAGTTACAACTTATTTTATAGCTCAACACATCTACAATTAAGTTGTCATGTTTTCGCAAATGGCTGGACATTTCTACATGCATTCATTTGCACATTCATGCACACAAGTTTGTGACCCATCAGTACTGACCAACTGACAGTCCAACTGTCCAAACATCTAAATATAAGCATTTCAAATCTGTTCCAAGTTGAATAGTATGATAATTCTGCTGTGGACCAATCTCTGCTCTGATTTACATACATTTCCAAACACTTTTACATTTTCTTTTCTATGCAGGGTATTGTGTGTAGCCTGGTGAGAAAATGAGATTTTAATTGAATGATTAAATATAACAATACATTTAAAATTCAGGTTTAAAGGTGGAAAACTGCGATTTTAATGTGAGGCAATCAGAGATCTAGTACTAACTTCACAGTTTTGCGACAAACCAATTTTATCATAAAAGTGAAGCTCATTTGATCATGAAACAGTTCAAACTGTCCATCACATCAGAATAAATTACCAGAATTTATTTACTATGCCACTTTTTTAAGCCTGAATTGATGCCGTACATATACGCATTGTATTAATTTAAAGTAACAGCTGTTTATTGTTTCAAGCAAGCAAAAGCTTGTACAAAAATCTACAATTAAATGATAAATATGAAAAAACACATATTAATAATTGGAAACGTAAATACAGATTTGTCAGATCTTTACGAACTTGGCTATGCAGAAAGGGTTTTACAAAGTTGGATAGAAACATGACAAAGGGATTTATTTCTTACAAATGATGATGGACAACTTAGTCATCAGTAATATTGCAACTAGATTTTCTTGCCTATAGAAACTGCAGTCTCGAGTTGAACTAAGACATACACATCCAAAAAGAGGAGCAAAAACGTGATTAAGTTTACCTTAATTGCATCATATTAAATGCATTTAACTAGTGCAGTCTGATGTTTAATTCCATCAACTTTTTATGTAGCAATGCTCGCCGGAATTCTAGCTGTGACAACCAGCGAATTACCCCATATGTTTGTATTATAACATGCATTTCAGCAAGTGAACAGACATGGAAAACTGCCAGTGTCCTAACATTTATTTCAGGTTAACAAGAGTTAGTTATGGTTTGTTGGGTGAACGAGGCGTAAACACTCCAGAAGTCTCCAGCATGGTCTTCCTGCGGGCTGTCTCTTTTGCTACATTGTGATTAAGCCTTCGTAGACGCTCCTACAGTTCAAATCCATTGAGAAAAAGAGAGAAAGAAATCAAGCATACAAGTGTCAGATTTGGAGGCCTGAAACATTGCATGTGACTACCATCAGTAAATATTTTGGATATATTTAGATTTATATTTAGCTTAGTAAGAGCTCTGTAAGAGGTTGAACAGTGCAATATCCACACACACCAAAAGAAAACACCACTAGATTTATTGGGTTGGGCAAGTCCTATGCCAATTGTATCAACTGAATCTTGATAAGAGTACACACCTAGTTTGGACAGAGTTACAAATAATGAAAACTCTAATGGACCATGTGCACCCCTACGTATTTACTGCTGTGACCACAAACAATTTTTATTAAAGAAAGTGTCAGGATCAAATCGGACATTACTGAAAAGTGACAAAAAACAAAACAAAAAACCTGAGCATTTTGAAGAATGTTGTTGACCAACACCACCCGACGTCTTGCATTTAAAAGCTTTTTGACATACGGGTCAAGATCTAGTGCCACCTTCTGGTGTTCATTTATTCTGCATAGCTCTGAAAAGGAATAACAGAAACACATTTCTTTATAAACAATGATTTGTATCATATTAAATACTGCATCTTAATATAAGTAATGTAGGCGCACTGTTCTGTTCAAATGGGAAACCATAAAAAAAGAAATGTCTTACCTGTGGCTAAATTGTCAATGTGTTCTCGCAATTCCACTTGGCTCTCCCTAAAACAAAAAAGCAGCATAGTTTAGGTTATATATTAACAAGCTTTGTTTACCTAGATATTAGGCTACTAGGTAAGACAGAAAGCCTGCATAACGAACATAAATCGTCTCAATCAGTGTTCAGTTATATTAGGAAGGGCAGATATGTATTTTACCCGATACTATATTGTATATGCTGCACCCTACTGGTAATTGTTGGTACTTTTGTACTGTACGGATTGGCTAGTAACCCTAACCAATCAAATGGTCTTCGACTATTATCTGTCAATTTTAA
This sequence comes from Osmerus eperlanus, assembly GCF_963692335.1. NCBI lineage: Eukaryota > Metazoa > Chordata > Actinopteri > Osmeriformes > Osmeridae > Osmerus > Osmerus eperlanus. Next base: position 3,416,657 of record NC_085037.1, read on the forward strand.
TTATACTAATACTAGACTCACACCCGCAGGGACAGTCGAGTGGTGAACGAATCATTTCTGTTTTCCTGAACTGAGCCTATGCAAGTCACGTGAAAAATGCACAAGTCACACCCGCAGACCCAGGCGTAGGGTGAACGATAATTTCTGTTTCTTCTGCTGATTCTATGCTGCAACTTTCATAATGCGTGGCCACGAGAAAATGACCAAATTACAGTCAGACTACTCGTTACTCCCAAGATGTGTTCAAAATGAACGAATCGTTCACGAGCGACAGATCACTGTGTGCACAGAAAAACAGCCATGTAGTTTTGCGCTACGGTAGGAAAATCCGACAAGGTAGATAGGTAGGTAAATCAACATAAAACATCAGCCAGCTGTTAAAAAAAGACTCGTCGAAGCATTTCAAAATAAACAGATCTGTCTCTTCCGCTTCAAAGACAGGAGGCTTGGCATCACGAGACAAGCTATTATTGTTATGGGGCTTCTGCACGGAAGCCTCGTCATTTGGTTGTAAGAAAGAAGCGTTGTATATTGTCAGTGACATACTCAAGGAAATAAGCTTGATAGTCTACCCACCTCACAGAGTGTACATGCAGGTCAAGCTGCTGGACAGCTGGTTTCAAAAGGTCGAGTAGTCCCTCTGCAATCGCATCCCTCCCGGACGGAGTCTCCACCACTGCTAGTGCAGCCATCTTTGGCGCATAGTAAAGGCGTAACAGAAAATGTCACGTGCTGTGAACTGGATGACGTTGCGCTTGAGCTATAAAGTACCTTCTTCCATTTTCCTTTATCCGCCAGTAGCATGCTATCCAGCACCATTTTGTACTGAACAGTGAGAGGGAGAGCAGGCTTGCAAAAACAAATTTCCTTAGAAGTTTGAATTCGATTTTATTACTAATATCGGAAAGAAACACATAAGCAACGAAGAGAACTCAGATTAGAAACAAGCTCGGATCACAATAAATCAACCTTAGCTTCTGTAGCTACCATCACTAGCCTAGCTATCAAACGTAAAAAGCTAGGACAAGTCTGGCTAGCAATCGCACTAACGTTATCTCCGTTTTCGACAGAAGCAGCGATCAGTAAGTAAGTATCGAGCTTTCTTGTTCGAATTTTGTGTCGAATTGATGCATTTATTTTATTTTAGACTAAGCTGACTATCTACTTGCCATCACATTGGCGGTTTTGAGCCATTGATTTAACTAAGGCAAACGCTTTGTAATATCCACACTTGCACAAATTAAGCGACATTTTCAATGAGTCACGTGACTGATTTTGGCAGTATGCAATACATGGCGTCAAGAAGCAGGTGAAGACGACCAGAAATAGAACAGTTTCCTCGTCAATGCGAATTTCGGCACAGTGCATGACTAGCGACCCTCCGTCACGTTCACTTCCTAGCATACTGTCATTGCTACTGTACGCATACCTTATCATTTAAGTAACTAAACTCAGCTACCTCCCCATTTTATATTTGAAACAAAAAAAGCCTTCTGGTGAAAAGTTGTGGGAAGGGGGGATTTTCTAATTAATAAACATTCACTGTGTGGGTTAGGCAAAATGCTCTGGGACACTGGCATGTCCGATTATACTTACAATGCTAGCTAGTTGAAAAGAGGGATAGCCTGGAAGATTTTCTTACAGATGCAAATCCTAATGCAAACCATCTTAAATTGCTGAAGCATTCATGCGGGAAGTGGTACGTGCATAGATGTATGCCCTCCATTTTGGCAGCCAAATCGATTCCCAGACTAAATAGTCGTCGCAGAGCCATGGTACAATTCTGTTGCATATCGAGTCTGGAATTGCTCTTGCAACATAAAACCCCACATGTTCTATTAACTATTCTAAATAAATTTAATTGGGAAGTCTTAAGTTTCAACCCCGGATTTGTGCGCATAGTCAAGTTTTAACTCCAAATTCTAAAGAACATTTGTGCAAGATGGTAATATTACTAAGTGGAAACAGGAAAGGGCTATCCTCAAGCTGGTCCTCAAAGTTTGAACCATTGAATTGTATTCATTTAGCATATCATTGTATACTTTAGTATTAATATTTCCTTCAGTAGAACTTAAGAGGCCTAGCCTGGATCATGAAAAACCACCCACATTGCTAATTGCCTTAATTAATGCCCCTGTGTACATTGTGGTCCATACAGAAATGTATTGTATAGTTAAGTGTGACAGAACTTTACACCATAACACGCCTTAACCTTTTGGAATGAATTGTAATGACAGGTGTAGGCTAATAGCGCAACGCAAGTGTGGGTGGATGAATTAGTGGATACAGAAGCCTCACCCTCAGAACATTGGCTGTTGATCTTTAAAATCACTAATGTTAATTGTTTTTATTGTATGGAAACTCCGCCTCCAATACACCACCCTTCTGACCAACTACTGGTTTATTTCTCTTTCCAAAAGGTCTACCAGCGAAGTCAAAATGAGTGCGCCCTCTTCCCAAAAAGTTGTGCTGAAAAGCACCACCAAGGTGTCCCTGAATGAGCGGTGAGGAGCCATGCATCTGACAGAAGTAACCAGACCAGAGGCGAGGGCACAACCGTGGTTTTGACGGCTGTAGTGTGCTCTACAGGAGGCCACTGTGGACTAGAACAGACATGGATACTGCCCCGAAGCCAATCTGTGTGCTGCTCCCTCAACATGTCTGCTGCATTTACCGACACAACAACCCAAGTCGATGAACCAATGTTTCCAATGTTTCCAATGTAGTCAAAATATGGAAGGCTTGTCGACCGTAGACTGCTTGTGTGAGCAGCGCACATTTTGAGTCGAGGAGAGTGGGTAACTATGATGCTATGTAAGGCGACTGTCCCAAACTGGGACGCAGGCCACACATGCCTCAGCACTCCCATTGCATGTGCATATTGCGCTAGCTGTGCGCTACAGAGAAGAGATTCCTAACAGCGGTGGGCGGGTACAGCACTCAAGTGCCCCTTCTCTTCTGCCCTGTCTCACACTGCTCTCAGAAATGATTGTCTGGTCGGCCATTTGTCTACTTTCTCTCCTTCTGTCTTGCTTGCTTCCTTTTCCCTTCACTACTCTGAAGCGTCTCTGTGAGACGGGTACCCAGTCCTAGCCTGGACGTGACCACCCCCTCTCACCCCGCCCTACTTCCTTTTGTAACGTGGTAATACCACAAGGCACGGTCCGGGCTGTAAGTGGCTGGGTGGCCAAACTACCCCTCCAGTCCATGGCCTCCTCCCCTGTTGGAAGCTGCCGGCAACATGAAGGTGGCAGGAGGCCTGTAAGTGGCAGTCACTTTCTCATCCTCTTTCCCTTCAACTTTTTCTCCAGTTCTCTTCCTTGCCTCCTAATGTCTTGTTCTTTCCATACGTTCAATTCTGCACTTCAACTTTCCTTTAAAATGTCTATAATGGCTACCACTTGGGCAGGCAAAATTGGCTATCTGACAATAATGAGTGCAAAGAGCAAAGTGTCAAAAAAAAAAAGTGAGACAGGGCCTACATGACAAACGCCAATGCCTCCTGTGGCTTCGTCTTTGCTTTGAGAACTGACTTGATTTGGACCCCCCGTATCTCTCTTCCGCCTTTCCCTCTCTCTTGCCCTGTGTCTGTTCCCTTTCCCCATCCCCCCCTTAAAAGCTTCACTAACATGCTGAAGAACAAGCAGCCGACGGCAGTCAACGTCCGAGCTACAATGCAGCAACAGCACATGGCCAGCGCCCGTAACCGCCGCCTCGCCCAGCAGATGGAGAACAGGCCTTCTGTACAGGCTGCTCTGCATCACAAACAGGTGAGAAAGGGAGCAAGCTGGCAGTTTTTTATTTTTTTAGGCCGCAGTGAAACGGAAACTCCCCAGAGAGTGAACTCGATAATTGCCGGCCCAAGTCATGAAAGTTGTCATGAAAGTTACTGAAAAATTTGGTTAGTGGGGGGAAAAAATCACTAAGGTTCGACCTCCTTGTTACCTACCGCTTGATTTTACACACTTAAGCAGAGTTTGAAGCAGCGACTGGGAAAGAGCAATATCCAGGCTAGGCTTGGCCGGCCCATCGGGGCTCTTCTGCGGGGGGCGGCTGGAGGACGAGGGTTTGCTGCCGGAGGGATACGAGGGATGACCAGAGGAGGTCTACGAGGCCGTGGAAGAGGAGTACTTGGAAGGGGCGCATTTCCCCTCAGAGGTGAGCGTTGATGTCGCTAAATCCTTTGTATTGATAGGAAGGGGAGGGGGGGGGGATGCATAACTAGCAAACGTGTTCAGTGGTGGGAGATATGTTAAGAACAGTCATGTGGGCAATAACGTGGGTTCACTGTACATCCAGAAAAATCAAATATACTATCATGATTAATTCACTATGATACTGTCAGATACTGCTGTTTCCAGTATGCTATAAACACTCCCATTACATTTATTTGGAAAGTACACAAGTTGTCTGTTGAAATGGGAGAAAAATAACCGTCAACATTTTACGACCCGAACACGGTGCTGTTATTGTGAGCTTGCTCCCGTTTCAGCCGTTATTCCAGGTGGAGCCATCAGTCATTCCAGCACTCCACTCAGGCTTAAAACTGCTCACAATACTGGTTCCACCCTTCATGAACCTCTGTGTTGACCTACAGTGCATTAACACCTGTTAGGCTACCGAGTTTGTTGGGACAGCCATCAGCTTTAACGCTCAGTGCCACAGGACAGATTTGGTACACACAACATTGGGTGTACAGAAATGTGACTCTCTTTACTTGATGGGCACATTTCTAACTTGCAATTATGTAGTTCAACTACTTTTATTTTAACACTGTCGATATACCGTTAAATCATTTTTTTTGTGTGTAGGGGACAGATTTTCTGTTTTCAAAAAGTGTCAGACATGTCCCAACCATGTATAATGATGTTTCTGGTCCACAGGCATGGCTCAGATGCGTGGCCGTGGGGGTCCTGGGCGGGTGGCTCTCCGCAGGGGGATGCGTCAGCGAGGAGGGGCCCCAGGCCGGGGTGCCATCGTGGGCCGCGGAGCTGGAAGAGGGGTGGGAGCCAGAGGTAGTTGATCTTAAAGTTGTGAATTTTAACAGAATATCCAGAGATAATGGATCTTGGAAGTTGTGAACAGTCTGCATGTATTGCGTCTCTAGATTAAACGAAATTGATTATATGTAGATCACAAGATGTCATCTTGTCATATCAGGTCGAGGTGGGCTGCGTGGGCGTGGGGCCTTTCCCGGGAGAGGTGGACGCAGCAGGGGCAGGGGAGGAGTCGGCCGTGGAGTCGTGACCCGCGAGCAGCTGGACAACCAGCTGGACGCCTACATGTCCAAGACGAAGGGCCACCTCGACGCCGAGCTAGACGCCTACATGGCCCAGGCTGATCCTGAAGGAATGGAGTGATGGAGACTTCTGCCGGCCTACACTGAAGAGACAAACTCGGTGATCAATGATGAGACGGAAAGAATAGACGTAAAAATAGGGTGACACGTAATTACTCAGCAATGAAAAGTGTACAGACACCCATGCATTTTGAAATAGCCTTTGTACTATTCAGATGGACACACACGTCCTAAGAGCTAAGAAATCTGCTGTTTCCCGGAAGGTGAACAACATCATGCCATGAATGTCCGTGCAAGGTGCACTCACCTGCACAGTGTTCATCAGTCCCCTTTTTTTTATGTGCAAAGTGAAAATGACTCGATTTGACAGGGACTCCCTGCTCTAGAAAGGCTTGTTAATGGACCAGAATAGAGAATCTTGTGATGCCATGTCAAAAGTGGTTAAAGAAGCTTTGCTTTTAATGGGGATATTTTGTCTTCCCCTGTATTTATTTATTTTGACGTTCTCTGTTTTGTTCGAATTGATTTTTCACCTGTCTAACTGAAATTTGTATCGGTTTTTAAGTGCTTTTTGATTATTGTTGAGTTGGTTTTGGGAGCAACTCCTGTAAAGTTACACAAATGCCAAATCTAGCGAAACCATGTATCTTGTCATTGTGTCGATTGTTCTTCAATGGTTTTGTGGAGATTGTTTACGTCTCTGGAACTGTCCCAACTACGTCTTTTTATGGATATACGACTTGTCTCTAATAGTAATTGCTACACAACAAAGGGTTAAATGGAAAAATAACATTGGGGTGAGAATGCTTTTTACTGTTGTCCAATTGAGTTTGAAATAGAATTTTTTAAATGTAAAACATGTTTGTACATGTAATTGAATGACGACAACTTCTGTTTAAAGCTAGATGTACATATCACTAGTAGTTATGTCCTGTCCTCAAACTCCCATAGTGACAGAAAATAGAATAAACTTTATATTGTCATTTCTCTTAAATTTGCTAATTGAGTGCTAATTTCTTAAAAAAATATTCATATTTAATGGGTACTGTATTAGCCTACTGTTGATGGATAGTTGTCCTGCCTGCTACAGTCTTGCCTTTTTGTTGAGGTGGTTATTGGTGCAATATAATTTTATCCTTAAATGGGCATCAAATTAACCATGAAAAGGGATCTCTATGAATTTTTCATTGACATATACCCAATAGGTTAAACAAGTTTGAACACAGTTTAGATCATGTGGCAGCCCTCGGTTTTTAGAGAGAACGGAAAATGTATTATAAAGTATTTAGTAGTACATTTAAATGGATATATAATTTCTTTCATTGCTTGATTGAAAGTGTCTGAGATTCTGGACGGGACGGACGGGTTTGGGGGAGTTTTGTGAAGGAGGATTTAATGTAGGTAGAGTATGACCACACTCCTGCACGGTAGGTGGCGGTGTACGCACCTTTACGTTGGATGCTATTCGCCAACAAAACCTAAAGAAGAAACAGGAAGTGTTAATCATTTTCTAAAGGCCCAGTTTAGCAGGCGGACCGGCGTTGGACGCTGATGATTTCTTCTTCAATTTCCTACCTTCAAACATCAAAACGTCTTACGCAATGAGGTAATTGTTGCCATTGTTTGTGTGTGCATATGTATATGGTAATTCTGGATTCTGCATTAACCTATGCTATTGTATTTTCTGGCCGGTTCGCTAAACTCTAAAATGGCTAGTAAACCTTACCTGCAGGTTGCGCTCTAGCATCAGTATAATTAGCTAGACATGCGTTGCAGACAGTTTCCATTCTAATTTGACGGTGTCCACTTAAAATATTTTAAATGTATTGTTTATTTCCACAAAATAGTTCCACGGTTTATTGTACCATCTAGCGAGCTAACTGGTCGGCTAGCTACAGTACTACTACAGTTGCTAGCTATATCCTATTACTTGGAAGAAAGGGAATGAATGAACTCACACTGCAGTCTGCCACCGTCTAGCTAGAACCGGGGCATGCCACCGAGCAAATGGAGTGTAACAGCTTACACAGACGTTACTACAGGAAATAACATTACAGTAATACGTTGGCTCTATTATGGTAGCGGTTAAAAAAAAAAAGATTTCCCAAGATGCATTCTGGTGTGAATATTGTGAAATTTATATTTTCAGAGGCGACCGGGGCAGGGGCCGTGGTGGCCGATTTGGCTCTCGCGGGGGACTCGTGCAAGGGTAAGCAGCCCCACCCCCACCCCAATGACCTGACTAAGCAATACAGTATAAAACATTCAAACCTAACAATGTGGATGTGTTGGACATTTTTAAGATGGTGTATATGAAATTGTTATTTTATGAGTTCATGTCATGTTGACTTACTCTTGGTTTTAGGTATCGACCCTTTGTCCCGCACATCCCCTTTGACTTCTATGTGGTAAGTTTACGTTCATTTCATTGTCTACCCTTTTTGCGTCTGTTCTGTTATCATAAATCAGGATTCCATCATGCTGTGTCTCATTTGGGTTGTCAGGAGGTCACTGCTGTGTGGGTGTCTGTCTGCTCTCGCATTGAGACCATGATATATTGACACCTCTTTGTGGTCTGAACTCCTAGTAGCCATGTACTGTATGTGTAGTGTCATAATGGTTGTCTTGTTGTTTTCAGTGTGAGATGGCTTTCCCCAGAGTGAAGCCTGCAGTTGATGAGACTGCCTTCAGCGAATGTCTACTGAAGAGAAACCAGGACCTTAGCCCCACACCAGCAGAACAGGTAACAAACCCATTTGAATGACATAGAATTGCTTGCTCTGTTCTGATCTAAAATAATGATTGTGTATATTTTCTTGATGAAAGTCATTTCTTTTCACTGTTACTCTTTTTTTTTCTCTGACAGTCTTCCATCCTATCCCTGGTCACCAAGATCAACAACGTGATTGACAATCTCATCGTCGCCCCTGGCAACTTTGAAGTGGTCAGTTTATATATATATTATCTTAGAAAACAGTACTACATCTGGACAGAATCTCTCACCCTCTTACCCTCTCATTTCCATCTGACACTCATCCCAGCAAATAGAAGAGGTGCGTCAAGTTGGGTCGTATAAGAAAGGTACCATGACGACGGGGCACAATGTGGCTGATCTGGTGGTCATTCTTAAGATCCTTCCCACATGTGAGTTACTTTTTCATTCTGTGCAAAACAAAAGGATTGTGTCCTTTTATTTTGCATGTTGAGTTCATCTCAACATAGACGATCCATTTTACAATCAAATCTCCTCTCACTTCCTTGCTCTCTCCTGCAGTGGAGGCAGTTGCTGCCTTAGGGAACAAAGTGGTGGAAACCCTTCGCACACAGGACCCCGCTGAAGGTGACAGTGACGGGATTCATATATTACACTTTTGACAGAAAAGTTTCAAGTACCAAGTACTTGAAATACCAAAGTAATACAAAAAAAACCAAGCTAACAAATCAGTAAATGGTTGATTTATTGGAAGTCCTATTATTGGAAGTTGACAATGTTTCTTTATTGTTGTTTCTTTATATATTTCAGTCCTCTCCATGCTGACCAATGAGACAGGCTTTGAGATCAGCTCCGCTGATGCTACAGTGAAGATCCTCATCACAACTGTTCCCCCCAATCTGCGCAAATTGGACCCTGAACTGCATTGTATGTATTCTCACACAGCCAACCAAACGCAATCGTATCATCTATTCCTACATGTCTTCTTCTCTAGACTTTATATTTAACCTTCATTTGTCTTTGCTGATCATTTTTTTTTGGAGTTGGCATTCAAATGTTTTGAATTTCACTTGTCTCTAATGTTTTGACAACAATTTCAACCAATATGACTGAGGTTCTGCAGAATTCTCATTCCGGCTATGGGATTGTAGTGTCTCAACAGGATATAAAGGATTTTTGCTGCATTAAACTATGACATTAATGTTTTTTGTAAATTTGTCTATTTTTTTTAAAATAAGAGTGATAGAGGTCCAGTGCTTGAATACAAAAAAAAATTATAAATTAGTTTTGAGTAGAATGTGAACTGATTTAAAAAAAGAATAATAATGTGCCCATGCAACCATAAGTATGTATTTTTACATACTTATGGTTCAACGATACTTATACTCAACGATGATAAAAGTATTTGCGTCGTCTTTTTTTACCCAGTGGATATTAAGGTCTTGCAGAGTGCTTTGGCTGCCATCCGCCATGCCCGCTGGTTTGAGGAGAATGCCTCCCAATCAACGTAAGATATTGGATACTTTATCCTTTTCATTGATGGATTTTTGTTGAGTCAAACATTTATGATGCGATTGCCAAGTAATTTATAAAAAATAAGTGGTTTAGTGAGCTGAACACAAAATGTATATATTTGTAACCTTTTGTCTAAATACTACTGGATATTTCACTGTGTTCCCATAGTGTAAAAGTGCTGATTCGCTTGCTGAAGGATCTCAGGGTGCGTTTTCCTGGATTTGAACCCCTCACCCCTTGGATTTTGGACCTACTGGTATGTCTGATTAGAGAAACTAATGTGGTCGATATTCAATATATTGTTGAACCGAAGGATTTCTATCTTGACTAAATCTAAGCCACTTTAAACCAAATCTTCCTGGAAACTTTAAATGGAACCTTAGTGGTCTACATATTCTGCTTTGTATGACAATAGGCAATTGTCTGCTTGTGCAAATGTTTTTGTAAGCAGAATGTCAGATTAACCAGTTTAGGAAAGAATGAATTGTAAAAAGCGATTGCCTTTCTTTTCTCTCAGGGTCACTCAGCAGTAATGAACAACCCATCCAGGCAACCTCTATCACTCAATGTGGCTTACAGGTGGGTCTCCTTAATCCTTAATAGTTTTGGATTCAACCCGGGACTGTGACTCCATAGTGTCTTCTTTATGGTAAAGGGAAATGGTCTTTTGAGATCTCACCATGGGACCGATTCGTGTTTTGCAGACGGTGCCTACAGATGCTTGCTGCTGGACTGTTCCTGCCAGGCTCCGTTGGTATAACGGATCCCTGTGAGAGTGGAAACTTCCGGGTGCACACTGTCATGACCCTTGAACAGCAGGTATAACGCCGCCAAGCCACTGGAAAGGATGTTTTCATGCCATATACTTGCCGTCAATGACGCAAATCTTGTGGGAGAGACTGTAATTTGGTGATTTTTGACAAAGAGCAATACTTGGATTGAGTTATTTTCAGAGAGGTGTACCTAATTTAAGTGTGATGTTTTTGCAGGATATGGTGTGTTTTACAGCTCAGACATTGGTGAGGGTGCTTTCTCATGGAGGCTACAGGAAAATCCTGGGCTTGGAGGGAGATGCAAGTTGTAAGTTCATTTACATACACACCGTCACGTCACTGTAGGAAAACATATGTATGAAATTGAAAGATGCATCATACAGTGAGTAGTAAGCTATCACGTTGGGTATTCAAGTTTTTTCATGTGACCTCATGAAAACATTTTTTCTGCATGGTGCTTTTTGAATAGCCTGTGCAATTGTTTCCACCCAGTAGGTGAAGCAGGTTAGGGCAGTTTTGGAAGGAGGTGTTAAAAAAAAACAAAAAACATCTTCCTAATGTTGAGTTGGAGCAAATTTTGCTCAGTTTGTCTGGGCATGGACTCTAAAGCCTTCCACAGTGCTCTGGCCCATGTTGACTCCAATGCTTTCCACAGTTATTAAGTTAGTTGCTAATGGATCTCTTCACTGAATTGATTAATTATCTCAACCCGCTGATGCTCAGTCGATTTGAGGTCTGGGCATTGGGCAGGCCACTGCAGTAAGCACATTAGTTTGTGAAAGTATTCCTGGACAAACCGTGAAACACTTGCCATGTGACTTAGCACTACGACCAAAATTGGCAGACGTTGCTGTTTTGCTGGCACAATGTCCCCGGTAGATGCCCTAGTCTTAAATAGCATCACTTCCTTTCTTCCCAGATCTAGCCTCTGAGATGTCCACCTGGGATGGTGTGATTGTGACGCCATCAGAGAAGGCCTACGAGAAGCCCCCAGAGAGGAAGGAGGAGGACGATGAGGCGCTGGAGGAGGGAGGAGACGCAGAGGATGAGAGCATGGAGACCCAGGAGTGAAGAGGTAGCCCATGATTGTGCCCCACCAGGGAGCCTCCAGGTGGTTGTGCTTGTGCCTTCTGTACGTGGACTGGACTATACTATTTAGTTATGTCATGGTCCGTGACAGGGCAAACTCATAATGCACTCAATTTAATAAGATATTAAATTGACGCAGTTGTGTGTAAAACTGTGAGAGTGTTATGTCAGCACTGGCCATATCGGCTCTGCAGTAGTGATAAGAAAATTGGCTTCTATGTGACAGTATGTCCAAAAAAAGTTGCTGGTTGAAATGTTGTCCACCAAGTAAATCATCATTTTATGATGCCTATTAAAGCAATGGAAATCAAATCCCTTTAGTCTATTTTGACCTAAACCGTAGTGAGTTGAATTGTAAAAACATTCCAGAATTAGGCCTGCTCACTTTTGCAAATTTGCCTGGGTTGTGGTGCCTGTTGTACTTTTCGCTTGAAGCAATCTTTGAGTTTGGGTGTCTTTATTGAGTTTGTCATATAAAGCTGTGCACTTTATAGGCCTATACAATTTTGCTAACTATTCATCTGAGCAATACACCTACAGCATTTCAACTTGGAGTATTGTCCTTGAACAGTACACCGGCTAATTTTCAACTTCATATAGTTCTTGGCTCTCGAGATAATTGTGCCACAAAAACTTTTAACAGACATTTCTGGCATTATAGTGAGATTAATACAGACCAACCTTTTGTTTTAACACTGATTCATCCAATATAATTGTCCAAATTGTTGACCTCGATCAATTGGTAAGTATTTCCAGACTCTCCTGCTGCTGATTATCACCTGCAGGCATTGGTAAAAGGCATTACACTCAGGTAGAAGGGGTTGTGAACTCTTAGATAACTGTCCCACTGCTCAGAATTTTGCATATTACAATGACCATAAGGCAGCTGACTATGTATTTGATGTGCTGTTTGAATGAGAAGGACATGGTATCCACTTTAATCCATTTCACACTGTGAAATAACTAACAGATTGTTTTTCCCTCCTTTCTATTTTTAGATGGTCCTGTGCTATGTCTGGCCATAGTTGACCCCAAACGTCTTTTGGAAACATCTTAACTGACTATTTGTACCCACTAAACATTTGTTGTCGGCATCAAAGCAGACCAACCTGTCCTTACCGGGATAAAGGTTCAGACAAGGACCATAACTAGTCAATGGACATCCAAAGGACACATTTAAAAACACATTTGGTGGGTATCAATATCTCACTTTATCGTGTTTTAGTTGTTTTGGATTTCACCCTGTAACAACTGAGATGCCGAAACTATTTTTATTGTTATTTAGTGAGTTGATTGTTTTTTATATTTTCATACACAAACTGCAAATGGGATTGAGACATTTGAACCCAGTACAATAAGAAAACGTAAAAGTTGCTTTTGAAAATTGTCTGTACCCTGAGCTGTCCACACTGTTTGCTTTGAGCTTTACAAAACCCTCCTCTGTGGTGTGTTCTGAGGAGACTCCCCATTGTCCGTTACCAGTGACACAAACGTGACCTTCAACTCTGCAAGTGGAAATGCTAGCCACACTCGCTACAATATGATACAGATTCAAAAGCATCACAAGTTTATTTTTGATGAATTCTAATCTGTCATTCATTCCATGGATCTGCTCTTCATTTTGAGTCTTCAAGGTGAATATCCCTCCTAGCCAGTTGTTCAGGATATCATTGAGCAACTCCCCTTTTTATCTTTTGAGTTTCAGTACAAAATACCCCCCCCCCCCTCCCCCCATCTTTAAGCCTTGTTTAATTGTCTTGAGTATTTTAGGTGGACTTGAATAAGTTTGGGTTTAATATAGTACAAGTCTGAAATAAAAATCTGATTGTCATTTCTTCACTTTGCTCCACAAATCTGAATGAAGTACTTTAGAATTAGTTGTGGTAGATATGGTTACACTCCCTGTAGAGAGATGCTGTTATGGCTTAAAACAGCTCAAAATTTAGTTTACCTTTATCTATAAACTGTTCTCAAATAAATTCCATTCCACAGGCATCTCTTTATGCCTTACAGATGCTCATCATGGAGAATGATGAAATAGTTGCCAACCAGAAAACGGTTAGAATTCAGATTCAGGTTGACAGGTTATTTGTAATAACCTGTCAACCAATACAGGCCTGTAGGGTGCACCAGAGTAAAGGATGTGGCAGACCAGTCACTGTCTCCTTTCTTGAGCTGATCTTGGATCTGAAAATATTCGGTAGATAAAACTTTATATTGCCTACACGTTACCAGACGATTGATTTTAGAACTAGCAGTTTTCTTAACCCTTGTGTTATCTTCGGGTCATTCTGACCCATCAGTCATTGTGACCCACCGTCGTATTGCGACAAATTTACCTCATACAAAAACAAAGTGAAGCATTTTCTTTTAACTGTCGGGCTGTCTCAGACCCCCCACATTGGAATGGTTAAAATAAAATTATTTGTATTTGTTTTTATATTGGGTAAAATTGGGTAAACACAACGATGGTTCGTTATGAACCTTTGGGTCATGTGACCCGAAGGCAGCACGAGGGTTAAGAAGGTGGAAGCTGAATTTTAGGACTAATTATTTTAATTGTGCTCCCACAAAGGTGCACTGTCTTACATGAGTTAAGACTTAAACAATGCATGACCATGAAACATTTACATGAATCAATGTGATGGGGGCGAGCAACCGACAGCAACCCAAGACAAATTATATGATTGTCGGAAATTAAAATAAACGATATCTCATTAACTTGTGATTATAACCTAAGTGTAAACTCTTGTGCTATAATAGTGTGAATAATGGAAATGTGTTCATAATGATCACCATTACCAGTGTGTTGAAATTAAAACAATTATTTTGATCAAACATGGATTTATGTAAAAAAAATATTATGGTCTGCTCATCCAAAGATTTTAATTAATCATATTACTTAGAAGTGTGGAAATGCTAAGAATTTCCAAAAACAAGCGTTCAAAGGCATAAATTAAATGTGACAATGACTACAGGCTCATACCAGTGACCTTGACTTGGCGCAATGCTGATTTTATGCTGGAAGATGTTAAAATGCCTTTAATGAAAACCAAATCCAACAAACAATTTATTTTCTGAAATTTTAATCGGCACTCATGTATTTTGACCACAGTCAATATAAATGCACGTGTTCTTTTCATGAAAGACTACAACAGCACTTGAAGCAACATAGTTTTATTGTTGAATAATTTTTTCACTTTTGTAAAAGTATTGCAGTAAAAGACCTCAGGCTGAAAACGTATGACATCACATTTGCTTTGATAACAATAAAAAGGCAAAAGTAAGTATACAGCAGTGACACCCACTTGAATATTCTGGTGAAATAAAGCTTAATATTGTCGTCCATGTTGGAAGCAGTCCTGTGGATATGGATCATGAAAAAGGCAGAACATGACACTGTTTGGAAAACTCTTGTTTGGAGACACTCAAGATCCTCAAGCCTCTCATTGGAACATGGAGCACACAGGACAAAAAACCAACTAGATTTTGTAGTTAAGATAGCAGATGGAATGGACAACCTCACCGATGGATGAATAAAAGAAAACTGAACAATTTTCTTTTTATCTTCTAAGGAATCAGCCACAGTGATGAGAAATAAAAAAGTATAGGTGCTTTTGAAATCACCTCTAGTGTAGCAACGGCAATGGGGTTTGACAGAGGTTCGTATTGTTATGTAAAATGATAAATATCACTCTTAAATTCTTGAAATGTAAATCCCTTTTGTATGGTTTCATTTTAAATAAATCTGGTTCACCGAAGATTAGAGAATTTTTGTCTTATCAAAGTCTGCAGTAGGTAGGTAACAATAGGCTTCTCTTGTTGATAGGCTATATTTGCCTGTAAGTGTTCATTTTGTTTTCAAAACCATGGTACAGTTCTTGGCTTATTTTATGCAATTGGTCAAGCGTGGTTAATACAGGTTAAACAGTGCTGGCATTTACAGGTATATTTATTTTCTGGGAGTAACAGCAGCAGCTAAGTATCCTGTGTAGAGACTGCCCATAATATTAATATTCAATTCAACACAACAGATTTGCATTTATAGGAAAAATATAACGACTGTAACTGTAGCATTTTTGCAAATTCGCATTTCCTGTTTTTACAAAAAGACAATGCAACAATTTGGAGGCATTCACAAAAAAAGGTTGCCACCGTGTTAAATTTCCTTTTTAATATCATCTATACATTATATTACAGTATTAACAATGTTCTTTTGTGGTTTCTACCCATTGGGTAGGATATGTGCATAATATATTAAAGTTATATACAGCACCGTACAAATAAACAGAGTCAGACCACTGAAAAAAGCACCATTGGAAGTGAGGCACAACGAAGGTGGGGACTTTGAGTGCAAGTGGCTGTGAAAGCTGTCCTGGTCCTATGGCTGCTCATACATCACCATCAGGCACCGCATTTGCTCACATAATTGTAACATGCAAACCCTCTGACTTGAAAAACATAAAAAAGAAAGGTTTCCTGTTAACTACAAGAGCAAAAAAGCAACCAAGCAATAAAGAAACATACAAAAGAACACAAACATCTAACTTCTAGTTTCTAAATAAGGTTTTTTTTTGAACGAATACCAGTGGAAAAGCTGACGTATTAACATTGACAGCAGCAGCAGAAGAAGAAGCAGCGCATAGCAGCAGCAATACTGAATAACAGAGCAACACAAACCTTGTGCTCAGTGACGAGAGAGCACAACCAATGAAAGATGTCTTAAGACCAGGGTTCTGTCCTATGGAATAATTTGAGCGACTACCATTTTCATTGACTGTGGAAGGGTTGAGGGGATATTTTAGCATCCAGAATCTGGCCTTGGGAATTCTTGACAAATGTTTGCAGCTAGCACTGAATAAGTGGCTTTGCCTTACATGGAAACCAACCAAAAAATCCCCTCAAATTGTGTAACATCAAATAAATAAGAATAAATACTCTCCTTTTTGATAAAGTTTTTAAGTAGGACTATCTATAGGGAGCCCACAAATTAGTGGTTCTTACAAGTTTGGCTCCAAAACAATCACCAGGTCTCAAAAGCATTCAAAACAAATAATAAAAAACTTACTATCAGGATTCAACTTTGAATTTTATGTTGTAGTGAAATGTCTAGGCTAATTTAATTTGTTTTGAATATGAATGTCTGTCATTTAAATTAACACTCAATCCCTCAATCAGGTAATTTTCCTCAACATATGAGCGAGTCTCACAAGCAAAACGACCATGATCATGAAGACCAGATAACTTCATCACACTTTTAGCCAAGCTGTAGGGCTGGCCTAGTCTTTTTTATCTGCCGCACACTGTAAATGTGCTGGAGCAACATAAAAAGACATTACATCGCTGTACAGTTCAGGGTCAGTACAATAGTATATACAATAGTAAGTTGATGATTCTATTGTCACAAATTAAGGGTCAAGGATGAGGCGGTTCTCGACAGAAGGAGGAAGTCCTTTCAATTTTCATTGAAGTCACTACAAGATATCGGCTCTTTAATTGAAAGTTTATGGAAGTGCATTCAACTAAAGGGCTCTGTGGAACTTCCCTTCCCATCACTGCTCCTTCACTTGGATCCCAATAATAACAGTGAACTGACAGAAGTTTAAAGTGCTACTCAATAGGACTATGGGGATGGTAATACAATGAGTTAAAGGCGCCATTTCGATTATCACTCTCGGAGACAATGAGGGGCTTAAGAAGATATAATGTATGTATATTAGTGGGGCAGTTGACCAAAATCAGAATATCAGATCCTAATCTTATTTCGGGGTGCTATACCTTTAAATCCAATTAACCTATTTGACTGAATATTTAAATATGGATCAGAGTTTGGTCTCTACTGATTTTGACAAAAACAAACAAATATACCCAGTCACACTAAGTGATAACTTAGGAGTTTTTCAGACAAAACAAACTACGAGAAGCATTGTTTGTTTTGCAGAGATAAGTTAGTGCAACAGATTTTAAATAACTTGTTATTTATCCCCTGGATTAATGGTTTCATGAATCATGGCACTACTATTATTTGGATTGGACTGACTACAGAATCAATCTCAAATCCAGAAAAGAACAAAAAGAACGAGTGAAAAAAGCCATAACTTTTATCCTATGACTGTGGTAAACAAAACTGTATGTCAACAATCATATTTTACACAAAAAGAAAGCATATAAAACAAGTCATCAAGCCATAGTGTCCAAGCAAAGCTCACAGCTATAGCAAAAATACAAATACAAAAGATCAGTTGTAAGCTCGGCTCCTCGAGATTTGAGTTTGTTCAAATTGTGCACAATGGAGAGCGCAGAGAAGCAGGCCTCTCCCCCCTTTAGGTTGGTAAGGTCCAACAACCCCTCCTCCCTCTCACACTGGTTTGTCCTGCCGACTGTCTTTACTCTTGCTGAAGCCCAAAGTTGTGCTTTCAATGCGGCTCTGGTGCACCGTCCTGGGGGTAGTGCTCCCACCGTTTCCACCCAGCTGCTGCCCATTATTGCTGTACTGGCTCTGAAACGCAGAGGATCCTGGGTACTGTCCCATCACCTCACTGTAAGTGGGCGGGGGCCCCTCCATTCTGGAATTGGCGGCGCTGACGCCCGAGTTACAGCTGGGGGGCCTGGGCCCACCGCCGTGTACATAAACATCTATCAGGTCGCTGTCGAAGATGGTCCGGTTGGGCGGGGCTCTGACTGAGGCGCGGCTCAGCTCCAGCTGCTGCTCTGGGTCTCTCAGCTGCAGAGTGCAGGGTCCCTTATAGGGGGGCAGCTCCTCGCCATCCGACAGGCAGATGGTGGGGGGCAGGTCGATGTCCTGCTGCAGGTAGGGATAAGTGGGCTGGAAGCGGCAGAAACGGTCCCGCTGCATAAAGGAGGGCGGGTTGAACCTCTCCTGATGACTCCGTGGCCCATACATGACCTACATACACAACAGAGAGACAGACATGTCCGGTTAATATACTCCACGTGCGAGTCAGCGCGTCGCGTGCATTCCAGAGGACACTTTCACAACTTGATCTGTTCTCAGTTCTGTACTGGAGCGATCGACGTGGAAAATGGATGAATTGCCATGCCTGTCAAGGTCACACAGCACAAGGTGATTGTAAGGATTCTACTTTCTAAGTCCGAATGCATAATCCTGTAGTTCAATGTCCCACTCACCTCCGTTGTTCCTTGCTGTGTCACCAAGCTGTCTGTTGGCCACACACACCCGTCCTGATGGAGTGAAAGAATAGAGGAAAATACAGAGGAGGCGGTGGGAGAGAAACAGTGTTAAAATTCCATTTGGCCACGTCTGGCTAAAAGTGCTGACTAACAGGAGAGCCCCTGCCGTGTGTGTGTGTGTGTGTAGTACACTGCTGCAGTATCTGTGTGTAGCTGAGTGTTTGTGTGTGTCTCAAGGCCAGACTAGGACAGACATAAAGCACCCAGCTGGGGGAAGCTCTACCCCCACTGTCTCCAACTACACTGCAGCCTTCTCTTCCCTCCGTCGTATTGGCTGACAGACATAAGCACAAGCCTGGGCATAGGAGCAACTAGCTTTTATAGCAGATAATAGCACGTCAAACTCTTGGACTCCTGGCCAATGATGAAAAAATACTATAATTCCCAATAGTTTCATGCATGCAGATTTTTCTAAGTATGACATAACTAACCATGCCTAAATACACACAAAGATCCTCTGCTTTTCCGGTGTCAATTTTCTCTCGCCTCAGCCGCCCCTCCACCCCCCTCCTCTTTCTGTTTCTCTGTCACTCTCCCTCCCCCACTCCTCTGTGCCTGCTGTAGCATGACTGGGCTCTGGGCTTATTAATAAAGATGAGTTTTTAAGCAAGCTAGAGTCAGTCTTTTCTCCTCTCCCTCTCCATGTCTCCCTCTCTCTGCTTTTTAAGACAGGGTGAAAGGTGGAAGGGGTTAAAAGGTTCTGTCACACCCATAAAACAAGAATAGTATGTCATATAACAAAAGTAGCTATTTTGTGTGACTCACCAATTGTGTGGCCTGGTCTCGTCTGCGTGCCTGGCTGTGTCTGGTAAGGAAGGCCAGGGCAGACAGTCTGTAGTGATTCAGCAAGCAGATGATCACGACTACCATCACCGTCATCACCACAATTATGATTATTATCTGAACAAACTCCAGTTCAGCTGTAAAAGAGAAAAAGGAAGAGAATGAGAGATTGAGATAAAAACGTTCAGCATTTTCATCAACGCAAAACGTTAATTCAAACTTTTTTTTCTTTCTTTCATCTTCCATTTTTGAAGGGGTAAATATTCATTTTGATCTACAAAGTGAAAATCGGTTTGCTTCGTCAGTTCAGGCCATGACACTGTCTTCACCTCCAGGGTGCAGCAGAGAGGGGCTTTAATCTGAGTCAGCCATCATTCAGTCAAAGATAGCCCAGCTAGGGATGCAGTAGCAATTACGTAATGGGGCCTTGTCTACTCAGAGGAGCCAACATGTTTTGGTGAGGATCTCATTTCCTTCAGTGGTCAGGCTAGATATATACTCATATTCCAGCGGACAAAATGGCAGGGTAGCCTGAAGTTCACCATACACATTAGAATAGTTGCTCATCAGCTATTTCACTTTTCTTGTCTGGATAAAGGTTTTTTTTGTTTGTCTGTCAGTGACGCCCACTGCCAGCATGCCAGAAAAGCAGACAGGGCACTGTGCCACATTAGGGGCAGTGGCACCAGATGGGCAGTGTCAAAGCTGGCTTTTTATTGGCCCCCGGAGACACTTGGCACTTGGGCCGTGCCAGGGTCATGGTATGCTTATGACTTTCTGGGTTTTATGCATAGACTGGCGGAGACACATTCTCTCACACACTCACACAAATAGAAAGGTCCTTTGTATGTCATGGAGGGGCCATGGACAGGACAAAGCATTTCTGACATGTCTGGACACAGACTGGTCTCATATACACTGCAGTGCTGACCCAGACAGTACCGCTCGGTGTTAACACTGCATTAGTCCACTGACCTAAAGCTTTATTGCACTGAATGTGCTTGTGACACACCCCGTGTTCACCACTGTTAGCTTCCATAAAAAATAAATCCATCAAATACGTTCGCTAATCAGGAGAGCAACAGTTGGACCTAACAAAGAAAATAGTCTGTCGAAGAGGGAAACCTTGACACGACTCAAGACTTCACCCACTGAACTTGAATACTTTGTTTTAAACTAGTTTACTTGAACTGAACCAACATGGCAGACTACAGCAGGTGTAGAAATAGGTGTTAAATGTTTGTTACATGTGTGACATTTATCACAGCCCCGAGAGCGACTCCTTTGGACACTAGGGTCAATCAACCTCACGTCAAAGGATCACTGCTTAACACTGAACCCCCGTTTGCAATTACGCACGACTTGAATGTTCCTCGGAATTTAGGTCAAGACAGATGAGCTATCAGGAAGATCTGGGTTAAGGCTAACCAGTAGCATTTTCACCTGACACCTGGCCCTGATAAGCAGACAGAGCCATCACTGTGGCACTGATCGTGCCAGAACTGTGCTCAGTGGATGAGTGCCACCTCACAGTGGTATTGAGAAGAGGTTAAGTCAGCATGGTGAGCCATGGCACACTGCCAGGCTTCGTCTGGTGAGAACAGGGGGAGGGAAGGACCCCATCTGTTCCAGGCTAAGCACATAAACACACACACACACACACACACACACATATACATACAGACACACAACACTGTACAAAGACATGCACAATATTACACCGACTGGCAGACGTACAAATACACACCAATAAAACCTGTAACATTTCCTGTAACACACACGTACACTTGACAAGACCAGACACATACAAGGAGGTAACCAATCTCGCTGCACGACAAGGTACTACATACCCTCCCAATCAAACAATCTGCCTCCTCTAACCGGATTAAAGACTGGAGCAGACCCAGCAGACAGGGGGAGAGGGGGAGGGAGGGAGAACATGTTGTAACAGACTCTGTCTGGAGCACACTGACACACTCGCACACACCTCACCCAAAGCCACAATGACGATCTAATCCAAGCCAGGGGCAAGCTGAAAACCTCAGGTGGCCCCAACCCTCTGCAGCCACAGTGCGCACACACACACTCACGCACACACACACACGCTCCATACTCATAATGTGCTGTAACCGTTCATGGTTTCTAAGGGGTGGAGGACAGAAATAATATAGCATTCCAGGCTCCACCCTACTTGAAGTGGAGAACAGAAGATCCACTGGCAGCAGATCAAAGGTGGAGGAGGAGGAGACTATGCGAGGTAGCGACGTAACGTTTCCCCGTGAACAATAAAACCAGGCTACATTGTGAAAGAAGACTTGAAACTTACATTCTTACATGCACAAAACCTCAAAAGAAGCTAGTACAATATGCAAGTATGTACAGTCTTTGCTCAACCCTATGACGTGTTCTCTAAGGCCTTGTCGTTAACGGTAACTGTAACTTATTGTAAAAACACTTCCACCTGTTTGTAAGGAATGTGGGGATGACAAAACTATCGTGGTTGTCTGGCTAAGTGGACTTTGCTAATGAACTAACAAGTCCAGCACCTAGAGGCAGTTAATGCCGTGAGCCCCACAAGTTGACAGTCAGCGATTAGACAAGCCAATCCTCTTAGTTACATATGCTCCCTCATTCAAACTGACAAGAACAGTTTTAAAACCTGTAAATTACTAAGCACCTATTACATTATCTGCAAAATTGTTAAGGAATCCCTCTCCGAAAGTTTAGAACTTGGATTAGAAAGGGACTGATTTGAGACGTGCCTTTAGGGAAAGCGTTGCCGGTTTAGATTATTGATGAGAACCACAATATGAGAACTCACCATCTTTTCCATGGCAAATGGACCCAAGGATGTTAATCCTAAAATACACCATCTACATCTTTAATATACACCTCCATGTTACAGTTAGGACTTGGTTTACTGTAGTGTGTGTGGGACTGAGGTGCTTTAGAGAATGAGGGAGGAATTACATAAGCCTCCCCAACTTTTTTTTATGTGAGCACAGAAAAGTGAGGCTGGGCTTTGCTCAGCTCCAAATCCATATTTCATGAAGCCATTTCCTGTTTCCTGTCGTGCTTTGCAGCGTGGCATGGTTTTATAACAGAGAAAAACAGCTGTGCTCTCACGATCTGAAGAGAGAGACAGGAAGTACAGCAATGGAGACACGACCAATCAGCAGCCATCTGTTTGTGTGTGTGTGTGCGCGCATGAGTGGGAGAGAGAAAGAGCCCAAATCCTCCTTAGATACAGTATAGATTTCTATGAATACACACTGTACTATGCACAAACAAAAACACATTTTTAAATATCTAGTTAAATATTTAAATAATATGTCTAAATATCTAGGGCAAACCGTGGCAGTCTGTGTTGAATAAGGTATATGTGGAGCAAAACAATGTCACGTAAAACGTTACAGGGATTATCCTATGATGAAGCATACATAACATTTTTCAGACAGTGAGTGTTTAGGGAGTTGTTGAGCACCCATTAATACAGAGGTACTCATCATGTCTGAACTGGCTGCTTTTTGAGGCTAACCTACTTCCACTGTCCCAAAAAGAACATCCTAGCCTTTCCTCCTCTCCCCTTTAGGCCACACAACAACACACACACACGCACACACACTGAACCCCAGCATCAGTCTGTAGAGCCTGCCTTAAGGCTACACAACCCAATGACACAGTGGCGGCTCTCTCGGCAAAAGCAGATTCCAGGTTGATGAGCGCAAAGCATCGTGGTCGTGGTGAGAGACCAATGGGAGCTGCCGATCTGGGATCACATTTGAAAAGTCTAAAAGGATGTGAGAGGGTCATAACTGTGTGATACCTCTTTCTCCTCAGTAAATAATATTGTAGCTAGGCAGATGTTTTTGAAAATTAACACTTATACAGAAACAGACAAATAGCTCACCCCCCTCAGACACAGACATACCACAAATCTTCACAGACATGGCCCACAAACTCATAATGCCACCCACATCTCTGTGGGTTTACATAACAATAACCGCATCCACCTCACACCAAAACAGTCTGGGCCGAGCGGCGAGCGGCAAATTACAGGCCGTAATCCGGTTAACCGACGTGGCACAGCGACAGTGACTTCCTACGGTGGCGTTCTGATTGGAAGACAAAGGCATTGTGGGTACTGAGAGAGGAGCTCACCAACCCCCGGCGTTATCAGTGCCGCCTCACCAGGCTGGCAGAACAAAGGAGAGCGGGCACAATCGGGCCGCCCACGTGGGTACGGCACAGTAGACAACTGAGACGCCAGAGCTCTTCTCAACCATGGCTTGTGCCAGACAAGGGAGAGGACCACCTACCGACTGGCAAACACTAATCTGCCTGTTTTCTAGAACAGTTCCCCCCTCCCCAGCAACATGGCATGAGTCACAGTGTGTGTGTGTGCTTGTGCTTATATGTACCGCCCACATTTAGAAAAGAGACGAGAGGTAACAAAAAAATCTATCAAAGCATAACTTCCATATTTCCGACAGAAAATATGAAGGAGATGGGGAGCCTGTGGTGGAGAGCTTGAAATGAACCCAACCAAACAGAGCAACATTGTCCTAGCCTGATCTCACAGTCATGATAACTGTTGGGATCATACTGGAAAGGGTTGGGTCAGCAGCAAAGTGTGATGTGATTGGCTACTCGCCAATCCAGGTAGAGCTAGGATCATAGTTTCTGATGACACATGGAGCCAAAGACTGGAAACGCAACCAGGGTTGGCAGAGCCACGGCGTGAATCGATGTTCGGCATCAGTGCTGTCCCAAACTCACTAAACCCCCTTCTCCCCCCTTTGCTACTGACGCCCTTCTGTAATCTCAGATAAGGAGAGAGGGGGAGGTATTACAGAGTCGCTGGGCACAATACGGGGGCGCCAGACAAACGTCTAGACGTCGCTGTTCGCTGTGCCATAACACCCCACTTCTCTTAAATTATTTAGCCTGCTCCTGCTGGCTGGCTGTGGCAGCTAAAGGCTAGGCCCACCGCTGAGCCCGGATGGTTGGAGGGGCTGAGGAGGATCATCCAGCCAGCCAGCCTGTCAGGTTTCCCAGGCTGAGACTGAGACTAGACACCACCTGCTGAGGCCAAATCCTGCACGTACACACAAACATTCACACGTATACTGTACACATGCACATACAAGCACTTTTATTACCTGGCCACAAATATGATCCCCCTTCCTTTCCCTTCAACTGTTTGTCGCCCTTCTTTTCCTCCAGCCAATAATTTGCCATGATGATGTCCTATCTCCCCTTCCTCCTTACCTTCACTTGCCATCACTTATTTGCTGTGAGCTGGAGTTTGGGCATAGCAGATTGCAAAACCGAGCAGCAGATATCCATTTCAGAGAAATGTATTATATACTAACAAAGAAAGGTTCCGGATGAATATCAGATGTGTTGGTATAATCTAGACAGCAGTTGAACACTGCGTGAAATTATTGAAGCAAATCAACCAGTAGTTATAAAACTTCAAAGTAAGAACTTCTATTTGCGTCAGGACTATGTGATGTCATGGTTTGGCCATTATATAACATAAAAACACATTTATCACTTTAAAATATAAATATTTCTGAGTTGTTGTGTTGACTGGTGACAGAACCGGATGTACGAGAGGAAGATTAGTAAAGTATTAAATTAGCCTTAGCTAATAAGTTTGACCATCATTTGCAATTTAAACAAAAAAAACCTGATAAGGCAGTATGTGGTAGTGTCATCTTCAGGATTAGCCAATATCAAGTATTTGGGTTAGTGTGACACAAAGTGACACAATGCACACATACAATTTGTGCATGATTTGTTATTTCCCCTACATGGACCTACCGGATGACATTTCAAAAATATTTATTATATTATATTCCTCTACAAGTCTTAAAAGTTATTTTACCCATCCTATCTAGTTGCATCTATTTTTGTGGGGCGTCAGTCTGATCAACTCATCACTGACTCATGCTGCAAGGGATGCATCATTAACAGATTTTAAACATATGGAATGCAGTGACGCTGCCCCCCTTATTGGCACACAAACAGAAGCGTTCAACCCTAAACTGAATATAAAACCAATGTAAGATGTCTTTATTCGTGAAGAAATGGTTTGAACTAGAATTGTCACGAAATATAACACATTTAGCATTGGTTCTTACAGATCGTTATATGACTAATTGTAGAGATTGCTCTACCGGGGTTAAAGATGTTCCACATACCTTTCGGAGGTCAGTGTTTATATGTTTAAACTATGCTATTTATGCGTTAACAGGGAGAAAGAGAATTTTGAAAGACTGGTCATCTATCAGACAGTTGATATAGCGAGAACGTTGAACCCAACCTGTAACACTGACCTACATTGACCGAGTTCAACCGCAGGGTCTTAATGCAGCTATGGTTAACTCTCCTCTCCTCCTACATGTTGTATATTCCGTCATCAGCACAATGCAAAATTCAGAAACACGCATTTCCAAAAACATGGCCCCTCACTCTAGTTTTCACAGCAAAAGTCTGTTTGTGAGTGTGTGTGTGTGTTTAGTATAGGTGTTTTGTACTTTCCACAACTATTTTCACTTTCTCTCTCTCTCTCCATCTGTCTTTGTCTCTCTCTGCCTGCATGTCTGGCGCTCTGTCTATCATTTGCTCTTTACCTCTACCTCTACCTCTCCCTCTACACTCCTCTCTCTATATACTGTATCTTTTATCTGTATGACAATTTCTTCCTGCACTGCTCTGAGAAAAGGAGAGAGGAGAGGATACGAAAAAAAGGAAAGGAATAGAATGGACCAGCCAGACCAGAGACTGTGGCCCTCATCTCTAGACAATAGAACCATCTCTATGCTGATTGGGGGGCAGCTGGGAAAAGGAAAGATGGGGGAGTGTGTACTAGACAGGATTGGGGGGGGGGGGGGGTCGAGGGTGAAGGTGTAGACGGAGGGGGGGCTATGAGAGCTAGGAAGGGGACACAATCAGATCTCTGACTGGGTTATAAATGGGGGTCAGCACCAAAGCCCCCACATTGTGCGGTGGATAGTAGACAGGGGAGGAGCCAGTGCCTACAGTCTACAAAACATGACTGTAATATACTCTGTGATATGGTCTTTGATATTGCATGGTAAAAAGCATTATTGCTGCATATCACAGGACGCATTGACTTGACCTAAATGGTGCTCATCCGAGTCAAAAAGCATGAAATGTGTGAAATTCTATAACACTGTGATCCAAAATGGACAGTCAGCCATCCTCTTCGCTACACTTGCCCCATCAAAAAGCTAGCAACAAAATACGGTGTATTTGCAAAGGAATACTATGGTGTAAAACGAGAACAAGGAAGAGAGGGGGGGGGGGGGTGAGCATGCACACAGAGAGAAGACAAAGCCTCAGCTGCGACTAACAGGGGTGCAGGAACAAGGCCTTGACCCCTGACTTGGGTTAAGGCTGGGGGGAGACAAGCTGCCCACGGTAATGAGCAGTGTGCTGCATGTGTGATGAGTCTAACCCAATAATTGTAGCCGGTACGTGTGGGTGGGTGTGTGTCTGACGACACTCCCCTGGCGATAGGTTTACCCAGCTACTGAGACCAGGGGGCTGGTCGCGCTGAGTTGTTGTGTCTGGCGTCTGTGCGACAGTCTCGTCTGCATCGAAGCCTTATTGCCCTCTTCCTAGCCCCACCCAGCCCTCAGAGAAATAAGAATCTAAATGCAGAGCAGCGGGTTCAAGGAGTTTTGTTTGAGCATTCCAAGATTCTGAGCAGAGATCTGGAGGCATCTAGAATTCCACACATTTTACATATGGGCTTGAAAACATCAAAATTTAAGAATACTCTTTCTGACCTCTAAAATGCTGTTCGAACTCTGACCTCTGAAACATAGTGAAAGATGGAGGCCACGACTCTATAAAGTCCTTAGCCAACAATCAAAAGTAGGTTTAAGAAATAAAGGTTCTGCGTATGATCAGCTGCACATTACAAACTATTGGCACTTTTTGCATATGTGCGACTCTACTCCTTAACGATCACATGTGATTGTTCGAATGCGGGTCTCACAGCGTAACGTTGCATGTATGCGATTTCGAACATTCCAACTGAATATTTTCCGATGGACAAAAACTACGCTTTAGTATGGCTTAAAAATGTACTAATGAGAAGGCTAACAAGTAACACTAGCATGGTAGCAGCATTGCTACGAGTATTATGCTATCTAACTTAGCCCAGAAGCTAACTAAAGCTAGCTAGCTACCGTTTCGGAAAAATAATTTACGCTTTGGGGACCGTCGAAAATATTTAGAATTCACGCGTCTAAAGGTAAATATTACTTCATTCCTGGGCAATAGAAAACGCTGCTATACTCGTGCATTGCTTGGTATCATTGTTCCCGTATAAAGTGCGGCATATAGTCCAGTGCGGTTTATACTCAAATTTACAAACACAAAGCTCCCATTCTGGTGGGGTGCGGTTTACAGAAAATGCGGCTTATTTTCCGAAAAATATGGTAAAAACTTTTAGCACAACCACTTAGACCATGTCATTATCCATACCTGGTAACAAGGCGGTAACAATCCATGATACCATAAAGTTATATTTTTCTGGTAGCTAATTTGTGCAGGAAAAAGTTATGGTGATGGTAATGTATCACTCTGAAGACTTCAAGGTGCTATAATAGTTGCTAGGGAGTAACTGAAAAACTGCAATAGTAGTTGATCTACCCATGTTCACATTCTGAGCATGGGTAGATCACCTCTCAAGTGTTGAGTTGAGCCTGCCATGATAACCAGACAGAGAAATGCCACCGCCCAATACAGAAGTAAACTGTGTTGCAAGGTCTAGCCGAGCAACAACAGGTCAGACAATGCAGCATTCAGACAAATAGACTTTAAGATAGACGGAGGTGGAATCAAAATTTGAGAAGGCATCCAGACCTCAGACACCATTCATTCAAGAGAAATGCAGACACACTGAATATAATATACACTGCTGTCAGTCACACACAACCACCACCCCAACCCACCCCTAAACAGCAGGTCCCTAGAGGAATGAGGGTCCCACCACAAAAGGGGGTTGGGGAAACAGAGAGGACCATGGCCAATGTCAAGGCTGGGTGACTGCAGAGATATAAGGGACGCAGCTGCTTGTTTCAGGGGGGGGGGGGGGGGGGGATCGCACACAATCATGCCGGGGTCAATCTCTGTCAGCTCCATGTCCTTTGACCCCCAAGCATATTTCTAAATGGAAGGGACATTGGAAAACACTAGGGTAGACACAGTAGGGTAGGCAATTCTACACTAGGGGATGTAGTAGGAAATCTTACATCCCTGACTGACATCATCCTGCCAGTAAAGGGTGTTCAGTGTAATACTGAGCGATGATTGGAACATTTACTAAACCCAGACATCAAACCCACTTCTGTTACTTGGTTTCACCTGCTTTCCCTAAATGAAATTCTCTCTGTATGTGAAAACCTCGACCCAGTCACCCATCATCTGTCTGCCTTCACCCTATTTTCCCCACCTCCTCATGTTTTCACTCCTCTCTTGAATTTTTCTGTCCTTTCTATTGAGTAAAACCACTAACACCAAAGAGGGATACACTACCAGAGACAGGCTTGACAGCTGACCTTAGTTGTCAGCTCATACACCTCCCCCTTCCTCCTCCTCCTCTCTGCCAGCCCCTCTATGCATTAGGGTATTAAAAAGATCTACATTACGGCTGGTCTGGGACCGTTAAAACCTCAGCTTTGATGGCCTTCCCCTGTCTGGGTTCTCCAGACCTGGAGAATCAATCACAGATAGAGAGGGGCAATGGAAGATGGGAGAGCGTGGAGAGATGATGTAGGGAGAACTGGTTTGAAGATGGGAGAGCGTGGAGAGATGATGTAGGGAGGAGAACTGGTTTGAAAGAGAGAGGGGAAAGAACTTAGGTGGATACTGAAGCATGATAAGGGAATAACTTGACCGTGAAAACAATTTCTTTTTCAGTGAAATTTCACACCCTTCCATACTTACACTCAATAAGTATTATACAGTTCTTGGACAATTATACTGTAGGAGTTGAGAGGAACCAAAACGCCATGCATAATGTTCTTCAGCGTTTCAACCCACTGAGATGCAATGGAAAGCCAAATGGTATATTTTGACAGGTACAAAGGCATATGCCATCGCGTTTCAAATGTACCGTTTGCCGAATTTTCACACAAGCTGGCTAGCTAATGCATAAATAATGCTAATAATGTACATTCCAACTTTAGAAGGCTTAAACTTTGTATGGCTAATGTGCTTTTCCTGAAAAGACCAGTGACTGGAATTTTCCTTGGACAAAGTGCCATATTTAGCCATATTGAGGTTTAGCCATTTATAGATAAAGAGTAAAAAAATTACAGCCGGAGAAGAACCCTAATTGGTAATTTATCTGATAATTCTGTCAGACATATACAGTACCAGTCAAAAGTTCGGACACATAATGGGAAAATGTGTCCAAACTTTTGACTGGTACTGGATATATATATTTTTTTTTACAGGAGGGCACTTGAAAGCATTTGTGTGTGGAATAAACAACAGTACAGTACAGCACTATTTAACTAAAATATTTGTCTCTACTCTAGCACCAAACTCTTATCAAGTGAGCAAAAGTGAGATATTACCGTTCTAGTATTTGTCTTTGCTCAAAACACACATAATTCACAAAAGCAAACACTACTTATTGAGATTGAGTTAATCCATAGTCTATTTAGACACAATCACAAGTCTATACACTGCCCCTTTCAAGAAATCAATAAGGAAGTTTAATTTGGTTATGAATGTTTTAATATTCTAGTTCTATTTGTACTAGAATCAGAATTAGCTTTATTTGCCATGTAAGTTCACACAAACAAGGAATTTACTGTGGCAGGAAGGTGCATACGATAAACATATACGAATCTTAAATAATGTACAATAGTCCACTTTTTTTTTAAACGATACTATACAATTGAAAATAAGATATAAATAAGCAATGTGCAATAAGTGACAGATGGATTTATAAATAAATGTGTTGATGACAGTGGGAGTCCTTAGCTTTGTTGTTGAGGCGTTGCTGCAGATACTACATAGAGACAACAGCTAAATACACTCTTGCTTTAAAGAGAAAGAACATAACTCTATAGGAACAACTTCTTCAATGGTTTCTTCTTTCCCTGATTATTTAGATTATGAAATATAACTAGCAGTTAGCAGCATATAGTATAGAAAACCTGGTCTAGTATTTACATTTACATTACATTTACATTTAGTCATTTAGCAGACGCTCTTATCCAGAGCGACTTACAGTACAGGGACATTCCCCCGAGGCAAGTAGGGTGAAGTGCCTTGCCCAAGGACACAACGTCAGTTGGCATGACCGGGAATCGAACTGGCAACCTTCGGATTACTAGCCCGACTCCCTCACCGCTCAGCCACCTGACTCCCCAGTATTTACATTATTATGCAGAAAGTGGACAGTTCTGGTTAACACGGTTGTTTAGAAAGGATACATATAGTAATGTTCCTTCAATCTACACCCAAGTGGCAACGCAAAGCCTGCCAGTGGAGAATAGGTAGACAGTGCCAAGTTGATGCTGGGATCAGATATTGAGGAGACTAGTGTGTTTTTGTCCCCCAACGTATTGGTTACAACCAAGCTGCAGGGGCAAGCCAAAAAACAGACTCATATCCTGTTTCCTCATTCTGCAGTTGGAATTAGCTGCAACCCCAGCGGAGATGGATGGCTCACACAAACAAGTGGAGTGTGCATCTACGTTCACTTGCGCTTTATGTGTGAGTGTGTGTAAGAAAGTGTGTGTGTGTGTCTGTGTGGAAAAGCACGTAAAAAACTATTCTCAAACCCCTGAACGGTAGAGAACCGTCCCCATATTAAGATATCTCCTTCACTTACCGCAGAATGCTATTAATAGCATGTTCCTGTTTTCTCTGAAAATGGCTGCGAGCTACAAGACTTTTGGCAGATAAGATAAGCACGTCTTACTAAAATAAACAAGTATTGGGCCTGCGTACTGTGTACTGATTT
Organism: Osmerus eperlanus; assembly: GCF_963692335.1. Lineage (NCBI taxonomy): Eukaryota > Metazoa > Chordata > Actinopteri > Osmeriformes > Osmeridae > Osmerus > Osmerus eperlanus. Next base: position 3,448,066 of record NC_085037.1, read on the forward strand.
TTAGTGTGCTTCCCAACCAACATCCTACACCATACTTGTGCTGCCAGATTAGAATCAGCATTTCTAAATCCTGAGTCCTGGAGATGTAGGAGTATGCAATGTTACTCATGGATTAGTAGACTAGAAGCTCTATCTTGAATGCAAATGCAACCTGCAACTGCCAAAACACATTTTGTCACGTGTCCAATACTACTGGAAAAGTTAAATGGTATTTTGCTTGTGCAATTTACTATAACCAAGTTACTGCCTGGCATTCTACAACAACATAACCCTAACCCTCAAATTTCACTTGTTTTCAGTGACATATTTAATATGTCATGCAGACAAGGGAAACCAATGCTGAGGAGAGATTATATAGTAATTGCAATAATTCATACTCCTCAAACTCCTTTTGTCTTCAATAGAAAATGTAAAACTTTAAAACACTTCAAACTATATTTTTCTTGGCACCTGGGTTATTTGTGGGGAGCCCCCCCTCCTGATAGCACTGCCTCTTTATTATGAATGTCTTTCTCAGTTTTACCATTATAAAGACACATAACACGTTATGACTCCATGTGAAATTACAACTGTCTAGCCTAAACACCGCTTGCCAAGGATATTACACTGTAAGCTACAACATATAATGCCAGTTGGAAGTGTTTTATTTGTTAATGTATGTTTCTGATATGTAATGACTGTGCATATTAACTGATAAATACAAATGGCTGACACATCTGCAAAAACAGGACCTATAGTATATAGCGCCTTCTCACCAATGGAAATTTTAAAATTCCCAACTAACAGAATGTGCATTGAATACACGTTAATATAACATTGACTCAAAATAAAGTCATGGGAACAACTAACTGACAAAGTAAAATGTAACATCTATTTAACCATTCCTGTTCAAAATAATAATCAAATTTGTTTATGCGTAAAAATGTAAGAACTTCAGAGAAATCAGTTTTCGGTTATTTATAGTACAATTAAAGCAAAAAGCATAACATTGGGCAAAATAATTGTTAAACATAAAATGTAAGTACATTTAGTTGGGAATTATTGGTTATTCCCACTAGTTCCCTATAGAAAGGAAACCAATACACATGCCGGTGGCATGAAAATATAGCATGCCAGTTACTACTACAGTTGCTTTTTGCTCACTGCAGCTGTGAAGTGCGCAATCAAGATAGAAAAGGAAAGTAGCGTAGGCCAATAGCCTATCAGTGAAAACTGTAATCTGTGTTCCATACCAATGTATTTTACTGAGGAGCATGGCAGGGCTGCCCTTAGACTGGTTTTCATGCTGTGTCAATGATTGCCATACTAAATGTGTCTCACTGCTAGGCCATGCGCAGGCCTCACTGCAGTGAGTTGAGGACTCAGCTTGAATCCCTTTCAGATGAAGCAAATGTCTGTCTGGCCATCATATGCTGCATAAAGATACCTTTGAATAAAAAAATATGTATATAATGTAATATATTTCTGTAATTCAGGCAACATAGCCTATGTTGGCTACTTACATATGCACACTGCACACTGCTGTGAAATATATTTACATGTTTACTAACCAGGTTTACATTTCTACCTCTGTGTTCCAGCCTATGACTAATTAGCCTACATATTTGCCTAGAATTTTTTTTCCAGGCTAACTTTTTCAAATACTGTATCAGACGTTTGAAGGGGGTATTCCTGGGGAGTATTCTTTTGAAAAGAAAAGACTAATACTTCGAATTATTTAAATAAGTTAAAACGTTGTTAAATAAGTTAAATATGTCAATCTAGTTCAAATCCATTATGCACCACGTCTTTCACATTCATTCCATAGACGAACAAAAGTGTGTCTCGTAGCCTAGACTCCATTTAAAAAGATAACATATTTGGCCATTTGTCCCTGACGCGCACAGTAACACACGCACTTTTATACACACGCACAAACACACAGTCCCGGTGAGAGACCCATTAGTTCCCATGCTCATTATTGCTGGCCCTTTGTCCTGCTAGTGATTCAGACAGCCCATATCCCCGTCTGGACGCTTGCTTAGGCAAGACGGTCTGACGATGTGGGGGAAGGGTGAACTGACGGTGAATTAGTCTGGCAGTTCCAGACTGGTAACCTATTTCCGTCGTTTAGACGACTTGGTAGCAGGAGATATATGCTCTATATTCTTATGTCAATACTGCTGTGTACAGTAGCATACTTCTAATACATCGTTTAAGTATTTTTTTAATTATGGGAGTATGCCAACTTAAGACTGCAGGAGTTTGGCGATTGTCTGCGTAATCGTTTCACAGCAGAGCCGCAATTTTATACGGAAAACCTATGAAGGATTTTAACCATGAAACATAGCAGAAAGAAAGCTATAAGTTTGCACACTACACAAAACAAAATATATTTTACCAACACAGTAATAGTGAAAACTATATTACAATTGGTGTCGCCAATTATTCTAGCACCGATAAGCTAAAAAGCACTGCCGCCTATGTTTTAGTCAAAGCACCATTGCTATGCTTGACCAAAATTACAGGATATGAAATGTAAAAAAATCGCAATACGTCTATAGAAATGAATCTTCACATGAGGTCTAAGCTAGGCTATAAAATACGCTACAATGTCGCAAAGCAATAGGCTACATGGCTCCTAAATGGTGTTGAAATAAATACGCAAATGGAATACATTTGTGACAGTTCTAATATTTTACAGTCCAAACAAGGTTACGATTACTTACATATATCCATCCCCTGTGGCTGGGATCCGGTGCAGTTGCAGGAGCAAATGACATTGGAGTTTGAGTTGATGGAGCTGCCCGGGACCGTTATGTTTTGCATGGGGCTTAGGAGTAAAGGGACGCCGGTGAACAGCCGCCGGCAGCGGCCCTATTACGGGAGGACAACTTGTACAGCAGCCCGCTGTCAGAGCAGGCCTCTATCGTTCCACATTTTCACGGCATTCTAGTTCCTTGCCGATATTGCCGCTACAGTTGTTACCTATGGCAAGAAGATACTCCGCATCTTGACGTCTTAACGATTTTCCAGTGCTCCCCTCGAATTCATTCAAAAGAATGGTTCACTGTTACGTGTAGTCGATATGGGCAGGCTTTACTCCCCCTCCCCTCCTCGATCACTTCTAAACGGGGAGCGGTTGCAGTTAGACATGGGGGTGGGGGAGAGGGAATCTAGTAGACTCGTAGTGAGGGAGAGACTGGTGGTGACAATGGCGGTGAAAGAGGGGCTGGTCTGGCCACTGTGAGCGCAGGCGTTTAGAATTACACACACTCATTAAAGGCAGCCACGACCAATCAAGGCATGCATTTGAAGAAGCTAACCTTGGGCTGACCCCGCTGTTTAGCGGATATCCAGCAGATGTGGTGAACCATCTCACAACTAAACTGTTTACCCTGTACAAATACTCAAAGAACACAAGCAGTTTGAAAGAAACCACAGAAAAGAGAGTCCAAATAATAATGGAAATAAAGACACATTTGCTATACAAAAGTAAATGTTTTTTGTTGTTGTTTTTTAATACACATGGGTCCCAAAAGTCAAATGCTGTTTTAAAATATATTTTAAAGAGCATGTCTTTCCCTGGAAAGCAACAAACTGTATCTTTTTTCTTAAAAACCTTTAGAGATGTTTACCAAATGCTGTTCAACTTCACTTACACATGCAGATTGTGCATCCCCCCCAAGCTCCCCCACACCACTCCAGTCAAATGATTTAGCACACACAGGAAAGGAATCCCAGACTGTAGGTCAAGACTACAGGCAGACAACATTCCCCAATGAATACCAAATACACCTTACCTGTATGTCCCATATACAGAGACATGTCAAGAAAACTGCTTTAAAACATGTCATTAAAACATCTCAGTTTGTTGCTTTTATATATAATATTTGTAAATGTGTAATATTTAGGTAAATAAACATATTCAAATAATGCCCATCAGTTGTTTTCTAAATGGATAATGATGAACAATGTATTTGACCCTTATATAGGTCACTATTCAAAGGAATTGTACACAGATCTACAACCAGCTTGGCTCCCTATATCATAGACAGTGCCACAAATGTGAGAAACACCAAACTGACCCAAGACCAGTGTCAAACTTTGAACAGTCGCCACCTAGTGCTTAGATGGTGTTACGCAACACTATTATGACGAGCGCTAATGCAGACACAGGCATGGGGAACACAAAGTTTTCACCCCCCATTGTCACCCTTTTAAACAATTATCATGTGTTCAATTACAATATGATATTCAGTTATTTGAGTGAGACAAGATACTCCCTCAGTTTCTCAGTCAGAGGGTTGAGTCTGTTATGACCAGACAGCTCATTTTCATAACAAACAGCATAACGTTGTGACCATGAGAGATACAATCGACCAGACAGTCATCTTTACACAGCTCTGTTCCCTCCACTGTATATATATATATATATGGACTTGTAGTCAAACAGGAGGACAAGAACTGTGATTTAACCAGCTCGACCTGCTGTACCTAGAATCTCTTTGCTTCCCCTCCTTTAAAGACTAGATGCCAAGCTGATTAGTAAAGAAAAGGATTTATCACTATGGAGGCCGACTTCAGAAACACACGCAACGGCTACACTCATGTAAGCACACATCCAAGACACACACACAAACATGCACACACTAGCACTATGTCTAGACCAGACAAAGTAAGGGGATGGAGGGAGGGGCGTGGGAGAGACCAGACAGTAAGGGGATGGAGGGAGGGGCGTGGGAGAGACCAGACAGTAAGGGGATGGAGGGAGGTGCGTGGGAGAGACCAGACAGTGAGGCGAAGCAGTCAATAGTTAGAGTCAGTATCTTGGGTTAATGAACAACCCCACAGCCAAACATTAATGTCGTTCTTTTTTTTTTTTTACAGGAAAATGGCTGCATTGCAGAGGGGGACAATGTAGCTACATAGTTGCTACCGGAGATAATAGAATAAGTGAAGTAGGCTATTCTCTTTAGATTAGAGAAGTGATGCAAAGTACTTCATTGGTCCCTGGGCTAAACTTGGACTGTTACCATACACACACACGCAAATACAAAATAAATATATATATAATAATAAGATCAAACTAAAAGTTACAATATGCATTAGTGCACATAAAAAGTAGTTAATAAGAGTCCTTGCCATGCCAAGCGAGTGCAAAACATGACAAAGTTTCGCAGTTTATGCAACCTGGCAGACAGATGAGCTAGGCCATCTAAAACTGTCTAAAAAAGTGTGTGCATATATCAAGGCAGAGTATGACATCCCAAAGGGAATTGAACCCTTGACCTTGACGTCTCTGTATCTCTGTATTAGCCTAACAAAGCATATAGCTGCAGTTCTAATGCAGTAGGGCATGCACTGCATAGTAACTGTAGTCATTCATTGTGTGGAAAGGGGGGGGGGAAGAGAGGAGTAGAGAGTGAGGAGAGCCGCATGGGCACAACATCAGACAGGTCAGCTGAAGTACACTCAGACACTGCCGTCTCTGCAGTTTCCTGCTCTCAGGATGCAGTAAGCAGAACTGCCCTGAAAAATGCTGTGGTGAATAGGCAGGGGGAAGGGAGACGCACTCACAAACATACCAACTGCCCTATAAAAAGCTGTGATGAACCGTGCGGGGGAGGACACACACACACCACACACACATCCCCACAGTCTTGTTCTGTTTTTTTTTCAGTTGCTCACAGACTTTGTCGCTAGGTGCACCATTGCTCCTGGCAACCATTAGCCATCTCTAGACCGACAGGTACTAGATGGCCATGCTGCAAATGGCAGAACTTAAGACACTGACAGAGGCATTGGTTCTTAATCAATGGGCTTTGGAGCTGAAAGTCTATTTAGTTATAAATAAAACATATCTTTCTCATCTAGTATGGCTGTTTCAAAGGTGAGAATTCAACTATCGACCCTATACACATAATGGCCCAAGTTGAGTGCATGAGCATCTGAGCGTTTGTATGGATAAAAAAAACAACCTTTTCTACTTCCATCTATCCTCATAAACACTACGCTTCGTGAAAGATGACATTAGATTACATTACAAAAGATCTGCAGACAGACACTCAACAGACCATTAACGTATTCAACAAGCTTATTTCTTACAGCAGTGGAGTGTGATGATTCCTTGTGTAAAACTGTAAAGAGCAGTTGCACAAGCAACTGTGCAACCGGCGTCTCAGAAAAGTGCCTTCTTCAGCCTGTGTTCTCGCTCTCTCATTTGTTGTATCTGTTTCTGAGAGACAGAACAGGGGAGGAGGGGAGGGAGGGATAGATGCTTCTGTCCTGCCGAAGTCGCCCCCACAGCCTCATTTGTACCACACACACGGGCCCACACACACACACAGAAAATTACTTTGCAAGGTAGAATGAGATGAGGATGAGCAATTTTAAGTGATGTCTAATATTGACAAACACACCCAAGGCCGCATAGAAGGCATATACACACACGAAAACACAGACACTAAAGTTTTTCCGTCATACTGTACACGTACAGATTAACATTGTTTAATCCCTTGGTCACATGACATGAGCACCTCTCCTTAGGTGGCATTTTATTGCTTGGTGGGTTAGATTCTGCAAGACAATGATCTCGCAATGGACTGTTCTGTCTGGAACAGTCAGCAAGCCATACACGTGGGTGTTTGTCTCTGTGCAACTGTGTGTCTGCATGAGGTTCAGCACAGGGTCGAGAGTCATGTGGGGGCGGCAGGACGAGCATTGAAAACAATACAGATTTTATTGAACAGACATTGGAACAGCCACTGACAGACAACCCCACGTTAAAACCTGACAGCTCAGCCCGAACTGTGTCAAAGACAGAAAGGATTCAGAGGTCGCAAGGTCGTTGTCCCAGGAGATGGAAAAGTCTCTCCAAATTGAGTCGCTAAAAGCAAGTGTCTGCAACTGTCTCTTGATGAAAAGAAATGTAAAAAGGTGATGTTTCTGCCATTTATAATAAGAAATCCTTGACATTCATAGGCCTTTTACCAAGGACATTAACTAGTTGACGCAAGTTTTGGTCTTACAATGTTTTCAGGACTAGGACAAAAAGTGGATTGAGCCATTTGACTAATGCACCTTTAGCTCACAAAACCCATCCCTAACCATCCATTCGGTCTACAATGAACAATGAACATTAGCGGTAAACAGTTAACCGAGAACCGAAATTGTAATGCATTTCGTGTTTACCCTCTTCCTAACCTTATTGGCATTCCGGTGGTTAGCTTGCAAGCCAATTGTCTTTGACAAGCAACTGTAAAGTCACATTTTCTTTCTTTTTTGTTTCTCCAGTAAATGGGACTGAATGCAGTAGTTTATGCTGTATACTATGAATTTAACACAGCATAGATGGATGTTTATGAGATTTCTTAGGACTACAAACACTAGAGGTCAATAACATGATACTGCAAGGAAATCATTACATCCCAAACTACCCCCTCTGTGTTGTTGTCTGGGTCTCGCTCTCTGACGGAAACTAGAGGCTGAGACAGAGGGCATCTGTCTGGATCTCATTTGTCTGTCTGCATTGGGGGAGGAAGAAGGCACTGCAGCAGCCTCCACACAACTCTGTTTGCCATTTGATTTGAGAGAAAGAGAGAGAGAGTGAGTGAGTGCGCGTGTGTGAGAGCAAGCCCCCCCCCCCTGACTCCGAGGCAGTCCTGGGAGACCCTCAACGCTCTCAGACGCATCTTGTCTAGACGCTATTCATGATCCGTCTGGGTGGCGAGGAGGAAATGAGATTAGATTTCTCTGCAAACCCCACACCCTCCCATATCCCTCGCGAATCAGTAGCAAATCAGGCAAATCACTATTCCAGAAAAAAGGAATCTGACTCACATCATTATCGTGGCAGTTAGACAGCTAAATATTTGAAATGCCTCTGGTTGGTGAGTTCCAGAAGAGTGGCCCTTGTTGAGAGCAAAGAACAGGAACAGAGGGTGTAGTATCCCCCTCCCCCAACCCCCCCAAAAAAACAATGATTCCAGTCCAACATTAACACAGTTATGGGAAAACAATGAAGGAGTGAGCACGAGAGATGGAAGGAAAGAAAGAGAGAGCGAGAGAGGGAAAGAGAGATATAAAACACAGGGAGATAATGAAAGAGTGGGTGAAACAACGACAAAATGAGAGCTACAGAGAAAGAGGAGAACTGCAGGTGGGGGAGGTCGAGCGCTCTGCTTGCAAATACAAGCAATAAAACAGGGTAATAGAAAACTGTTCACTTTAGGATTCTTCCAACTTGGGCAAAACAAAAACTGCAGAGGCTGATGAATCTTGCTTTGCCTAGATGTCTGCCTTTCCGACTGCTACCAAAATTTGGTTGCCCATTAACTGTACAAACCCTTAATGGAAAGTCTACCTTATATTCAATGTACCTCTCAAAATTATCCAACACAATACAAAAAAATAATAATAATTACTTGTTTAACCAGGCCAAAGGCTGTTTAAGATGGATATAAAATGTTATTATTGTGCAAAACAGTTGTGAAACAGCCATGTGATACATCCAAAATAAACAAATTCAAATGATGATTACAATTTTACTGTCTAAGCAAACATCAAATATCATGCATGTTGAACATAGTCAACGGCATTCACTGACAATGTACAGAATTTCTCATGCATATTAATCAGGGGGCTGAAAGGCCCCTGAGGAAAGAGGTTTTTGCCTTGTTTCACTAATCTAGAGAGCACCCGTCTGGTGGGCACATCCACACAGTCCTCAGGGCTCTCACAGAGATGGTACATTTTGACCTGCCATGACCCTGTCTCACCCTCTTCCTCTTGCCTCACTCACCTCAGCAACAGAGATAAACACAGGGGGAAAGCAGGGGGAAAGCGATGGATAAATGCTTGATTACATCACTCTGCTAGCATGTCTCAAACAGAGAGGAAAGGGGGGAACAAAAAGCCAACAGGGAAAAAGTGTGTGTGCTTCAGTTGGTTGAACACTTCTCACAGGTTTAACAACTCTCCACGTTAACCTCGGCAGCCGTTATGTTCCTATGCGTACGCAAAAATGTCAAATACATGGATGTATGTACTCACTCTGCAAGGGGTCCAGTGGGGGTCCCAGGGTGGTTACAGGGGGGCAGTTCTCCTCGTTATGCAGACAGTCACTGCTGGTACAGTGGAACTGGCACTCTACATAATCAGGCAGGGATGGTAGGGTGAAGAATGAAAGAGAGTGTGAGGGAGGTAGTTGAGATAGGGAGAAAAAAGATAGGAAAATGTGGGGAACAGATACAAAGAAAGGGAAAAGTGATTCAACTTCCTCTGTCATCTCTGCCATTTGTTGTTGCCAACAAAGAAAAGCCACACAAACAAAACACACACACACAGTATGGATATACATTTTTCACACAATAACCCCAACATCAGCCATCGTTGTTACAGCTACGCCAGACCGGGGCATTTAGCTACAAGCTGAGCAACACTCGTCTGTCTCTGACCTCTGCTGGCCAGTGTTTGGTGATGAGATATCGGTCTTCTCAGTGAGGAACGCCTCCTTACACGTTAGAAGGGAGGGTTTCATGAGCAGAACAGCCTGTTCCATCTCTCCTTCTGTCTTTTTTCTTTCTATCTTCATTGCCACTCTCTCCATCTTGTGTCTCGACACACCCTCAACCCTCTTTCTTTATCTATCTGCTCCTCCACATCTCCCTTTCTCTCAACATCTTTAAACCCTTTCCCTGACTCAGACTGTTGGAATTGCCAGATTTCTTTATACTGTATGCTCACTGACTAGGTATTCGAAATGTTCGGTGTCTACAAATGTGAATCTACATGCCTACTACTCTTAATAACTCCTGTCTTATCTCTCATTCCCTCTCATCCTCCTTACCACACCCCATCCCACTTCTGTCTGTTGCTCCCCCCAATAATTGGTGCTTGTGAGTAGCAGCGAGTGAGGACATCCAAAACCATAATACCATTCCCTTCTCAGACATAAGTAATGGACAGGAAAGGGAATAAAACAAACCGACATACCACAACATCGTCTTCCCTCCACTGTGACTAACACTGGAAATAACAAACCATGCCTGTTAATTCTCGTCTTGGACCCAATGACCAAGACAAAGAGATAAAATATTGACAAACCCTGTCTTTTATGTTCCACATATAAATCTACAGTATGTGCTAGACATACAAGGGTACTTGATTTCACACATTTTATGCACCCCACAAAAACCTTGATGCTTTCAACCAACTCCTACAGACAAACAAGCACACACACACAGAGACCGTTCCATCACTAATGAGGTAATACTGTAAGTGCAGGCCATGGACACCTAGGCAGATCGCCTGACTCATTTGAACTGAGGGAGGATGACAAGTGCAGCAGAATGCCTAACCAGACCGGTGCTCATTTTCCTCTCTCTGCTCCTTGTCCCCCCACCCACCTCAGACAGCTCAAGTTAACCGCTAGTTAACCTTGCAGGTATTGATAATTTTCTGCCTCCATCCTACTGCTTTCACTGTTTCTTTTGCACTGTTGTTTCTTTCAGAAAGGAAAGTGGGCAGTGGATCTTTTGGTATTTCCAATGTTTTTTCAGAGAGAGAGAGTGGGTTGTGTATTATTTCCATGTTGATGCGGATCTGCAGAAGATCTGCACAGATATGCAGAAGGATAACAGCACAGAGGAGACACAAGATTCGGGATACAATCTTGGTTGATCTAAGGTGGCGGTCAATGAGTGTGCACAGTAACAGCAGACATAACAGCTAGGTGCATATTCTAACCTTCACAAGCCACTTGACTGTGTTATGAGTACAACCATTCAGTCTTTTAAAAACTCAAACCCTTACCATAACTTACTTATAGAACCTGACTACATGTTCCAAAGATTAGCAGTTTTCCAAATACAAATGCCAAAATAAACAGACAAAACAAACTTTTTCAAGGAAAGGAAACCGCAATGAAACCTCAAATCAAATTACGAACAAAAATAATAATGACAGAAGTCTATAGACTTGCAATGTGACAATGTGCCTTTCGTCACCTTACAGACCTTTAAAGATGATTATATCATCTGGGGTTTTCTCTAAAAGACGTGACCCTTTTATCACACTAGCTGTATGATTGACAGGGTGGACATCCTGAGTGAGGGCTGTGCTGCAGAGCCACTTCATTGGACCGGTACAGATTTCCCATCATGCACTCTGACCAGCTGCTATCCAAATCACATGCCTGGGAAATGGGAAGAGAATGTTCCACTGTTTCATTTCCCTTCATAATGAATCAGACTCTAGAACATTCTCAGCCATGCTTAGCTTGGCTCAACTTGGCTCGAAAGTCTGTCCAGTTGTTTAAACAATCTTTTCTACCTCATAGCTCTCTCAGGAATGGGCTTGGAAGGCTGAGTCCTAATTTCCACTCTCCCAAGTTTCAGTTCAACATCAGATATTAAAATTGCATACTGGGGTGTAGTCTATGCTCAGTCTGTATTTGGCAGAGCTATAGTTCCAAAATCACATTTTATGGAAAGGGGGCTGTTTGCTTTTAAGTCGGGATTCATATGTAAAATTAATATAATGCATTTTGTCTTCTATATCATGGCAGAGATGTTGGAACCAACAAATGGCTCCAGAGTTCCATCTAAACACTACAGTCACATGACAAACGTTAAAGTCAGAATTAAGAACATTTTGTATCTTGCTCATGCAATTTACCCGGAAGTTGTAGGTCCAACTCCACCATAAGTGAAATACTTTAATAATTTAGTAATTTGGATGGTCCTTATAGCCAATCAGGTGCCCAATGGTACAAACAGGGATTGTTCACTGAGGCTGACATAAGAGTTTGGCGAAGACAGGATAAAAAAAATATAAATTTATCGAGACATTCTGTTTGTATTCCTACGGCTAGAACCACGTCGAAGGATTACAAAATGTCAGTCAGTGCATTGTCTGGGGTCAACTGGTGTCTAAAGAACACCTAAGCAGTGCAATGCCAGGTTCACTGACCTCAGACAGAGGAGCAAGAGAAAGTTGGCAGACACAGTGTGAGCACCAATGAGGAGGTGGCTACCTTTACCCTCACAACAAAAGGTGGGGATTGGAGAGATAGAGGTACGTGAACAAGAATGTTTATTACCTCATGTATGTACTGTATTTACAATACATTTCCTATATTATATATATTATAGAAGTTCTAGTTGATTGATATGCAAAAGTGCCAATAATTGTGTGTATAAAGTCGTCAACTGCTTTGATTTGTGTCATTTATCAGTCTGAATAATGAATGCACTTCAAATAAAATAAAGTAAAATTATTGGTTAATTAATCCTTGCATGCCCCGTAGGCGGGTCCCATAAGCGCTACACTCTCGGTTGGAGCAGCCAAGCGTGTCACTCATCCACTGACTGCAGATTCATCTGAAGGAGGAGAGAGACTGTCAGGGGAGAGACTGTCACCACACCAAGCTGCACCGGCTCCTCCAGAGGAGAGGAGATGGATGCAGCCTTCCTCCAGTTTGACACAGACAGAGGGGCACTGTATCCATGACCACAGGCAGGCCTCCAGCCCTTGGCATGGCAATGTCCTCTGGGACATCCATTAGTTTTAATATTGTATTTTTATGTTAACAAATGTTACTTGTCTATGTGCTTTTCTGCTAAGGGAATCTATGGGCATTCCTTACTGTGAAATGTTCCCCATTTGCCCATGCTGTGGGTGCAATGCTCTGGTCATTTGGCTCATTTAGCTCTACATCATGTTGCCTACAGCCCTGCAGTGCCGCCTTCCAAGTCCAAGAAGTATCCATTATGCATTACATTATTGTACAGAACACAACATTCCACAAAGGAACCACTGTGTGTGTACTGCTCTCCTCCCCGACCAATCCAAACATCAGAAAAGCATTTTCATGCATCCAAATCAAGATGTTGATAGCATTGATTGAATTAGCATTGATTGGTTGCATATTGTCTTGGAGAAGTCGGGGCTATGTACAGTGTGGCATGATTAGCCAGATCTTTAATAGATAATCACTGTATCAGCCACACATTGAAAACTTTGCTCTGGAAGACAGGAAGTTAGGAATTCTGTAATCAAAGATATCCTAAATAGATTATTTCATTGTGTTCTACAGAATATAAATAACCTGAATGTGTGCTGGATCTTAGTCTTATCCTCAACTATTACAAGTGTAATATGACCTGTCCTAAATATTACTATATATCATTGTCATTGGTTTCACAGCAACATACAAAATCAATCAAGCACAAATAAAGACTGATGGCTCCTTACCTGTAAAAGTGTTGGTGGCTGGATGGTCAGCTGCCTGCATACTGCTCCTGCAGCAATGCCTGATGGTCGCAGCTTCAACCAATCCAGCGGAGGGAGGACGAGGATGGTCTCCAGGGAGACGGCTGTCTCAGTTCCATCTTAACTCCGCCCACTTTGTTAAAGATTTGGGTTGTGCAGGTGTAGAGCTTCTCCTGACAGGGACTTGTTGAAAGGAGCAGGACCAATACTTCCAATGTATCTATACTTGGAGCTGCAAATGGAATAGAATAAGAGATGCTAAATGAATTCGATATGATGTATAATCATAATATGACCAAAGGTAACATTTCAGCTAGTCTGAATACCAAAGAGGGGATAGCTGGGCCTTTTCTACAAGACAAACTCAAAATACTGTTTTTTTTTTGTTGTTTAATCCAAATGTGAAGACACGTTATAAGATAACGCATTGAAGTCTAACAATAAATGCAACTGGACATCTTCAGAACATGGTACCGACACATACTTCAAACACAGCCTGGATTTGAGGCTTCCACAAAATACAAGCAAATGAATCTATGGCAGTACTCAAAAATACTGCGATGCCAATAGAATACTGCAAAGGTACTTTTCTTAGATGATGAGATAATCATCCCGGAATCATAGATTATTATTTATTTATTTTTTCTAGCACTTTTTGAAGATTTGAAACAACAGTGGGTTTTTTTAAGGCATTTTGTTTAGAGTATGGCTTTGACTGTAAAGCTCTATTTGCTTTACAGTTCTAAGAATTGTATCTGTTTAGAATATTCATAATGCTCTTATGACACAGTATTGCCATAACCTTTATATTCATATACATTTATATTACATTTATACAATACATTTCCATTCATATTATACACACACATACATACAGTATAATATTTATGCTACACACATAAAGTATAATATTTATGCTATCAATTTGAACATTCCATTTCAATCTATACTTGTATTTTAGTGTGACTTTTTTGACAGTATTATACCTTTATTTATATATCTTTTTACGGCACTCAATACAGACTGTACAGTACATTGTGCCCAGGATGTTCAATGACATCATCCACGGGTCACTTCCTCCTTGAGTCAGCATTCTGTCTGCTCTATCTGTCTGGAGATCAGCCAATATGGTTGCAGAGAGGAAGTGAACATTGCAGATTAGCCAAGATGATTCGCCATCCTAACAGAATGACAAATAGGCATGTGTGTGCACGCCACTGACTGGAGACCATCTTTGAACTGTTACCATCAGCATTATCATTACGACTGATGACTGGCTTCCTGAAAGTCTTTTGTATACTCATCTTAAAGGTCACTCACAAAACCAAAGCTGTCTACAAGTGTAACATTATCATCATAGCTCATCCAAAGGTTCATCTGTGTGTGTGTGTGTGTGTGTCTGTGTGCATCCACATGGATATGCCAATATTTTGTTCCAAAACAAAATAATCCCACTTTAGACAAATTATTTTGGTCTAGCACCATATAGAAATAGTGAGAGGTGTGTCCCCATTGAAAAACCTGGAGGGCACTGTAACACTGACAATTATTAATGATCTAACAACTTCCCCCTAGAGCTACATGCACAAAGTGCATCTGCTAAAGACATCACTGTGTTCAGAATATGAAAACAGCAGCACATGATCATTAAAATAACTGCACTATTATCAGATTAAACAGAACTACTGCAGCAGATACAACCCCCCCCCCCCCCCCCCTTAACTGCTGTTGCTATGGATTCCCTGCACTGTCGCTAGGCAGAGATCGAGACTATGTATTTGGGTTCCGGTTTATCTAAATACCCAGTTCATTTGCAGGGGGATGTGCTTTTTTCTGTTTCTCTTGATGTGTTCCACCGAACAAGAGACTTCTAAGCAAATACAGAACATGGAACAAGCAAAGATTGGGAATTCCTAGCCTGAATGCTAACCCAAATCTGTCTCCTGCCAAAGTGCTTGCTTACTGCCGGTTGAAACAGTTTATGTAATGATACTTGTTATGCAACCGACTGCACACTCGGTTTCTCTGTCATACACAGGACTCAAACATAGCAAAGCATTTTCTAAAGTATGATGATGTATTGTGTCGTCAGACACAATACATCATCAATACATTCCAGACGTAAACTTTTGTGAGACAAACCAGGACGTCTGAGCTAACCATGCTGTATCCGATTTCTTGTCTATGATAATGCTGACGAGACTGGCTTTAAGAAGTTGGTATGTGCTGATAACATGAAGGAAAAGGAGGGTATACGATATATAACTCCATATCCACCCAACAACACCATTGCATTTAAATGGATTTACACACAAGCATGTTCACACATATACACTTTATGTCCTAAGGCAGCCCTGTCTCACTGCTGGCCAGAGGCCTACTCAACCATTAGACAAGTCACTGGCTGAATACTGACACACAAAGTGTCCAGAAGCCAGAGGAACACACAAACACACATACAAAACACACACATAGCTCAAACACACACTTAGCTATGCCCCACCTCCAGGTTTAGGGATTATTTAACAAGCTTTAGGGAGCAGACAAATCCCACCCTGTCCCCCTCCCCATCCAGTCATCCTCCTCAAACTTGCCCCAGCAGGAATCTAATTTCCACACACTCACAAACACACACACACACACAGAGCTTTGTTCCAACCCCACACCCAGACAATCAATGCCTCTCGTTTACACACACACAAACACAGGTGTTTAAAGGTGAAGGCTGGGGGGGACAGAGGTACGTCATTAGATCTCATGGGCTCAGCAAAGCATGGCACAAATAATGGTCTTCTCTGTTATTTCATTTACATAAATATGTAAATAAAGGAACCCACAGAGACAGATAACTATCCCTGTGTAAGACATCAATCAACAATAAAGAAACTCAAATGCGCCCTTCCTCCCACAAAATAATGCCATTATGCAAAACATTTTTTACTCCCTCCCTTCATTCATCCAATTTTCTCCTTATCTTTCACCTACCTCTCCTTCTCCTTTACCACACCACTTCCAGTTCTTCTTATGCCCCCCCTGTTAGTTTTCTATTAGGACATTGCTGGCTAGGCACGGGAAGATAAATCATGTACCGCAGAGGAACATTGCAGACATAGAGGAACAACCAAGGCATTCAGACATCCTGTACTCTGACAGACATGCAGAGTGAATGTCAGATAAGCTGACATCATTGATGGGCACACAGACAGATGGGCTGATAAGACAGGCAGACTGGCAGAGCGGAAGACGCAAGTCTAAACAGGGGTTTAATAGAAATATAAAAAATATATAGTTGTTCTCTTCTGGTGCTCTGATAATAGACTGAAACCCTTTTGCTCATACAGACCTTGGGCACCATTTCACACTGGACAAAAACCAACAGGCAGAATATCAAGCAGAGTGTCTCTTTGGGGAATCACATTTCCAACCTGTTTTACAGTAAAGAATTGTCCTGTAAAGTTTTACAGTTTCACTACATTATTTCAACAGTTAATGATTGTAAATGCATTACAATACACTACTGTAGAATGTGAAGTTTACAGTACAATACTGTTAGCTGTGGTTGCCAGTATTTTTATGTATTGTTATAGTGTTACTACCATGCTTTATTTTATATGTATTATGTATACATACAGTGGTGTACAAAATAATTGATCAGGCTGTGAATCTGAAAGAAAATTGAGTATTCTACATAAATTAGAGATGAGGCAATACAAATGGATATATTAGGTAAAGGGTTTGGGTACAAACAATATCCCATTTTGGGATTCCCCAGTGAGCACAACTGGATCAAAAATCAAGAAGTAGAAACTGCATTACACCTCTCAGGGACTGTCACAAAAAGGCTGTCCCTTAAAACTCAGTGCTCAAACAAGAAGACTTGTGTGAGAAGCCACAGAGAGCTACAGAGTTCAGAGGCTGGGAGCGGCATGATGGTGAACCAGTCAACCATATCAAGAGCTTTGCATAGCACTGGCCTGTAAAGGAGGGTGTAGCAACAAAGAGTCAGTCTGCAAAAAATTTGGGTCGAAATGTACCTTTCAGGACAATTATCCCTGAGACAAAACCAATGTCATGTTACAATCATTGATTTTCAGTGTTTAAAAAAAAAAATCTAAAACATCATGGGTCAGGGTAACTAAGTTCTTTAGTAAGGCATTTAAAAAACTTATTTTCCATTTTAATGAAAAATGTAATGAATTATTAGTTCTAATCTAAATTTATTTGAAGAATTTAATTTCTCACCATTATAGATAGTGCTTACCATATTCACCCGAAAACAAAGCTCATATTCATTACAATCTCGTAAAATCTTGTTTGACTCTTTGTAGTTTGTTCACGAACAAGAACATTATTAATTTATTCACTCATCTATGACTACATCAAATAATGAATTGAACTGACTGAACATTTTGTGAGTATTTGTGTGTGTGTACTGAGTGCATGTGCCAGGCTAAGGCTGTAGAGGACTCATCCCCAGGGGAGGGGTGAGAGCAGAAGGCGCAAGGGTCAAAGCCACTGCACCAGTGTTGGAGTCTGATTGGCTAATGTGGGTGCCAGACTGGAAATAACAAAAACCTAAAAAGAGAACCAGAAAAAAAGGGGTTGGCAGGCTGAGCGAGAGTGAGGTGCAGATGAAGAGACAAAATACCATAGAAAATGAGATGGGAAGGAATTCAAGTTTGACCACTGGCATGGTTGAAAGTATCGATGGCTCATGCAAAAGGTCACAAGGATTCAACCTACTAACCTGGGGGCATCATCAAGCCAATTAACAATGGGGGCTGTTTTGCATTTTATTGGGCTAGAGGCCTTTGTTCTACTGGTGGAGATATTCATGCCCAAGCATAAAATGTCATTCTAGACAATTATGTGCTTTAAACTTTGTGTCAACAATTTTGGTAAGGCCATACAGAAAAGTTTTGTTGAGTTTGGTGTGGAAAAACTTGACTGGCCTGCACAGATCCCTGACCTTAACACCATCAAACACATTTGGGATCAATTCTAATGCCATCTGTAAGCCAGGTCTAATCACCCAACATCAGTGCCCAACCTCTCTAATGCTTGTGTCTGAATGGAATCAAATCCTTCATCAATGTTTCAACGTCTATCAGAAAGCCTTCCAAGAAAAGTGAATGCTGTTATAGAAACACATTTGAAACCAACTCCATATGAATGCCCATCATTTGGACTGAGAGGTTCATCACGCAGCTGTCCATATACTGATTGATGTCCACATACTATTTGCCAAAAACAGTAGTGTCTTTCAATTTTATGCACCATTCCATCATAATAACATTGAGGATATACACTCACTGGCCACTTTATTAGGTACACCTCGTTAGTACCGGGTTGGACCCCCTTTTGCTTTCAGAACTGCCTTAATTCTTCGTGGCATACTTTCAACAAGGTGTTGGAAACATTTCTCAGAGATGTTGCTCCATATTGACATGATAGCATCACACTGTTGCTGCAGATTTGTCGGCTGCACATCCATGATGCGAATCTCCCGTTCCACCACATCCCAAAGGTGCTTTATTGGATTGAGATATAGTGACTGTGGAGGCCATTGGAGTACAGTGAACTCATTGTCATGTTCAAGAAACCAGTTTGAGATGATTTGAGCTTTGTGACATCTTGACTTCTGGAAGTAGCCATTAGAAGATGGGTACACTGTGGTCATAAAGGAATGGACATGGTCAACAACAATTCTCAGGTAGGCTGTTGCGTTTAAACAATGCTCAATTGGTACTAAGGGGCCCAAAGTGTGCCAAGACAATATCCCCCACACCATTACACCACCACCACGAACCATTGATACAAGGCAGGATGGATCCATGCTTTCATTTTGTTTACGCCAAATTCTGACCCTACCATCTGAATGTCGCAGCTGAAATCGAGACTCATCAGACCAGGCAACGTTTTTCCAATCTTCTATTGTCCAATTTTGGTGAGCCTGTGCGAATTGTAGCCTCAGTTTCCTGTTCTTAGCTGGCAGGAGTGGCACCCGGTGTGGTCTTCTGCTGCTGTAGCCCATCTGCGACAAGGTTCGACGTGTTGTGCATTCAGAAATGGTATTCTGCATACCTTGGTTGTAATAAGTGGTTATTTGAGTTACTGTTGCCTTTCTATCATCTCAGACCAGTCTGCCTATTCTCCTCTGACATCATCAAGGAATTTTCGTCCACACAACTGCCGCTCACTGGATATTTTCTCTCTTTCGGACCATTCTCTGTAAACCCAAGAGATGGTTGAGCGTGAAAATCCCAGTAGATCAGCAGTTTCTGAAATATTCAAACCAGCCCGTCTGGCACCAACAACCATGCCACATTCAAAGTCACTTAAATCCCCTTTCTTCCCCATTCTGATGCAGTTTGAACTTCAGCATGTTGTGTTGACCATGTCTACATGCCTAGATGTATTGAGTTGCTGCCATGGCTGCCATGGCTGATTAGCTATTTGTGTTAACAAGCAATTGAACAGGCGTACCTAATAAAGTGGCCGGTGAGTGTATTTGTTAAAGGTTAGGTGTTCTATTAGCTTAGTCATTTTAAACTGAAAAAGGATGCGGAAAAAGCATCCGGTTAAATAACTGTATTTAAATAACTCTGTTACATGAAACATTTTGTTTTTTACATTTTATGCTTTCTTACATTATATATATCTAACCGATTTTTTTTCATTTATAAAATAGATTAAAATTTCTCTGAGCAGAATAGTCCTTTTGAGTGTTGCCCATGCTGTGGCCAAGCTTCTGATTTGAGTGGCATTATACACCATCTGGGCAAGACTGCCTCTTTTCTAATGACCTCCATAATGCCTCTTTTCTAATGACCTCCATAATGCAGTGGTGATGGGTGGGTAGATGGATGGATCAATGGATGGATGGATCATTTGATAGATTACCTCTGCTTTGATCATGCCAAATGGTTCACCCATCAAAGCTTAGCATTGACACTTGAACATAATGTTTAATGCACAGTGCCCAAAGGAAATTCTCACCACAATTGTTGGGGGCTGATGGATCAACATGACTGACGTGCAAAGGTGACACAGGTAGGGTAAGATTTGGCCTTCCATCTCAAACACAGTATTAATGGCGAGAGTGTAAAACTTAATTACATGCTTCACTGATGAAATTGCTAGAATAAATTAAAGAAAAAATTATTTTGGTATAATTTTCTAGTTGGTTAAATTGTTTGAAAGGGAGGCTTCTTGAGAGTTTCTACAACCAAAATAACTTGTATGAACCGGCCTTTAAGAGGGTAGGTCCAAAAATACTTTAATTAATTTATCATGTTGTGACCCAAGGGCTGACCCATACATGTTCAATGTCAAGAAAGGTTTGGGGTAACAACCAGTTTAGACATTTGTCCAAAATTCTGGTAATTAAGGCAAATTGCTAGAGAGAAGCATAATTCAAATGGTAAATTTAGGTACCTTGTTGAAGTACCTGTGACTGGAATAGCATAGGAAAGGGAATTTCTAACACAAAACAGCATGTAGCCATAAAATATGCCTTGGACAACAGGCCTTTCGTGAGTCAACACTAGGGTCAAACTGGGGGAGCAAACGTCATTCCTCAATGCCTCGTCTGGCCAGTGACACAGTAACCCATGTACATAGTAACCCATGTTGTTACACATCACACACCCAGGACAGAGTCCTGCTGCGTTTTGAAAGGTGGAGTAGTCCAAGAGCAGGGAATGCTTTAGGAAAGCAGATTATAAAAGGTACACTAAATTGTGAAGGTATTGGTAGCAGGGGTGGTAACCAAAGGATCACCAGATGCCCACTGTGTCATTGAGATAGAGTGCAATGTTTGTGCCTGATTTTGGTTCAACTTCAATTTAAATTCAGTGACTTACAGAACAAGGCTGTGGATGAAAATATCTTGAGGCATATCTTCTTATACTCTTCCAGACACATTTCACTGAAGTATTATAATTGAGGTATGACAAGATATAAAGTACATACTGCAGGCAACGGTGCATCTAAAACCTCTGAAGACCCTTTACAAACATACAATTGCTCTTGAGAAGACACTTCTTAGTGTCAGATATGAAACCGAATGCCTCATATGTTAATAATAAACACACATCTGTTACCATTATTACCAATGTTAATTTGAATCCTTTCAACTAAGGGTGTGGGTGGTGCTTTAATTGTGGATCGTGAAGTCTTTTTTGCCTCTTGCTGGGTTTTCTTTCATGATGAAAAGAGAAATACACCGAACTTGGATAAGCATACAATGTAGCACAGACACAGACAGGCTTTGAAATAGTGCACCCTGGCCATCCGTCGTAGCTTTACAAATGAATTGTGTGTTTAGGGTGATGTGGGTGAACAGGCGTTTGCAATGAGAGCCAGGCACTGACATGCGTAGGATTTTCCATATGCCTGCCCCACTCTTTTTTTTTCCGCCATCACAAGCTCACCTCCCCTCCTCTATCCTTCCCCCTTGTGTCCCGGGGCGATACTGAAGTGTCAGCTTCCCAGCCAATCAATGGGCAGCCTCTCCCAGTGGCATTCGCACTCACACCGTCTAGACAGCGGGTCATTGACTGCGGCACTGCAGCACATCGCGTGGTGAAGAGGTCACACACAGTGCACACAATACTGACTCAGAATAGGTTGGGTGGGAGGGCTGATACTCAGAAGTGGATTTAGCTGTTAATACTACACGATGCAAAAGCCTCAATAAGCTAGAGACAGGTTAACCTGGTGAACATGTTGCTATATTGCTGTCAGTGTGTAGGTGTGTCTCCTGTAAACTGTACACTTTGCACAATGTGTTATAATAGTACTTTATTGGATCCGTTTGTGGAAAGGTGTTTTTTTTTTGTCACACGGTGACATCAGTGTCAAAATGTTGACAAAGACAAATGCAAGCACCATCCACATCCCATATATGTCTCCCTCCACTGGTATATTCCAGACTAATCATTCCAGAGTGGTTATAGATGATCAATATCATTCCCTTAAGGTCTTATGATTGTGTCTGAAAGCATTTACAGAGTTACAGACATTGGTTGTCTGAGCATGCTCCACCCCTATCTATTGACAAATACAGACACAGACCACAGCAGATGGAGATACACAAATAAATATGGCAGACAGACAGACAGACAGACAGACAGACAGGCAGGCAGGCAGGCAGGCAGGCAGGCCAGACCGAGCCAAAGTTGTACACAGTGTACGGTTTGAAGAATGAGGGCTTGTAAGGCAATGCTCTGTACTTTCTCTGACGAGCAGCAGAACTGAAACCATGCCAACAGAGTCTGCTACAATGCTTGAGGACATGTATGGTCGTCGTGGCACCACGACAGGGAAAGTAGGTTCTGTGTGCGTTGGTCACATTCAGTGTGTGTATTGCGTTTAGGTGGTGTGAAGTTAAACGTTGCTATTTAAAGCAATTTGTCCACAGATGTCTCGACATGCGCTGTTGTTTGGCACTGAACTTCAGACAAGCTAAAAAGGTCTGTACATACACGCACATGCTTCCAGCTGCACCCACAGACAGCCACAAATAGAAAGACAAAACGGATAGATAAGACACAGACCGAAATGCTGACACACACACACACACACGACATGTATAACCACACGACTATAGGCTAGAAGAGTCTCTCTCTCTCTCTCTCTCTCTCTCTCTCTCTCTCTCTCTCTCTCTCTCTCTCTCTCTCTCTCTCTCTCTCTCTCTCTCTGTCCTGTGCCCTGAGCAGTTCCATCTGTCTGTCCTCTCAGGGCTCTCCTGTGGAGAATCGTCGTGCAGCCCATGTCCAAGCCATATGTTCAAGCATTCAACAACCAACTACTTACAATCAACAGCACCATTACACAACATACTACAGCAAACTAATGTCCAGTCTGACATTCTAATACGATACGTATGCTAACCTTAACACTAAGCCTCATTTGGTAATTGGCTTCCAGCATAGTTCACCAATGTCTTTATAGAAATTCCAATTGTAAGAAAGAAATAATGAACACAAAGAAGTGTTTTCTACATAATGGGTGTTCTTTATCAATTTATTTCTGCTTTTTTATTTCAGTCAGGGTTATGTACAGTTTAGAATCCGAATTACAATCAGAGTACTCCAGACCAAATGGTTCCTTAGGGCCCTTTGATTTCTGCAATGCCAAAAATACAGACGGAATCACGGAATGCAGACAACTGAAAAACACACACGGAACTCTCAGGGCAACAGATTTTGATTATAGTGATGCTAAATGGTTGTGAATAATAGGTAGGCCTATAGATGTATTTTCTTATAAATCAAATTGTTAACACATTTTGGCCAATTTATATGAACGCATGTACCCTAGAATATGTTCATTTACATCACGATATGTGCTTTGCAGAGTTTTTGCGTTGATTTTTTGAAAATCGAAAATTGTAATACGATTTTTTACACAGTTGATCGGACATTACTACATTTTGGAAAGCAGCCCTTGGACCTTCACATCTCCTATTTAGTTACCATTTAGAAATACTACAGCGATGACTGGAGTGCCTAACAACAACCTTTCACTTGTGAGACCCATAACTGAACTGGGGCATGTGTCTGGGTGCTATGCCTGTGAGCAGCTGACCAGCATGGCCAGAGCTGTCTGCCAGCCAATGCACGTCAGACATTCTCTCCTCTGCGTCAAAAGGCTTCCCTGCTATGTCCGAGGAATGCCGACAAGTGCCCTCCGCTCCCTGGTTTGCTCTTGTTAAATACCAAAGTTCCACTGACTGACATTGTCTCTCTTTCTACCACTCTCACTTGGGCAGTTTCCTCATATGGACCCATCGTCATGCAGTTAGGAAGAGCACTAACAATGCAGCGTGTGAGTTGCGAGACCTATCTAAGGGTGGAGTTGCACATTCATTTCAAAACCAAGTCTACAGCATTGCCTGGAACTTATGAATTTGTATAATGTATCAGTTCGCTCTCACAAACACATTGACAGACAAACCCACCAAAGATTTCACAATATACAGTTACTGTATCTGTCTGGCTTGGTTTGGTTACCAGACATATCGCACTTTAATGTGTATGTAATGGCAGCTCTTAAGTCTTGGTGGGGGGGGGGTTCCTGTATCTCAGCGCTGTGTAATTCAATAGCTAACAGAGCAGGTGCTATGATTCTGGACACCACTTTTTAAAATGTGCTGGTTGGTGATTGGAGGGTGCAGCTAAACGATACAACCGTATTGATGGGAGATTTTAACCAATGGTTAAAGTTAAGTGGTACAACACCACTGACATGGCAATGGATTAGCTCATACTTATTGAAATTATTTAACCATCTGCCATACAAATTGTTTGCAAATGGAAGGTACGGTGCGAAAATGTCTGTGTGTGGTCAGAGTCTAAATTTCACTCACAAATATCTGGTTTGCATGTGAATTCAAGGAATGAGCCTGCATACGAGCTAAATACTGTATTGAAGCTTCTCTACACACGCAATCATTCTAAGCTGTAGTTCTGCATTTGGTGCTCACAGACTAAAAAAGGTCCATGGAAATGGTGTCGAACCTCATACCACGTGCACTAGTGTGCAGGATTTGTATGTACCTTTTCAGACAAACTTAATGGAAATTAATTATTCCAATGGGTTTGTCTCCCAGACACAAAATGGCAGGAAGGTCAATGTGTTGATGGCAGCTAATCATCAAATAAATGTAAAAATATAAACTTCAAGATGAAGCATCACATTGCAAAAATATAGAGGGGTATAAAACATAATTTAGATTACTAACTTGGCATGAATAAACAAAATACTTGTACTTCAAATATTTTCTGTTAGACACAGGTAACACTGTCTGAAGAGGTTTCACACAAATCACATGGCTATTGAACCCTGCCTGCATCTATGGGTGCAAAGACAGGTGGGCCTTAACATCGTTTCTGCATTCTGCCTACCAAAGGTTATATGAAAAAAGGCATCATTGTACCATCGACGCCCCTTAAAGTACAGATGACGATGAACATTTATATGAAAGTCCTACATTCAGGAGACTAACATCGAAAAACAAGGTGACCTGACATGTTATGTCATGTTAAGTGTCTGGTATAAAATGAGTGAACTGAATAAACCCTTAAACAGTCCCATATCCAACACTATCCAAAACCTATCCAACAGTCTCAGGCCTACACAAAATGTGCAGTCTTCCTTCCAGCCAAGGAAGTCGATTTAGGATTTTCTGATACAAAAGGCAGCTTCTCTAGACCGATCTGGTTTTGTTGGGAGCATTCACAGGCTCTTTGTGAAGACTGGGAAGGCTGCCTGGTGTGGCTAAAAATAAAACTGTCTGGAAATAATCCTGCTTCTCTCTGTCTGCCTGCATGGGCCCTGGTTGTCAGGCTGGCAGACTGCAGTCTCACTGAGGCTTTCATCTGAGTCAACCCAACTGCAGCCCGGCTCACTGGCTCTTCTGACGTCCAATCCCCATGTCTATGCGAGGTAGGCTACACTTATAATATAGATAGAGGATCCTTATTCTGATTCCCACTGAATTTACCCAGGTCTAAAAAATAACCTGGAAAGAGGGAATTCTTTTGACGTAAAATGTACGACAGAATCAAGTGAGTCCCAGTAGGAGCTCCAGTCTATGTTGTTGTTGTGGTTCTCATTTTAATCCCATAGGACACTTTTCACTGACTAAATATTTGCTCTGCAGAGTGTGTGACAGCCTCAGAGGCCCTCCCAGCACCAGGGACAGCGGCCCCAGCCGACTCATGGCCAGGTTGTGTGCGACTCCTTTAAGCGGTTTTCCACTTCCCACTTGGCGAACCAGCCGCCGGTTCGGTAAACCAGAGACTCAAGCCAGAGGGACACGGCCTTTGTCTCCAGTCTCCTGAATTGCAAGTGTCTCAGCCCTGTGTTTCTCTGTGGCTTTGCCACATATGGTGGAGAATGCGGGGAGCTGAGACCACTGTCTGACGTATGCAATTCAGGAGGGGAAAAAAAACTATGGAGGAAGCTATGATCTTGACAGGCCCAAAGCATGATCGGCCTGCAGGAAGAGTCCACCTAAAGGAAGACCCCAGGAACAACCCACATCTGAGACAAGGACCGACAGGCCCACAAGGGTCGCACTGAAAAGGCAGCAGCAGTTATGGGAGGAAATTACCTCCAGGCTGAAGGCCATGTTGGCCCTGGTCCTAACCAACACCCCTTGAGCGGAGGATTCGGCCCTAGAGGGAAAACTGAGGGAGGGGGCAAGAGCAGCGACACGGTTAGCGACGACGAGGTTGGCGAGAGCGGGGAAACAGCTGGCCAGAGGAGCGACGTGGATAGTGGCGACTCAGTCACTTACAGCAGCGTCACAGACAGCAAGAGAGATGCCACGGACATGCGGTGACACTGTTGGCGAGAGTGACCTGGTCAGCAAGAGCGGAGGCATGGCGCCTGGCTGCGACACGTTAGCGAATCAGTGGCCGCCGACTGCACAAAAGCGGAGTGGACAGGGCTCAGAGGAGGATAAAGACTCGAGCCCGAGAAGAACGGCTTGAGAGAGAAAGAGAGAGGTCGTTGATGTTAAGTTTCAGTTTGGTCCCTCAGGTATAGACCTGAGCGGCCGACCCGGGTGGAGCGA
Organism: Osmerus eperlanus; assembly: GCF_963692335.1. Lineage (NCBI taxonomy): Eukaryota > Metazoa > Chordata > Actinopteri > Osmeriformes > Osmeridae > Osmerus > Osmerus eperlanus. The sequence continues at coordinate 3,474,908 of NC_085037.1, forward strand.
GGCTCCCCGGAAGATTCTTTTGTTTTGGTTGAAATGTGTCTCTTTTGTAAACTAAAACACACGGGAGTGCTTGTTCCCTGTCCTTTGTCACCAGTTTCCTGTTTTGTCTGCATCTCAGCCCTGTGTCTGTGGCTTGCCATAAGTGCCTTCATTTAAAGAGAGACTGCACTATAAGTCCAGTCAGTCATGGGCATACTCCAAATTACATAAAATTACATTAGTGGTGGATAAGAAGACAGTATATTGTGAGTCAATAAATAATGTGTGTACTCTGTATGGCCGAAACTACACTGCTGCTGATGGATGGACTTGGGGGCACACTCGTTCAATGTGTGATGCTGGAGGGACGTCACTGGAGAGGTGGGTTGTGAACAGAGGGGTGGGGACGGACTGTTCTGTGGAACGTCTCATTGGTTTACAGCTGTCACATCAGACATCCTCAGGGATCAGAGAGACAGTTCAGGGTTTTGATAATGTCATATGTACTGCAGTCTGGTTGACTTGAGACAGTGGGTTGTTTGAGGACAGACACCCAACTCTGGTTCACCTTTCCCTGTTTCCTTGTAAATCCAGTTTGAGTCTGATTCTTCCTTTTTCCACCTTCCACTCCCTATCATCTTCTCTCCACTCTACGAGTCCCTTGACACCATTGTGAATTATCTCTAGGAGACAGGCAACATTAGGTCCTTAAAATGTTTCATGTTTGAAATACTGCTCTGCTAATTAATTAGCAACCACTGTACGGAGTTTATTCCATATAATTAGCAACTGAAGATGTCTATGGCATGTCATAGCCTACTTCGTTAAAAGCTAAGCTTGATTTTATTATAGTGGAATTCGTTTTGCTATTAGCTTTTAGCAGTTGTTATGATAAGTACAAATGATAGGGTAGCCACACCCAATCCTAATACCAATGTATTCTCCATTATCCATAAGTGGACATCCATGTCAGTTTGTAATAGCCTACCAAGTGTGCTTTGCCTGCAATTGACAGCACACCTACCGCAGATAAGTAACTGTATGCAATTAACATTATGTAAAAAAAAAAGGCATCGTGTGATAAACATGCAAAATATCAGTTTTTTGTTTGTTTTTGTTTTTTAATAAGGGCTGTTTGTTATGTTGGTTTAAACTACGCAATAACGTTTCGCATCGCATCGTGCGGAGTATGGCCTACCTGAAGTTGGAAAAAGTTATGCATGCAAGTATGTAAACTGCATTTACCAGTGCTAAACTTCTTATGCCGAAAACAATTAAGAAAGAAATACATTCAAATGAAATTGTTTGCAAAATTTTGTAGTTGAAGTTATTAGTACAAGATCGTATTTTACAAAGGATGTCAAGCTATTCGAAAACGTTCCCTTTAAGAACTTGAGCCTGTTTTCATTTTTACTGCACTGAGTCTCAGTCTGGAACAACTTTCGTTGTCTTCAGCAGTACTGCAGCACCCCCTCATCTCCAGTCGACCACCATATTATAACAGACATAAAAACAAGTTACGCGGATGATAAAACGCTTACATTTTTGAAGAATTCTCTTGGAGCGCTCGTTCTCAGGTCCCACTGTGAAAAATTGTCGCAGCCAGACTGCGTTCCAGACCGCGAAGAGGGTGTCAAGTGCGTCTAGACGACACCTCACTCATCGCTCAGCTGAACTCGACACTGCATAAACTCTGTAGTCTAGTTTGCCTCAGCTCAATATGAATAATTTGGAAAACGCTGTAGCGACATCTGCAGAGTAGGAGTATCAGAGCACATCTCGGCAGTTTTAAGGTAACACGTGTGGAAAAATATTCGTGATCATTAAAATAATGATAAACAAAATTACACAATTATATACATTTATTTAACAATAAAATATTCCAAACACGAAAAATACCTACATCACATGTCCGTTATGGTCTTTATATAGCCTGATTGTTCACACTAGGTCCAGATTTCAGTGTGAGATGGCTGGAAAAAAAATTCCTGGAGATGATTTTCCCTGATTATTTTATCCCACAACTTTATAAGACTATAAAGGAGAAGTGATGGGTCGGTGGGACACACTCACTCGGGGTATTTCCGTAATTTAAAGTAGAAGTTAGTTCTTTATAGCGGTCACATGCCAGTTGTATATTTGGGGCAACATACTGCTGATTTCCCACAAATGTGAACAATTGTTTTAATGCGAGGGGTAGGGTACATTTGAATAACTAAGGCCTATCTGTCATGTGTACATACACTGTTGTGTCTTTATTAGCTAGTACTGATCCTAGTCGTATTCTGGCTGTTGGTTAACAGGGTTTGTTGTATACTTGACTCGCAAGTGAGGCAGCTGTATGTTAGTAGAGTCAGAGTCACATGCTGTCTCTATGAGAGAGGAAGGCAGCGGGAGGTAGCTCTGCTTTGATCCAGTCCTGGATGAGTCCAAGTTAACTCTGATAAAATAAAATAACCAAAAATTGTTGTATAAGTGAATGTGAATCAGGATTCAGACGAAACGCACAACTATGCAACAAATCAATTGTGGCAAGCATTTTGTCAATCAAGCAAATTTATTGAACTATTTCAATGTACTTAAGTTCAACTGTCAATTGATTAGATTGTTAGTCATGAATTCACAAACATATCAATGCATATCAAGAGGAATGCCGACAAACACACAAACAGACCACTGCTATCAGTGTATTTCTCTTCCCATTTAGATGTTTGCTGTTGTTCTCTAAATTGTGGTCCACACATTTTTCACAAAAACAGAAATATAATCCAAGACTTCGGCAGAATATTTCAAGAATATCCAAATACCTTAAGACTTTTTTAGTTGTCTTGCCTTAACATGGCCAAGATCTAAATAACTTTCTTCACAAGTGTGGAATGTTCCTATTACTGTTTTCTGTGTTTACAAATGTATATTTAAACAGAACACACTTTCACAATCACATTCATTCTCCACATTCTGGCCAAAGATACTTGACTTGTAACGAAATCCGTATTTATTAAAGAGCAGTTCAAGATGCTTTGAATGAAACAAACAACTTTTTGTACAGTTGACTGTTTCTTTTTCCTTTTACTGTGATGTCTTAAATCTTTTGTTATCTATCTCCTCAGAAATGAATGTCTGAGGACTAAACAGGTCCATACCAGGCTCTTTTTTTTTTTTTTAACCCCTAAATAATTGTTAGTTTATTTTCACAACATTGTGGTGTGTAAACGGCTGTCCTGATGTATAAATCAGCTCCCGCCCCCATTACTTCGAGACACTTCTTCAGATCTGTCCCTACTATCAAACCTAATGTACTGACTATAATTTGTCTGGTCTGGAAATCCACTCTTCCTTGATGAGTACTACAAAGTGCTTGAATGTCTTTAAGGGGGTTGATCAGAGATGTCCTCCATTCAATCCTCTGTGTGTGTGTGTGTGTGTGTGTATGTATGCGTGTGTGTCCATGCAACAAGCAGAAAATACAGTGGGCATGTCATTCCACTAGCCAGGCATCAGTTGGGCTTTCTTTCTGTTACAGGAGACAACACAAGCAGAGCACAAGGTTTAGTGAGAAAACAACAATGACAAGCAAAAGGCAAATACTTGCAACAAACCATTTGCAGTACTATTCTTCATTACATATTACACACTGCATCTACATGTCAGGGAGGGGTGTATTAATCCACAAAAAAGAAGCTGAACAGAATATCTTTCACGGATAATTGCAGAAACTAGTATTAGTAATGATGTGGGTGAGGTTATGTTTTAACAAATAATACATTCCAGTCCGGCTTCATGACCTCAAATAAGATTGTATCCATTAATATTCTCTCAACTGTTTTCAAATAGCACACAGTACCAGTCTCGGTCACACCTACCTCCCAGCAACAGCTTGCAGGGCATTCTGGGTAGCAGGACCTCCAGGTGTGCCGGCTGCACCAGGGGTGCCTGCCTGACCAGCGGCTCCATTGACCGGACTCCCGTCCCCCCTCAGGATGCCGGTGCACTTCCAGTTGTCCATGTAGTTGGCTAGAAAGGACACAGACGCACCTCAATACTTCCAAAGTCCAACTTTGTTTGCTGTACGGTAATGCTTCGAATTTGTTCTAAAGTGAATTTCTGCAACCAATCTAGACGTGTTAGCAATTCTTAAAAGGAAGTATATTGTTTAAGCACAAAAGCATCTAGCTAATGCGAGTTCGACCCCAATTGTTTTTGAAAGAAAAGGTTGAAGGGAAATTCTTGATACTGTTTAAGAGTTTATTGCACTTTCAAGAGTAGGCCATGGGTGAGGGTTGTCTTTAGGTTCCCATTCAGCACTCATACCTTTCCAAAGGCGTACACATCCGTCATCCCCTGAGGAGGCCAACAGGGTGCTGGTGATGTTCCAGCTCACCCTCCACACCTGGGAGTTGTGGCCGTCAAACTGGGCCTGAAGCTGCACCTCCAGCTTGGTGGGGCCCGAAGAGGAAGACTCCTTACTGTAGAGAACCCAGAGACAGAACCTTAGTGCTGTACTAAGTTCTCTTCCTGAATCTTGTGAATCTACAACTTGTCTAGATTGTTGTAGGTATTGTAGGAGACTATCATTTAGTAAACACCAAAGAGACCTTATACCTCCTCCAGTACTTGAGAAAGAAGGTCTAACCATTGTGACATCTGACGGGGTCAGATGGCTGAGCGGTTAGGGAATCGGGCTATTAACCAGTTGCCGGTTCGATTCCCGGCCGTGCAAAATGACGTTGTGTCCTTGGGCAAGGCACTTCACCCTACTTGCCTCGGGGGAATGTCCCTGTAAGTCGCTCTGGATAAGAGCGTCTGCTAAATTACTAAATGTAAATGTGACATTCCCCTTGAATCCCACATCTCATAGGATAAATACCATCTTTGCTATTGATAACACTATCCAAGAAGGGGCCAATATACTATCTGTTACAGACCAATACACTGTCTATTACTGTAACAGAGCAGAGCTTAATGTTACAGCATGAGCGTAAACATACCGCATGGGTATAAGCTTAAAGATGCGCACATCTTTGGTTGCTATGGCCAGCACATGGAAAGAACGTCCCAGGTTTGGTGCAAAGGCGATGTCATGTACGGGGTCTGTGACTGTCATCAGAGTCTCCACCTTGGCGTACTTCCTAAAACAGTGAGTGGGATGGCAGCCAATCAGAATACGTGTTTCCAATAATTTTTTTTGCTTTCTTTAATAACCGGCATGTTACTTTGACAGTCATTGAAACACAGTGTCAAGCCTACAATCCGAGAAACAAAAACTGTAGCACCCACCTTGTGTTTTCTACATATTCGTAGATCTGAACTTTACCACTGTAGGCAGTGTTGCCATCATCACTGCCCACGGCTATCATGGGAGAATGGGCACGAGAGCTGCAAGCAAAGACAAAATAACACTGACATGAATCATAGAAATTCATAAAGTACAAGCTGTTCATGTCCCTACCCAAAATTACAGTTTGGTCCTTTTTGTATTTGAACTCCCCCATGTCAATTGTAAACAGGGATAGGAAAAAGTAGACCTTTTGTGTTGAGCACTGTGCCATCTACTGGTGTATTCGGAGAGTATTAAAATCTACAATCTTCTAATATACATTTGATCAAAATCAAGTAAGTTCCTTTGTGAAGAACCCTTCAATATATTTACTTTTTAATCAATCATTATATGGATTCAGTATTGACTTTAATAATACATTTGAATAATTCTGTGAGGAGGCCACATAGACGTGAGAGGTGTTCCAGACCTGGAGGGGTTCCAAGAAATACAGGAGCAGCTGAGCTTGCATGAGATCTCATGCTGCAGGGACCACTGGCTCAAGTTCATCACATCAGGAGCCTCGTATATTCTGACGACACCATCCGCGGAGCAGGTGGTCAGCATGAGGCCCATGTGTTTCGGAGCAAACTTCACGTCAGTAACTGATGTTCGGCTGTCCACCAATGTGGTCCTCTTGATCTGGGACCAGGCCAAATGTGGAGGATGAAACAGGCAGTGTTAAAGTTCCCCAACTGAAAATGCATCCAGCTAAAATTGTTCATTAGCCTACACCTTTTTACGCTGTAAAAACGTTTTACACTGAAGATTACTGCATTCATATATGTAAGATTTGTTCAGAAAAGGGTTTCTGGTTTTCCTTTAGATTACACTAATAAGGTAGGTCACGTGTGTGCCTTGTGGCCTCCACCCATCCTTACCCAATGGCTGAGTCCGCGCTGTTTATCGTTCGACTCGCCAACTATCTCCTCCCATACCGCCGCAGTCCGATCAAATGAGCAGGACGCCAAGACTTGTCCAAACTCGGGGTGTGCCCAGGTCACGCGCCAAACCGATCCGCTGTGGGTCTTAACGTACACACATTTATCTAATATTTAACATGCATTTACTTTAATAATATATTATTTACCCATTTCATGTTTTAGCTGATAACATACGTATAGGTGATGCAAAGGTAATAAAGTTTATAGACGTGTGATTATAAGACGCCTGCTTTAACTTACCTTCCAACTGGCTGTGCAGTTCCACTCACCATTGTCACTTTTGTCCCAAACCTGAAATGAAGGATGTGATTTTCAAACGGGGTACACATGTTGTCATGCTATTGTCAATTGGCCAATGACCAGCAAGGTTTATTGACTAAACACAGGTAAAATGATCTAGTTAAAATAAGATAGTTGGTTAACGAACTGTAATTTCTGGCTAGCTATCTTGCAATGCTACCTTCACACTTTGGTCACTGGAACATGTCGCCATTCTCCGGCCGTGGAAATCATAAGACACATCGTGGATAAGGTCTTTATGGTCCGCCGCAATACTTCGCGCAACAAACATAGTTGCAGAGAAAATGGTTTAAAAGGGTAGTGAACAATTTTTGTCACAAGATGTACAAAAGTATGTGTAAATTTACGTTTCAGTAAAATCTTCAGCACTCCATGATCGGCGCCATTTTTCTAAAATTGTTCCCACATCAAATAACGTTAGTTGAAACATAATCCGGAACATCAGTTCCGCTTTACAGCTTTAGATGAAGTTCTTTCTTCATTTAAACCTTAACTCAACCTAGTATCCATCCCCTCTAGTCTTTCACTACTACCTAAGGGATTTTATAAATCTTTCTAAATAATTATTTGATATAGTTGGTTAATATTGTTGTTATTATCAATTTAATCAAGAAGCAAACTCATTTAAATTATAACAATTATAAGAGAAGTTCATTTACAATCACAGATTTATTTTAATAAACAGTGTGTCACTGGATTTTATTTTTGTTCGTGAAAGAAAGAAAGCGCTTTATTACAGACAAAAATAATGCAGAACGAATGTCAGAGACATCCGAGAGGGATTACATTATAAATTAGTGTCCAAGAGGAATCATAGAGGCTCTTTATTACAACCCCAGAAGGTGAATGAAAGATTTGCATTTAGTGATGAACAGATGAATAATATGGCCTATTCATTTTTTCACCAAGACATTGTTTTACATCTGTCCAGAATATTTCACTAAGCAACACTCAATTAACTTTCGTTTTACGTAGGAATATTTGATATCACAGGTAGCGAAGGACCCTTCTTTAGCGCAAGCGCACATTGGTTTGATATGAGACGTCAAATACACAGGCAAACGTTCAGTAAGCGGGCTACTTTCTAAATGGCTTATTATAGAAAGTGATGAGTTAGATAAGTACCTGAAATTGTATTTTTATTTTAATTAATTGACTAGGACTGTCACTTAAACATGGAACAGGAATTTGAAGACATGGATTCAGACGGCCGGTGGCAGAATCTATACATAGTAAGTGTTTACTGTAGGCTAGCCAACTAGCTAGCTCCAGATAGCTTGCAAGTTAGCTATCCAAGTAGCTAGCTACTTTATGTTACTACCTGCTTAGCAGCTGACAGCTAGCTATTTAGCACGAACACTAATCATTAGCTATCTAGATAGCTACTTTTAGATGTGTGTATGCTTTATATCTCCCTGGAAGTTAGTGAAACACATGACTTCTGTTGCGTATATAAGTTGTTTAGCTAGCCTATTAGGCTACTGGAGCTACTAACGCGAGGCTTAACTAGTTAGTAAAACAACGTGCGCATGCGACGATGAAGTGACATCACTTCATTGCCACTTAATTTTCTTTGTTGGATAACTAGTTGGTCACCTTCAACATAATCAACATTATTCTTGTTATCTTACATCAGCAGCAAACAAGACGCAATGAACAGTGTAGCCTTTTTCGGCACTGTATCCAACATTTATTATGATTTCAACCTATCCATTTTCTGCATTCTATTTAAAATATGAAGTGTTAAGTTCATGGCTACAGTTAGTTTTGAAGTCACTAAAACGTGTGGAGCATGCAGTTTAGATGCTATTTAGCAACTCAAATGAAATCACTGTCAAGTTCCTATTTTTATTTTTTATTACGACTATAGTCGTTTTTTTTGCTAAATGTAAAGTACATTTACATTTATGCATTTAGCAGACGCTTTTATCCAAAGCGACTTATCCAAAGTACTCCTATAACAAACACCCTTTTTGTCCACAGGAAATTCGGAATCAGTCCCATGAATGTCCATTTAAAGTTGCAAAATATCCAGAAAATCGGAACAGAAACAGATATAGAGATGTCAGCCCGTGTAAGTTACTTGGAATTACAATTGCCATCAAGCATCTTTACACTTGACTGATGAAGACATTTTGCTGATAAACCATTTATCAGCAGGATTCCTACTCCAAATGCATTATGAATGAAGGAAAAGGCAGGTAGTTATGATTTTGTTGTCTTTTCCTCTTAGTTGATCACAGTCGTGTCAAGCTGAAGAACTCGGACAACGACTACATCAATGCAAGTTTAGTTTTCATGGAAGAAGCCCAAAGAAGTTACATTTTAACTCAGGTACATTTGTTTTTGTCTTACTATTACAATTTTCAATGGATGCCTCAATTTAGTTCTACCCTTATTTGTTCCCTTTCTGACTATACCAGTGAATCATCTTCTGAATCAGCAATTAATGACTGCATCTGGAAAATGTATGTTCCTCTTGCGCCAAATCTTTTAACATGCATCGTCACAGGTGTGTGAAACCTAGTGTTATTGTTACAAGATGTGAGAAGCCAGTTTCCTTCTTGGTGTTCTTATATGGAATGCTACTGTTGTTGTGAATGTCTTGGGTTAAAACAGTAACTATTTGGTGTCATGAACAGCCGTTTTTAAGATGAAGCCATGATTTGTGCCGGAATTTGCGCAGAATTTCAAAATAATAAGCACTTGAGTCAGTGGATGGGACAGATGGTTCTTACTCTTGTAGAGATACAGGGAGAAATGCTTATATTGCCCAATATTTAAGCACCTAATGAGGATCATCCTGGCTTTTTTATGAATCTTGGGAGTAAACTCCTCAAATTACATGTTTACTCTACTATCCTTGGCGGGACTTCCAACCTCATTGGATGTTGTTTTGTGTGCTTTTCAAATAACAGCCATAGAATCTGTCCTGACAGTGAAAGGCAGATGTGAATACTTGGGGTTAGTTGATATTAGGAGGCTGATAAACCCAGCAAGAAGAGTCTACACCTATTACTCTAATCTGCATAATACATACTCAATGTTTGTTTATGGCGTGGGCGGAGGGAGGAGGGAGGGGGGCTTCTGGTGCTTCAGCCCCAAATGTTTAGGTTTTAAAATAACTTCAACTGGCAGTCACTGTAGTTTTAGAAATATAATTCACACTTGCAAAACAGAGCGTTATGCTAGCTGTTGCGAAAGTAGGTCTGGTGGACGGCTGCATCCAAATCAGCGAGCTACCAGCAGTATCCCATTAACAACCTGGACTCTCCCCTCCCTTGGCTCTCGGTCAGTTCATGTTAATGTGACTCGCTCACCAGCAGCTCATCAAGGACAGAGGACGTTTAGATTAGCAGCAGGCAAGATGGAATATTTTGAACAATAGAGAAAATGTTGATTGAAGATGCCATGATTATGCTCACTCCTCACCAGTGATGTAACGTACAAATTGATGTCTGACTGCACGGAATAACAATATGATCTTGATATTACACATCTCCAAAAACGGGTGTTGCCCTCAAATGTATGCAAATAATGCTGACCTACCAGAGGCACACTTCCACCTTCTTATTGAAGGTAATTTGATGGGAAACACAGTGTGGTAATCCTGTATATGACATTGCTTTACGTATGATCTATGTGTGTTGCAGTTGGATGTGTATGTTGTAACGTTCTGTTTGGAAACAATGTTAAATGAAGTGTGTCTCCCCCAGGGGCCTCTAAGGAACACCTGTGGACACTTCTGGTTGATGATCTGGGAGCAGAGGACCAAGGCCATCATCATGCTCAACAGAGTGATAGAAAAAGGAGCAGTGAGTTAAGCTAGCTTTTGCCTCAGGTCACCTCAGTGACCACAGGAAGGAAGGGCCCTTCTTTTTGCTGCTACATACTGTACTGTGACACATGCTGGTAGAAAGGTCCGCATGTCAGCAATCTTTTAATCGCACAATTTTGTATAATTTTCTTTTACCACATTTCTTTTTTCTTTTCACATTACAAAAGCTTGAGTTTTGAAAGAGTCACTCTTAACAACTGAATACTCACAATTTGTCAGCAAAGAAGGTTGGTTTTCTAGTTGTGTTTTGGGGGCGTGATCAGGGTTCAGATTGATTAGCATCTTTTGGTTTGGTTGGCTATTTACAGATTGTTACCATCTGTAAATATACACAGGGTGTTTGTTTACTTTCAGGATTCTACCGTGGTGGATGCTTGTTATTAAATATTCAACTCATTATTAATATAGGAACTGCCATTACCAAATGTATTGCTGCTGGTGAGACAGTCGACAATGGAAATCTAATAGACTCCTAAATGTATCTGTCCTGTTTAGGGACTTTGTGATCATCTTGCTATATGTAGGCATGTGTTCATGTTTTTCAACAGAAAAACAGGAAGACTTGCCTACATTTACATATGACATGCTGGTATTTTGGTCCATAAGTGGGTTATATTGCCTACATATGGTCATACATTGGTCATACATTATTGTTCCAGTCATTATTGACGCAACCTTGTTTTATCTAAGGTTATGGTGTACAAAAAGCCCTAGAGTAGGCATGGGAGATTATAATTCAACCATCCTACCAAATGCTTTGTCATTTTGATATCTAGATATGAATCAAAAGTTATTTGGTTACCTTGCTAAGTCTTAAAAAAAAAAATAACTGAACAAAACCGACGACTTAAACTCTCATCTCTCATGACTGCCAGGAAAAGTGTGCCCAGTACTGGCCGACACAGGACGAGCGGAAAATGTCTTACAGAGACACGCGCTTCCTAGTGACGCTAGTTTCTGAGGACATCAAGTCCTACTACACCACCAGAGTGCTGGAGCTAGAGCATGCTGATGTAAGTCTTTCCATCATTGAACAAAAGGGTATTTTGAAGGGAAATTTGGCAGTAGTCCTGTTCCCATTTAAAGGTTAGTGACTTTTAGAACTCTTGTGCCAATTTGTACTAACCCACAGCAACCCACAAAATGTTTCTCTCAGACGGGGGAGAAGAGGGAGCTGTATCACTTTCATTATACCACCTGGCCCGATTTCGGTGTTCCGGAATCCCCAGCATCGTTCCTCAACTTCCTGTTCAAGGTGCGAGAGTCGGGCTCCCTGGGGGAAGACCACGGGCCGGCTATCGTACACTGCAGCGCTGGGATTGGCCGGTCGGGAACCTTCTCTCTGGTGGACACTTGTCTTGTCCTGGTAAGCCCTGCCCTTATGGACCAGAGTTCCACTTCAGTGAAGGTTCACCCAGATTTTTAGTTTGTGATCATTTCTTTCTGCGGAAGCACAAAGTTAAGACTGGGGCATAACGCACTTTGCCAGTAAAAATGTGCCATTGATTGGTGTCAGAAGTTTTAAACAAAACAAACAAGCTTTCTAATGTAGTCTTATCCCCATGATACTTTCACTTAATACCCTAAAGCAGTGGTACTCAACCCAAAAGGTCCACTAACAAAATTTCCATTCAGTCCAGGGTCCGGAACAATGATGGTTTATTTTTCTGGCCCTTACCTCAGAATTCTGGGAGTAATTTTGTTCAAAGCGTCCATGCTTTGTTTCATAGTGACGTTTCACATTACCACTTTTGACAAGGGCAACCGTCTCATTGCAGATTAAACACATTGCAATTTTCGGAATCAACTTTTCGCTTTTTGTCGGGTTTAGAGTCTGCTATGATTTTCGCTAAGGAAGAAACGGGTACCGTTAGCAAATCGATTAGCCTGCGTTGTAGCGAATGACACACACAACCTGCGTGAACCACAGAGGTTGCGGCCAACGTTGAGTGAGTCAGTTGTCATGGTGATTACAGTTATTAAAGCTCCTGATTGGACCTTTGGATTGAACACGGAAGATAGAAAGCACATCTAGTAGGAACAAAATATAGGTACCAATGAAAACTTGCTTAGATCTTGACTAAATTAGAATGTTGATTTTGGCTTTGGTCCAAATTGTATTGCGTCTGGGTCCTGATCCGGACCGCAGTCTGCCTAATGAGTACCCACGCCCTAAAGTAAATAAGACATGTAAATGAGGTTAAGAGACGTATCAGAGATGTATCAGATTTTTGTGTTGGTTGATATTTTAATAAGGGAAATGTATGCAAGATTCACTTCCTGTACTCCCGAACCGTTGACCTGCAGTTTCTCTTTAGATGGAGAAGAGGAAAGACCCATCTGTGGACATCAAGAACATCCTGCTGGACATGAGGAAGTATCGGATGGGTCTCATCCAGACCCCGGACCAGCTGCGCTTCTCCTACATGGCCGTCCTCGAGGGAGCCAAGTACATTATGGGAGACTCCTCTGCACAGGTACGCCGTTCTGTACCAAGAATATATGGATAGTCGAGACCAGTTACGGAAGGTAAGAACAAGACAGAAAAGACAACACAAAATGAAATCGGGCAGATAATGAAACCATTATCTGCCTCTTGCTCCCTTTTCTGTTGGCGCATTCAGAAACGGTGGCGTGAGCTGTCGAATGAGGACCAGGAACCTTTGTCTGACTCCCCGCCACCTGCCAGCTCCCAGACCGTGTGTCCGGACAGGTACAACGGCAGCAAAGGGCCCCACCAAGAAGAAGGTGGGGACTCTGAAGTGGACCACAAGGCCACCGCCGAGGTCACCTGCAAGGAACAAGATGTGGATGGGATCATAGCCAAGTCAGTTGCTCGAGATGTTTTTCTCCAATAATGTTAGACTGATTTGTAAAAGAATTCTGAAGGATAATAAATGATATCACCGTTCTTTTGTTTCCCGTTATCTCCCAGTGCGCGCAAGAGACACAGAGACGAGAGGATTTTCAACTCCACACCCAAGACACCCCAACAAGCAAAGTCCAGGATAACAGATTCAGAAAAGAAGAGGAAAAGGTGACTGTTATGATTTTTTCAAACCAAAAAGTATGCTAAATACCAAATTTTGATACACTTCACTTTTTCTGTGAAGTTTTGGAATGGTTATCATAATGTTAGATGTTTAATTTCCAAATAGTTAGAAATAATTTCCATTTTTTTTATAGTCATGGAAATAAAACAAATATTTTAACATCTTAAAAAGTCATGACCATTTGTGCAACAATACCTCATTTTAGCATGGGTTTATCTTATTACAGTACAGCCCTATTTGGAGGCAGCTGTATGTTAATGCCATATTTTCTGCTCATTTTCAGAAGTCATGAAAATGTCATATGGTGTGGGAACCCACTGTTACCACATGGTAGTCATGTGACTAAAATACAATAAGCTGGATCTTTGCCTCAATAGCGCATGCCACAAATCAATTTTTACAAACAATTACTCATTAACATTGTCATTTTGATCTGGTCTAGACAAGTTCAGACTCGGTTCTCCCAAATGACAAAGAGGGATGGGCAGTGACATGGCTAGGAGTAATATACTGAGTGGGTATATAATACAGGATCATGAACAACTCACTGTGTGGTTCGCTAGACTCACATCTGTCACTTTTGATGACAGTGCACCTTGAAGAGCAGCTCTTAAGAGAAATTCCAAGAAGCGTATTCTTGTTTTGTCTGTGCGATGTGTGTTCCAGTAACAGAACTTGGTGAAGGTTATTCTTTTTGTCAACCTGTTGTCATTGTTCTCCTGAACAGTTTGGCCTGCATTTGCTGTACATGACGAGTGCTGGCCAGTGGGGTCGCTGTAGCTTTGTCCTCCTCTGGGACAGCGACACAAAGAAGAATTAATAGCAAACTGCAACATTTATTCGCAGCTTTAAAAAAGGAGCCCGATGTGTACGTTGGTCACATAGAACTGTGTGTGTGTGTGTGTGGTTCATGCGCTGATGGATTCTCTTGTTTTTTTGCTGGTTTGTGTGGGTTGGCTATGGTTAAGGTCGAAGTTGGAATGGGCTGCTGTGTAGCATGGAGTGTTTGTGTTCAGTCTACATGTCTAAGGCCCTGTTAAGGTGGCAACCCTTCCTTGAAAATATGGAATGAAAGTCTTGTTTTTGCTTCCCAGCAGCCCTAGTGGTGAGACCGTCCCGGTCTATATTTATGCCAGCAGCTGTGTGCTAGTTGATAAAATGAGGTAACCCTAATGTATTTCAAACATGAAACAACTCAATGCAGCCAAGTTTATTGTTTTAAAAACATAAGTTTGGCATAATACAATCAGATTGTCCTTCAAGTTCTCTATGAATCAAAATTAAGTTCCAAGATGTTTTGCGGTTCTGAAACGGCACTAGCAATCTAAGATTTTAGTTTTTAATCTATTGAATGTAGACCAATACTCTTTTCATTTACAGTAAAACACAAAAACAAGAATTCAAAGTTAGAATCTCACCATGTCTTAACCAAAGGATACACTGACTCAATCTGACTAACACCTTAAATGAAACATAACTGCTACTTATTCTAAATAAGCTGTTTGTCCTCTACCTGGCAATCTCCAGGGGAGTTGGTATCTACATGCAAGAACTGTGAATTTTACAAACTCAAATGCTAACTTTTGCTGACCAAAGGGGCAGATTTCTTGGTTAATTTCCTGATCTCACACTTGCGTGTAAAAAATTGCAGGGTAGTGGGCAAGCAGTTTATTAATGCTGTGTTTAACTTACGCCAAAATAGTTGATGACAGTGATCCAAGGAAACCCATGATGGTTGATTTACCATACCCTCAAATATTAGGCATGAGTATGGCAATTTGTAGTTGCCAAGTTAAAACGTATTTGGTTGCATGGTTCCTTTGGTCACTTTAAATCAGCTGTGGCAATGCTGCTGGTTGTTTGTTTTCATCCAATAGTATTTTTGTATCTGGGTTTACATTTTCAGTTTGTGTTTTGCTTCTTATGACAGGTCAAGAACCAGTGATACCTAACTCACTCCACCAGTAGCCACAGACCAGAGTGCTGACAGCAAAGACGACTTCAGCAGGGATTTTACGCCCTACCCTTTCTTTGTCTCATGCTTTTCCCACCTTTCTCCCTTCCTTCCTCACCCATCTTTCACCTTTCTCTCCATTTTCAACATTCACCCAACCATCTTTGAGCCTTATGCCTCTCATACCAAAAAAAAACAACCTTGCTCTACAACCCCACCTAACCCACACATCACCATCTTGTCCCACCCCACATCCTTCTGTACAGTTTACAGAACACGCTTCGACATTCTTTGGAGGAAGAACATTTGAACAATGAACACCAGCCTATTACCTGCCGCTGCCAAGTGGAGCGGGTCACAATAACCCATCGACAGGGATAGGAATGTCTATGCTTCTGTTTTTACCTTGTTTTGTGGGCCACCCTATTTTGCTTTGAATTTACTGACGAAGGCTGAACAACTTATCTGAAATGGGGGCTATGCATTGCCATTTTGTAATGTTTGTAGGAGGTATTTTTAGAGAAGAGGCAAAAAAATATGAAATGTTATATTTTTTATAAGAAATTACTTGAAATTTCCTATTGTGAGAGAGGATGAAAGTAAAGTGCTCGCACCATGTGCAAGGACTTAAGTGGCATGTGTTTTCATGTACATAGTGTTTTTTTTAATGATGCGTGAAAAAATATTTTGGATTTATGAAATATTTTGGATTGATAAAATCATACATTGCATTTGTTAGAAAAAGAAGACCTGCTTTCAATACTGGGTTTCCTTTGAATTTAATTGTCAAGTCTTACATTTCCTGTTCTCTAGAGTGTAATCTAAGAATAAAAATGGCTTGAAAACTATGACTAAACTGTTCAGGAAGTGATAAGGCAAAAGGATAAATTATTCTCTTCTGAGAGACAATATGACTATTTAAAATCTGGACAATAAATAAATAAAACATTTCACTTAAGCTTTTGTTTTAGTCTTGATATAGAGCTGTATTTGAATATTAAAAGAGGTCTTGACTTTTTCCAAGAAGCTAGATCAGTTTGCTGCACTGGATTCTTTTTGCAGATGGAGATTACATGTACTAATGATTCATGACTCTTGCTACACACACAGATCATCCACAATTCAATTTGAACTTGTTACAAGAAGTATGACAGTATTAGCTAACGATGTTAAAGAATTGCTGCCCGGAATCAAGCATGGCAACTGGTCAAACGGTGTTAGGTGTGAGTAGCTGAAAGGTCAGCCCCTCTACTGCATCATAGGTTTCATAAGGAATCATATAAAATAAGGCACTGTGTTTATTCACACTTGACACCAGTTTGTTAAAACACTTTAACAAAGATTTTTCAGGTACATACCAACGTGCATATTTTCTTTGGCCTATACTTGTCATACTTTTGTTGAACAACATATCCACTGGAAAGCAATAAACCAAATCCAAAATACAGTTAACTATCTTCAATTACAAAAGGTCTTTGGGGGATTTTTCAGTTCATAAATTACAAAGTAGGATCCACATAAATCAGACAAGGAATGTTCATCAGAAGCTTAAGTTCCAGCAGGAGGCTATTTCCATGCCTGAGTAGGAGAACATGTTTGTTTTAAATGATGAATCAGAAGAGTGCTGGGGGAATGCCACTTCCAAAGAGAAGTCTCCAGGAAGGGGGAATTCTCCATTTCGGGGAAGACTGATTCTAATCAAATGAAATCACAAACAAAATACATTACTTGACATGTAGCCATATAGCACAAAATGATATTGTATTGAAATCATAGTTAACTTTCCCAAAAGCTAAACAGAGACTTACAGCTTTCTTAAATTGTATTTATTGTCAATGCAAAGTGATGCTACTTCAAGTTTCAGGGCTGCTGTGTGAGTAGTGGCACTTACAGGCTTGTCCACCAGGTGCAGCCAGTCGTTCAGATAGTTGAGGAGGCTGAAGGCATCTGGGATGTTGTCTCCCTCAGAGCAGAAGATCAACAACACCGCCAAAGGGATGTCCTCTGCACAACTAGATGGGTAGGAACAACGGTTAATGGAACTGCCCGAATACTTCCATCCTTCCTTTGATTTGATATTAATGCATTTGGAATGGATTGACAGTAGCTGTGTAGGGGTACACCGGTTTAATAATCTCCAAGGCAAACCAACATTTTCATATTTAAGTCAATTAAAGAAGCCCCAAGATTAAGCAATTAACCAGATTTGTAAACTGCATCACAAACACCCACACTTTTGTCTATTTATACAGTCAATATTTCTTGCAGCCTACCTGTCGGTGAAAAGTCCTTTAGTGGGGCCACCTCCAGGAATGTAGAGGATCTGCTCTGAGTCAGGGACACCCATTAATGCAGACACTCTCTCCATCTCCCTCCATTCTAGCTCTTTCACACTCTTCATCACTTCCTGCAGGGCAGGTGTGGCCAGGTACCTCAGTGGGGTGCTTTGATAGGGGACACGAGAATGTTAGATTGGATATAGGTCATTATATTGGTTATTTATTTACACTGACAAGAGTAGTACTAGCCTCAGACAAGATTGTTTGGCCCAAGGATTAGGTTTAATTAGTCTGGAAAACCTCATTTAAAGGCAGGGTCAATAATGTTGTTGAGACACATCTTTTGTCACATTTGCTGAAATAAATGCCTAGTAAGGACTGAACTTAATGATAAAAAGGCATTTAACCGAATGCAATGATTGGACAGGCTACTTGTCTACCTCCCAGCAGTGGTCAGGCAGTGAGTTCATGTGTTTTGGGGGAATGGCTTTGCAAGGAGGGGATGGGATATTTTGGTTTGAATCCTTTCTAACTCAAGCCAAAATTGCTAGGTCCGCAAAACGTACCAATCCTGCCTCTAAGATTATCTAACAGGTAATCCATCAAGTATCAGGCGTCGCATATCTGTGATATGAATTCTTAAGGCCAACATCACATGGTCCAAGTACATGAGTAGAACTGAATACCCAAGAAGTTGTTGGTCGTCCCTCTGATAGGCATGACTGCTGGACAGAACCACTGTTTTACTGAAGCCACTTGCTTTTATCCAACACACAATCAGTTTACGGAAATTCTTGGACTTGGTCTGAAAAAGGGAAAAGTTTGGTTCATTTAGAAGGATGTGAGAAGAACATTCAGTGACCAATTTAACAATTTAATTAAACAGCTCCAACCAGCTCCAAAACCAAAAGAGGCGAAAAGGCAGTGGGAAAGCACCAACTCCCTGCTCCCCGCTGACAGCTCGTCTCAACCGTGTAACACAAAGTAGAATACACCTTGAATTGGACCCTCCTTTGACATTCACCTGTATAACTGGAGTCCTGATCTGTAGAACCGCCAATTTCAACTCGGGCACCGCATACACTTTAGGAGATAAATCAGTGCAGTTAATGATAATTGTCTGGAATTCAAGGACTGACTCAGTTTTGAATGAAACATCCTCATGTGATATATAGAAACATCCTACCTTCTGCATTGGTGTGCAGTTCGTTTGCGTCTTCTGCAGAAGTCGAATACGGATTGTTGCCAGCCATCGGAATGAGACAGTCGGTGTGAATGTATCCCACTCTGCACATGTTGAGCGTGGAGATTATGAGGTCCACTGCAAGTTGCCCCACATTACCAACTGATATTGCTGGCTGTTAGGGTAGAAAATGCCGTCATCAAATAAGCAGGGTACACCATAGTTCACAGACTGGAAACACATTTTGCTACATCATGAATTGCACTTCTAGTCACAGTTGAGCTACTCACCATAATTAGTGTAAAGTCCTTGAATGAGGCCGGTGTGCCTTCTGTTTCGACGAACATGTTGAATGATTAATTTTCAATAACGTTACGTTCAAATATATTAACGTGTTTGGACGTCAGTTAAAGCCAGCTAACTTTCAATGTAGTCTGTAAATTCTGTATTATACTTTCGTTTTCTCTCTGTTCAGTGGGGCTTTTTTGGTAGCTTATCGGTCTCTTTGAATGCGTATGTCACTTTTAGCCCTCCTTTTAGATGCCTGAACGAAATGATCTAACATAGTCTTACTTAAAATAACCCAAAACATTATTTACACCAACAACCGGATAATTTTTCACAAAATAAATATTTAATATTCAAAAGTACACGGAAAAGACGGTAAAACCTTTACGTGAAAGGGGTTTTCTAAATTACAGCCAGGGACTACGCCAGTCTCCTACTTGTTAAACCAAGGCCTCCACCCCTGCGTCTCTGCATACTTTATATTTTTTAGTACGTACTGCAGTTACCCTAGAAATGTACTAGTGCATTTTTTATTATTATTGAGAAAAAAATCAAAACGAGAAAGTATGAACAAATAATATGCATACATCAAGCATAACCATATAGTATTAGATGACTGTAAATAGTAATAACAATATAAATAAAAAACCATGTCTGCACTGATGCATGTAGTAAGCACACAATATACAACTTAGTCACAAGATTGCACCTTAAACTTGGACCCTGTTGCTGAAAAAATGAAGAACCTGGGGTAAAGCTTTTTAAGCCTCCTTGATCCCATTTTTCAATTATAAATTTTCAGACAGATCTGAAACATAGACAAGCATGAAACAGTAGGACACAGCTTTCCCCCCATTATCTGAAGGTGCCTGCCATAGGATTGGTAGTTGAGGGGTCAGAGCCAGTTGACATAGCCTATCATTAAATCAGCTTCCTCTACTGGAAAATCTGTTCTTAAAAAAGAAAGAACATCGAATCTACCATATATGATTCTATGCAGAAGAATGAAAACATTAACTTTGAACCCCCAATATGTTGTGACTTTTTGTACTTGAAGTTCCCAGTAACGTATTCATTCACCAACACTTCAGAATTGCATGGCTAACAAACACACAAAACAAAGTGGAAATAGCTCAAGCACTGGCTGAAATCTATTTGTTGGTCAAAGTATGCACATATTGCCATCTGTGTGACAAGTTGGTTTTGTATTTATATATTTGTATGCTTACCGTTAGACTGTAAAATAATCCCTATAAACTGAGTTTATGAGTTTGAATTCAAACTGCAGCTTTAACACTTTATATTGTGTGAGGGAAATACTAGAAGCCTGCAATACTGGAATTGGATGCTTTCTGTCAGTGCCTGCAGCTCATTTGACACGACCAGTCCATCTCTAATCACCACATCTCATCAACCTCCATATTCTGTGTCCAGACTTTCCAGAGCCTGTTACCAAATAAGCCACTGTGTGGCAGTAATGTCACTAATCTCACCTCTATGCAGCATGACTGATACAGACAGCAGGACAGAAACCAACAGGTGAGCTGGTGCCAGTAAGCGTGTCTATAATATGGGCTGTTAATCAGTCCTAAGGGATGCTAATGAAAGCTAGTGTGCAGTCCCATCAGCAGCCAGGCAGCCTCAGTCCCCTCAGAAACCAGGCAGCCTCAGTCCCCTCAGAAACCAGGCAGCCTCAGTCCCCTCAGCAACCAGGCAGCCTCAGTCCCCTCAGCAGCCAGGCAGCCTCAGCCTGCATTGTGACATCAGAGCAGGTGCAGGCCGGGCCTGCCAACACGCGACACCTGCGCTGCACATGCAGCACAACTCAAATAAACTGATGAAAGGTACAGTCAATGAATAATGAATGAGTGAAATTAATGCTTTTTGTCAAATGAATTTGACAAAAATGTGGTTAGACATGTTTTAATCTAGTGTTTTGGCACAATTAAATACACTTCCGATAAGTACTGTCCAGCGTCTGTGTGATTCATTTGAATGACCAAGAATGATCAAATTGAATGAAAGAATAACAAGGTGTGTACTTATGAATACTTATGAAAGTATGAGTGACATTGAAAACTGTGGTATCGCTCTTTTATGTACAGTATGCAGTTTATAATACATGCACTAAATGTTTAACATCTATGAGGGATGTTGAAATATGTGTGATATGACTACCTATTTCGCTGATAAAAAAAATAACCAACTAAAACTAACTTTTCTTTGTAAATGTGCTCCAACCTTTTGAAAATACCAATAGTTCATAATGATTTTCGGAAATGTCACTGCAATGAATAACTTTCTAAAATATGTTGTGTGTGTGCATGCATTTGTGTCGTTTGTGTTTGTACTGCATTTTTGTATGTGTGTATGTGTAAAGTGTGGGGCACTGAAGGTTTGGATGACATTTGGAGAAAGGTCAGATGTAGAGAGACCTGTAAATGATCACCTCTATTTCCTCCTCCATCTGCTCTGCAGCTATCCACTGATTGTGACTTCCTTATTATTCCTGAGTCATTCGTGTGTTGAGGATTTCTCAAAAGAAATGTTGAGTTATTAAGTGGAAACACAAGCAGAGTCAACTAATAAGTGGTATGGAATCAGGTCTGTCATACAGGTTCTTGTGACAGGTGTATGTGTGTATGGACATGGGATCAACAGCTAAAGCTGCTGGAGACTTTCTCAGTGTTTTTTTAATCGCTGAGCACACCACTCTGCGCCCCAGAGCTTAAGCTATGCACTGCACCTCCACTCCTCCACCTTCCCCCTCTTTCATCTCTCTCTCTCTCCAGTATCACCCCTCTGTCTTACTCATTGCTCTACCCAGACCCTACCTCCTCTCCCCTCATATCCCCTCTTCTGTTCGTCTCAACTTCTCCCCAACCTGCTTTACCTCTCCATCTGAATTTGTCTTCATTCCTCCACCTTTATTTTCATCTCCCTGTTCTTTTACCCACCCACCACCCCTGTCTCTTCTACACTTCTATCCCTTAACCCCCATCTCTCTTCCCCCATCACAGTCTGACATCGAATCCTGTCCTTACCAGTCTCTAAGCAGGCTCTCTCTGGTAGCTAGATACATTTGAGCTTCCAGACCTTATAAGCCAATCATGGCTTACCAACTCCGGTTACACCTCATTCAGTGATCTATGACCAAGCATGTTTTAGGGGCTCACATGCAGGACAGTCGCTGTACAGTTGTAGTGGTGGCTGCACAACATTTTGCACTGGGAAATTATACTGGACTGTTATGAGAAATGCTGTTTCTTGATTTCTGACTATTTATGGGATCGCAGTAAAAGTTAATATTGTTTAGTTACTTACTGTAAAGTATGTGTTCAAAGTTCCAAGATAAATGTAATGCATGCATCTGGGTATTATATAGTTTTTTTGTTGGTAAAATAGACTAATACATTTTAAATTTCCACAGACCACAATAATGAAATCCTAAATTTTTTGGAAGTGGTGACGTGCAAAGTACCCCTTAAGGGTGCAGAAAGTAAGATTTTAACATGAGGACAAATCTGAACCTTGGACAGCACCTTGTCTTCTTTGATGACATCTGAATGTCAATGTGGATACACTCTTGCCTGTCTTTGCCTGTCTTTTTATTATTTGTGTGGATTGTGTGTGTTTGTGTGTGTGTGTGTGTGTTTATTGGTTTCCATCACTACAAGCCCAAGGCTGGGGCCGAGGACAGGATCGAGGCTGGGACCAAACCTGAGGCCAGGACCAGGGCAGAGGGTGGGACTGGAGTCGAGGCTGGGGCCAGACATGAGGGCCAGACATGAGGGCCGGAGATGAGGATGGGACTGCAGGACTTGGCAGAGCTCACCCCAGACAACATTAAAATTGGGGAATGACATGAGTCATCTCCTCAAACCACTAAAGTTGGATGGTGACTGTTTCCAGGTATGGGCGTGGAAACAGTATCAGGGGGCCCTGATACGGGTGAGACTAAAATGTGCCACAAAGATTTGCTGAAGTCATTCACCTTCATGTAAAAATGCCTTTCTGTTGGGTACATGATTGGTCCGAGCCTTCTGTCAAGTGTGGTAGTGTAGGAGGTGGACCCAAACGCAAGGAGAGGACACCAAGCAGGATCAAAACCCCAAAAAGGTATTTCATTTATTTTATTTTATTAGAGAACACAAGGAGTACTTACACACTGTATGACAACACAACATTGAACTTTCTATAGAAACCAACAGGTCCCCATTTTTAAACAGCTTTGATGCTTGGTCAACTACTGAATAACAGGTATATGGTACGAATGTGTTACGCACAAATCTTTCCTATTTCATTGGCCAAATGTAGTAAATAACCATGAAATTGATGTCTTCCCTCTCATCAATTATTGTCTCATTATAAAAACTGAGGGCCCCAGTAGCTTACAGTGGAATATGTGAGAATGCCCCCATTGAATGTATCTAAAAGATTCATGCAGTTAGGTACGCCTACTATGAATTGTTTAGTTTTCCTGATACCATTGTTACCATAACATATTAATTACGCAAATACAAATTGTGACCGGACATGAAAAGGCCAAAATGACTCTTTTTATGATATCGTTTTTCTTATGGTGAAGCTAACAAACCTTCTTTATGTTCTGGTTCTAAATAGTTCCATATGTCTTTACACATGTACACGCTCACTCTTTCTGTCACAGACATGCACACAAAGTACACAAAGTACACCAAGATCATGTTGGTTAATCCAGTAAGCTTCCTTGTCAGGTCTGCTGCTAGTGACGCACTGAAACCTTGGGTCAGCTCAGCACTAGCTGAAAGTATCATCTCAATGACCCCCCCAGCCCAGCCTCACTTAACCTCAATGCCATGTTCAACTCTGGTGCCCCCCTCACACGACCGTACATCAGGTACATGTTCATATTCTGTTATCTCTGAAAATAGCCCTGTGGTCTGCATGGCTGCAAGCCAGCCAAGGTGGCTTGGTTAGGTAACACATAATCACACAGGACTATTAGCTTAGCCAGTTCTACTGTGTTGTCTTGTGCCCCCACCATACTGAAGTTTAATTATCCAGCACGAAAGCTGTTGATGGCTAATGATAGGAGCCCGTGTCAAGCCATGGACGGGGCTGATTTAAAACACCAGCGCTCAAAAGCCTCTCGGCTCCTGAGCTGAAGTTCTACAGCTCATTACTGAGGAGGGAAGCAGCTATGTTCATTGTCACAGACCGAGGCACGTTGAAGCGGAATCTTAATGCAACAGCAGTAGTCAGACCGAGAAGCAACCTTGTCTGGCGGTAGCATGGGGCTTTCCTTCACAGTCCCTGAAGACCCCGTATATCTGTAGAGTGACGCCTAACCCTAGTCTCTTGAACAAGAATGATTGAGCATTATGATTTGGCTATTGGCTATTGCATGCAAAATATCACGATTTCCTCTTTAAGCAAATCTTGTATAACCCTAAAAAAAATCGTAATCTTTGCAAATTATGGAAATGTATCCATTGAGGATTCTGTGTGCACATGACCTCTGCAAAAAGTACGGCTTTGTTCAATTTACCACCACCAGCAGCAATGTCTGTGGTGATACACGTTTTATTCCAGGGTGATATGTGTTTAGTGTATAACATTTCAGTATACAAAAGGTTCTGAATGAATGCCCTCAAATTCATGTTGATGTATTATGAATACCTCATAACTTGGCTCGGAAGGTCTGCAAGATTAGCTGATTCAGCATGAGATAGCAGCCGGTGGTCAGTTTCTTGATAAGGCTATTAAGAGAGTAGTCCTTGTATAAGCCCATAGCACATATACTAATCCCTCACACATCTGCTCTTGTAGCTCAAGGCAGACATATTTGTTATAGATTTTTTCCCTCAACTGCTGGCCCTCAGTTTATAATTGTAAGGGCTGTAATGTTATATGGATTTAAAGCATGAACATTCATGAAACTGAAAATGAAATGAAACTAGAAAGTGCATTTCCTGCAGAAAATGCGTTGGAATGCTGAAATTATTATTATTATTTTTTTATAGTTTAGGATTTTGTCAACATTTAAAAGTTTAAATGGTGGCTGTAGCTGAAAGATTGAGTAAGAAGAAGGATTTGAAAATTGAAGAAGTTTAAGAGGATAAAAAAATAAAATAATGGAAAACCCTGTAAAAAATATTATGAATATTGATTTATATTAATTCAACCATTAGAGGTAGAAAGCTGAAAAGTCATAGCTGGAATTTTTTGATAGCTGAATGGTTTTAATAGCTGAAAATTTGAATGAGATGAAAGGTGCGACGGAAGAAATAGAATAATATGAAGTTGAATAAAGATTCGAAGAACAACAGTTGGAATGCTGAAGCAGCAACTCGAACTTTTCAAACGCATTTGGATAAATACATTATCAGAATTAGTCAGAAGTTGAAGGAACGTTTTAGTAACGCTGTAAGCATTTAAACAACCAATAGACCATTTGGTATGAACTTCACATCACATTATCAGTTAAGTGCTGGGTTCTTGTTACCAAGGAGACACAAACTTCCATTGGCTCTTGTACCACGTGCCTAGAGGCTTTGACGTCAGCGGTGGAGGCAGGGTGAGCTGACTATGGGCTTAGCTGTGGGTTCGTAGCTCGGAAGAATCTTGTGGAGTTTGAGTCGAAGCAGTCGGTGTCTCCACGACATATCCCTTGCAACCTGTTGCTGCTCCAACAACTTGTACTTCTAAAGCTTGTATAGCTGCAAACTACTTTCAGCTTGCGACACACCAGGTTATGGACTATTAGAAACTTACTTAACACCCACAGCACAACAAGAAAGGTGAGCCATTCTCTTTTTTGCTTATTGTGCGTTTCTTTGAATTTGATGGTTGTGGTTGGTCTGAGAAAAGATTTAGGCGTTGCATTCAAGAAATACCGAATGTTTGCGAGGAAAAATGTCCACGATTTGGCCACAAACTTTAAACGCAATGAGCTCTGCTTCATGTTGTAACTTTGTGTCGGTAATCGAAGACATGCGAGCGCAGTAATCACCGGATGCTGCGTACAGAGGAAGATAAGCCTACCTTAATCTCTAATGGGAATAATTTCGCAGTAATGGACTTTTTACATACACAGTTATAAATATAAACAACACAAATTATTTCCCTTCAGACCTCAAAATCTAGAACGACAGCAGGAAGTGAAGCAAGCCAAAAACAGTAAGGTTTGGGGATGTGGCAAGACCAGGCACTGCAGCAGACGCGATAAGTAAATGTCAACTTGTGCCATTTTATCTAATGCTTTTGCAGTAGCCTATACAATATATCATGTTATATTAATTAACCACACGGTGTAGTGGGATTTCATAGTAAATAACCTAGGCCTATTATTAAATTGGTGAATTTGATGCCTTTTGTGGGGTACAATATTATTTCAATCAATACACTGTAAAATGTTCTTTGAAACCGTTTGATTGTCTCTGAAACATTATGCCAGATAGGGACTAAATGCGTGGCAGAAGGGTTACACAAAGTAAACAAATTACAAACATGTAGACAAAATGTACAGATAAAATACAAGGAAATTGGTCTGCTAGAGAGATTCAGATGTGGAGAAAGTGGTAAGAAACTTGCACTTATAAACAGAAAGCAAAAAAAGGCTGTTTATCCACAAGATGCCTCATTGATATGGTAATAAGTGACTTGGCACTGATCTACTCAGTAGGACCAATGCATGACATGGTCTCCAGCAGTTCCCCATCTTGTTTCAAACTATCTGTAGCAAAAGAGGGCCAGACAGAGAGGTCAAATGCCAGGGAGGTTGATCATGTTTTTGGGAGCAGATATAGTAACCCCCCTATGTGACGTGGTATCGTTCACATGGTTCAAGATTGTCAAACGTCCAGATATGTCCTTGGATGTTAGGCCTGTGCTGTGGAGTTTTGTCACACATATACTGTTTACTGCACATTGTCATCCTGAGTGTTTAACCAAGTAATGCAAAAGGCTGAGAAACAAAACACAGTTACTGGAATAAGAAGAGCGAAATAATGACAATCGATATGGTTAAGAGGGGATATTAAATAGAGTAAATGTGTGTGTGTGTGTGAGAGATTGACAGACGTGATTGTGATAAGATGTCACTGTGAAACTGGACCTGGTTGGGACGGCTTATGAACACTTCCCGTTTTTGTATTTTAAACTAGTATCACATTTTTGCCTCTCCTTAGTGCTGAAGCACACACCAAGGTGTTAGGTGCAAATTAAACGACACTCTCTCATGGAAATCACTGATGCTTTTGAAGGATGTCTTGGCTTTTCTTCCTCTCCTTGACAGGGGTTCGAAAGGCAATCTTCCTCATTCACATACTCTCACTCTGTGTTTGCTCTGTCATCAGGGTACCTGACAGTGCATCGACGCATGAAGCCTAGTGATAGGCAGTTAGTGCTGACTAATTTGATTGGGTGCCTAAAATGTCAGTGGTTGGTGCACTTTGGGGTTTTAATGATTTGAGAGAGCAGAGTGAGAAGGTTGAAGCAAGAGAGAGAAAAAAACTAGGAAATCTGTCTGTAAAGGATCCTAACAATATTAATAAACCCTAGTGAGACAAGTGGACCATAATATTGTATATACTAATATATTAATATAAGTGTTCTATAGATATTAGCTTTCACATGTACTGTGTAATTAGATAATCACAAGTTTAATAGATCCATTAATATGCCAAAAGAAGAAGAATGGAAGTCACAGCAATAAAATTGCCCCGGTATCATAAGATAAATGGTGAATGTAGCTTTTTAAACATGAGGAAACGTGAGGGGAAGTTTAGACTATTCCTCCAGATGTTTGTATGACAGCTTGTGATGAAGAAGAGAACTGACCCTGGGTTTAAGGGAAAATCCATCAATGCAAAATGTCACTTTAAACAGGCTAGAAGTATCCAACAGATGTTTCCACCTGATTTCCAATGGCAAATCTCAGTTCACCACACATTTTATATTACCTACATTTACATTTAGTCATTTAGCAGACGCTCTTATCCAGAGAGACTTACAGTAAGTACAGGGACATTCCCCCGAGGCAAGTAGGGTGAAGTGCCTTGCCCAAGGACACAACGTCAGTTGGCATGACCGGGAATCGAACTGGCAACCTTCAGATTACTAGCCCGATTCCCTAACCGCTCAGCCACCTGACATTACCTATCACTTATTTAGTGATTTTAGTGGGGGTTTTTTTTGCATCCAGTGTATAAGAGTGCTAGGTAAAGTCATTTTCTTTTTTAAATAGAATTTCTTAAACAAATGTACATTTGATTTGACTTAGAAACTGTGCTGTTAGTGAATGCTAAATTGTCAGAAGGATCATTGGTGTTTCTATTGGAATAGCCTACTATTAATGATGTCAGATTGAGTCAGAGGTTGAACTGGATCATTGAATGCAGAGTTCAGGGTAAATTTATCACTGATTGATGGCTCAGGACATTGGGTTAGATTAAAACCATACTATTTGTCTTTATTATGTCTTTAATGACATACTAATGTCTTAAAAGATGTCCTTGACTTCCTTTCTCTGAGCCTCAAACGGTTGCTTCAGGTTGTTGGATAAACTCTTTACCTTACTTAATTATGTAATTGCAACACTGTCCATCCTCATATTCAGTGACCAAGCTAGCCTTTTATCCATTGCAATTTACTATACAGTATCTGAATCTTGACTATAAACCTATCAATTGTAAACAACAAACATTGTTGCTGAGCTGTAAATATCTAAATAAAATAACTTCCCAACTATTTAAAATCAAAATGTATGAACAGATTCAATCCTACCATTTGTTTTAGGAGGTGGTTGTGACAATTGGTCTTTCAAGAAAGGTTAGGAGGCGTAAGGGAACTCTATAGGTACAGAGCTCTGTGTTAAAGCATCCTATATTATTGACAACCATTTTTTTCCTTTCTGAAATGTGCTGCTGACATGAGGCCTTCAAACCTCACCAATCTCTCATTTGGCCCAACACAGTCCGTTAGTTCAACAGTCCCTGAGGAAAGTTCTGTTCTTTCTCCTCCTTTCTTGTCTTGCGGTACCTCCTCCTCAATGTCTCTCACATTTCCCTGTTTTTTCTTCCCTCTCCACATCCATCTCTATGTCCTGCCCAGTCGGATTATCTCTGTGACTATTTGGCTAAGCTTTACTGTACTGTACTGTAAGATATAAATGGAGATCTCTGACGTAATGGGTTTTAAGGCATCCTATGCACCTTGCAGGGGGACCTGACTTCAACCTGAGCAGCTACAAAAACAAAAGTTTTTGTAGCTGCTCGACACTTGATGTCGTTGCAGCACAGCTGCAGAGGTTCTTGTTCTTAAGCCTGTTGACAAGGGCTTGTGACTGTAATTTGATACAAAATACAGACCTTGCTGTCTTCAAACAGCATTTAAACACAGACACCTTTATACCGTCTCAAAAAAATGCTTTCAATTGTAATTATACTGTATTTTCCTTGTCTGAACTTTTGTGAATGCACGCTGATTAGGACAGCGCTTGCATTGCTTTGTGAATGGTGCAGGATTTAATGAATCTCTTATGTAATAAATAGGACTGACTGTCTTCCATGGAAATTGAATTAAGATGATTTTTAATTAGGCTAGTGGCTTTTGTATCATTAAACCAATACAGGACTGATTCATTCTGACTTGTCTGGGCCTTGCACTGTGGAAATCAAATAATGAACCGCAAATCATTTTTCTCCCAACACAATGGAAATGTCTTGACCCTGCTACTTAGTAGCTAAGCAGTCTCCTTGATGACTTTTTTCTTTTCTTCTAACGGATATATTTCTGTAATTAGTCTCTATCCCAGCAAAGTAAAAAGTGTCACATAATACTGCAAATTGGTGTTGATTTGATTGCTTTGGCTCTGTCCGTGCTCTTTTGTTGCATATAACAAATACACACATGCAACTCCCTGACGCTCAAGATCATGCTGGATTAAAATAGTCTAAGGGTGGACTTTTTTTTGTGCCAAATGTGATTTAGGCATCTAGCATGCCTATTCATTTTGAAGTGTTTATAATAGGCTTTTGCAAAGCAGCCATGAAAGTTTCAAATTGATGGCAAGTTCACAGTTGGTGTGGGTGCTTCCTTTTAAAACCTCATCCTTGAGGTGACTTGTGTTCACGTGTTCTCCCCAACGCTCCTTAGAAATGTTCCAATGTGACTGACCTTACTAATACCTTCTGATGCTCAGGTCTACTAATTCCTCCTTATTGCCCTTCTGAGACACAGAGAGAAAGTCTCCCTCCCCAGGCCTTCACCTGTCCTGACTCCAAGTCAGTGTCGTCCACCTGTAGATGAAGCTTCTTTGCCATGTGGGCTGCACCAACTCTCCCTCCAATTTATATAATGATGCCGTCATGTCCCGGCCGACAGAATTAGTTAAGAGCCTTAAGGTTAATTGGGGAAAGGTGATCTTTGAGCCAGTAGAGATCAGAAATAACTCCAGGTCCCTGGATGAGGCTCTTTGATCTCCTGCCTCCCACCAACAGGCCTTCAGTGTCTTAAAGAATACCCTTAAGCCTCCGTGAGTCTGTATGAGGAGGGGCAAGGGGGGGGATAAACGGTAGGGATCAAATGTGATGTCCCCACGAGGGAGCTGTTCCATGTACAGGTGCACTTTGGAACCTCTAAGGCCTAAGTGTTCTTATAGTTCTGATGGCTGACCTGACACTGCTGTACATTCTGAAAAATCACGGGCAAATCCTCTTCACAGCCACTGGAATTTCGACTTATTTCTGTTTTGACTACTATTATGATGTCCTGGGTGATTGTCATGAAAGCTACAGTGGATGAAAATAGATTTGCGTTTTATTTTGTTTTATTACTCATCCCCACGCCCACCATAAATGACAGACGACTTTGTCTGTCCCCATGGCAACGTAGCAACAGCCCATGCAAATTCTTCCAAATCCATTAAGCAATTAAATGGCAGATTGTTGGTTATGCTGTGGTCAGTGTCGACCTATCGCTTACATAGAGAGGAGAGGTGTACTAAGAGGAGACGCTCCATGAAATGAATGGGTCTGTAGCGTGATGCATATTGTGGCAGTATGACTAAGACTAGCTCTAGTGCCTGAGTGGTGTGTTTAGTTGGAGTGTTTTCGTCTGGTGAAATCCAGGTTTCAAACTCTGCTGTCTGCCATTTCCTTCCACCTGAATAAAGGATGGAATTAGTACCCCCTTCTTTTCTTTTGAAATGATTTGGTGCTTGTTTGTATGGCAAGATGATGTCTGCGGTACTGACGCATAAAATCACGTTTCAGGCCAGAGACACAAAAGGAAACAGGCAGTGGTGATTATGGAAATAAGGTCTGTCTACAATATGTTAATGAGTCCAAGGATTTTCAGGGAATAAAGCGCCTTGTCAAGCCTTTCTGTTGTTAGTTGTTTCTCATGCTGAATATTTCATTCACATTTTACCTGCTCTATCTTTTTTCTTTCTTACAAGGTATTTTCATTCATTAAAATGTTTTCTATGAAACTCGGCACAAGCAGACGTCATGTTTTCACATTTGAGGCAGAGCATCATGTGTTGTGTCAGCTGTCATTAGGCACTCTTGATTAGTGGTGTCTCAAGGCTACGCAGTCTGTCTTTGAGGTAAGATAAATGAGATGTAGGCTTTTCGAATCTCTATTGCTCTTAACCACGAACAATTGGCTCAATCTGTTGAAAGCATTAAACATTTGACGACTAATTAACAACTAAACAACTTAATGCTAAGTATACATATTACAATTGTATTTTTGTCAACTAAAAGTTGGCTCTGCTCTCTTATCCTGGTGTCCTTCCTCCGAGGGCAGCCAGGAGCATTAGGCAGTCACTTCAGTACAGTGGGCACTGGGCGGGCCAAGGGCTCACCCGGTGTACCGGCCAGAGCTATTTGTTCTGCATGGTTCTTTTGGGGGGTAGGGGGGGGGGGGGTTCTTTGCGCAGGAAAGCCTTGTGAGCACAGGGAGAACATGCATGCTCCACATGGTGATGGAGAGAGCCTACCTGAACACTAAATAGTGCCCCAAGCGGGAATTGAACCCTGGACCTTCTTGATGTGAGGGCATATGAGGAAGGTTGGAGAAAGCCTGAACATGCTTACGTTTAGTGAATGACCCAGCATGGTCATTCATGAGATGACCTTTATCCATATACCTATCGAAGCTTAGAATAGATTCTCATTGCTCAACTCTACTAAATAAATGAACGCAGCTAGGGAGTCAGGTGGCTGAGCGGTGAGGGAATCGGGCTAGTAATCCGAAGGTTGCCAGTTTGATTCCCGGTCATGCCAACTGACGTTGTGTCCTTGGGCAAGGCACTTCACCCTACTTGCCTCGGGGGAATGTCCCTGTACTTACTGTAAGTCGCTCTGGATAAGAGTGTCTGCTAAATGACTAAATGTAATGTAAATGTAGTCTTACAGCTAAATGCTTGACCCCAAATAAAAATAGTCGACAGTGTGCTACATATCCATTGGTGGGGGGAAATTTGATGAGCTTAAGACCCCTTCCTCTCTTCATGTCATCAACCACACATGTGAAAGTGGAGTAATCAGAGGCACACAAAACCATTGTCCTCCGTGTTTGCTCTTCAGTGTTAATATCAGGGAAACTGAACTTTTTAAAACTGACATTGTAATATGATATTACATCCGTGGGTTGTGTTTTGATTAGTATCAGTTGGATCTACTGTAAGAGCTGTGTTTACATCCAGTAGTCGCAGGTCAGAGGTTTCAGAGTTGCTACAGGAAGTGGAACTAGAACACACAGTCTGAGGAAAGACACAGAGATGTGTGCCTCTGGTAGCGAAGGTGGAAAGATCCGTTAGCCAAAGCGTTTGAGTTGCGCTCTGTTACAAACTAGGGTGTGGTTGAAGGTAGTTTCTTTGCCTTTCTGAGAGATATGGTGTTGAAGAACATTGGTGGTCTTACTTCCTGTTTAGCGGAGCGGGAGGATTGATGTGTAGGCCTGTGAATCATCTGTGCACTTAGTGTGTACCGCGCCGCAATCTATCTGACTGCAGATCCACGGTCTGCTTAGCATTTCATTTCACCCAACTGCTACCACCCGCCTCTATTTTTCTGTAATCATTTGTTCATCCAGTCTAAAAAATATTTTCTGTCTAGTGTTCTTTGTCACTCGCTTTCTCCCTCCATCTAGCTGAAGCTCTTACCAACCTCTCTCTTCCCCCCCCCCCCCCCCCCATCCAACAGATTCGACACCAAAACTGCAGAAATGGGCAAACAGAACAGCAAGCTGCGCCCCGAGATCATGCAGGACCTGGTGGAGAACACCGACTTCACCGAGCATGAGATCACAGAGTGGTACAAGGGCTTCCTGAGGGACTGCCCCAGCGGCGCCCTCTCCATGGAGGAGTTCAAGAAGATCTACGGGAACTTCTTCCCTTACGGAGACGCCTCCAAATTCGCCGAGCACGTCTTCCGTACATTTGATGCCAACAACGACGGCACGATAGACTTCAGGGAGTTCATCATTGCCCTGAGTGTGACTTCCCGCGGTCGCCTGGACCAGAAGCTGAAGTGGGCCTTCAGCATGTATGACCTGGATGGCAACGGCTACATTAGCAAGGCAGAGATGCTGGAGATTGTACAGGTGGGTCTGATGCGGAGATAGGAACTTTGTAGAAACTCTTTCTCTCTCTTTCTATCATTACAATACCTACAGTTATTTACAATAAACAAAACAAAATGATAGGTTATTTGATTCATGACGGGATACTACTAGTGTCCTAAAGATTTACCTTATGCTGGCTGGCCAGCTCTTGGGATTCTTTCAATGTAAGCTCAATTCAAGAGCTAGGCTTACGATAAAGAAACAAGCTGACATTTAGCTTGCTAGCCAACCTGTTCGTGTGGGGGTTATGCAAACTTTACAAAAAATGTGGGTAGATGGAAAGTTCATCACCATGCAGCGATCAGTGCACCAGTAAACTATGTTATTAGGAGCCTGCGGGTGCCATTGATAATTTTTACGGTTTTTTATTTTTTATACCTAGACAGTGCCCATTCAATCAATCCAGTCTTGTCCACTTAATCTCTAACTTTTTTTTCTTCTCTGTGCTTTGTGTCAAAATGTCCTGGTACACTTCATGTTCTGCTGTATGCCAGTTGTGCTTGTCTACATATTTTTTTTCTTTTTTTATACTTGGCCAGTCAACGTGCCCTGTTAAAAGCGTTGTACGCACATAAATAAATCTGGTCTACTTGTATTTAGAAAACCATTGAAGTCTACACCATAATTTGTCCATGTGGTGACTTCACAAATGTGTACAAAGAGGACTTGTGAGAAGTCAGACAAAATAGCTGAAGTATGGTTATTCAAGTAAATCTCCTATTTAAAACAAATATACATTACTGTGCAAAAGTCTTAGGCACCCAATATTTTTTACACAAATATTATCTTCAATATTTCCTATTTTGTCTTCTGTATTTTTGCTGCAGTATGAAAGTGCAATGTTGAGAAACCTTTTATTTTGTCTCCTAACAACCTGTATCGGTTTTAAAGTCCATTATCAGCTGACCTGGCATTAAAGCCAAATTCCCTCCCTCAAATCTGATACAGCAATAATCTATTTTGGGAATCTGTTTAATGGCAGTTGTGCACTTGAGAAATGCATATTGCTGCAAGATGGACAATTCGCAATGCAACTGTCCCTGTGATGGAGGATAATAACATGGCTGGTGTTCCACTCAATGCTGATGGAAAAGACAATTTTCTCCGCAAAAGAAAGAGAGAGGGTGACAGACCACAAAATAGGGAGAGAAGGAGAATATTATAGATATATAGGGATTCTGAAAGATCCTGTACATTTTAAAGTGGAGAGAGAAAGACAGACTCATAGAGTGGATGTGGCAGGCTGAGTTTCTCCAAAGTTCTATTTATACCTGATTTTCTAACAACCAGTAATCAGATACCAGTCCATGTTCTTGGCAGCCTGATCCTTCTTGCAGTCCCAGCCATTTCTCATGGAATTTTTTATCCTAGTGACATGACAAAATTTGACCAGAGATAAAAAGAAAACCTTGTGAAGCTCTTTGTTTTTACAAATAGGAGAAATAATTTATTTTTGGTCTAGATTTGTCATCACTAGCATAGCATATATTTCATTGTGGATTTCAGAGAGATCCTTTTCTCATAGAGAATGCTAAATATTGATCTCACTCTTGTTCTCTTTCTATCTCCAGGCTATCTACAAGATGGTATCCTCTGTGATGAAGATGCCAGAGGATGAGTCCACACCAGAAAAGCGTACAGACAAGATCTTTCGACAGATGGACACAAATCGCGATGGTAGGTTTTCCCTTACTTCTCTGTCAACTTCAAATATCCTTTAATGTGCAAAGCATGATGGAAAACATTAGGCTTACTAACTATAACTTCACTGCATCTCTCATCAGGCAAATTGTCTCTGGAGGAGTTTGTAGAGGGAGCCAAGAGTGACCCGTCCATCGTCCGACTGCTGCAGTGCGACCCGAGCAGTGCCGGACAGTAGAGACTTGCGTCTTCCATTCTCTACGATTTTCATTCCGATCAGATCATTTCAAAATACCCTGTCAACACCAGAGCACTGATGAGAACTTGAGCTATGGAGAACGGAGTCGACAGTTGTGGCGAGAGGCACACGCATGTACACACAATCATAGACGCAAAGCATGTACTTGATGTACACAATTTAACACAC
The DNA here is from genome assembly GCF_963692335.1 of Osmerus eperlanus. Taxonomy (NCBI): domain Eukaryota; kingdom Metazoa; phylum Chordata; class Actinopteri; order Osmeriformes; family Osmeridae; genus Osmerus; species Osmerus eperlanus. Next base: position 3,510,727 of record NC_085037.1, read on the forward strand.
ACAGAGGGGGGAAAAAAGAACGTCCAGTCATTCAACCACTGACTGGCATGCGTGCTTGTCTCCAATTGTCTGGTCAAAGCCCTGATGGGCCTTAGGGCGCGCTACCAAACTAAGGACCGAATTCCCATCTAAGACTTACAATACCAAATCTCAAGTGCCCTCTTAAGAGCGAGAGCACATGTCTGAGGTGTTTTAACAACCCCTTTGCTGACTATCATTCAAGTTCACAAATGTTTTCTCTTTGAACATCTTTTCAATTTTGAAGCATTTGTACTGATCACAAGGAATAATGTTCAACCCTCCTGTATTCCTGTGTTGTCTAATACTTAGTCAAGGTAAGATTCATTGACGTTTCTGTAAGCGATTTGATGGATCCCTTTGATTGCAGTTACCCTGCGACTGTTAAACACTGGATACACTGATCTGAATGAGCCTTTGATGATGGGATGCTACTGTGAGAGAGGGGCTTGGGACCTAGAGTAGTATTTCTGACACCCCCTAGAGGAGAGTATAATCACCACACAGGAGAAGGTCACATGACTTCAAAATGTATTTTAAAGGGACAATGTACCAAACTTAAGTTGTTGTATTGAGAGTGAGTCTTTAGTACAGATTACTCGTGTACATACACACCTCCACCACACATGCATACAAGGTCATACATACAACCTGTCACGCACCCACACACCATCTGTTATCCTTTTTCTTCACCATCAATCAAGGAAGAGTATATGAGCAAAATATGTAGGCAATATATAGATGATATACTTTCCTTTACTTTGTGATTATGTTGGGGCAGTAAAAGAGATTCACTTAAGGTTTTAAATTTTAAATCACTGTAAATGCAAAACATCTTTTCATTTTTATTTGCGAACATCATATAAAAGTCGACAGTATATTCATATTTATGCTAGAAGTGTAAAGAAAAAAAAAGAGAGGACCACACATTTTGCTATGCATTTACCTTTGTCTATATTTGGCTATCATCAGACTGACCCAGTAACAGCTTTACTTTTTGCAAGAAGAAAATAGAGAATACTCCCCCTATCAAAGCTGAGCACAAACATATTCATTTCATACACATCGACTCTAAATCTTTGGTGTACGGTATGTGCAGTAACTGTATGCTGTTGATTGCTGAAATTGTATGGTATACATTTTGTAAAAAAAAAATCAGGAGCCCTCATCTTTATTTAGTGGATGTTAAGGATGTGATTATTGGAAACTGTTTCATGTCAACTGTCCAGTGAGTTTGCATGCATGTTCTATATTCAGATGCATTTGTACTTTTTCAAGTAATCTAAAATATGGATTGAATTGGTGAAATTGACCAATGTAGATTCTATGGCAACAAAAATCAAAAAGGTGGTTTTTCAGCATGTATGAAGGCAATTTCTGCAAAGCAAATTTCTGCAACCAAAAAGACTACTGGAAACCCCAATATTACTGAAGCACAACGCAAGACCCAGGGATTTGCAGAAACACATAGGCAGATCCAGACCTTTTATACACAGGGATATATCGATCCAGCCACATCAGGTCTATAAGATTGTAAATGGAATGTGGGCTTAGAGCTCTATCAGGAACTATGTGCTGTTCTCCTTAAAGCTACTGTTCCACACCTACTGCACTGCCTATTGCACACACCTGAATGTTTAGGATCACTGCTTGTTTTATAAACAAGAAAAGGGTGTAAAGAGGTTTGTAAAAAGTGAAAAAGGTTTTTAACATTTTTCAAATATAGCAGCAGGTAAATGTCACTATCTCATACAATAGCATTTTGTGGTCAAGTGCCAAATGTATCCGCTAAAGAAAACAGTATTGTACCGATTTATACAGTACAATTCTTACCTGTCGGTTAAAATCTGTATCACAGTATCATTTTGTAGATTTTGTATTGTTACTTGCATTGTGTCAGTGGAGCTTTAAAAGACAGGAGTCTGTTTTTGACTATTAAATAAAGAAAACATTTAAAAAATTGAGAATCCTTTTTTTCTTCCAAACATAGCCAGACATCTAAAGTTTTTTTATTATAACTTGACTATTTAACTTTAAACATAACTATGCACAAATGTGATATTTTTTTATTCAAAACAAACAAATTTACATTTTCACCACTCAATATATAAAAAAATCCACAAATAAGTAACTTGAAAGGATACAAATGCACTTAAGTACTTGTTTAAAAGAAATGACGGATGGTTGAGCCAAAAGCCACAAAAATAAATAAGACAGCTAAGAGTAAGACGCCATATAAACACATAGGATCCACATGAAGTCTCTCATCTTATGCACATGAAACTTGAAACCTCGGACCATTTCAGTATACTTGATAAGACTTGCTAGAGCTGCCCACTTCCATACTAAGTATATACACTTATTTACACTGCAGTACAGCATTTTTACTTGACTATCAGTGGCCATTATTTGGCACAAAAACATACAAACACAACAAAATAAAACTGACAATTATTTTCATATATGTACTTGCACAACAAATGGATGAATATTATTACTGCTCACTCAAAATGCAATGATTTGAGCAGTTCAAGAAGGCTTGAATTATTTTCAGTTCATCCTGACTTTCAAATATAAAAGAAAAGGTACTGTTATTGCACAGACTGGCATTTTTTAATGAGACTAAACACCCCAATTTTAGCCTTTGCACCTCCCTTCATATTTTAGATATTGTGTGGGAATTTCTCGTGAATATTCATTTTGGGTCTTCCTAAAAAGCTTGACATGATTCAGGTTAGCCTAGTGGTATTACCAGCTGGTATTCATACAACCCCTTCCAGTGAGGATGAAATTATACTCCAAAAGGGCACCTCTACATCACTAATTATTTCAAATCTTTTTAACCACTAGGGACAAAACATATGGGAATTACAAACAAAAAGGCTACTCCAAATAACCATTGTGAAAAGAATTGTCAGAATCAAAACCAGGATGGATGTGTTTAGTCATGTTTGAGCAGTGAACATAGGTTTTAAAAGTGGTTTTGGTGTTTAGTTGCTCTTGAAAATTGTGTGAAATCTTTTGAGTCCTTCTTCCTCCTTATCTGTCTGTGGATTTTAGTTGAACTGGATAGAGGCTGGTCCCAACACTTGTGAGGGGGCTAGGATACAATTTGTATCCCCATTTTGAGTGGTCTCCAGTCACACTAGCCCGTCACAGGGGCTTTGGATCAGAAGTAAGTCACATCCAATTAACTGTCCCGAACAACTCAGCTAATCAACTATCAGGTCCCACAGGGTCACAAATCTCAACCAATCAGCTGTTTGGCTCCACCTAGTCTGGGCCTCTACAGTCTAGTCTCAACCAATCAACAGTCAGATCCCTTTGTTCTTCAGATCTCAGTGAGGGTCACCTTATACGAGTCTGCGTAGCTCTCGATGTTCAAGATGAACGTGTCTTCATTGGAGTAGTGCTCAATGATGTTGTCGTCCATGTTTACCAGAATCCTACAAAGACATTTGACAAAACAATATATACTCTATTCATTCATATATTAAATGATTGCACTTCAACACATTAGATAAATGATGGCATTGCTTTCTTCAACAAACAAAACAATGGGTGCCTACACAACAAAGAATACTGATATTATGCTCATTATCTTTTACTCACCCTTTTTTGCTCTTCTTGTACACCTTAGCTATCCTCTCTGAGGGTAGTCCATATTTCTCTGATATCTGTGTAGATGAACGGAATCATTGTGCAATTACAAACTGGAGGAGCAAATAACAGACACAAGCAGAAAGGAGAACATCTATAATCTTTTCTGCCTTGTGAATACGATTCTCCCGAATCTCTCTTTCTCACACACACACACACACACACACACATATTTACACACAACTCCACAAGACACACCAATACGTACAGCATCCATTAGGCCTCGCAGTGTGGGAGACTTGAGCATGAGAGCGTCAAACACTTCGTCTGACTCCTTCCTCACGTACAGCAGCACTGCATGGAAAGACAGAATACAAACACAGCACAGAGGAAAAATAGCAGTTAAGTAATTTCTAAAATCAAACATGAAATCCTGTGTGGCTTGTTATGACATATTTTGTCTACTGATTCTAACATACTATAAAAAAAATGCTATTTGATATATATATCAGCACTACTGCATGCCCATAAACAGTTTTTGTTATGACGGTAATGGCATAGAATAGCAAGTTAGGTCTTTGATTATACTAGCAGGTACTAATCGGCTTCCGTTGTTCTGTCGTGAGGTGATGCTTTTCTGTGGCAAACATGTTTCTAGAGACAGAGAAGAAGAAAGACTACCTCTCTTTTGTGTCTCTTCTTTGATCAGTTTGTGGGGGGAGGGGCTGAGGTCGTCATTGGACGGCCTAAACATCCTCTTCACCAGGACACTCCTGACAACAACATCCACAGCAAATCAACAACATAACCAACAAAGATTTGTCATAACCTCTGAAAAACACAAACACCATTATACTTCTCACATACACTGGACACAATTTTATTATGATGAAATCGCTGCATGTGCATATGTCTGAATGTATGTTTGCTCTGTGTTCGTCTTTAGTAGCATAGTGACGTGAGTGCAATTGTTTGTGTTCTCTGGATTATTTTCATAAATGGTGTTCATATTTGCATGTGGGAATGTGTATGGACATGTAGACATATATGCCTGTCTGTGTAGACTCACCCTTCCCTCTCAATCTCCTCTGTGTTGAAGGTAAATACCTGAAACAAAATGTGTCATTTGAATGTAGATATTTCTTTAATTGCTGAGATACTTTTAATGGAACTGTGATCCACTTGATCTCCATCATAACCTAACAACAATATGTTTAAACTAGTTTATTTTATACTATATATATTTTAAGTAATATTAATTTTGCTTTCACACACAATACTAAGAACATGTTAAACAAAATAAAATAAATCTGGTCTCAACTCATACAAATCAGTCTAATTATTGTGAACCTGTTCTGATTGTGTGCAAAATCTTTTAAGAAACTACCCTTTAAAATGATTCAACCAGCAACCAATCTTACATTTACATATAGTCATTTAGCAGACGCTCTTATCCAGAGCAACTTACAGTAAGTACAGGGACATTCTCCCTGAGGCAAATAGGGTGAAGTGCCTTGCCCAAGGACACAAGGTCATTTTGGCACGGCCAAGAAATCGAACCGTCAAGCTTCTGATTACTTGCCCGATTCCCTAACCGCTCAGCCACCTGACTCTCTTGATTCATGCGTAACGGGTACACCTTGTAATGCCCCCATGAACTTGTCAAGAGCCATGAAAAGAGAAATATTATTTGAAAGGAGCTTGATTGGCAAGAACAAAGAGAGTGATTGTGTTTCCCTTTTGACATTGTTTTTGCAGTGTCTGGGTTTTTAATTAGTTTTCTTAGTATACGGAGTGCAGACCACATTGAGGGACCAAGGGGGAAAAGGCATTTATATATATATCAAAAAGCATTTTAGAAAACAATACCTTCTATTTACCTATAGAATGTGCACTTATCTTGAAAAACCATTTTCAAAAGCTATCAAATACTTGATCTACAAGGCCAAATCCAATGAAACCAATAGAACAGTCCAATAAATATTGTTTAGATTTTTCTCTGTTGCCCTTCTCTTCAATTCTGTTTTACAATAAAATAGTTGGTAGCTTGATTTGAGCTTGAGTTGATTACATTTAACAAAAGTTACAACTAAAATGTCTTAAAGTATCTTAGAGTTTCTAACCTGTCCAGCCCTCTGTAGATTACCAAAGTGAACATCCGGGATGAAGAGGACAGGCTGGGCCTCCAGGTTGGTCAGGGTCTTGAAGAAAGTTGTGTCGGCCTTCTTAGGTAGCATTATGACACCCACACCTCCATCCTTCCCTGAAGCCCCCAGAATATGAAAATGTAATTATACTTTACTGTACCATAAACATGAACGAATAAAACTTCACACATAACCATCAACATAACTGGCAGGAAGAACTGGAAGTTCAACCTTTTGTCTTCTTTCGGTTCTGTTTCCTCTCCTCGTCCCTTATCTTTCTCTCAGCACCCTGGGAGAGAGAGAGATGGAGACATAAACAGAGACAGAGAGACAACAGACACATTAGCGGATTCAACTTTGCCTGTCAAATTAATTATGACGCCACTAGGGGGAGCTAATAGTTAACACTCAATTTTTTTTCTCCCAATAGACTGGTTTTGTTCACACAAAAGCGGATAATTGTACATGGTTGTGTGTGCGCGCATGTGTGTATCAGTGTTTCTGTGTCTGTCTGTCTAACTGAATGTGTGAATTTGTTCCCTGTATAATACTGTATCATGGCAAGTGATTGTTCCTGTTTTTTTTCTTCCAGTACCAAAGTCCTGAGAGAGGTTATTGTATATATATTAGTCACAATTGTATGTACTTAAAATAACTAACAGTAGTTGATGGATGGAATGTAGAACATGTAGATATGATGAATTGGACTGAGGGCTTATTATGAGGGCTTATTATTCACATAAAGTGGGGGATTGGAACCTGCAATCGCTCAATATTGTATGATCCAATGTATGTGTATGTTTGTTTTTGAATATGCGTGTCTGTCTGTGTGTATGAGTGTGTGTGTTTGATTACCTTGTCACAGAAGACCTTGATCTGGGAGTAGGCTCTGTGGAGGGGCTTGTTGTTGTGGTTGTTGTAGCTGTACGTGTCAATCTGGATCATCAGAGGCAGACCCTTTACCCCCTTCTGAGACGAAAAGTCTGTGCTCAGACAGTTTACCGTAATGAAGATCTGTCAAATAAAAAGCATACTGTCTCAGAGAACAATCAAGTCAAACGCTGGACACCACCCTGGCCCACTCGTCTGTATTCTTAAATGAAGAAATTGGTGTGCGACATATTGTACTAGCCTTAGCCTAGGTCTATCCAATTATTTAAGGACAAGGCCAGGGCCTTTGTGAACACAGGATGAACATGTCTATGAAGTCTCTCCTTTTTATTTTCACTCAATGCCTTCTCAGACCACATACTATAGAAGTGAGTCCTGTGTTAATTACAAGGGATAGGACAAGTAAAGCCTATTTATATAGAGATTCTGCCAAGTTCAGCCAAGGCCAACCACTCCGCTTAAAAGACAGTATACTGTGGGCGGTAGAATGTTCTGGAAAAACGTGGGAAGCTCACACTTTTTACATATTGTTACGTAACAACAGGTAAATGTAATATGGTGATTCCTTCTTGAACAGGTTTAAGTAACAGAGGCACATTTTCAGATTTTATAGCATAGGTCGTAAATCAAGTAGGCTCGCTTCAACAAGTCATAGCTAACAATGTCGGATTCACCCTCTCGGGTCATCGAAGCACTGAGGAGTCACATACTGTACAATGAACTGGGACTATTTTATGTTTTTGATATTTTCTTTTTATGTGTGATTGTATTACTTGAGATTGCACTTGTGATTTAAGTCACAGTTTGCAATAAAAAAACGAAAAAACGCATGGCAGCCTTACATTAAGGTTATACTAACTACCCTGTACCTACATACCTATAGTTCCAGCATTGTAGAATCGTTACATAGGAACTGCTATGTAGTTAATCTCCATCATTGTTTAATGGGAAACAATATTATACTTATTAAGTCACACTAGGTATGAGCAAGGCTGAGCTTTCGGTTGAAGGTGTCACAACCTTCAACTGCCCCTCCACAACACCCATTTAGCCCTTAAACCTCTCTCCCATACAGTGCCTTTTATATATTTTGTAATATCCAATGCTACTAAAACTTGATACAATTTTATTACATAGCATTTCCTATCTACACAGTTTTTACCCAAGGTATTGCTGTTAAAACATGGTACTTAATGTAGCCTTTTGGTAAAGTATTGACAAATGTATTTTACCTTTCATTTTTAAATGTAGCCATAATAAGGTGATTCAACAATATTTATAAGGAGTGTAAAGATTCTAACTCCACTATTCTCATAAAACGTGTATACTAAAAGAGTTATTTCTGTCTTTACTGAGTTCTAACAAAGTGAATTTCTATTACACAATTCAGGGTATTTTAATTACTAGAATGGAGTGGTTGTTCATTAACCTGTCCCATAAAAGAACCATTACAGCAGCCCAAGAAAAGTTTGTTGGAGTCTGAAGCTACCTCAGTTATATACCAAGGTACAAACACTTATTCTTCAAATAAATTGAACTAAATAAACGTAAGGCAAATGCAAGGCAAAATCACAATTGCTCTGTTATAACAGCTAATGTAACAGATCTTTCTTGACATGGAGAATTTTTAGAAAAACAAAACCGCACAAGAAGGAAATACAAAACTGAATAGAAAATCAGTGAATTGGTAATAAAGTGATGTCTTTCCATCATATTCTAAAAGCTGGTAAAAACTTTGATGAAAAGCTAATTACAGTAAATACTGGCTAATTTAACCAGCAGAGATTACTGAAATGATCAAAACTCAGAGTCAATATTAGCCCAAATAACTGGGTTTAGTTCTTTTATCCAGTCTCTTTGTCCTTTAGTTTATGACAATGGAGAAGCCAAAAAATACATGTTAAATAGAAGAGTCATGCCAAGCCCTGCCCCTGAGACAGAGACTAACACACTGGCCCAGTGTTGCCGCTGAAGGCGAACATTACACTCACTCACATGGCCACTGTGTGTGTGTGTATGTGTGTGTGTATGTGTGTGTGTATGTGTGTGTGTATGTGTGTGTACCCGGCAGGTTCACAGAAAAGAGGGCAAAACAAACAAAACAGGGTGGGGATAGGATTAAAGCGTTTGTGCCTGTGTGTATGTGCATGGCCCCTGTGTGTGTGTGTGTGTCTGTGTGTGTGTGTGTGTGCGTGTGTGTGTGTGCGTGTGTCTGTAGTGTGATTGACTGTGTGTAAGTTGGGGGGTATATGGCCCGACCTCAATGCACAGTTCTGTGTGTGGGCGCTACAGGTAAGGAGAGTCTACAAAGGTAGAGGGCACAACAAAGCCAAATCAAACATCTTTATTTTCTTTTAAATATTACTCTCCTATTCATTCTAGTCACAATGGAAAGATAATAACAGTAAGTCTATTAAGAAATTGACTAGTGACACCAAACAACACTTGGGATTCTACAGAACATGAATGAGTGCGTAGTGAATCAGGGAGCATGTGAGTGTCTGTTGTAATCCTACGTCTGTTTAAGCAGACAAGCAAGTGCCCGTGTTTGGCAAAGAGTGGATAAGCATAAAAACCGGATCAGTGACTTTTACGTCCAGGACACACCTTTACAGTGAGTAAACACGGAGGGTTCTGGGAAAGTAGTTTTTCTTTACCTTAGCTTCTTCGTTGACATCCCAAGTGAAGGAAACAGCGTTGTAGGCAATCTCCTCAATGTTCCCAACGGTGTTGAAACTCTCCTTGTAATCCGCTGTAAGGGATGGAGGAAGTAAGGGAGGGAGGAAGTTGGAGGTGGAGAGAGGAAGGGAGGCAGTGAGATGCTGTTCTCCACGGGATTTGACATAGGTACATTATTTGAGATGTTAAATACATGAAAGGTGTGCTTTCCCCAATTGCAATGCATTTGAAAGGGTCTTCATCTGACCCAGGTCTAACATGAACAAAATGCATAAACAAGTATAAAGTAGGGTAGAGATAAGCATGGCAGTATGGATTTTTTAAAATCAGTTCTTCACCTTGATTTTCAATGATCTCTTAAATCTTCACACTCCCCAGAAAAGAAAGCCCCAAAATAAAAGCACTATCTGCAAAAAGCAGGTAGCTATTGTTGGGTCGGATAACAAATCCACATTATCAGACGGCACGCGTCTGTGTGATAGAGCCTTATCTGGTTGTGTAAACAAACTCTCTTGCTTTGCAAGAAGAGGCCAATAGAGGAAGCTATATAATTTCAAGTAGTTTATTAATGCAAAAATAGGTCAATGATTGGGTAAATAAATATAACTACAAGAGTAAGCTGTGGTCAGTGCTTGGTTCATGGTTAGTCATTGCTTTCAAACTGTTACAGTCTGAAGCTTGGAGGGGAGACAGCTATATTTCTTTATTTTCCACAATCTGAAAGTTTCACTAATCTGAACACACCTCAAACTCACAGTTCAGTCCTCTCCCCAATAAAGACAGTTGCAAAACAAAGTCATGGCGACTTCCATGTCCGTTATATTTCCCCTCCCCCGTTAAATGGACCCATTCAAATCTCTGATCCTGTGACATGGCCTCAGGCCTGGAGAACAGTTCTGCCTCAACTGCTATTCAAATCCATGGCTTGTCAAGTCAGAGGTGTCGGGTTACACAGCCTCTGTCTGTCTTGGAGCGTTCTACATCCAGTCAAACCTACTGCTGGTTGCTTGTCATTTAACCAGGGGTCACCTAGTGCCACAGCCCCCACCCCCTGACTGCTTAGACTTGGCTACTTAGAGGGTCGGTTCCCTCTTTGTAAGATCAGGAAGGAACAAAGATGGTTTCCATCTAAGCCTGTCATGGTAGGAGGGTATTTTTGTTTTCCAAATATTGGCCTTGACTACACAGGCTCATTTTACTGGCAAATCACACCATAGGATCTGCCTAAGCAACATACTTCCTCATACACCAAATCCTCTATCTGTTGTATAACTGAAAAGCCATGGGCAATGAAAATCCTCTTTTTGCCTACTGGCATACACAAGAGGAACCCTATGGATCGCCCCTATGGATGTTATTACTAAAACAACAACGGGTTGTACAAATAAATACTTTTTAATTCCTGTGAAAAAACGAAAGGGGAGAAGGCATTTCAAGTCTATCATCAAATGTCACAATATGTGACAACACTTCATGACCAACTGTGCATTCAACAGGCAGGTACAGAACCAATCCTGGGAACACTGCATGCATTCCACTGTGTGTCTCAACAAGCTGTGGACTTCCAACTTCCATATTGAGATTCCCACATACCACTGAGTCTCTACCTCACCTGCAGGTCACAGCTTGCCAGATGCAAAAGAGCTTGAGAGCCTAGTCTCACATCAATTCATTTCTCTTGGAGGTAAACAAACACCTTTTAGGATTCAAATCCATCAACTGAAATTGGCAGGCGACAATGGTGAAAGCTTTGACGTAAACAAATTGAACTATAGTTTGGAGTCTAGAGTGACCCCGCAAAATCCGATCTGCGAGTGAACAGAACGCATCCCCAAAAAATGCCTATCACTTTTTAAAACCTTTTTGTCTGTTGCTGTAAATGTAATTCAAACTCGTAAGAAATACTTTGTCTTAGACTACAGTGCCAGTCGAAGGTTTGGACACATTATCTCATTCAATTGAATGGGAAGGTGTGTCCAAACGTTTTACTGGTACTCTTAAGTATTGCATGGCATTGTAGTCTTTATGAAACAGTGTGAACTTGGATGTATTATCAATGCTGTCATCGACTGAGTCAGTTGGAGGAGCACAACAGACGGGTGGGAAGCAGTGTGCCTCCAGGGCTGTTGGACTGTAACGGATAATCCCAGACTGTTGTGCAATTAACTGGTTGTGGGATTGTCATTACATAAGTTTAGCTGAAGTGGCTGGAAATATACAGTATGCAAACCTCATTTTAGGTCACAAAAGAGGAGTATGGCTGTTAACTTTTTGGGCAACATAAGACTCCTGACATAGACTGTGGAAACATCTTGAATTAGGTTAGGGGGACCCTTTGGTCCTATCCTGCCCAAAGCCTGTTGAGAGACCTACATAAAGAGGACATGTGAAAGGATTTGACTGAAGAGCCATCACAATCATCTCTGTACAGATACAGTTTGAACATGTGTTGTGACTGGTGTGATTTGGAATTTCAGTAAAAAAAAAAGTTAACTCAGTTAACATGATTCTTGGTAAGATCTCTCTTACAGATACAGATTGGTTACTTTCTTTATGCAGTTATCCGTTTAGCAGAAAATTCAGTAAACTGTGTTATTGTTTGAACCATTACCTATATCCAGCACCCTCTGTTTGGCAGTGTGTTGGCGGGAATGCCAGTACTTCCAATACTTCAGCTGTTCATCTCTATTCTTGTCCTCACTGAAAACAACCATGATCACACTCTGAGTCGGCAAGAAAGAGAAGAAAGAGAGAAAGAGAGAGAGAGACATGTTTTAGTGGGATCCCTGAGGAGACCTGTGAAGGAGTAGTTTATTCTGGATCAAATACACAAAGGGTAAGAGTAAGTAAAAGGGTTAAGGTCAATGCAGTGGGTAGGGTCACAAGTCCTCAATGAACTTCCACTGAGAGGGAAGCAGAACATTGAGGCATTACCACACTGATATTCCTTATTCACATATTTTATGTTCCCTATTTCTCACCCTGACTTTGCTGATGGGGTGTCTTAAACGTTTATTGACCCCAAGTTCGCTCAGGGTGACAGCGTAGAACTGGCCTTTGTTCAGGTACGTCATTGGCCCCTCTCCCTGCTTTTGGCGCAGGGACCGTGAAGCATCAAGTGTGTACTGGAAAGTGTCACTGTTGAAAAAAACAAATAAACATTTCTGTAAAAACTAAGCTTCAGGTATTGATCATTAAAATAAAGGGTTGAACAGAAGAATATGAGTATTTGTTGGGACTAGTGATGTAACTCACACGGCTTGCTGATCAAAAATGAATTCGGCAGGTGCCATAGAGGAAGGTGTATGGTATTTCTGTGAAAGTCATCGAGAATGGAACAACTTCAGCGCATTGACATGGAAATCAACTAAAAAAGGAACAATATTTGCAGTGGTATCCATGCTCACATTTGAGTATTTTAAATGTTTATAGCAAGACCATAAAGAACATAATATTGTGTGTAGTTGGTATGCCTAGCAGGGCTCACAGTATTGCAACTAAATTTCTCATACACAGCACAGCAAAACGTTTGCTACGTTCAAGTCTATTTCATCAATATTTCAGTTATGTTTTGAATAAAGCTAGTGTATATTTATGAGTATATAACGACTATGTATACATTTACTATGGATACTACAAATATAAAGCTGATGGCATTTGAATCAAATGTTTCAAACACTATCATGTTCTATTCAAACAATATTCCCTGTGTCAAGTTCCTCTCACCCCATCGCTCTCTTCCTCATAGGGGCTGTCAGGGGTGCTTCGTTGGTCATCCTTGACATATCCAGGATGATTTCCAACTGTCTCATCATAATGGTTCTGTTCATAGATGACTCGCCCTGGCTCCTCCCCCTCTACTCTGTAGTGAACCCCGCCAGGTCCCATGAAGACTGGCGTGTACACTTCCGCTTTCACCACGGCCACAGTGGCGCCGCCATCACCAGACCCAGACCCAGAGACGTACGGCTCTCGCTTGGACTCGAGGTGGTCTGTGTTGATTGACAGGTTGACTGGGACAGACTTGAGAACCTGGACACGGTTGTCAACGGTTTCACCATCATTCTGGCTGTTTGCCCCGGAGACACACCTGTTAGGTCGGAGTAAAAGTCAGTGAGAAAATCATTCTGTAAACATGTTTAAAGGACAAACCTCTGTCCACAAAATCACACAACCAATTATTTGTGGTTATATGTGAATAGATGAGTTTGAAAACTGAAGAAAACTGAAGAAAATATGTATTGTTTTCTTCTGAAATTACATAATCAGCCAGTAAAATGCACTGACCTCTTTTCTTGCTCTTCTGAAATGTCCACTACTTTTGCAACAGGCAACAATCTCTTTTCTTTAGGAACCTAAAAAAAGAGCCGTATGAACACACGCATAGTTCAACATCAACAAGTTATGCATGAGGAAACCATCCACCCATCCCTTGCATGAGGGGATCTCTGATCTCACACAAGTTTGCTGAGATCTGATTTCATAGTATATCAACACAAATGAAGGCACAGGGAATGAAGAGAAACGTTCCACGACTCAGACCTTGTAGTATTCGTAGAGCAGTCCGAGAGCAGCGGCACTGTCTTCATCTCCGTTTATGCTCATCATGGCTTTCGTGGCGGCCGTCAGGGGATTCTCCAGGTAGGAGCGCCATGCCTCATCTTCGCTGGTGTAGGCCCTCCTTTGGTGGTAAGAGTTTTCATTGGGAACCACCACCACCAGACGCTTACTATATGTACACACACAGAATAGCACACACACACAAACATTGGAGTCATCTCAAACATGCATGCATTTAGGCACGTTGCAGATTCATGTGCAAACACACATACACATGCAAACACATGTCTGCATGTCTGGATCTGCCTTGTCACTGGAAAGGCCAAGTCAAGATCACACGCATATTTAACACATTTGTGGGTACAATGACAACTCTTTCAATTAAGCAAGTCAAAAAGGACAAGGGAAAAAATACTGTACTAACCCTTCTAAGACCTATGCTATATTAATACATGAGATGGACATCCTTGATTTAGTATGCTCTTGCAATGTTAGGATGTACACTTTATGTGCTTTTGTGTGTGTTTTACTATACTATTTAAATGTTATTGTTATCTCAATTAAAGTTCATGTATGTTAAATATTCTTAATATCATTATGCAAGTGTCATGTCCATCTGCTTCCATTCTACCACTCCCAAGAAAGGCTTTCTCAAGACTAATTTCTTTGCTAGATGGTTATCTCTATATAAAATACACTGATTATCCATGTCAAAATTAGTGCTACACAAACAGGAAATGTTGCTAATATACCAAGGCAACTCATGATTTTGTGCTGAATTTGTGTTTTACATGTAGGCTAACTATACCCCTGTGAACATTTACTGTGTATTTCAGAGTGTAGAAGTTTATCTGCTCATTTCAATAGGGAACTGGTAGGCGAATGTTAGCTGTTTATACACTGGTACTGTGCCTTTGAAAATACTGTGACAGTGCTTGGGTTCTATATGGTATTGTATTTGTATATTACTTGTTGATATATTCAACAGCATAATGCACCGTTTTCTTAATTGTTTAAATTGTGTTAGAGATACGTTATTCACAAACATTTTTTTTAATTATTACTTTAACTAATAACTAGTATTATAAACGAATAGAACTAAAAATACCTAAGCATAACCGAGTAGTTGACAGATTTTTTACTTTAATTCATTAATTAATCCGTGGACATTGTCAAATAGTAAAGAATGAGATACGTCTCAATCCCACAGGTGTCACAAAACTGACCAAGAAAATTATTCTTGTTTATTCAAGAGTCTGAGACAATAGGCTATGTGTTACGAATTCATTCTTAGAGACTTTAAACATGTTCTAAGTCTATCAAACAGAAAATGATGTAAACAGATTTGTCTCATCCAAAGGTATTCCATCTGTCGAAAATGGCGAATTCAGCCACAATCGAATAGTCAACGACGAAGTTTTTTCCTGTAAAGCTGAGCTAAAGTCTAAATAAAACAATGCAAATGGTATGAACTATAATAAAAAGCTATCATAGTTTCGAAACAAAAACAAAAGTTTTATATTTGTGCCTGCCAGAATTAAGTAAATGTAAGCAACGTTTTCGAATTCAAAGTCTAAAGTAATTAATGCTCCTTTCTCCAGGTATTGTTTGATCACTTACTTGTCAGTCTCTTGTGACATATTTTGTTTCCTCCACGTTTCTTCCTTGTGAAACTGGACTTTCAAGTCGGTGCAGATGAGAATGCGAGGCTGAGCGGGTGCGAACTGCCAGAACCTGGGCTACAGGTAAATCAGCTTTTCTAGTACCAAGTCTTTCCCAGCCCCTCACCTTGCAGGTAAGCAGCGCTGCACCTTACTTTATGTCCCGATACAAAGTAGGGCATTAATTATGCAACAGCAAGTGAATTATTCCTCGATATAAAGAAACTGTAGATTTTACCTTGCTTAGCTAAATGCCAATGGCTAAACTTTGGTTTGAATTCTTTTAGTTTAAAGTATTGAGGTTAGGAGAGGGGGAGCCTTTTTGCTGATTGGTCCGTTGTCTGAAGACATATCTCAGCGATAGGCTGTCATGTCAGTGAGCCATGTAAGACCCTCCTACTCCACTTACTAGAAATCTGAACGAAGTGCTGTGAAACGCATTGGTTCTTCGTAAGCGTTAGAAATAACTAAAACGACTTAGTAGTTAGTCTCTCTACGACTTATACAAATAAGTGAGCTACATTATTTTTTATCAACTTATAGGGAATAGTGATTATTTCAAATGTTATAAAATGGGCATGGTGGACGTTATTGAAACGGGGTGCGTTGGGGAACTTGCAGCATGACTGCACAGCGTTTAAGATGGCCCAACACTGACCTGACTCAGTTTGATAGTCATCGGGTCTTGGGGCTGTGAATGTCTCTCACATCACAAACCCATGAATAGAGACCTAAGCACACACACACACACACACACACACACACCTGGAGTTTCATAGCTCAGCAAGCTATCAAACCAATATCTGTTCTGAAGTTTTTCTCAAAGCTGTTGCAAAGGGGCTTAGAGGCCACTCAGACGTATATGCCCTAGATGTGTCCTAAAAACATTTGGGTGTGTAAGTTTAAATATTTGCTCTAATACATCACCAAATTGCAGTTATTTTCAATTTGTATTCCTCTGCTAAGGTTTTTTGTTAGTAGATGGTTTATCACCCTGTGTTTTAGTAAAGTAGTCACAGGGTTCTCTCCTTGCAAAATGGTTATGTTCTGTGGTTCAAGTCAAAATTGTGTATGTCCACATCCAGGGTTACCACCAGCTATTTAGACTTAAGTCTATCTGTTTGTCTGAGCATCACAAAGGAGACAGGCTACAGGGAGGAGCCCAGTAATTTGTTTACACAATACTATTGTCCCCTTAATGAATCTATTGTATGGTGAGGTTGTATTGGTTTAGAGTTAAAACAAACCATAAGGTGTGTGCATGTGTGTGTGTGTGTGTGTTTGTGTGTGTGTGCACGTGCCTATATGTGTGTGCGTTGTCTTTGTTAAAGGGATAACTGCTTGGCTGATCATGTGGTCAAATTGACCAAACCACTGGTGCCATGGTGACCCTAACCCCAGATGTTATCTCTGCCCTTTGGTGTTAAATGGGATAGAATGCCCATTACAAAAGTACAAAGTTCTATACCACACTCCATAGATCAAGAAGCCTCAGTTATTTAACGTTTTTGCGACTCATGTGCTACTTAATCGATGCCTGACAATATACTCTATACTGTATGTTGTGTTTGAGTGTTTTGCCAATCACTATGCTCCCTTTACTAATTTACTCAGAGGAACACCTGGACTTGTTCATGTTGTGTGTGTTGCTAGATAAATACAGGTGGGGTCCTTGAGCACACATCATGCAAGGTATTTTCTTAAAACCAGACCCAGTATATTACAGTTAATATGGCAAAAACAGAGAAAGAGAGAGAGAGAAAGTAGAGCAAAGTATAGAGAGAAATATAGACTGATTTTAAAGGTTGTGGGACAGTAACACATTACACATAGTTTTCTGTAATTTTCTCTAATATTTCACTAATATTCTTGGTTGTACTGGATAACATATTACTATCCATGGTTGTTTGTCAAAACAAACATGCAAGACACATAACATAACACCTCAGCCATATGATCTTGACCTAACTCAGTAGTACTTCTGTTCACTGGAATCTATGATTCTTTTTTTAATTTTATGTATTAGACACAGCAGCAACAAGCATGGGCATGACACATATTTGAGGGGCAGTCATTTATATTCAGAATTCCATTGTTAAAGACTGTGTGCAGGAGTTAGTGAGTATACAGGGTGAGTGTGTATGTGTGTAGATAGAGAGAGGTGAAAGGTGTATCCCGCATTCCTCGCATTTTAGAGGGGAGAGAGTGCTTGTCTGGACTTGGCTGGGATACCTGCGTGTATCTGTTTGTCAGCCCAAACCTGATGTCACTTTCTGATAGTGGTATCTCTGTGACAGATATCTCTTGCTGACAGAGCACTACTTGAAGCAGCTGGGTCAGGGAAGCTGAACACTGCTCGTGTTGTTTTCCTGAATGTCACTGCATGCTCTACCAAACTAGTCAGACAGCATTATAGCAGGTTTGATGGAACAACCACAAAACTGGACGGCGGAACCTGTCGGTTTAGAAATGGAGGGGAGGGAAAGAAGGTGTAAGGGTGCGTGACGTCAGGTCTGTATAGAGGAAGTGGACAACAACAAAATGACTTCCTCTTCCTTTAACCACCTAGGTGAATTTGGATGTTTCCCATCTAAATAAAACTAACTGTAACCTTATTCGTGTCCATGTGTTTTGCCTTATCGGTTTTGTAAAAGTGTTGTAAGGTAAAATGTACTGGAGTTAAAGACGATGTCCTCCTTTATTGTTAAATAAAGAATGTGATTTTTTTCAAAGTAACTATTTTCATATTTCATAGAACCCTCTTTATTCCCAAATGGGAAAATCTCAGGCTGTCTGCGGCAAACCTTGCTTTTCCCAAGAGACAATAGATCCAAGGATAATATTCTCAACCGCTATTGAATGTCTGACACCTGGAAGATTTCCTTTCACAGGCCCTAAGGCCAGACAACTCCACCCAGGCTAACCAGCATGGTTACCTGCGACAGAGGAACTGTAAGGAACTGAGCCTAGGTGATGTGTGGCTTATGTCACAAGGGGCATAATCTCTGTCCTTCTCTCTGAGAGAGCGAGCGAGAAGGAGAGAGAGAGAGAGAGAAAAAGAGAGTGAGAGAAATTTCCCCTTTCACAAAAGACTGTAAGGATTCTCTTTCTTATGATGTGAAAAGAAGTGTAACATAATACAAGCCTCTATCTGGAGATTTTTCTCACAATGATAACATTTCTCCCATGAAAAGACCCACCCCAAATAACTTTTGAATGTCTTTTAAAATGATTAGTGTAAGAGTGGATCCAATTTGCTCACACTCAAATACAACTGTTTTAGACTAATACGTTTTCCAGTTATTTATATTTTATATTATTTTCCAGTAGTAGGTCTAGTATTTTCTACTAACATCACACACACAACGCATACCATGCACAGAAATAGATAAGATATGGTCCTCAAAGGTATAATTAACTGGTGTCCCCTATCAACTCTTGAAGAACATGATG
Organism: Osmerus eperlanus; assembly: GCF_963692335.1. Classification (NCBI taxonomy): domain Eukaryota; kingdom Metazoa; phylum Chordata; class Actinopteri; order Osmeriformes; family Osmeridae; genus Osmerus; species Osmerus eperlanus. The sequence continues at coordinate 3,529,736 of NC_085037.1, forward strand.
TATTTGTGAATGGAGAACAGTTCTTTGTACTCCACATTTACTCAGTGGAGGTGTGGTCACCTAGTCGGAAAAGAGGCCAAAGTCTGTGTTTGGAAATAGCAACAATTGGTTTTTTTTGTACCAATACCAGTGACTCAGAAAATATGAAAATGTATTTTTTAGGCTACTTTGTCCAACAATTAATATAGATATAACACATATCTGAAGCAAGACACAAACAGGATCTATTGTGTTTAATGATGTAATCTTAATCTCATGTAAACCATAAAGAAACATCAAATTGATATTTTTTATCTATTTTCTCAGGTCTGTAAGAAGTTAGTGAAGTCATTAAGTAATGTAGCTGTTAGTGAGCGTTGCACACATTTTCATACATGCTGAATGTAGTCAAATACAAGAATGAATAATGTTACGACACATGAACTAGAAAGGATATTCACCGTAATATGTTAGAAATGAGTCCAGTTTGGTAATATTGTTTGATTCTCTGGTCTGGCACATACAAAAAATATACATATTTACCACACTACATTGTTAGGTACTTTACTTTAGGATAACATCTGAATCTTAATGCTGAGCTTCAGAATAGACAATTTCTATGGTCATTTTTTGAAGTGTGTCATGGGACGTCACCTTTTTGAAAATGTATGAGTACATCACATTGTATTATGTAGTAATTAAAATGTTGATTTGGTTGAATTAGATCAAATAAAGTCATATTTGTCATAGATGAATATACTTTCCAAAATAAAAGTCCAATATCACAACACCTTGAACACGTTTTGCAGTAAAGCTACCAACTCCACCAGAGACAGAATATTTTATATCTTCAAGCACACAATGCCCCCTAGTGAGGTTTACGGGTGTAGGAGTTCTGGGGCCAATGAAAGAGTAATATACCCAATTTCAACTTTTGCCCGCCACATTTTTTTTTTATAAAATCAAAAAATCTGTGAAAAGTTGAGTGTGGGGGAATTGTTCTCAAATATTCAGACACAACTGTTAGACCTACAAGTAAAAACTAATTAGCACAATTCACATGCTAGCAAAAATGTACACAACAGCCTACTGATGAGCAATTCGTGAACAAATCGTTGTTTTTAATCTTTTTACTCGTTTGGGAATCCCAAATACAATTTGATACTTTTCCATTCGAGCACTGTCAACAAAAGAATACTAGCGCTACTGCTACAACCATAGACTTATATCATAGACATCGGTTTACATCAAGTCGGTCACTTCAAAATTATAGTAAGCCTATGAAGCACTTCTCTTCGAAACAATTTTTTTACATTTATTTTCGACATTGAAAAGTTCTAATGTTAGGATACTAAAATTAACATATATATATTTTTATATAGACTACTCCAACAAACCACAAGGCTTCATCGCTTTTTGCGTGTGGGATGTCAGCATTTTTTTAAGTTGCTGCTGCTATTACTTTAACCAGCAGATGTCGATAGTGTAGGCTACACTGTGTTGATAAAACGCCTCTAGTAATTAATCGATTTTTGACACAAATAACTGAAAAGCTTCAAATGCACCACAAAGCTTCGTTTCCCCATCACATCAAGCACTGTTATTGGCAATAAAGCTAAATGTGCGGTCAAAGAAGAATAAGGTCTGCGCGTAAGCTGCGAGGGTGTCATCGTGCGCCTAGTAGTCGCCTAGCCATCTCTACTAACTTTACTAGCTAGCAACAACCGAGAGAGTAGGAGGTGAGCACAACTGTAAGATTTGCGTTAAGCCTTCGAGCTGAAAAACATCTACCTTTATCTTTCCAAGGTAATGTATGGTTATTGTAGTCAAATGTTATTGCATACACATATAGTAGCCTTTAGTGTTCACTTTATATTGAAATAAATAATGCACTACTATGTTGCTATAGTCTTGGTAAAGCTAACGTTAGCTATGATCTACCATATGGTTTAGCACAGCGCTAACACAGGCGTTGGCTAGGGTAGTACCCATTTTTATCATGATATGATTCACACCGCTAGTCAGACATCTGATTTTCAAAAAAGTTTGCTAGCTGTAAATTGTGCTAATATTCTTAGACTATCTACTACAGTAGCTTGCAAGCTAGCGTCAAGCCCCTTTCATTGGCATTTCTAACTCACTGGTCAACATGTTAGCTAACATTAGCTACCTAGTCGAGCTAACAACAGTGTAACTACTAGCTAGCTACTTTTCCATTAGACAATTTTACGATCAAAGCTAGTTACATTAACCAGGAATGTTTCATTTCTAATAGCTCATTTGCTGGTCAGTAACCCAAAACCTAAATCGTCAATTTCGATGTCCCCCCTAGCAAATCGATGAGTAGCTATTCGCTAACCTTATTATTTAGGGTAACTTTATAGCTAGATTAGTTGGTACAGTATCTGATAATGTCGTGTAGTGTCATATCTAGCCTACACAGTGTATCATCACATCTAGATGAGCTAAAAGAATAGAAATGGTAGATGTCGAGGCTACCTATGTTGCCAGAAGTACTGGCTAGTAGCGCACACACGCAGTAATCTGTCACAAATGCAAATTCACAACAACACACCACGGACCTCTGAAGTTCAGTTATTCAATCTAATAAGTAATTACTCATTAGTAGATGAAGCATGACGTGTTAAACCAACTCAAAATATTACACGAGGTCAAACCCAGGTTCTGATGTGAAAGGGATATCAATAGCATTACTGTGACATGTAAAGACAACTCCAGTTGTGGTGTTTGTACTTGTGTATACATGTTCCTCACTGGTATTCAACCAAATCTTACAGTAGTGTGCTCTGCTAATCACACGAATGGGTTGCAAACAGTCGTTTCAAATGAGCTACACAAGGAAAATCTAATCTTGATTTAATGACAATAAATAACAATCCTTTACTGATCTCATATTGGTTTGTACATGTCACCCTCGTTCATTAGGTAAGCTATGGCGCGTGGTCATCAGAAGATCCAATCTCAGCAGAAAAATGCCAAGAAGCAGGCTGAAGCCAAGAAGGCTAAAGGCCATGACCAGAAGACTGCTGCCAAGGCTGCCCTAGTGTTCACCTGTGCTGTCTGCAGGGTGAGTTTCTTGCTGTGATGCTCACTTAGGCTCTTTGCATTTAATCTGAACACTGTACTTTATGATTTTAACCATGAATGGCTAGCGTGTTGATTATTGGTCCACATCAAGAATAAGAAGGTTGGACAAAGTGAAAAAGTGCTAATTAATCAGTGATTTCAAAAAGGCCTTCTCTTGCTGTTAAAGGGACTTTGAGATGAATGGTCACAACAATTCATTACTGATATGTAAACCCACGTACAATATAACACATGGTCAAACCCACATCCTGGTGTGAAAGAGATATCATGACATGCATTACTGGCATGTAAAGAGAATGCCCATTGTATTTTTTGTATGATTTTTGTCATTTTCGTATTCTTTTCGTTTCTGTTTTCTTTCTCTTTATAATAGTCACAGATGCCAGACCCAAAGACCTTCAAGCAGCATTTTGAGAGCAAGCATCCCAAGTCCCCCCTGCCTACAGAGCTGGAGGGAGTGGAAGCATAAGCAAAACAAAAACAAAAAAAGATTCTTGCCCTGAATCCCAAACCAAACCTGAAGCCTGCACCCTCTGTATCCTTGTATGGATAGAAAAGGACTGAATGGCTGTGAGCAATGTGATTATTCCACTTCTCTCGCCCTCTTGAAGGGCAGTGTTGCCTTTTGACATGTTGCTTACATACATGCAGTCTTAACTACACAAGTTAGAACGGGCTGGGGCTCAGTTTTTTTTTCAGGGCTGCTGGAAGAGCCTACAATTCCTGATGAATGCAAACTGTCAATGCAGTATACATCCCTTACACATTCTCTCAGAACAGACCCCATGCTTACTTGAGGATACACTAACGGTTTAAATTTGGTTAATGTGCTGCATCTAGGTGACTCTTATCTAGGATAGGGTGTGATCAGGTCCTTACATAAAATGTCTATCTTAAGAAGATATTGCCTTAATCAATGCATCCCTGTATAGTCTAACATGCTTTCTTTGTTATGAGCAAAATAAACATTGAATTATTGTTTAATCAAGGACTTTAAAATGATTGTGTGAAGGGGGTTATGGTTCATTCCTGTGAATTGAAGTTCAAACTGAGCAATCTACTTTTAATTTATGGATGTGGGGTCCAGTACAAAGGCAGATTTGTTTTGTTCTAGCTTTGTATTCATCCAATCAATGATTTGTTGTCAGTAAAATGTGAGGCCATATTCATGTTGTTTTTAATTAACATGTTCTGTAACTGATCATTGTAATTTCTACACTTGGAATAAAGTTATTCATGTCTCAATGATGTAAGATAACATTTTAATAAAGTTTTACTTTGTTTAATATCAGTTTTTTTATTTGTTGACCTTTTTTCTATGGGGATGAGAATTTCAATTAGAATCTATTGTCAGTAACAGGACAAATAAAAGAAACGCTTATCCTATAGTTAATATGTAAAGTTAGTGTGCTATTTCAGGTGTAAAGTTAGGCCCCTGTTTGAAATTAATCTCAGTATAATTCCACAATAAATATCTGAATTTACAGTTTATAGAATATGATTCAGAAATGGTGTAAACAAGCGCCCACATGCAGATTTCTTTTTACCAATACTAATTATAACTAAATATATACAATTATATATACGAAAATATATAATTATATATACGAAATTACTGTACATTTAGGGGGGCCACAAGGGAGTCAAAGTTTATTGTCACAAGGGCACTGCCCTCCCCTGTCCTCTCCTCCCCTTCCCCGCTCCTTCCAGAACCGCCCTTGTGCACCGCCCACGTTGCCCATCTATCATTTTTACCAACCCAACCTCATTTAGCTTTCTTTAATCCTTGATTGTGAGATTATTTTGGTTACCTCAACCTCAATATCGACCCACAATCCTCATCATAGCGGAAGATAGGTCAAATTAACTGAACTACAGACAGTATTAAGTCAAATTAACAGCTGTGGTTGCCCTTCAGACAGTAAATGCACGTCTCCGGTCAGTTCCGCAGTAAAATATATATGAGCAAAGTGGTCAAAGTAAAAAACGGCATAATATGACAAGGTAGTATGTCCCAACTGTACGCATACTTTGTAAGAGAAGCTGCAGTTAGTGATGGGTCGTTCGCGAACGATCCGGCTCTAAGAGCCGGCTCGCATATCTGAAGAGCCGACTCTATTTTTAATAGATTAATACAGCCTATAAAAACTAAATGATTATGAAATAATGAATTTTAATTGTATTGAAAATAATTGACTAATTCAAAGAACAACAAAAAAATACTTGTAGTCTTAAAGGCGCACACGATCATCCTCACATTCTGTTCCTGTCAATCCTGCATGAGGGAGGGCCGAGCCAACTCACACAGTCAGAGAGTAGTCAAAACTCGGAGGAGAGCCATGATAAATCAATGCATTTTTAAAGATATGTGGTTACGGTCGAGTATGATTTCATTTCATAATTTAATTCAAATTGTTTTCACACCCATCATAGTCAAATTCATAGTTAAAACAAGAGAGAAGAGCCGTTCGGGAACCAAAAGAGCCGGCTCTTTTTGGTGAGCTGAGCCATACGAGCCGGCTCACGAAAAAGAGCCGAAATGCCCATCACTAGCTGCAGTGCGTACTGAGAAAAACTCTGCGATTTGCGACACAGGGCCAGACTTGGTTTTTATCGACTGCAAGGCGATTTTTTTTTGACCAATCAACATGAAATGTGTTGAGAAGCCGCAATCTAAAAACGCCTCCTATTCGAAAGCTTGAAGGCGAGTGGTCCGTTTAAGTGACGTAGGCAACAGTACATATATCACTCCACTTCCTCAGTCGCATTCCCCTAAACCCCGGCTGTTAGTGCTGTGTGAATGCGCGTGTGCTCCTGAGCTTGCTCGGCACACATTCTATAAAAAATTAAAAAAATAAAAAAAAGTTAAAAACCGTAAAAACGTAAAAAATCTATTTTTCTCTTTGTAATAAAATCGGTGAAGCAGGAGCAACCATTCAAAGACTGGACGGTACCAGAAGAGACGGAACTTAACGACATTTTAAACCGACGAGAGTCGCTAGCACAAAGCTAACGCAACTGATTACCATCTGCTCAGGGGAAGCAAGCAAGGCCGACAACTTTTGTTTTCGTTTAATTTCAGTTTTAGATATTTGGACCGTTACTACGTATTTTAATAGCCCAAACAGAACGAATTTCATCTTCACCGATTTAGCTAAGTAACTTCGGTCTTCATCCTAAACATTTTAACCTCCTGTTAGCTTGCTGACAAATTCCACACCGGCCCGAGCTAAATTGCTAACGACGTAACAGACCTTTTGGAATACAGAACGCATTTTTTTTTCAGTTAAACTCTTCGTAGCTATTTGTTCCGTTGATAGGTTAGCTAGATAACGTTTCAAACCCGAAACAAAAATGAACCCGAGTGCTCCTAGTTACCCGATGGCATCTCTGTATGTTGGGGACCTGCATCAAGACGTGACCGAGGCCATGCTGTACGAGAAGTTTAGCCCCGCAGGGGCTATCTTGTCCATCCGTGTATGCAGAGACATGATCACTAGGCGTTCGCTTGGATACGCCTATGTAAACTTTCAGCAGCCAGCAGACGGTAAGTTCCAAGAAAAGTACAGTGTTGTAGATGTCATTTTTTACTTCTTGGGTAGAGCTAGCTATCTGGACTGCGTGGTTTGTGTAAGGTAGCTAGTTGGCTAACGTTAGCTTAGCTTACTGCGTTCCTTTTCCACGTGACTTCCCGATAAATCGTTGTCTCACCAAAACGTACTTGAGCGCTAGTCTAGCTATCTTTACATAAAACACGACTACAAACGGACTACACCGTACAGTAAGGGACAATTCATGTTGCTTATGAAGCTGTTAAGTTCAAATGGATTGCAATCTAATGATCTACGTTGCTGCTTAATTGTGGTTGGCTTGCTGGACATTTACTTTTTAGGGTTAGGGCCGCCATCCCATATTATGATTAACAGATTGTTTACAAAAGTAAATAATAATTGATCATATAGATACATTATTAATTAAACATTAGGATTCATTTATTCCATGATCGTATTTGACGTTGCGGCCAAAATGTCCTCACCCCCTGTTCGTCTGTCATGTAGTTTGTCAGCACAGGCTACTGTACAAAGTGTCTTAAGCGGCAGCTGGTCAGGTCCTGCCAGATTGGCTGAATAATTGGTTGCTTTACTTTTACCACCCATGGGGATCCATGTTTGGATACGTTTCCTTAGAGGCAATTGTAGTGGGCTTGTATTTATTTTTATTCCACAATCAATCAATGAATGATCTAATCAAAATATGACTGTCAATTCAGGTTAAGAGATGTCCACAGACAACAATGTTATTCACGAAGTATGTGATTATCTATAGTTACAGATGTATTCATAACATGCTTAAAAAATATTTCTCTCTTCCCTCACTTTAGCTGAGCGTGCGCTAGATACAATGAATTTTGACGTGATCAAGGGTCGCCCGGTCCGTATCATGTGGTCCCAGCGTGACCCTTCCCTGCGCAAAAGTGGCGTCGGAAACATCTTCATTAAGAACTTGGATAAGTCTATTGACAATAAGGCCCTATACGACACCTTCTCCGCCTTTGGCAACATCCTCTCTTGCAAGGCAAGTCATTTACTGTCATGTGGTGTTGGATTTGAAATAGTGGCATGTTGCATTGGGTTGATCTCAACTGGCGTTCTCACCTTTGCAGCATTAACCTGTCCAGTCTGTTCCACAAGTGAAGGCAGAGAAACATGACTTTCGAAGATGTTGAGTTATTTAGTGCTGCTCTGGACAGACTGGGCTGCAAATGTGTGAACAACAGCAGGCCAGGGGCAACAAGTGTGGTTTTGCATGCCTGTGATGCTTATGTGCACCACTGTCTCCCCCTTCAAGGTGGTGTGTGATGAGAATGGCTCAAAGGGCTACGGCTTTGTGCACTTTGAGACTCAGGAGGCGGCGGAGAGGGCCATTGAGAAAATGAACGGCATGTTGCTCAATGACCGAAAAGTGTAAGTGTGTCAAACCTTAAATGCTGACTTGCTTTAGTGCAAAAAGGCTACTTACAAATCTAATATTTTTTCTTTTTTTTAAGACTAATTGCACTAACATCAGATTCAATCTGCGTTCATGCATACCTTTGTTTTGGACTTGACACATTGTCTTCCTCTGCTGACCCTACTGACTGCCCCGTTTACGTTTCCTATTGTAGGTGTTAGGCTTGTTAAATAAACCCAAGTCAGTACTAAAGTCAGATACGGGTGAGACGTTTTGCACCCCACCCTTAGTATGCTCTCTGTCTTTGCAGTTTCGTCGGTCGCTTCAAGTCCCGCAAAGAGCGCGAGGCTGAGCTGGGCGCCCGCGCCAAGGAGTTCACAAACGTCTACATCAAGAACTTTGGGGAGGATATGGACGAGGAGAAGCTGAGGGACGTGTTCAGTCAATATGGTGAGGCAGCTGACATGGGAGTGGTGGAGTCCCCACGCTGGGAGGCTCTTTATCAATCGATAAACTGACCCCTCCTCCCCTCCCCCCAAAACAAGGCAACGCCATGAGTATCCGAGTCATGACGGATGACAGTGGAAAGTCACGAGGATTTGGCTTCGTCAGCTTCGAGCACCACGAGGATGCCCAGAAGGTGAATATGAAGAATCCCTGAACGACGTTACCGGCTGAAACAACACTCCTTCACTTAACATTGACGTAGCGGTTTAGCCCATTCAACTGACGCGCATGGTTTTGTTTTTTTTCTCCCTCAAGGCCGTAGACGAGATGAACGGGAAGGAGTTTAACGGCAAGCTGATCTACGTGGGCCGCGCCCAGAAGAAGATGGAGCGCCAGACTGAACTGAAGCGCAAGTTTGAGCAGATGAAACAGGACCGCATGACGCGCTACCAGGCCAGTTGTTGTACTTTCTGGCATTCTGCCACAAAGCCAATTCCGGCAACGCAGCATTGTCAAATTCAGTGCTTCTACCCCTAGTGGACTGCACTGGCCAAAATTGCTGCCACAGTGACACTGTAGTCCATGGGCCCCACGTCTTTGCTCAGTGGATGCTGGGGATAAATATCTACTGCAGACAACATTTGGCAAATGTCAAATGGTCGTCCTCGTGCAGTGGTGTTGTGATTTTAACAGTTTGGTTTCCTACAGGGGGTTAACCTCTACGTCAAGAACCTCGACGACGGCCTTGATGATGAGCGCCTCCGCAAGGAGTTCACCCCCTTCGGGACGATCACCAGCGCCAAAGTCATGATGGAGGGCGGCCGCAGCAAAGGCTTTGGCTTTGTGTGCTTCTCCTCCCCGGAGGAGGCCACCAAGGCGGTGACTGAAATGAACGGCCGCATCGTGGCCACCAAGCCCCTCTACGTGGCGCTGGCCCAGCGCAAGGAAGAGCGGCAAGCACACCTCACCAATCAGTACATGCAGCGGATGGCCAGCGTTCGCGCCGTGCCCAACCCAGTGATAAACCCCTACCAGCCTGCTCCTCCCTCTGGGTACTTCATGGCTGCCATCCCCCAGGTAAGGACTGGGCCTGGATTGGCCCTCCCCGCAAGTGGAGAGCTCAGATCTGTGTCTTGTGTATATAGGCACTGCAGCCAGTCAAATTCAGTGCTTTCTGTTCTGTGGATCGCACTGGCCCAAATGGCTGCCACATTAACATCGTAGTAAATGGGCCCCACGGCTGTGCTGTCGGCACTGGGGATAATTTTGTACTACGGATAAATCGACTTTGCCATACAAATGTTTCGGATGATCTGACTACATGCCATAACCCGTGTTCAGAGTCGTGTTCTTGAACCATTCCCTGTTCGGTCGTGTCTAAAGTTTGCCGTGTGGGCTCTCTCTGCAGGCTCAGAATCGGGCTGCGTACTATCCTACAGGCCAGATGGCTCAGCTGAGACCCAGCCCGCGCTGGGCCACCCAAGGTGTCCGTCCTCAGCGTGAGTTGCACCCTTCTCCGCCTCTAATAGGAGTGGTCTGACCAACTGCACTGGAACACACGAACCACGATCACACACAGCCAGTTGCATGTTTTTTTCCCAAGGCTACGCTGTACCATAACTTTGCGGTGACATGTCTGCAGACTTCCAGAACATGCCTGGTGCCATGCGTCCCAACGTCCCCCGTCCCCAGACCTTCGGCTCCATGAGACCAACCTCCCAGGTGCCCCGCATGATGTCTGCCCAGCGCCTTCGTGAGTAACAGCTCCACAATCTGGCACACTGCCGCCTTTTTCATTCACATCAAAATCTGAAAATTCTGAAAGCATTTCCTCTGGTACATAAGGAGAACGCTGACTCGGGAAGCTAAGTAAGAGTGTCGTGTCTCCCTGCAGCTGCCCAGGCCATGGGACCTCGTCCCATCAACGCAGCGGCGGCTGCCTCTGCGCCCGTGCGTGGCGTGCCCCAGTACAAGTATGCCCCGGGAGTCCGCAATCCCCAGCAGCACATGAACCCCCAGCCTCAGGTGGCTATGCAGCAGGTACACCCCCCTATCTCCATGGCTCGGCTCTGCCGTCCAGTGTTCAGTGCCTGTGTGTTTTCCTAATCGCGTCCTCCTGTCCTCCAGCCTGCTGTCCACGTCCAGGGCCAGGAGCCTCTGACTGCCTCTATGCTCGCTGCTGCCCCACCACAGGAGCAGAAGCAGATGCTGGGTGAGTGGACTTGCTCTCGTCGCTGTCTTTTATGCCTTCATCTAGTTAAGCAACGTGTGCATGTCCTACTAGGCTTTCCTTGTGAATTACACCCAGAGCATCTGCTACACTTCTTCTCAGCCAGATTTCTTTGAACCAATCCTTTTCTCTTTTCCAGGTGAGCGTTTGTTCCCTCTGATCCAGAACATGCATCCCAGCCTGGCCGGTAAGATAACAGGAATGCTTCTGGAGATCGACAACTCGGAGCTTCTCCACATGCTGGAGTCCCCGGAATCTCTGCGCTCAAAGGTTTGTGCTTAGGTCCAGCTTGTCACAGTTTGTCAGTTTAAATGTGATGCCAACCTGAACACTCAAGCCTGTGTTCCCAACGATTCAGAAGGATTTAAAGTATAGTGGGTGTGATGGAAATGTTAATATTATTTGTTGTAGGTTGATGAGGCGGTGGCTGTGCTCCAAGCCCACCAGGCCAAGGAGACAGCTCAAAAGACTGTGCCCAACTCTGCTGGAGTCCCAAGTGTTTAAGATGGGGTAGGTTCTTTTTAATCGTGCTTGTGATGGGATTTTATAACCCATTAAGTGTGAGTCATTGCCAGTAATGCCTTTTTTATTTTGTTTTCACAGGAATGTGCAACGTTTTACTCGTGCTTCACCGATGGAAAAAAATTAAACATTGAAAAAAGCTAAAACACACAAAACAATGCAAAAAGAAATAAAATGACACGTTAAAAAAGAAAGAACTAGGTTAAGGCCAGGCCTAGAGAAGATGAGACTAGGTCTTGTTTATAAATGAAAAAGGATAAGGAAAAAAAGAGAAAAATCTTGAAAATAAAAAATGGTTTAGTCTGGGGTTTTAATTATTCCTCTTGGAATTTACTGAAAGCATTCCTTTCTGGCATTTTATTCATTTTAAATGTTTTGGTTGTCTGAGGAGAGGTGACAAGACAGTTCAGCATTGTGAAATTTTTCTTGACCATTACTTGCTTGAATAAAAATGATTAAAAAAAAACACTCTCTTTGTTTTTAGGTTGGAAGCCTATAGATTCTGAAAGTAACCTTTGGTTTGGTTGACTGGTTTATTAGCCTAGATTTAATTAACTAAATGAAATGATGCCAATGTACATCAATTCAATGATTTCTTAAATGATCAGACATACTGAACCCATGTATACCTTAGGACAATGGGCTGATAGAAATCATATGGCTCAGTCTACAGAAGATGCACAATGATCTCAAGTCTCAAACTGCTATGGTAATCTAGTTTGAAACAGTTGGTGGAGGGAAACGTCTGTCTGCAACAAGCCTCCATTACCTGCTTGAAAGTAGTCCCATCTCACGCAGCCTAAATCCCAGAAAGCATACTATCAATTGGTCACTTGATATGTATGCAAGCTGCATTCATGAAGTCAGTGTTCTGGCATCACACTACAATACTACCAGGTCATTTTGGAACACTAACAAGATGTACCTATTGGTCTGCTATATTGTCATCCTGTGAAAGTGAAACCGCTTTCCAGTCCAAGGCCCTGAGTATAATTCTGGCTCAGGTTTTCTATCCAAGGTTTCTGGAATGCAGCTGAAATTGAAGTGTGGTTACTCTTTGATTCCCATCAGAGCATGGAGCTCAATACTTGCAGTTGTTGCACCTGCAGTTACTCTTGTAACAGGGTGTATTGTCAAATAGTGGTGAAAAGGGTGTACTGGACCAGACCACTCCAACATGAACCATAACAGTAACTTGCTGCCATTATCGCTTCATCCAAATTCTACTATGCTGTCTGCCAAGAGTTCCTCAGTTCCCATCTGATAATCTGGATTCTTATCGTAGTTAGTAATTATGTTGTACATTAACATTTTCAGATGACTTATAATGCTTTTCTCTGAGACAATACGCACTTAAAACTATCCAACCTGCTATCAATGCAGCCTGTCCTCTCTTGACTTCCATAGACCGTACGATTAAGCTTTTGGGACTGGATTGAAAAGTATGCTGTGTATTTAGCTACTGATCTTTGTTACTCCGGGAAGGTCAAGTAATTATTTAAGAAGTTTAAGAAGGCTTTTATGCAACATTGTATTTCACCTGACATGATCAAGTAATTACTGACCTCCCTTCCCATTATCCTATTGAGAGGGATCTGATCATAAAAAAGCAAGGCCCAACCCCTTATCCAACTCTAATTCATACATGACTGAAGTGGGTTCAGAGGTCAAATGCACAATTTAGAGCTCCTTTCTACTTTTTCCCCATTTCTATCTTAACCTGAGACAGATGTTTTTGCAAAGAGTTTTTTCTGACATTGATATCGAGTTCAAGTTCAGTACGTTCGACCCACCATTTCACTTCCATTCTCTCTCTGTGTGTGCGTGTGCGTGCGCGTCCGTTCGTCCGAGAGCTCCTCAGGAGGAATCACAAACCCGCCCACAAAGCTGTGCCTAAACTAGACGGGACAGGACAGCTGACGTCCGGAGTTGTCGTATCTTGACCTAGCCAAGTTGTAATTACACATTTCTTATGAAATCCCTTTATGTTACCTCTGGACTTAAACGAAGACATATTTTTCGTGGATTGTTTTCACGGTAAGTGGAGAAAATCTGAAGCAGTCTAGCTAATGTTAGTGAGGTCACAACTTCCTCAACTCACACACCACCGCTTTGTTTTACTAGCCAGTGTCTGTTGCGAACTTGTTAGAGCTAGCTCTAGCACTATTACTAGCTAGCTAGCACAAGCTAAGATGCATTGCTAAAATTAGGCTAGCTTTCTAACCCACAGTTGCAATGTCTTCAATGCAACGACAAGAACCATAACGTTTAATTTGTTTTTGACCAGTCTAGTACAAATTGCTCACTTCGTCGTAGGTCGACTACCAACGCTAAAACGGGGGTCTCATTATTTACAAAATGCCATAGCTAGCGAAATCATTTTGATGCTGTCTGTATGTAGAACATTTTTGATATCCTGCAGTTTCATGCCCCCTTACAAGCTTTTTGTACTCTTCAGAATGATTAGTTGCTAAGGCAATCGAATTAATATGTAGCCAAGGAACTAAGGTTATTGAATTAGTTATCTAGCGACCAAGGTACTTGATACAATGACTGCACGTTGGAAAGGTAGCCTGTTTGCTAAATAAGAGTAAGACGTCCGGACGGACCTCTCAAATAGTGTTACTGTACTGTAGGCTACAGTATAGCTAGCTTATGTTCTAGATTGGATGTGATTGTGCTCTAAACTCCTATCGTCATAGCTAGCTCTAGCTGTGACATTAGCAATAGCTAGCTAACATAACTGTCCAACCTGCGTATCAACGTTTTTCATTCAACGTAACAAGACTCGCTTGCAAGTTTTGTTTGTTATTTAGTCCCTAATTAGTTTAATACTAGTTCCAGTCCAGCTCAGAGGATAAGCAGATCTAGCAATTGTGGTATGGGAAAATATTTTCACTGAACAGTGCAAACACATTATAGGCAACAAAGCACTAGCCTAGTTACACTGGTAATAAGATAAGGAAAGCACACCTTTTTTTTCTTCTCGGCAGTCATTGGTAACCGGTAATTACCTTTTACTTCTCGTGGCCGATACCAATAAGAGAACTGATAATTTCTTTTTGGGGGTATTTTAGAATAACTCCAAGTTTACCGTAATTTCCATTCCTTTGGCATTACTATAACTCGAGAGTGTGTTTGAAAACTCATGGACCATATTAGGGGACCTTAGTTCTGTCCTTAACATCCATTTGACTTCTGGTAATGACTTATCTGTTAGCTCACGCAGCCTGCCGTCACCTGCTGGGATCTTTCTGGTAATACAATTAAGAATGCCAAAATGCATCCTTCAGTATGCTAGAAGGACAGGCATGTGGCACTATGGTCTGTCTAATGCCTCTTAAACACGAGCTTTGATTTTGATTACATTTCAGGAGGATGAAACAGACTTACATAGCATGTAAAGACCCCAATGTAAACCAGGTTTACATTATGTAAACATGGTAGTTTGTCTTGTAATGAACACTGTTGAGTCATCTTTGGTATTCGTTATATACTCTGGGGCAACATTTCTTAGTTTCATGAGGACTTCTGGGGCGTACTTCTGCATACCTGAGCATGTCGATGTCTGTTATTGTCTGAGTCACCAATGAAGTATAGCTTTAACCTGTAATGTTTGTGTTGCACACAGCAGCTGTGTGTGTGACCCTCTTAAAGTTTCTATATAAAAAGGAAGAAATAATACATCCGTTTCTTTTCCAACAGTGGTCCAACTTTGAGCAATGCTGTGGAAACATACTTTACCCTGATGGTCATAGATGTGTGTTGTATAAATAGGTTTGAATGGCAGTTGGCTTTTCTACTTTTTCTATGATCAGGCAACCCTCTCCGTAATCTCTCTTAACTTCTGCACAGCCATTGACTGTCTGCGTTGGGTTTGATGAAGCTACAATGTTATTTTGGTCTCCAGCGGACAGATATTTGGCACAGCTTTTGACAGAAAAGCTATTTATGGTCTGTTGTTATTTTGGGTGTGTCTCATCTGAGGGATTCTTCTTCAATCGACATTCATGGTAACTGTGTATCACACAGTGGTTGTCAAGACCATCTCAGATGTGTCTCAGTAAGGAACCCAGGGGGCCTCGTCACTGTCAGAAAATCTGCACCTTTAGCTGGAATGTTAGCGGAAATTACTTGATTAAAACCTAAAAACACACACGTACGGTGTGGTTATACGTTTTTTTAATTCTGTGTCAAGTTGACTATTTGACATTTAATGTGGAATAGCGTTTGTTAGGCTTAAATGCCCGAGAAGAGCAGTCAATCACAACTCAGCCAAGAAGGAATAGTAAGAATTGTGTTGCTCGATTTGAAACATGGAGTGATATTGAAGGAATATCTCTCAGTGTTTAGTCTCACTATTTTATTTTCTCTCTCACACAGATTGCTATCTGCCCGTCACCTTTATGCCAGACTAGACCTGGTCTGACCAGAAAAGAAAATCCCCCACCCACCCAGACCTGAAACCCACCATGTCATAACAGCTGAAACTCCCACTCGCCCCTCTGACCCCTCCCTCCCCTCTGCGTCTCCTGTTCCCTGGGACGGTGACGCCAGCTTCCCTCCAGGAAGATGAACCCCCAGCAGCCTCCCCACGGCGCCTCGGGGTCCGAGCGCGACCTCCACTCGGCCGCCTCGTCCGTCAGTCTGCCCTCCGGCCGAAAGACGCCCAAGAAGAGACGCCTCTCCCTCCACTCGCTCTTCGGGCGGCGGCGGCGCCCCGAGCGTGACCCCAAGCGCAAGTCCCGCGCCCTCCGCGGCGGAGGCGGGGTCGACGGGATCGCCAGCGTGGAGAGCATCCACTCCTCCGAGGCGGGCCACAAGGGTTACGCTCCCCCGGGGGTCCCCTCCACGTCCTCCTCCGCCTCCTCCGTGTCTCCGTCCTCGGCCGGCGACCTGCTGGAGTGCCCGCTGTGCCTGCTGCAGCACGCCCGCGAGCGCTTCCCCGACATCATGACGTGCCACCACCGCTCGTGCGCCGACTGCCTGCGCCAGTACCTGCGCATCGAGATCTCCGAGAGCCGCGTCAACATCTGCTGCCCGGAGTGCTCGGAGCGCTACAACCCCCACGACATCCGCATGATCCTGGCCGACCGCGCCCTCATGGACAAGTACGAGGAGTTCATGCTGCGCCGCTGGCTGGTCGCCGACCCCGACTGCCGCTGGTGCCCCGCCCCCGACTGCGGGTAAGAACTTGACCGGGAGATGTGGCGTCTATGGGGCATGACACACTTTTTTGGAACAGCGAGTTCATGCACTTTAGCTCGGTAGTAGAACATTTGACTGCAGATGAAGGTTTGCATCACAGGTGCAACATTTCAATGGATGAAAGTGTCCGTTAAATGATTACAACCGAAGAGGTGACATTTCTGCACTGCACCAAAAAAATGTGGTCCCTCGAACCCAAATAACCCCCCTCCCCCCCACACACACACACTGTTTTCCAGGTATGCAGTCATTGCCTTTGGCTGCGCCAGCTGCCCCAAAATCACGTGTGGCCGCGAGGGCTGCGGCACAGAGTTCTGCTACCACTGCAAGCAGCTGTGGCACCCCAACCAGACCTGTGACGCCGCCCGCCTGCAGAGGGCCCAGAGCCTCAGACTGAGGACCTTCAGATCCTCCTCCCTCAGCTACAGCCAGGAGAGCGGGGCCGCAGGTGCAGCACGCGCCCCAAAACAAACGCACCCTTTGTGTACTGATACATATACCAGATATATATCAGATTGAAATACACATGTTGAACCTGTGGCTCTGTTCTCCACCAGCTGATGACATCAAGCCCTGCCCGCGCTGCGCTGCCTACATCATCAAGATGAACGACGGCAGCTGTAATCACATGACCTGCGCCGTGTGCGGCAGCGAGTTCTGCTGGCTGTGCATGAAGGAGATCTCTGACCTGCACTATCTGAGGTGAGACCCTCACTCACCCACCCCTGTCAAAGACATTCCTGATGTTATCGTCAGTCATATCACTGACACTATTTCGAAGGCACACAAACAATGTATTGTTTTTAAAGAAGCTTAAACCGGTCTTACCTGTGACAAGACTCAAATGACCCATTGTCCAATCAGCACGTCGGTGGGTGTAGTGTTGCCAGTTAGGTGTGTGTGGGTGGGGGGGGGGGGGTATATTCAGCTAGACAAACACATCGAGTCCTTCAGAATCCAGGTTATTTTCAGTTTTCTCTTTACATTTAGTCATTTAGCAGAAGCTCTTATCCAGAGCGACTTACAGTAAGTACAGGGACATTCCCCCGAGGCAAGTAGGGTGAAGTGCCTTGCCCAATGACACAACGTCATTTAGCACGGGCGGGAATCGAACCGGCAACCTTCTGATTACTAGCCCGATTCCCTAACTGCTCAGCCACCTGACTCCCTCTTTCCTCAGTTGTACCCCCCCCCCCCCCCCCCCCCAAAGACAACGCAGTCTAACCCAAACAACCCAAGCTCATACAAACACAAACCCCTCCCCCCCCCCCCCCCCAGTCCCTCAGGCTGTACCTTCTGGGGCAAGAAGCCGTGGAGCAGGAAGAAGAAGATCCTGTGGCAGCTGGGCACGCTGGTGGGCGCCCCCGTGGGCATCGCCCTCATCGCCGGCATCGCCATCCCCGCCATGATCCTCGGGATTCCCGTTTACGTGGGGAGGAAGGTGAGGGTCAGCCTCTCGGTGCCTGAGGATCAAATACGTCTGGTTCACTCAGTCAGGATCTTTTGTGTGTGTGGTTCATGTTGGTGGTTTGTGTTCATTGCTATGTTCCACAGAGTCTAAAACTGATTTAAAGATGACCGTCCACCTTAGAGCAGAGGCTTATTTGTAAATGATGTCCAGTCCTCTTGGTGTAGCCTACGTCAGTGTTTTATCAAAACAACACATCTGTCGTCTCTGTGGTTCGGACCACTGTCTTTTCTCCCTGCTTGTGCATCAGATTGCACGTTTTTCTAATGTTGAGCGGACTGGGGATTTGATTACTTTTGTAACTTGGACCAGCTGGGCAACCTCCTCCACATTCAGATTGATAATGGGCTAACCATCAATTGGCTCTGATCTGTCTTTCTGTTCCACATTGATAATGAGACATCCAGCCAGGGCCCATGTTTCAAGTCATTATGTGGCACTTAGATTTCTGCCACTAGCCTTTTTCTTACTTTTCAGAAATTTGAAATCTAAGGATGTGTTTCTATATTCCTATATTGTTCCTATATATTGTTCCTATATGTTTTTTTTGTGGGCAGTTTGCCTCTTAACCTCTGGCTAACTTGCCCCTTTCCCCGCAGATTCATAATCGCTACGAGGGCAAGAACATCTCCAAACACAAGAGAAACCTGGTGATAGCGGGTGGTGTGACCCTGTCTGCCATAGTGTCACCAGTGGTGGCAGCCGTCACCGTCGGTCAGTCCATCATCTTGCTTTTCTCTCCCTCACTGTTAATGTCAACTTCTTTGTCTCTTTTTGTGAGGCATATTAGCTTGGAGACCATAAGTGTGTTTGTGTGTCTGTCCATAGGTATCGGTGTACCCATCATGCTGGCGTACGTGTATGGCGTGGTGCCCATCTCGCTGTGTCGCGGTGGCGGGTGCGGCGTCTCCACCGGCAATGGCAAAGGAGTTCGCATCGAGTTTGATGACGAAAATGACATGAACGTGGGCAGCGGGGTGGCGGCCACCGGTCAGTGTGTCCAATAATCATCTGAACCTCGTCCAGTACACGTGAACTTCAAATCTATTCCTTGAGACAGTTTATTGAATTCTTTGTTTTAGTGATTTGTCCTCCCGTTTTTAAAATTATTTGTGGGTGCGTTGTGGTACAGTACATGGCCTTCCATAGTGAAATGGGATGCCTCAGTTTCATGTGTTGGTCCAAGGAGTGACAGAATAAGGAGAACCTTTTGAACATGAGGAAGTATGAATAAAGAATGCAAGTATAATATAGGAATATTAAGATGTGCCTTTCCTCCACACTTACCAGACAGTCTTATGGATATTTTACGACTTGAAGTGGACCATGTTGAGTCTGTTCTCTCTCTCTCTCTCTCTCTCTCTCTCTCTCTCTCTCTCTCTCTCTCTCTCTCTCTCTCTCTCTCTCTCTCTCTCTCTCTCTCTCTCTCTCTCTCTCTCTCTCTCTCTCTCACGATCCCCTTTTCTCCCTCCAATACAGATACCACCTCCGTCGCAGACACGAGGCACAACCCGAGCATAGGGGAGGGCAGCGTGGGGGGCATGACGGGCAGCCTCAGCGCCAGCAGCAGCCACATGGAGCGCGTGGGAGCCATGCGGGACAACCTGAGTGAGAACGCCAGCACCATGGCCCTGGCCGGGACCAGCATTACCGGCAGCCTGTCAGGCAGCGCCGTGGTCAACTGTTATAACCGGTAAGAGACGGGTGACGGTTATGATTAATGCCACGTAGAATGCAAATTGGGCTACCTATATCCCATTTTCATGAACGACTTACAAAGTGAAGGGTTGAGCTTGGTTGTGTATTTATGTGTGTAACACAAGACGGTGTACCCAATGTCTGTCTGTCTGCATCTGATAGGTTGGAGGTTCAGGCAGACGTGCAGAAGGAGAGGTGTAGCCTGAGTGGAGATTCAGCCACGGTCAGTCTGGGAACTAACAGTGACAACGCCAGCACAAGAGCCATGGCTGGTTCCATCCTCAATGCCTATATGCCTTTGGACAGGTCAGCACTGCCAAGCCCTCGCTTGACAAAGGACGACAACACATTCTTTTCTTTTTTGTTACACTTCCAAAGTATGAGCACAGGGTGAAACCAATAGAAAAGCTACAGCAAGATAGGTCTCATTATTAACCTTTTATTTAAATCGCCATTGTCGGCTCTAATGTGGTACATTTACATTTAGTCATTTAGCAGACGCTCTTATCCAGAGTGACTTACAGTAAGTACAGGGACATTCCCCCAAGGCAAGTAGGGTGAAGTGCCTTGCCCAAGGACACAATGTCATTTTACATGGCCGGGAATCGAACTGGCAACCTTCAGATTACTAGCCCGATTCTCTAACCGCTCAGCCACCTGACTCCCTGGTAGAGGTCCATTCTTGCTAAGAGTTGCTATTTGTGTTGTCGCCCCACAGAGATGGCGGCAGCAACCTGGAGGGCCAGGTGGACCTGGAGGGCCAGGTGGACCTGGAGGGCAAGCAGGAGAGGAAGCTCCGCCACCCCAGCACCAGCAGCAGCCTGGACGACGCCAGCAGCAACGGCCCCGGGGGCGCCTGCCCCCCTGGCTGCCCCCACGACCCCAGCTGCCGCTGGACCAAGGAGTCGTCCACGTGCTCTGGCGGTAAGAAGAGCAAGGGCAAGCCGCGGAAGAAATGCAGTGGCGGGAGCAAGATCGAGGAGACGCTGGAGGACGTTGAGGCCCGCCTGCTGGAGCAGCGCAGCACCAACTCCAGCGAGTTCGACTCGCCCTCGCTGAGCGGGAGCCTGCCGTCCGTAGCCGACTCCCACTGCAGCCACCTGTCCGAGTTCAGCTGCTCCGACCACGAGTTCCCCCGCCCCCTGCCCCCCAGCCTGGAGCCCTACCCACGCCTCCCCATCGCCCCTCCGGATGCAGGGGTCACCCTGCTGGCTGAGGTGGAGAACGACCGACTGGAGACCTGTCCAGTCCTGAGAGGTGGCCCCACCTCCCTATCACCACCACCCCTCCCTGGTTCCCCAGAGGGGGTTGGTGGGACTCTTCTCTTCATTGCCGAGGAGAACATTGGGTTGATTTGGGACAGTGAGCCCCTTGACTCCCTGGTTGTGGAAGAGGACCTGAAGGAGAATAATAATAACGACACCACCACAGCATCTGTGGTTCACCAGCAGCCTGCAAGCCCAGCCAGAAGTGGCTGTATTCAAACGAATATTTAGAGTCACTACACAGACACACTGACTTGCCTCGGATGCTAATGCTAATGGCTAACCTCAACCTAGCTGTGTCCGTGAAACTGTGCTACTTCTCACAGCTAACCTCAAGCCCTCCGCATAGAGGGAGTGCATCGCACACTCACTGCATTGGGGAGGTCAACCGTCTTGGTGATTGATGATTTGTCAGCTGTGGAAACAAGAATGTTGTGGGAAAAGTTAAAGGTATTTGTGATACGGCAAAGGTTAAAATGAGATGAAAATGAAAGACGAACCCAGTGAGGTCAGAGCTAATTGGTTATCTGTTCCGACAAGGGGCGGGACTAGCTTTTGGGCGTGGCAGGTCCCAATGGCAGGACTGCCAGCCAGCTAATGCAAAGCCCCTCTCCATCTACAAGGCCATTGGTTGACACAATAGCTGGAGCACTATAGCTCTATGAATGTTGAATGTACTTTGGCAGGTTTGAAGCAGGATTTATGTGGGGATGTAGCAGAAGACAGAAGAAAAGAGTTCAGTTTGGAATTACAGTGTGTCCACTTAGGAATTTAATTCTTTCAAAACACCGGCATGATGCCACAAATCCCAGATCAATCCCAGGATCCTTGTGTTGACCTGTGAACATGCCATAAGAAGATTAGATGGGTCACAGAAGTACGATAGAAATTCTAATCTAGACGTGCATCTGGCGTACAAGTTGAAGGTGTTTAGTAACTGATAGGATTTGAGAACTGATGACACTGTGGTCCACAACTGTGCCACCTGTCAAATCAAAGGGTGAATGTCAGTAGCCAATGATTAGTCATTTCCTGCTCAAAAGGCCTTTAAGGGCTCATTGAACTTTTGGATGATTAAATTGAGGAGATTATACAAAAGTAGGCAGACTTTTGAGCGTTCACCTGAAAGTGTGATCAGAAAGCACCACAGCATAAAGGAATATGAAACTTTCTATTAAAGCTCATCAACGTGTCAATAACCTAAGAGGGACCATGCAATAGTCATATTTTCATGACGTTTCCATGATTACTTTTTTTAAAATTATGTAGTATTTTTTGTTTATTTTAGAGGACATGGTTTTTTTTTCTAATTTTTGGTCCTCTGTAAGGTCCACCAGTGTTATGTGATGGTTGAAGCCCCTAGGGCCAAGTCAGCCCTAACCCACATGCATACTTCTATAGATATGAGATGACTAGACAGACAGGATGGCAGACATTCTGTCTTGCCTGTCAGATGCTACTACCATCTTGATTAACCCTATCCTGCCCTTCTCAGATCCACACAAGTGGAAAGCTTGTCTGATTTGGGTAGGAGTTGATTGCCATTTTGTAAAAGACGACCAAATGTTTATCATCCTTTTCAACAAGACGGATCAAAGCAGCTCCAAGCTGGATGAAAGAGTAATGAGAAATATTCTTGGACTAAGCTGAAATGTGTCTACGACCTAGAAGAACCATATGGACCTGCACTGAAGACAGGCTACATTCAGTTATTCAGATTATACATTTGGATTGCTTGATTGACATATGGAGAATTGTCAAACAAAATTTAAAAAAAGGGTTGACTCATTTGTCATTTGGTTAAAATGTTATATTGGATCTTTCTAGGTTGTAGATGAAATAATGTTTATGGATGTCATGTACAGTATTAATGGTGCCTTTAAAAAACACATGTGTTAAAAAACAAACTGCAGTGATACAACAAAACCAAGCAACCAGACTGTTGGTGGCTGGCTCAAGTGGGGGAATAGGCTGGGTCGGTGTATGGCTTGTTCTGCAGATTAATTCAGTTAATTTCCCGTCCACAGTGGTGCTGCTTAATAATCAACTCTGAAATGGTTCAGTGCCGCAAGGAGGACTTTATTAGCTTCCTAAATTTCTGTAATTCATTGTATTTTTTGAATACTTGTGCCAGGTCTGATTTCGTACCTGCGCAGGAGAGATGTACTTCATTTGTTTGTTACTCATTTTTGCTTTACAATATGCATATCTAAAAAAATAAACAGCTGAATCAAGCAGTGTGGACAATTTCTGAAAAAGAATTGAGATTGTGATGTAGAGAATTGGATTTTGGAGAATGATTTTGTGTCAATGATATAAACATGCTGAAGAGTTTAAGGTGTATATAGTAAAAAGCAGAATTACCTTAATGTCAGTTTAGTCATAAAACAACTTCAAAGAAAAGCATCCAAATTGCTTAAGGAATTGATTCAGAACATGCAAGCCATTGCATGTAGATTTTGTCAAGTCTACCCTGGCCACTAAGGAGGCAATATTTTACAACAAACCAATAAATACTGTATAAATGTATATACCATACAATTGTCTTGGTCACATTCAAGATTGAAACAAGATTGGTTGATCTGTCACTTATATCCACTTGTGTTTAGGTCACTGATTGGGTCTGACCAACTTGAAAACATTTTCCCTTTTCAAGAATCCAGAATTGATCGATGAATCAAGAACTTATTTCAAGAATCATACACATAAGGATTTACTGATTCACGGATTTCACAAATCTGTCAATTGAGTTTGAATATTGATAAGGCACACACCTCTTTCTACGTGCATCTGGATACTGCTTGTATTTCACAACTATTTTCCAAGATGTACTTTCACGATGTAAACAATTGGCTTGCAGCGTTGCTGTTTTATCTATCACATCCACCAGGGGGGCTGTTTATGATCATGCTAAAGGAAAAGCTGCCTAGCTGTCTGAAAAACAGACAAGTTACAGTGCCGCTTGTCTGCCCAAGAGTTATGGAAAAATATTCCTGCTTTTTGGGACAAAATATTTGTGACTCTTAAAAAGCAGAGCTAGTCTATTGAAGATGACATCCTTTATCTTTGCCCAAAACTGGCAATTTCCATTGTGGGATGAGTGTGTTGGCGTGTACAGCTCTTCTGTGGGTCCTGCCCAGGAGTCTATTGTGTTAGTCTTTCTTCTCTCAATCTCTTCTTTCTTTTTCTGGAGCCTCTTCAATTCTGATGAGAGGAAGGGGAGATATAAATATGCAATATAAAATATTAAACATTCACTCCAACTAAGGACACTTAGTTGGTCACTGATATTCTCCATGGTTACAAAGGACACGAAGAACATACCACAATTATGATGCCAGAGTACAGTGAACCAAAGTGTGTGTGCATTCCTGTACATAGTGAGTGTTTCAACGCCTGCTGTGCGTGTGTCTGTGTTATAAAACCTCTAACACTGACACAGTAGTGAGCGTGTTATGTTGGTTCGTCCTGTAGTTAGGTTCACCTACCCTGGGTTTGTCTGTTGCACCGTCCATCAGACTCTGTCGAAACAGGCCAGTCACAACCTCAAGCTCCTGTTCCGCTTCCTGGACATGAGGATCTAACTGTAGCACTTCCTGTAGGTCATTAGTGGCAGCCAGATAGTCCTGTGCATTATCCCACACACCAACAGATAGATGAAGTTACAGTGCACAACTATGTACACACACAAGCGAAGAGCGCTTGGGATGTAGACATACTGTACATGCATGCACAACACATAAAATCACCTGTAAACCCTTATGGGCCAGTGCACGTCTGTAGAAAGCCTTCTTATTGGTTGGCTCCAGCTGTAGGGCGGAGTCACAGTCCTGTCTAGCCTCTTCACAGCGGTCCAGTCTCAGGTAGCAGATGGCTCTGTGTGAACGGATACAAAGAACTGAAGCTAAAATAGCATTTATTAGGTCCTTAGGTGAACTCTACTCTTGATTCATCAGTCCTTTTTTCCATTCCAAAATATAGGCTATACATTTGAGAGTGAGAGGTAAGGATAGCTGAGGTAAAAGATTTTACTTGGGTTTACACTACCCTATACTATTAAAACATTATGGTGTGTAATTCATGGTGTGTAAACAAAAAAGGTTGCTTTTCTTATTAACGTAGAGACTGCAGTATGTCCTACAGTACCTATTTGTCAAGATGGAACATTCACCGGGCTTGATCTGAAGGCACTCGTTGTATTTTTCCAGGGCCTCCTGGAAGTGGCCTTTCCTCACTAGGTCATTCCCCGCCTGTTTGAAGGATGTGAAACAAGCCTCTTGTTTTTTGGCTGCAGAGGGGAGATGAGAACAACATGTCAAAAATAGAGCCAATCAGCAAAAGGACGTATTGTGCCTGTATGAGAATTTCTGTTTTGAGGTTTTTCTTCCCAGTGCATCTGGCACAAACAAGAAACATTCCTACCAACCCTCCGGAATGTTCTCAAGTTTGATTAAAATAAATCAATAAATCATGAGCAGAATTAATGACTTAAGTGGAAAATCGACTTCCTCTGCTTACTTTGGGGACACACACTCACCCATGGACACTAAGTGTGTGACAAAATTAAGTCATTACTTATAATATGTGAGATGATAAGGTTCAGTGTGAGACATATTATAAACTGTTCATATGGTGGCTCACCGGTTCGTTTGCATACCATATGGGCTGAGCCCACAGCGGCCCAGGTTTGACTCCTTGGACATTTGTGCATGTCTTCCCCACTCTCTCTCCACTGTGTATCTCATACTTTCACCGTCAAATGAAGCATGAAAAGGCCACAAAAAAGGCTAATGTGTGATTTTTGTGCAATTGAAATAGCTTGGACTCTACATAGCTGCTCTTTCCATTCCCCGAGTGAAATTTCTTACGTTTGGTGTGTCGTTCAAATATCTTATCCAAGTGTGATAGCCGACCAGTTGGGGACGGTGAAGACAGGACTGTGGCTCATTCTTTAGACTTTTTAACTGTACATATACTGTAATATACTGTACCACCTACCTTTTCTATATCTGCAGGTATGTTATAAGTGTGTTCAATCAGTAATTGTGTACTATTCAGAGATATGTTAATAAGCTGTGTTTTGTGTCATTCGCTTCTTCCGAATGTATGTGTGTGGATTATGTAGGGCCTCTCAGCTCCATTCTTCAGCCAACCAGTAGGAAACATGAGCAAGGTTGTTCCATTACAGCACAGCTGTTCTGTGACTATCCGGTTACACTCTGCATTATTAATTGAGTCTGAATACACTGTTGTCAAAAAGAGTGCTTACGCTGCCATTCACCTGATTCTCTGTGGCACAATCATTTTCTTATTTCATTATTTGTTCAAGTGCCCACACCGCTTGTAATGCAATCCAAAATGAAGAGTGTGTGAGAGTGACTGTCTGGCTGTGTGCTGGAGGTGCTCTATCAGACCGTTTCACTGTGCGCCAACGTAAACAGATAACATGGCTGACCTTCCTTCTGTGCAGCACGGGCCTCGTTGAGCTTGGCACTGTGGGGCTTCTCTTGGCGGTGCTGCTGGGCCGACAGAGGGACCAGGGGGATCTCTGGAAGCTGATCTCTCCAATTCGGACCATCTTGCTCTATGAGCATCTTGGTGATCCTGGGACACACACACACACGATCCATTATGGAGGCCCATGTTTCCTCAGAAAAACCAGTGTAGACAAGCGTATTAAAGCACTTTTGAATCAGTCTATTGAACGTAGCGAAATCGACGCATAATATAACGTTGTCAACGTCATTTGTGACATTACAATCAATGCCAATGCCAAGTTTTTCCACATTGACCAATGAGAATCCCCCATCCGCCCATTATTGTCTGTGAGACTAATCCGATTGGTGCCCGGCTCACCTGTGAACGCTGTCATGGGCAGCCTGCGTCCCTGTGTCAATCTGCAGCACAGTCTTGTAATCCACATAGGCCTTACGGTAGCGCTCCAGTGACTCATAGGCCATGGCCCTGCGCAGGAGGGCTTTCAGGGAGAAGGGATGTAGCTCCAAAGCTCTGGGATGGGTAGGTAATAGGATCAGAGAGGAGGGTGAGCGACATGGAGGTTATGTACAGTAGTAGGGCGGGAGAGTATCAGAGAGAGAGAGAGAGAGAGAGAGAGAGAGAGAGAGAGAGAGAGAGACTCCCAGCCTGCTGTTGGTCACATCGTGTGCCAGGTGGTTGGAGACTTAGCCTCACTGAGCCTGGAACATGTGAGATTGAGCGTGGATTGAACATGTGCATAGCTTGCGAGTGCCGTTCCCGAACTTGCGAGTTTGAGGGTGTCTCTGACTACATCTGACACCCACTACCCACACACACTGATGTGGTGTTTCATATGTGTATTATCATATGTATATGATTACATATGACAAACTACGCTTGGTTTTCAACAAGAACATATTTACTAACAACACCCTATTTTCTCTCTATAACAATTACACTTGGGTTTGCCTTGGGGTTTTGCCAATACACCTCTAGGTAAGCACTGCCCCAATCTACATTCATTTAGACTAGTCAGTACTGGGTGGATGTGTTGGGTTGTCGCCTACATCAGTGTCTAGAGGGTGAGTGCTTGATAGTAGAGCGGTTCACACAAGTGAATGAAACTCCCTTTCATGGCACTGGTTACTGTAGCTTTCGGGTGGGAACGTTGAGTGTCTCACCTGGTACAGTCACTGATACAGTCTACGCTGTTGCCATCTTTCAGGTGGCAGGCAGCTCTGTTGGAGTGCAGGATAGACAGGTCATCTGGGCTGTCCACCTCTAGAGACACAAAATGACACTTCTATTTTCTTCTGACTACTGGAACTGCAGAGGTTAGTTCAAGGCTAGACTAATTTATCAAGTGGGTTTAGTAGTATTACTAGAAGTGGACAAACAACAACATCCTACTAACTTCCTAAGTGATTGTTGGACTGCAGCTTTTTAAATGGAGTAGTCAGTCATTTGTAAAAAGGCCTTCTACTGCTCTTTCTGTTGGAAGCACACACTGCAGCTTTAGAATGCCTGTTCGACCATCAATCACTCCACGCTAAGCCAACCCTGTCTGTCTTGGCTATGTGTGTAGATTTTAAAATCTAAGCCATGAGAATAGTCTTTCGTGCAAATGCTTTGAAGCTCATGAGAGTGCATGAATATATTTTAGGGTAAAGGGTTGGAGAATATTGGTGCAATATGTGTACTCTTTCGTAATTTACCTTGAGTATTTGCTACATCACACAGTATGCTGCAGTCACTATGGAAACCAACCCACTAGTCCTAGGCCCAGAAGCCCTACAGCTGAACTTGCATCTGATACCCCTCGACTTTCTGACACTAGCCTCTAGAAGAAACTGGATATTTACAGAGGTAATATTCTGTGTCTGCCAGAGCTAACTTTCTGTCATAATCCATTATTGACTCATACAATTTCAATGTCTAAATTAAGCTCATTGACCCCAAAAAAATATATAAGGTAGGCCTTGGTAGAAAGGGGTCTACCTATTTCTTACATAAATAAAAAAACAGGGTTTCGTTTCTTAAAAATGTTGGACACTACAGGTACAAACCAAGTATATATCACATAAGGCAAGTATTGACTGAAGTATAACAACATTCTAAAATGCAGTCAATTTAAAACTTCTCAGTTGTGCTGATTCACCTGCATCAGAACATCCAGAAATGGCTTGGGTGTATTTTTCCACTGCATCTCCAAACTGTCCATTTTTGAAAAGATGGTTCCCTTCATTTTTCAGGCGTGCCAAATGGGGTGGCAGGGCACCTGCAGGGGCATCCAGGTAGCTGGTGTCCTCAGCTACCCTACATTTGTTGTCTTGACTTTTCTTTTCCCCAACTTGACCCGCCGTCTTCTGGTTTCCATTGGCCACGGTGGCCGCCTTCTCTGGAGGTCTCTGCGCTCTGGGCTTCTCCGTGCTGCCTGCCCTACTACGTGTTCTGTTCCCTGGGATGGTCTGCTCGGCTTTAGTCCCCAGTCCATCTCCTTGGCCAGGAGGCCTCTCCTGTGTGTTCCCCATAGCTGCACTACTCGCTGCAGAGTGTCAAAAGCTCGCTCACTCCTTCCCTCCTCCACCCTCTCCTTCTCAAGCTGAAGCCTAATTGGCTGAAATAATTCTGTCAGACACACCCCCATTGGAGGTGTCAGCAGTGACATCATGAGTGGAGCGGGGGGGGGGGGGGTGTTGTTGCATTGCAGTGCCGCAGAGCTCAAGAGATAGGGACACTGGTCTGACTGGTGTGTTCAATGAGGAAAAAAATAAAATAAACACAGACACTGTATGTATTCAGAGCAGATATGAGCTACATGTTCTACATGAAAAATACAACCCAAACATGCTTTATTTTTTTCTACACTATTTCTATCTATTCTACTTTGTAATGTCTTGCTCTCCTGCACAACACCTAAGGCATATCATTATTCATGTATGTACTCACTTGGGGGCGTTGTGAATTAACCAACGACACATGTCCAAATGTTTAAAACAGGTTAACTGAATCTTATACACATATGTATATATAACTATATTCTGTTATATATTCAGCAAGGTTTCGAACCACATCAGCCAAAACTAACATACCATCATTAAATCATTATTTATCTCTAATTAGATTAAATATCAATGTAATATAGTAATATCCAAGCCACCAGAACGGTGATACCAGCACTGACCAACTACTGTAGAGTATGTTATGCCACCAGGTTATAAAGTGAGGTGTACATTATACAAACTACCAACTTCAGGTCAATAAAATTAAAAGTCTAAATAAGGTATTTTTATATGCTCTTTCAAAGGTTCTGTCCTGAAATACAGCTACATTCATGGTCAACATCCTCAAGGTTTGGGAAGTCAGTAAGAAAAAAGAAAATTACTTTATTTGCAATCTTCTATGTTAAACAGACAATTGAGTTGCAGTCCTAATTTATTCACACTGTGATACACAAATACTACATAAGAAATGGAGAAACACATCCCAGTCACCGTGCGTCAAACACAACCACTGGAATTTAAGTTAAGGACTTCAACAAGAAAAATGAAATAATAAACAATGAACATGAACCTTTTCAAAAATGTTAAGAGAAAACTGATACACTCACAGAAAGTAACAATTGTCTCAATACCTCAAAACATGTTGGCCTAAATTGCCTCCTGATTATGCTTCACCTATTTTAGCTTGAGTACTGGCTTCAGGTATGTAATTATGCTGGCAAAAGCATGTTAGAGTGTGGGAGGCTGTGTGACACTGCATGATGGGTAGAAATTGAAAGCAGACTGGAAGTATTACCAACCTTGTGCATTGATGGTAAACACAACATTGTGCAGCACAACATTAAAAACGTGTCTCCCCAAAACTTCCCGTCTGCACCTAAAGGAAGTGATGTATTTTCCAGCCTTAATAATGCTACTACGAAGCAGGATTTGGGGCTTAGTGAGGTAACTTAAAAGTGTAACCTTAACTGGAACACAACATACTCCAGAACTGTTGAAAAGGATACATCTCTTTGTTCTCTTCTTGTACATGATTCTGTATCCACACTCTCTGCATCGGATAGGATCACGAGCCTTTATTTCATTCTCTGTATGGCATTCTGTTTGAGGGGGAAAGGTCGATGACATTATATCGTTTATCAGGGTTTTCCATAATAGATTTTACCCTAGTACGTCATCTATGTTACACATTCTGTTTCCTTTAGACAGTATCTTTAGCTCAACACTCATTAATAAGGTCCAAGACTGATGTCCCCAGGACAAATCCAAATAGCAGACATTACCTCCACATATGTATATCATGGGTTGCTGTTTTGGCGGTTGCACGTCTTTAGGCGGATCCATACTTGTTTCTAGTAGACATCACAGGAGATAACTTACTAACACGTTACAATCAGTACAGTAATACAAGATCACAGACCGCAATTGAGTCAAGTTAGCTGGCAGTCTTTACGTAAATAGCTAGCTAGTGTGTCTAACCAACAAGGCTGAGTGATGGCATGTGATAATAAGAGCTGAGGTTGGTTTTGATGTATGCGTAGCAACACACCATTGTTTTTATTGATGGTTTTCCACACGTAGATAATTGTTAGCTGGCAAGCTAGCTACTATTCCACACATTTTAATGTATACATTTGGCTAGCCCAGTATCTCACCTTAGCTTGCAAGAAAAGTTCTAATATATTTGTATTTCATTAATTTAAGATTGTAAATCCCAAAAATTTAAAAGTATATACAAAAACAATTACTTTCACCATAACTCACCAGTGTATATACTTTATGGCTAGCTTAATACGTTTATTTTGTTGTTTCATCACCAGTGCACACGAGAATGCGTAGCTAGTTGGCAGGCTCTTTCACGTCGCAATAAAGTGACTTGTGATTGGTTTCTGAATCCTGCTCTGCTATTGGTCCACAAATCTCTAACATGTTTGATACTAATATTAGCACACTTTATAGCTTAACACAGTATATACAAA
Organism: Osmerus eperlanus; assembly: GCF_963692335.1. Classification (NCBI taxonomy): domain Eukaryota; kingdom Metazoa; phylum Chordata; class Actinopteri; order Osmeriformes; family Osmeridae; genus Osmerus; species Osmerus eperlanus. The sequence continues at coordinate 3,561,070 of NC_085037.1, forward strand.
AACATTTTTTTTTTACTTAAAAATCCTCATATTGTTTTTATTTATCTACACAAAAAAGCTTAAAAGTTGTTTAACGTAGTGCTCCAGATCATTAGAGGGCGCTGCTGGTATTCCAAAATTGGCTGCATACAAAATTCCCATCGCGCACGCCCGATTAAAAGAAAATCCAGCTGAGTGTTGAGTTTTTGAAAACAACGACAAGACAGGGCCGACAATGTTAATACTGTAATTATTGTCTAACGGTTTGGTGGAATTAGTCATTTACCAACGTTTGTGAACCCCAAACAGATCTCCCGACATTCCAAACCATGGAGCCCACAGCCCCCAAAAGGTGCGTGGTTGTTATTCGATTTAAAGAGTCACATAGTACAGTTGCTAGCTAGCTAAACTTGACTAACATCGCGGCACTAATTGTCAACTTCTCTGTGAAGCAACAATTTATTAATTCAAACTAATAACAAGCTAGCTAGCAATAATGGAGATTATAGTTCTACGAGCAAACCCGACACCTCTAAATAAATGCAAGTTACCAAACTATAGCACTCTTGCAATTACAGACACTAAACTTATTAGCTAGCCATAACTGTAATGGTTGGCTGATTACAACACAATAATGTGGTACAATAGATACTAGTTGCCACTCCTGTAGCCAGATCGTATTGGAGAGGCTCTGTGGTCATTCTGTCCGGAAGTTTTTGACTAGATAGCTTAATGAAGAAGTTAGTGAAAATGAATAAATATAATAGGAATATACTCACAGGCACTAACTTTTGTATCTGCTCTTTCACAGTAAGCTGAAAAAACTGAGTGAAGACAGTTTAACAAAACAGCCAGAAGAAGTTTTTGATGTTCTGGAAAAACTTGGAGAAGGGTGATGATTTTCTTCCCTTACTGTGTAATTTGTATTATGGGTTTACAAGAGTTTATACACAATAAATAGTCATTTTGAAGTCCCAGAGGCTAATAGATAGTGACCATCAGGTGAGAAAGTATATATATATACAAAGATTTTTATTTAGCGTCATTGTCTGTTTCTAGCTCCTATGGCAGTGTGTTTAAAGCCATCCATAAGGAGTCAGGGCAAGTGGTGGCCATCAAGCAAGTGCCTGTGGAGTCTGACCTGCAGGAAATCATCAAGGAGATCTCCATCATGCAACAGTGTGACAGGTATGGATGGGTGAAGACGACAGGGGTAAGAGGGGGAGCATGAAGGTGTTGTAGTAAGAGAGGGAGACTTTACAGATGGGGGTGGTGGGGGGTCGTACTTAATGGGAGTGGCACTGTAGTCAACATTAAGTTTGTGGCATGATATAGTATTCAAAGTTGACCATTACTTACACTAGTATGGAACGACAACTCTACCAACCCATATCAATCCAATACCAATATGAACTAGACACTGTAGGCACACTGACAAATAATATATATATATTTCGATGTGTTTGATATCTTTTTCATGCTGTGGTGGTCCAGTCCCTATGTGGTGAAGTACTATGGCAGTTACTTTAAGAACACTGACCTGTGGATTGTCATGGAATACTGTGGAGCTGGCTCCGTCTCTGACATCATCAGGCTGCGCAATAAAACGGTAGGCTTCTACATGAGTGGAAACGGGTGCGACTGCAAACAAGTACATGAAATATGACCTCACACAGGAAGATTGTGCGTATTTAGAAGTGTAACAACGCCAATGACTGATTCCTGTTGGAGGTATAGACCGGTGTCTTTAACAGTAGTATTCCCTCCTTTCCCCTCGTTCATCCTGCGTCGCACAGCTGACTGAGGATGAGATAGCGACCATCCTCAAGTCCACCCTCAAGGGTTTGGAGTACCTCCACTTCATGAGGAAGATCCACAGAGACATCAAGGCTGGAAACATCCTCCTCAACACGGAGGGGCACGCCAAGCTGGCCGACTTTGGAGTGGCCGGGCAGCTAACGGTACACGCCTATCTTCCTTAAGCGTGCTTGAAGACCAGCAGGTCTGTGGTCCGTGATGGTGATTGTGTGTGTTTGGTATTCCCTCGGTGTAAAAGGACACCATGGCCAAGAGGAACACGGTGATCGGCACGCCCTTCTGGATGGCCCCCGAGGTGATCCAGGAGATCGGCTACAACTGCGTGGCAGACATCTGGTCCCTGGGGATCACCTCCATAGAGATGGCGGAGGGCAAGCCGCCCTACGCAGACATCCACCCCATGAGGGTTAGGTTGGGTTGGAGGAGGGGAGGGGGGGTTGGAGGAGGGGAGGGGGGGTTGGACATGGTGAATCACCTTAGTAGAGCCTAGGGTGAGCCAGATGGGTAGGCCGCTACTAATGCTTTTGTGAACAAATATTAGACGTTTGGGTTTAAGGTACTTGGCATTAGACTACATCCTCATAGCTATAAATTCAGTTTTAAGTTGAGTTCAGTTCTGATGTCTGTTTTTATGTATGTAACTAATTGTGTTTTTTCCCCCCCTTCTTCTTCTTAGGCTATCTTCATGATCCCCACAAACCCCCCTCCCACCTTCCGGAAGCCTGAGCTGTGGACAGACGAATTCACCGATTTTGTCAAGAAGTGTCTGGTGAAGAACCCTGAGCAGAGAGCCACTGCCACCCAGCTCTTACAAGTACGGGACGCACAAACTCCCTCAACTCACACGTAAACCCTCCATCACTCACACACACACGTTTACTTACCATACCTCTGTTGCCGTCCCGCCCGCCCAGCACCCGTTCATCACCAACGCCAAGCCGGTGACCATCCTGAGGGACCTGATCTTGGAGGCCATGGAGGTGAAGGCCAAGAAACAGCAGGAGCAGCAGAGAGAGCTGGAGGAGGAGGAGGAGAACTCCGTACGTGGCGTGGGCCTCTTCTCTGACACCTCACCCGCCTCACCTTGTATCTGTACACAGAAACAACAGTCTATATCCTTAGACGGGAACGACGTCATGTTAATCGGTGTTCTGGCTTTTCCACTCTATATGGGTGGAGCCTGTTATTTACATACGAATAGTTTGTGCGGTTAACACTGCTGGTTTGTTGATCATCTGAAAGAGTGATCGTGATGCCATGTTTAAGTTCCCTCACTTCCATCAACATGACGTCAAAAAGATGATAGGCGTGCCTGTCGTGTGTGTGGCCGGTACATGGGAGACCCTCAGCTCTCTCCTTGAGTGGGTTTTGTGAACGTGACGTCTACTGGACGGTCTCCTTCACCTTGACAAGCCCGGGCGTCCATGTTTGCAGGAGGAGGAAACGGAGGTGGACTCCCACACCATGGTGAAGTCGGGCTCCGAGGGGGCGGGCACCATGCGCGCCACCAGCACCATGAGCGACGGGGCCCAGACCATGATCGAGCACGGCAGCACCATGCTGGAGGCGGACCTGGGCACCATGGTCATCAACAGCGACGACGAGGAGGAGGATGAAGACGAAGGCTCCATGAGGAGTGAGTGGGAACGCCGCGCTGTGTTAAGATCTCGCCTCCCCTTAACCCTCAGCTACGTTACGTGGCCACTTTTACCTTGAACTTAATATGTTGTACAATGCCGGGTATAAATACAGACGGTCTCTTTGGATAAAAGCGCTTGCAAAGTGAATAAAGGTAAACGTACATTGACACACAGACGCTTTATAACATGAAATCAGGTTTTGTCTCATATTTTTCCCAACAGACGTTTAGACAATTTTCTGATACACATCCAGACAAATCCTTTCATGTTGTGTTTTTACTCAGTTCCTATAGCATCACTTGATACCCATCACAAGGCTATTCGGTTAATGTTGTTTCGAATGTCTCCCCACCCCCTCTTTCCAGGACACACCACACCCCAGCAGCCGCTACGCCCGTCCTTCATGGACTACTTTGACAAGCAGGACTCAAACAAGGCCCAGGAGAGGGAGAACTACAACCACAATCAGCCCCAGGAGCCCTACCACATAGCCAAAAACGTTTTCCCAGACAACTGGAAGGTCCCACAGGATGGAGACTTTGACTTTGTGAGTTACCAAATCTCTCTCTCTCTCTCTCTCTCTCTCTTGCTCTCACTCGCTCTCCCTCTCTCTCTCTCTCTCTCTCTCTCTCTCAGCGCACGCATGCCTACGACCCTAATATGCACTCCCTCCGCATGTATGTGTGTAAGCAGTTGAAGAACCTGGACTTTGAGGAGCTGCAGCTGCGCCTGAGCGCGCTGGACCCCATGATGGAGCGGGAGATCGAGGAGCTGAGGCAGCGCTACACTGCCAAGAGACAGCCCATCCTGGACGCCATGGACGCCAAGAAACGACGGCAGCAGAACTTCTGAGACTCGCCGGCTTTCTTCTAGCGCGTTCCTGACCATGGTGCTGACTTGTGAGAGCTGGCAAGGAAAAAAGAGGATGATTGCCATAGAGTTTGTGGTTGTGCCCGAAACTAGAACATATTGATGCCTTTGACGAGCCCCCTGTTTTGACTTCCATTAACTTGGTTGCCATGATTATAGTCCAATAGCATTCCTCCACTTTCTTAATCATGTCCGATTACTAATAGCTGTAGGCCTGGACTCTCATGTCCCTACATTTATTTTCTGGTCAACTGGTCACCATGAAGTCTGTTTCACTTGATTCCAGGGCTGTGGGTTTTTTGTCTTTAAGTCATGTCTTCTTAGTCTTGACCCAGGAATGTACTGGTTTGGACAAGTCCCCTTCTTGGTCAAAGGCATGGCTCTTTAGAAGTCTCCATGAAAACAAAGCAAAGGGACAATATTAGTTTTGTAACTGACATTCCACCAAACTAGAAGCAGCAGGGGTACTGTAGACGAGTAAAGACGACATAACCAAGCTTTGACAATGTTTGGTAAAAGCTGTGGAGGTTTGTCCACAACCAAAGACTATCGTGAAGAGAATGCCTTAAAGGGAGGAGTATTAAAGTAATGGACGTATGTAATTTACCCTTAATGAGAAATCATGCTGTTGAGTACTATTGAATGATCCCTATCTACAACCTAATTATGGGAATTGAGGGAAGGGATAATGCATGTCTCATTTTGATGGACCATGAAGTTAAATCTCGGTTAACAATATTATTTTCTTTGTATACTTTTCTATCATCTTCAGTTGGCTGTTTCAAAAAATCTGTATACTTAAGTTTGTCATAAAACATAATCTGGCATGTCAACCCAAGTAGTTTACTTAGTTTTTCAGCAAATATAGAAGATGGAACTGGCTGTCTTCAGTTGTGTCAGTGTTGGAGGCCATACTAAACATTTCATGACAGACGATATTGTCAGTTGAAGCTAGAGATTGTGCTAAAGGCTCTTAATGGTGTTCAAATTGCTGTAAATTATTCATTAATGTTTTGTGTAATACACCACATGACCTAAAAATCTAGAACCAAATATCAATGAATTAACTCAGTTCATAAGCAAATGCAGTAATACATTGATACTGACATTTGACAATCATTTAATACCATTGTGTTGGTTTTAAAATGTATAGAATTTTCTGAATGTAAAGGTTAATTATAGACTGTGGTTAAATAAGGCATGGTGGTGTAGGACAACTCACTTCACTTCTTGGAGTAAACCTTGGTGAGCTTCTAGACAGATCCTACTTCAAAAAGGATTTGAGTTGCAGTTTGGCTATGTGTATTTAATTTTTTTGTTTGTTGGTAATGACACTACAGAATTGTCAGAAATCTATTTTTAAATACACATCCTATCAGTCAAACTTGTTAAGCCTATTGCGTAGTGGCATAGTTCCATTTAAAGTCTAACAAGTAACTATTAACTCTGGATAAGAGCGTCTGCTAAAAAAATGACATAATTAACATAAACGAAGGTTATATTCTGCTGTAATAGTTTGTTGCATTTATCCTCATATATTTACACAATTCAGGCAACATATAAGGACTGAGTTGAATGTAACCTATTGCTTTCTAACTTATTGTTTCAAAATGTTATGTTTGGAATGTGTAGGAAATAAAGTAACTAGAACATATATACTTTCTAAAGATGTGTGCTTTAGCAGTCATTTATGTAAGCCTTTGGCTTTTGGAATGTTCTGGATGGACTGAGGTGTCTCCTGCACATATTCACAGTAAAATGCCCAGCCAACTTACATGACCCCAGAAAACAAACCCCAACTGTGGGGGACTTTGTGTTACTTGTCTCCCAACCCTTTCCTGGATAACCCTTGTTCTGAAGCCTCTCCTCTGCTCCAGGTATATTTCGTTTCAATAACATTTGCTTAAGTCACCCCTCCTTAATAAGGGTCTTGTCACACAGGAGTCAGGTGGCTGAGCGGTTAGGGAACCGGGCTAGTAATCAGATGGTTGCTGGTTCGATTCCCGGGCCTTGCCAAATGATGGTGTGTCCTTGGGCAAGGCACTTCACCCTACTTGCCTCAGGGGAATGTCCCTGTACTTACTGTAAGTCGCTCTGGATAAGAGTGTCTGCTAAATGACTAAATGTAAATGTCTTGTCTCTTTCAATGTAGAGATTCAAGAATGGAGATTATTTTCTACATTTTCTTTTGTAAATGATTTCCACCACAAATATTAAAAGCAACAGGCTTTGCATTGCTTGGTGCCAGTCTTCTAACCCCAGCCATCATTCATGGAAGAAACCTACAGGGACAATGCTGCAGTGTGCCACAGGATGGGGCAGACTGGCGTGGTGATGAAGGGTGGGAGATGGGAGGAAACAGCAAATATTTGATGAGGGGCAAACCCTCCATCGACTCAACGCAACTGTATCCATTCGTTAATGTTTACAGAGAGAGTTTTTAGTGTCAAAGGTTGTCCTCGGAGCGCTGTTCTTTTCCGAGTTCACTCATTTCACAGAAGAGATGGCTTCTCTACATCGACATATTCCGTATACTCCAAAAGCCCCGATACGACAGGGAGTCTACAGGTAGGCATATCTTACAATTTTCTCAAATATTCTGTTGGTTTACATTTGAAATCTTAGAGGACGTGTGCAGACTAAACAACTTGTAATGTCTGCTAACTGCATTAAACCTGTACAGACATTATACCATTAAATTGACCCACCCATGTATGAACCAAAAACATAAAAAGTATTTGTTTAAAGATTTCATTTATTTCGTTTTTGTAGCAATTCTTGGTACGCACACTTAGGCAATAGAGTAATAGCGCTCTTTAGGGGTAGCACCATCTTAACCAATAGGCTGTAAGAGGTGGGATCATGCACAGAGGTGGTGGTAGTTATGGTTCAAAGTGCACACAAACACACACACACAATTTGGTTAAAGTTTGATAAAGTTTCATCAACAAAACCTCACTACAAGCTCACCATGTTTTAAGACAGACTAAGTTTTTTTCTCCTCCATGTGACATACCCACAAGGGAATTACAGAGGCCAATATATGGAATTACATGTGTCCCAACGTAAACACTAAGAGAAAAAAAATGGTCTTTGGAGATCATTTAAATATCCTTTCTTTAGATTTCATAAACCCTAACTCCCCACACAAAACTGTTTTTAATAAATGAGAATGTGGAATATTATGTCCGCTCTTCAGCCAGGCAGTAGTGGTGGATAGGACCATGTACATCTCTGGACAGCTGGGATTGGACACTGCCTCTGGTCAGCTGGTGGAGGGAGGTGTGCAGGCCCAAGCCAAACAGGTAAGCAGCAACGTGCTGGCTTGACTAGTTTACCCACACACTCACAGCACTACAAACAATCACTGTTTAGAGACACGGTAAATGTGTGACCTTTATTATTATCCCTCTCTTTAACAGGCACTCGTCAACATGGGAGAGATCCTCAAAACTGCAGGGTGTACCTATGACAATGGTGAGATATGGATATGTTCAAAATATCACTAAGTTGTGTTTTATTGTACATTAGCTCATAGAGTAGGAAATGCACAAAATGTAAAACGTTTTTTCTCTTTTTCAGTGGTCAAGACAACTGTGTTGTTGGCAGACATGAATGACTTCAACAATGTCAATGAAACGTACAAGCAGTGTAAGTCTATGGATAGTTTAATACCATATGCCCATCTTCCATGTTTTGCTGTTCTAACATTCTCCACTAGAGGGAGCCCAACACTGTCAATACACCCCCTGCCAAGACTAATTTGTTATTCAATCAGGCACAATTCTCTGTACATGGCTTTTTTTTCTGCTTCAATATGAGGAACATTCCTGGATCTTAGATTTGTTAAAATGAATTGGTCCATCAAATCTCTGTCAAGTATATTGTGTTCTATTGGTAAATTTCCCTTAGAGACTAGGTATCTCCTGAATTCCAGAGCACTTGAAGTAATGTAACCCCTAATGTAAGTGGACACCACTAGGTATGCTGAAACTCAAAACCTGGCCTTGCCCTATCCACACACACATACACAAACACATAGACACACAGAGGTATAGTCTGGGAAACTTTCCATATATCTACTTAACTAGTACTTACACTGACATGACACAATTGAGTCACTCTAAAGCCCTGTTTACCTAACAATAAATAAATAATTTCAGGGGAAATACATTTGAATAAAATGACTTTAAAACATCTGTATCAGAATTCCTGGGTAGTTGGCTTGGAAGGTCGAGGTGGCCTAGCAACCCGCAAAAAAACAGTGTAGGTTTGAAAGTAACAGAAGCCTTGATGAACAGCCAACTGGTTGAAGCAGCAATAAATATATTAATGTGATCTCCTATTAATGTCAGTGTTCCACTAAGGTTCGACATTCAGCTGAATTATCCTGTTTGTTGAAAACGTGTCTCCATTTTTTATTATTATTATTTCTTTTTTTTACAAATGTCAAGTGGATTTTGCCATTGTTCGGTAAACATAATATGTGTTTTGTATCTTTCAGTTTTCAGCAAAGATTTCCCGGCGCGAGCAGCCTATCAGGTTGCTGCTCTTCCCAGAGTAAGTGCTAGAAACAATTACAGTTTAAACAGTACATTTCTCAAAATGTGGTTTGTAATAACATGACATGAAAATCATATAACAGTCTTTTTTTCTCTCTCTCTTCATTTAGGGGGGTCTGGTGGAGATAGAAGCTGTCGCTGTATTGGGACCCCTCTCAGACTCCGGACTAGCTGGTCAGGGGACACATAAATTGTAAACAAATAGGCCTTATTCATGGAAAAGTTAGATTAGTGAAAGTCTCAGTTTACATATGAAGGAAACCGCTAGGGTCTTTTGAGAAGCAGACATTCAATGACCATGCACATCTCTTCCTGCATCAAATACATTTGGGTAAAATTACCCTCTTTACATGGAAACAGTCGAACCAATGAACCTATTTGAATATTAAGGTTTATAGGATTGATATTTATTAGTTAATGTGGCAATGTAATGTTTGCAAGATAATAACATAAAGATTTGCTATTTCCCCTTTCTTATTCTTTTTTTAAAACACAAGGTACATTACAGAAGAATGTCGGTGACATGCACTCTCTACTGATGCAGAACAAGGAATCAGAAACACGTCATTGATAAAATTAGTTAAGATATTTAACTGAACTGTACAAAGTTCTTGAAACATTTCCACCTTACTCTTAATCTGAAAGACATGATTGTTCAAAGTCAGCTACATATATATATTATTAGATCCAATATTGTTTTGGCTTTGTGATTTTCACAAAGAGATGTACTGATGGATGTATGATAGAAGTATTACAATTATACACACCCTTATGAGGCAGTATAATCTACATACCAGAACGTGATATTGTATATCAATGCCAAGCTTTTAAATGACTCTAAAGTAAAGAAATAATATTTACCACTAAATGCAGAAAAATTGCAGTATAGGACAATTAGAACAATTCAAAAACAGACAAGGAAGTGAAGAAAACTCAGAAATGTCACTTTAGAAGCCTGATTCCTCTTGGAATCCTCCCCACCCCTCTTTACATAGAGGCATGTGGTGGACTGACAGTACCTGGTCTGAGTGGCCAGAAGGTCTGCATCTTGGCAACAGGTACAGTCCATGTCGGTGTGTCATCTCTGTCTCTCTATTTCCCAACCTCTCAAAGTTCAACACACACACAGTGTTGAATTCTTCATCCATAAGTTGGTATTGAGTTTCACTCACTGGGGGCTGAAACGTTAAAGAAGAAAAATCATTAGGATACACAAAGGAGGGGAAGCAATGACAACACTGAAGTGAAAATGTACTTGATTTTACTTTTAATATAATAACGGCGAAATAATATAATGGCAGCTACTGGAACTGGCCCATTTGTTTTCCTCAGATGATGCGATGGCTCGTGGCACCAGCAAGATGAATTCTGAAGTTGACAGTCATAGTTTATCGGCTTAGATACAAGAAAAAGCCTCCAAACCCAAATATGTGAACACCTAACCATCGGAAGTATGTGACCAAAATAATGGCATGAAGTTGGCTATAATACCTGCCACACTTCTGGGAATGCTGTCCACAACATTTAGGAGTGTATCTGTGAGAATCTGTGCCCAATTTGTGTGCAAGGCAAGGCAAGTTTATTTGTATAGCACATTTCAACAAAAAGGCAATTCAAAGCGCTTCACATAAAACCATTAAAAGCATCAAAACATAATGCAAAAGAAAACAAGATTTAAAAACAATTAAGAACATTCCATAAGACATTAAAAACTTCCAAAAAGCAAGAAATAAAATAAAAGTTGCAGTGCAGTTTAAGAAATAAAATGCAGGAGTGAGATGCATTGATATCCTTGAATCTGGTTCAATTAAAGGCAACAGCAAACAGTAAAGTCTTCAATCTAGATTTAAAGGAGCTGAGGGTCTCAGCAGACCTGCAGCTTTCAGGGACCTTGTTCCAGATATGTGGAGCAGAAAAACTGAACGCTGCTTCTCCATGTTTAGTTCTGACTCTTGGAACACAAAGTAGAGCATTCCCAGATGACCTGAGGGTTCGGGATGGTTCATAAGGTAGCAGCAGATCACAAATGTGTTTAGGCCCTAAACCATTCAGTGCTTTATAAATCAGCATCAGGATTGTAAAGTCAATTCTTTGTTGGACAGGAAGCCAATGCAAAGACCTCAGAACTGGAGTGATGTGATCCACTTTCTTAGTCTTAGTGAGGACTCGAGCTGCAGCGTTCTGAATCAGCTGCACCTTTCTGACTGACTTTTTACAGAGACCTGTGAACACACCGTTACAGTAGTCGAGTCTACTGAAGAAGTGTCAATTATGTTGAGTGATCAATTCTGGCTTGCAGATGGTGTTAGAACTTAGTTACTAACTTATTAACTTCACTAATTGACTAGAAAAGTTAGCAACCACTCACAGTATATTAGGGGATGGTTTTCATGGTGTGTGGGCTAGAGTCCTTTGTACAGCTGTTGGAAATATGAATGTTAAAGCATAACATGTCATTACAGACAATTCTGTGGTTCAAACTTGGGGCAAAAATTTGGGGAAGGCCCTTTCCTGTTTTAACTTTATAGTGTTCCCATGCTCAAAGAAAGGCCCATACAGAACTGTTTTGTGGCTGAGAGGAAGCCCATTTTGCATCAATATTCCAACATCTATTGTAAAACCTTCCCAGATTAAGGCAGTTACAAAAACAAAGTGGGAACCAACTCCAGATGAAGGCCCATGATTTTGGAATGAGGTTCAACAAGCAGGTGTCTGCTTGTTAAAGTCGTATCCACATACTATTGGCCCTAAAGTGTATGTTGAGAATAATAAGCAATTATACATACTTGCAGGCCACTACACCTCCTATTTACTAAGACTAGAAAAGAACATACACTCTCTTATATTTGTTCCATTGGTCACAGCTGACCCATAAGACATAGAAGCATGGAGAAACAAACAGAATCCCCCTCCTGCTACGACATAGAACACTGATCCCATAGCACCAGTAACTGCTAACAGCCACCACCAACAACCTATTGCCCTCTATTGCCCAGGTGACCTATCCATGCGTCAAGTCTGTTGTGGAGTTGCGAGTTGATGTCTGCCCCGGAGTGTTCATTCGAAAATAGAACATGTCTGTTTGTTAGATACACCCCTGGTAACAGGCAGGGTAATGAGACATGGAGGTCTAGAGAGAGACGGAAGGTAAAATTCACCTGGGTGATACTGTGTTCACTGGGTCACCACACAGTAAATGAAGCACTTCTCAGGTTACCAGTAGCCACATGAACTGTATTCTTTCCTACGGGGACATGTTATTATTAACTGTGTGTTGGGTTGGGTGTGCTTGCCTCCATGTTTCCTCTTGTGTGCTAATGGCCAGGGAACTGCCATACTGAATGAACTTGCTAAATCATTCATATAAGACAAACAGAAACTTTTTTTCTATGCATGTCAAGGTTTACACACAATCAGGTCATTGGTAATTATTTGAGACCTCTGGTAAACCAGGAAGTGATACATATCAGGAGTATTATCCATCTGCAAAGCAAATAGCATAGTCCACATATTATTAATGAAGAACTTTTGGTCTAGACTCCGCATTGAGATCAATTCTGTTTCCCGTCAGTGACAATAGGGGGGTTTATTCATTTCCAAGCCTTTCTTGACACAACATTTAAACTTGGTTGAGCCCGCTCCTGTTTGCCTTGTAACCTACCTTAGTTCTGGGCTGCAGATGGCTCTGGGGTGCTGTCTGGCTGTACGGGGGCTGCAGGTGCCTCTGGGGTGCTGTCTGGCTGTACGGGGGCTGCAGGGGCTTCAGCGGACGGCTCTGTCGTACCTGAGACCCCCGCTACAGGAGCAGGCGTTGGCGAAAGGGTTGCTGTGTCTGGTGCCCCCTCCACTGCTGCCAGAGCTGGTGTGGTGTTCCCCTCTGCAGGTGGTGCTGCTGCTGCAGGTTCATCTACAGCCTGTGGAGAGCCCTCTGGTTTGGTTTGGTCCGGAAGGGTCTCACTGTCTTCAGCAACGGTTTTATTCTCATTGGCTGTACCTGCAATGTATAAATAGAATACATGATCAAGATGGGTGTTACGTAAATGAAATACCCTACTGCGTTAGCATAGTCCATAAACATCTGGACTTGGTCAAAGTTATACTGCTGACAAAAGGAGAATTCTGATGGAGCTCAATTGTATGTAAGACATAGTTAGGTAAACATGAAACTAGTGAACGATGCCTCACAAATTGGCAGTTTCAACAATAACTGCTGTACTTTCAATCTCAGGTAACAGGAATGATATTTTGGGGGACTGAAGTCAAGCTTCAACAAACTGAACAACAACAGTAACAAGGGCTCAGACACTAGTTAACTAGTTACCTGAGACCTGCTTTTGAGCTAGTATTACACTTCACCGTAGAAACACCTTGGGTGTCGTCCCCAGACTCAAGTAGTAGCCACCTTTGACAGTGTTGGTTTGACATGATTTGTCAGTCTTAGTAATAAAGTAATCTAAGCGGAACCGAGTAAATGATCATATGAAGCACTGAATTCTTTATAACACATATTAACTTATCCTTGTTACGGAACAGTATAAGTGCACAGAGATATGAGACTTTGGAGCACTGACCCAATACATTTGCATTCCGAAACATTGTTTTATACTCAGCTCAGGGCACACCTCACAGTGGCATCTCCATTCAATATGATGAAAAATAAATGGTGGTGGGAGAAAGTGAAATGAATACTTATCGTGATTACCAGTGGGTGCACTACTTATGCTTGTACCAAATACATGGTATACCAGGCTTCTGCTCATGCCTTTTTATGGTGTAATGCCTATAGGTACACGATTGAACTATCTTAATGTGTTACTTAACTATTTTACAGATTTTGAGATTCCTGTATGTTCTGGCACATTATTTTCAACTTTCCATCGCATGTTAAGTCAAGTATACAATGCAATCCCAGAATTCTCCTACAATCTGTCCTCTGTCCCAACTAAGTTTTGTCCTCACAAATGTGGGAAATTCACACAGAGCTCAGAGGGAACACCGTAAGAGACACATGTTAGGACCACAGTTCTAGGTCAAACATTTTGAACTAGAACATGGAAGTTAAGCAACCACACAAGGTTCTCAATTTCTCAGTGGAAACCAAAGAGGTATCGCCCTGATGCCACCGGTATATCCCATGAGAGCATGGTATTCAACATGACTTCCCTAACTTCCAATGTGAAACTACTGTCTTAATTCGCAGACTGTTAATTGATGTCAGCTGTTTTGTGTTGGCGAGATGGCATGCATCAACTTCCAAATGAATTGATTTGACCCTAAAGGATGGTGCACGACAAACAGACATAATAAAACGAAGTGCCGTTCGCCCGATCATTTAAATTAATATCTCAGGAGTATCTCAGCAAGTGTTAAAATCTGAAACCATGAAATTACTATTTACTGTCATGTTTTATTTTGAGTGGCACCATTTTTCAAATTCATTTATTACATATTAGTAATTTACAGTAAACCTACCTGTATTGCTTGCGCCATTGCTTTCCTCTGGTTTAATGCTCGGTCGAGTTGTATCCTGCGCTGTAGTTTTGGTACTCGAGGAACATCCCATTCTGTCTGAGTAACATAGAGGTGTGAAACTTATGTTAGAACTAAACAGAAGTATCCAATGCCCTGATGACGTGCATATGCGGTCTCTGAAAATGTAAACTCAAAAGTAGGCTATAGGTAGCGCCGACTGATCGTCACTGTCCTATGCTTATTAGTGCAATATCAATTCTTTCGTTCGTAATTGCGCATGACTCTAGTTCACCTCGCCGTGGGATCGCGCCCTGTAGTGTTTCCATACAAGGTAGGTGATTAATTCACCTCACGAAATACAGACCTACCGTTTTTATTTGCTAATTACAATTGCAAACAAATTATTATGTATGGTTTGTTGTTAGCATACTATGTACTTTATTATGGATACGTGACTTTGGGCAGGAAAGACAATAGGCCTAAAAGTCGGAAAAGTAAAACTACACTTTAACTTGAAGCCTAAACGAGAACACTATAACCCCCTCGAACTTCTTGATCTCGCGGTAATTGTGTACGTTTATGCGTTAAATTGCTGTTCTGACACACGTTTTTAGATTTACAAATCATGAGAACTAGCCTATGAAGTTGTCTTGATGGGTCGCGTTGTTTAAAGGTTAGTTCATCTGCGCAGTGGATCCACGAGAACTCGCCGTTTATTTGTGCAATGCACGATGGGACTTCCTTTCTCTCCGAGGCCATATTGGAGTTACTTCACTGTAAGATGGGCTCCGTGTTTTAGTATCAAATTATCCACATATTCGGCATAATTAACGCATACCTAGCCCATCAATACTAACGATAGATAATCCCATATTTTCTGTTGTTTTTAGGTTGGCCAGATCGGACTAAACAGCAACAATGGTGGCCGCAAAGAAAACGGTGAGCTGTCCGCCCTCGTCGAACACATGCTGGTGCTGGTAGACCTCAGACTGAGGCTCAATTCACGTGTAATCATGACATGTTGCTGTTTGGGCCTAGTACCTAGATAACGTTCAAATGGCCTGTAGCGACACATTTTCTTAACATTATAATCCCACGACTGGCCTACCTTTCTACTGCTTAATTTACCCCGTGTTCTTGTAAACTGTTTAGCAGTGTGTTGGTATCGGCATTGGTTCGCTAGTATCAAGTTGACAGACTAGCTTGTTAGCAATCGGCATGCAACTAGCTAGCCGCTAGTTATATTAGAGTAATGTTAGTTCCTTTTCCAGCTAGCGAGCCAGGTACTTAACAGTAATTGTCTAACAATTTTATAAATTAACCGTTAACGCCAGCTGACTAAAATATAATTAATATAGGCTATATTGATTCACGAATGTCATTGCATTGAGTGTAGTGGCTAGTGTAGAGCAATAGCTAGTGTAGAAAAGCTAGTGCTACTTTGCAAGGAACTGATAAGTAAGCTTAAACTCCAATGAACTTTTCCATTTCTTTAATAGTTCCATATTTCATATTCGAACAAACTAAAGGCTTGTAAGTTAACGTTTACATGTTTGTTTCTCAGAAAAAGTCCCTTGAGTCCATCAACTCCCGTCTCCAGTTGGTGATGAAAAGTGGGAAGTACGTGTTGGGATACAAACAGTCCCAGAAAATGATCCGCCAGGGCAAAGCGAAGCTGGTCATCCTGGCCAACAACTGCCCTGCTCTCAGGTAACCTTTCACCACACCACCATTAATACACTTTATAATTCAAAGGATTGCAGGCAAACATGTTGGCAGCTGCTTAGTTGTACTAACTAAACCAATGCGCTTTTCAAGCAGGTTTCCAAACTACAATCTAGTAATGCTCAAAATACTATTCTGGATAGGTCATTCATGCATAGTTTGTAGGCATTAAAAGGTCGGAGATTCAGTTTACAACTCATTATCAAAGGTTTTATTTGAGTTTATGAGCTAAGCAGCAAAACATGCGGGGTCCCTGAGAACCACTAGTTTAGTGTATACATATAATTAATTAAAATGAACTTTGACTGCAACTTGCTTGTTTTCACCAAACCTGCTCTCTTCTAGGAAATCTGAGATTGAGTACTACGCCATGTTGGCCAAGACTGGTGTCCACCACTACAGTGGCAACAACATTGAGCTTGGCACAGCTTGCGGCAAATACTTCAGGGTGTGCACACTGGCCATCATTGACCCTGGTTAGTATGACGGTTTTCCTATTTCATTTGCTCAAAAGGAAATGCTGCACCCCAAATTCTCATGCATGTTCCTTTTCTAGTCTTAAGCACAAGGTTTTGATGCATGATTATATAAATGGTAGCCTTGAAGTGCCTTCTGCTCTACTTTCTATATGCACTTGGTGCTTAATCGATACAATGTAAAAAGTAAGTTACTGCAGTATAGGAGAGTTTCAGAGAGGGCACAACAGTGATGCAGTATGGGGGCATGTACTTAGTCCTTTAGTATGTCATTTGCCAGATTTTTTTTTTTAATTGAGTGGCTGTATTTTATACCAGTCACCATCATTCCTGTTTTTTAATCTTGCTGTTGATGAACCATCTCTCTCTTCTCCACAGGTGATTCAGACATCATCAGGAGTATGCCAGATCAGCAGCAGGGGGAGAAGTAGGGCGGACATTCCTCATGTTATAAATAAAGTTGGTCAAATGTTACAGTAGTCTGGTCTTTTTATTCCTATTTGACTTGACTGAAACCAATGACTACTTTTATGATTTTAGGACCATGTGCAAATAGTTTCTACTAGTGGGGTTAAATTCTTTGTCAAAATTGTTTGTTCACCGGTGACAGGAAGGTATTGTTTGAAAATTTGTAGCTGTTTTTTAACAAGGTTAAACGTGGGATGCTTTGTAAAATAAAATTATGGAAATGTTTTGATGATGGAAATTTTACAACTGATTGATAAACATTTTGTCCAAGAGCTTTGCAGTCCTACGGTTGTCCCAGAGGCATACATGTCCTTGGCTATATCATCTGCATGCAAGGTTATGTCTGTGTGCTGTCATGGATATGGGTTCTGGCTCCTGCCACACTGCCTGCACACAGTGACTATCTTGGTAGGAGGAAGTGACAAATCATTTCAAATCACATGAGTCAATATCCAGATGGCAGCAGCATATTGTACTCATGTACTGAAGTTACTGAATGATTTGAGACCCCTTCATAGTAGATGCTGTCACACGGAGCACTGTTCAGACTAAGTAATAAGGTTAAGCGCCTTGGTACAGTGGTGGATGTCATCTCAATGCCCACATGGATTTTGTTGATGGAATTTGTGGAAGTAAAGGTTGTGTATGGTGTCATAGTGTAGTGAAAGTGGTGACCTTACTGCCATTTTGATGTGGCCCAGTATGGGAACGCTCAAGGCTTTTCGAGTTGGATGGGATAAGAAGAGTGAATCCTCTGTCTTGACCTACTGAAAGCAGCAGGATGGCAGCTCTCAACATCCAGACTGATTTGCCCTACTTTCATGTTTTTAAGCTGGGGTTTAGATTTCAATTGAAAAGAAAAAAAAAAACATTGAGCATGAACACTGAATATTCTCTCCTGAAATGTTTTACATGGGTTGAGGAAGGCAGTGTTCTGCACCGCTGTCTTGCCTGTACCCTTTTGTAGGCTTAAAAGTACTGGTTGTTGTAGTTTTGATATTGATTGTAACTAGGCCAGCGTTTCACTAATGTCTGGAGCTCTGCTGTGGCGTTGATCTCAACTGCTGTATGTAGTGTGTCACTGGAACATCACTGTCAGACTCCTCCAAATGTTGGCCTGATGCATGTAAGTGACATCTAACATACAAGTCCTCTCGACAAAGTTGACCTACTTTTCTCCTCAGTCATGGTCAAAAGTGGGTAAATGTGTCTCGCCCTGGCAGACGTAGGCTATGCCAGACTGGAAGCGTAGTCAGTTGAATAAATCCCCACTGATCCGCCGATCCCGCTGGGGATGTAGAGTAGAGCAGGGGATTGTGTGGCCAAAAGAGGACAGCCAGGCATGTGCAATTCAGCTTTACTTGTCTTTGAAATAATCCACCATGTGAACAGGGCTCATCATTTAGTTTGAAGTATTTCTGCTTTAAATGTGCCCTGTGGGATGCTAACAACCTGATATTGAGAATGACCTTTCATTGAGTTCTCAATGACTTGATTGTGACGTTTACACTCAGTATGTGTAATAGATCTGCAAGATAGTAATGTATAAGTGATTCTGTTTTCCCTTGCCAGGGAACTATCTCACAGCCTGATCAACAGAAATATAGGATATTTTAAACTCTAAATGACCAGACATCCCCACATACCACATGATGTATTTTATTATAATTAAAGATAGGAGCCATAGCATATTCAACAAACATTTGTGATAGGATCAGGCAACACCGATGAACAACCTATTCAGTTTTCCATAAAAGAAAAGAGGGTCTGAATGAAGGATATTTCACTCACAGCCAAACAATAAGTCAAATTAGACATTTGTTTCTTATTCATTTACTAGAACAGTCTATTACAGTCCATCTGAAACAACCCAGAGTGGAAGAAGAAGATGGTCTTAAAGTGCAAATTCTCTACAGTTTGAATAGACATGGTTGGATTTGCAAAAGCAGTGTTTACCCAATGCAATTCAATAAAACAAACTCTAGAATTATTATTAGTCACATTTGTCTCATATGAATTGTTGAATGGAGCTTTTGACTGATTAAAAGGACAATTAGGATTTACTCAGGCCCATTGCTTTGTGATACAGATGAAACCAGTGGAGATAGTACAATTGCATACTCTGCAATTCCCAATAAGTGCAACTGCAACAAATAGTGACTTTTTGGAGCACTTACTGGAACCAGCTGTGTATCCTAGGGTTGCATTACTATGTTATTTAGGGAATTCCATCAGTTTTAACTGTCAAAAGCTGACTGACTGTAAGAATAATAAAACAATATTGCTGCATGTGCATGTATCTGCATACAAATAAACTAGAAGCAACATGAAATCCAACCCTTTTCCACGTGTAGCAGCATATCGTGCTGTCTTTCCAGGTAATGCCCTCAGACCAGCTAAGTTAGCTCAGCTAAAAATATCAGATCAAATACTTTGATGTAAAAATCAAAGATTATGGTCATTGCAGGTCTGCAACTGTTCAACATAACACAAGATGTACATCAACTGGAGACATTCTCACACAAACATGCACATATTTACATATTTTGTGTCTGTGTAAGTATGTGTGTATGTTACAGTAATGTAATAAGTACTTGAATGCATGAGACCTACAAGTGAATACAATAGAAAGGGCCAACTTCAATAAATTGCAAAGACTGGGTGATGGGTTACTGACATAATGGTACATGGATACAAAAGGAAAACACAGAAGAAAAATATTTACTGTTATTGGTCAAGACACTCTTTTAAGACCCTCAGTTTCCTAGACATAGTCCAGTGACAGAGATAGGTGTTTACAGTATTTCACCCTGACTAGTACCGCATTATTTTCTTCTTCACAATTAGTATTCAATGTTTACGGGTTATAAAAAGTCTTATAAAAATACCCCCGATGTTACATTCAGTAAGTACCGGAGAATTCTTTATTTTTTGTAAGTGGCCTTGCATAAGCGATCCCATTTTCCCGCTCTGGCTCCGTTAACTTTTTCCCTCTGCATTGCAACCTCTGGGACATGAAGTTTGGCTACAGACCAACTACAGTATCGGAATATAGTTCATAGTAGAGGGTAGGGCTAACAGTGAATGGTCAAGTGCACACTCTAATAACAGAAAGTGCTAATCAAATGGAGAGGGGGTGGGTGGTCAATTGACTGCATCGTCCTACAGTGGGAGAAGGACGTCTCAAAGTTGGGACAACGTCACGAGTGGAGAGGGAGGAGAGCGTCACAGCAGCAAGGAGGAGGAGGGACAGAGGACACTGGGCTGGAGCTGTCTCAAAGTGCAGGTCTGGAATCAGCTCCCTTAACTGTACTTTTAACCTTCAGTGGGGGACAATGCTGACAGACCTGAGACAAGGGATACCGAGTGCCTGTGTAGGGCTCTGGATTTGGGGTGGACGGTGGAGGGGGGAGGAGTTAAAGGATCCAGTGTAGTGTGAGTCTCTCATGCTTCCACATACTGGGGAGGAGGCTCCTTGGGGGGAATGGCAATGACCTCCTCATAAGAGGGCAGCAGGACCTGCAAATAAACACAAAACATTACAGTGTAGTCCCAGCACAGTGTGAGTGCTCTGCACTGTGCTCATGTATCCACTGTGTAGAGCTCTAGTGGTTAATGTCACCCTCTTTCTCCCTTTTGCTCTCTCTCTCCCCCTCCCTTTCTGTCTCTCTGTGCCTCATTAGCCATGGCTAGCTGCAGGTTAGCATCTCTTAACGCTCAATGATTTTGGTCAGGTCCAACCCTTTAAATGGTGTTACAAAATCACTGCCGACAGAGAGAGAGAAATAGATTGTGTGTGGGTTTGCGCAAAAGAGAGAGAGAGAAAAGTAGAATATGCTCCAAGGGAATATAATTTTCTGAGCGAGTCAGGAAATCCTGGACTCATCACTGAGAGGACTTGAAATGAGTGGACAAGCACGGACAGTTACAGAACATGGTGGGAGCAAAAGAGAGAGACCTAGCTTTTAAAAGTCTTTACTTAATGTTCACAACAGGAGTCATCATAAGCACACCCCACCCCACATGCCAGTATGATGACAAATAATACAATGACTTAACTCACGTTGTACTTTACGAGTCCTACAGGTACACTCTTGCACTTTTGAGGTTCATGTTGTTTAATTGTAACTTGTTTAACTACATGCTCTTGTGTTTTTTTTCCCATTGGCACTTATTTGCTTTTCACAATGAATGCTTCATTTTTTGGCTGCCCGCAATGTTTTTGGGGCTATCTTGTTGTTTATGGTCATTGACCTGTGCTCTTTTGTAAAGCTCTCTCTTGGAAGTCGCTTTGGATAAAAGCGTCTGCTAAATGAATACATGTAAATGTCCTTTATATTGAATTATTTAAAATAAAAATTATGCCAGGTCAGTGAATGACAAGAAATTATGATTTAGAGAACTCTGTAGGCTGGATGTGGCTCCAGGTTTGTGACTGCGTGAGGAGTGTTGTTTCTAATGAAACTATTGAAAATCAATTGTTGTGCACTGCATATTTAGTATTACAACAATCTAGAGAAGATCCAATGCATTGTCTTATCAATTGTTCTGCTAATCTACAACCTAGTTTAGTCCACTTCAAACTACATGTTGTACTTATTATATGCTTTGTTTTGTATGTCACTGGATAAAAGCTTTGGCTAAATGAATAAAATGCATTGAACATATTCAGCGTTTATCAATTTAGAGAAAAAGTTCTGGCATTTCTGCAGTAGACAGACAAAGTGACATGGGGACGAATGGATCCAGCGCCCTGGGATAATGCCTTCCAGAAAACACTGACTCGACAGTAAGGAGGACGCACTCAGGACAAGTGCTGATGCAATCACACCGCAGATACATGAGCCTAACGCAACAATGTCAACACACGGACAATCTCCTGGGACAAACTGTTTTAGGACTATGACGACTGTGTCCCACAGTCAAACAAAACTACTCTGCTATCATAGTGACCATACATACTATAAGTCTTACCGTGTCTATTAAGTGGTATCAACTGTAACAAGCAAAAGTATGTGTGAATACATAACATTTGGATACATGGCCAAACCTTGTTTATGTATAATATGTGATATATTTTATTACTATGATGTATTAGATTTTAGATTTCTGATCTTAAATTAGTGCATTACGTTTCAGGGGAAAAGGTTTTGGTGACTAAATCTGAATCAGTCCAGTAGTTGCTATTCTCAGACAATGAAGTAGGCTCAGAACGTATAGAGCATAATGATAATGTTGAGCAAGATGGATGTGTGTGTGTGTGCACTATGCCATTAAGGAAGTTACTTACTGTGGTGTCATTTGTTGTGACATAAACCAGGATCTCGGTGGAACCTCGACCACTCACATACCTGTAGCAATTCCATACACAGCCAATCAGGTAGGCCTGCAGGAGAAATCACACCAATGAACATTAAGTATATGGATCATTTTAACGTGATCCATTAGTTCAGATTTCAAGAATCATGCACAGATAGAAATATATTTTAGTCAGGATGTTAGGATAGGTGACTATTTTGCCTTCCTCCTGACTAGAGTCTAGAGACATATTGTCTCAGAGGGGGACTGTGTCACAGTTTCCTATCAGCCACCCGTCAGTTAGGAATTTTGTAATAAAAAAAATCCTGTGCAGAGCCTAGGTAATACAGTAGACATGACTGCTAATTTCGTGTTACAAACAACTTGAACATTTATGCCATGGAATTTTTGTGGTTTACATGGAATGTGTTTCGGAAATAACTGGAACTCTGATAAGAGTGCAGCACTATGAGCAGAGCATGCTCTGCTCATCCTCCCGACACGTCCTGCCGACACCATGAACTTTCAACACCTACTTTGTGGCACTGTTGGCTGAATCTACACAAACGCACGGAGCATGACTTATTTACCAACTGCAACAGCCTGAAGCGATGGCAAAACGTTGCCCTATACCTCACAGAGCATGCTAAGCTAACATGGTTATATTTGGCAGAGGAACAGGCAGTTCATTGTCTGTAACCTGCTAGCTACACTTGCTTCTGTGCCAAAAGGCCCATCATTCTGCCAATCCTTACACCATCTGCTGAGGTGATCCTGTCTCACAAACAGGGACTCTCAAGAGTTGAGGTAGGTATCTAAATCCAACACTACAACATAAGTCTATATAGCTAGTTGAACTCAAATTCAATATATTCATTTTTTTCCTTCTAAATGTAGATCAATTGTACAGGTCTGCGCAACAGAACCACAAAAGCATAACCGAAAACAACCTTTTCTCAACTCTTTTAGGCTACTGCATGTCAGACATTTTGTTTAAGAACAGAGAACACAGACAATTTGTGCAAATGTCCACTAGTAAGAAGTGTTAACAATTTTAGAGTTGGGGTTATCTTGTCTTTTTAATCTCTCTCTTCCCTCACCCATCTCCCCTTCCTTTCTCCTGCCAACAGTCAGTTTTGGGCAATCAGCAGTCAGCTGGCAGAAGCTGAATTAATGCTGTTGAACTTCAGGTTATTATTAGTTGACTTAGTATGAAGAATTAAACCACCATTACTGTTATACAGTCATTAGTATTTTCCATCGCTCTTAACAGCACAATTATTTTGGATTTGTTTGTCAAGTTCTAGTATACCATAGACAGAAGCATATCACAAGATTGGTTCCAGGTTGCTAAAATTATTATAATGTATAATATAACTGATGGCCATGCAAAATTAAGCAGCAGTTAAATTTTGAAGAAAGAAAGAAAAAAGGCAACTGGGAGTGTGAGCGTTGGAACTATGGAAAATGACTTGATTTGATTCCACAGATGACTGCAACTTCCCTCCATCTCCCAGGAGCAAGTTACCCCTGGCGAATCATCCATGCATTATCATTAGGGCTCTGTGACTACACAGAGAAAACAATTAGGATCTGACAATTTAGAAATCTGTCTTAAACATGGAAAACCGTGAAATATATATACATATCTTTTTAGTTTGATCTAACTTTTTATTCATTACTAGATTTAATAGATTGTGAAGGAGTGAGGTAATTTGTGAGTAAATCTGCATCACATTGTTATTGACCCTTCACATGAGTTTGTTGTAGGATCAAGCTGTACAAGCATAGAGGAAGATTTCCATCCTGTTTGGTTTTGATTTAGTGCTCTGTGGCTGTGCAGTCACTCTATTAAACGCATTCACGAGTAAGGTAGAAAACGTGCTGAGGAAGTTTGAACCAGATGAATTATGTACACCATATGGTTTACTTTGCTTAAAGATGGGGCACAGCATGGATCTGAGACATTGTGTCATCACACTAGTGCCCTCTGTGCACTACAGAGCTGATCCCAGCTGAACTAAGCCACACTTCACTGGCCTCATTATGCATCCAACATAGTTGGCACAACTACAACATACATACTGTGTCCTAATTGGCTTGATTTCCTATGTATGGGTGTTGAAACAAGACTGTATGTTTAATACTCAGGTACAGTTAAGCTCCAAGCCTACATCTATCACAGACAGCTTCTGTGATTTCTCTTGATAGAGGATTAAGAGAGAATGAGGGATGCTTCCATTGAGGTAGGTTTACCTTGAAGGATAGGATGCAGCCTACAAAGAGGAGCACTGCAAACACGAGGCACATGTTATTGGTGGACATGATGTCCTCTTTGTACGGGAATGTCCCGGGCTGTAAGAAACACACACAGAGAGAGAGAGAGAGAGAGAGAGAGAGAGAGAGAGCGAAGACAGAGATAAAAAATTGATTAAAAAAACGTTCCAGAAATTGTACGTTATTGACCATGTAATTAGATAGCTATACCAATGATAATAGCTATGTGGTTATCTATGAATTATATATGTCTCTGAAATATTTTATGGAATTCAAAGTGGACACAATTGTTTATTTACGCAACTTCAGAAATTAATACAATAATGTAAATGCTAACTCAAATAAAAGTAGAACATTACCAGCTGCTGGAGGTAGTCCTGGACTGTGTTGGGGTAAACCACCACACTAATGGCTACCAAGGTGTTAAGGGCAAAGTCAAATATTTGGTAGCAGAAGAAGGGAATGATCCAAGCGGCATGTTGCTAAAGAATGAAAATAGAAACAATTTAAAGTGTGTGTTTTGGGTATTTGAATGCAACATTGATTCTGTATCATTTTGTATTAATGGTGTTTGTGTGTGTGTGCATTTCCTTACCTTGTAAGCACCATAGGTTGCCATACCACATATAAGGATCATGACCAGGGAAATGGCTGTGGCTATACACATGTCTGTGTCAAACAAATCAGAAAAACTATTGTTACTATTTTTCATTTCAATGCCTATCATCAATGACCAAAGACAGTTTTTATTATCCAGTTATGCTTTCATTCGGTAAATAAACCCTGTAACAAATTGGTACCGTTTTCATTTCACCACAAAGCATCAACCAAACATCAAGCATCAACCATCTGTGAAATTTCCATTTCACAGATCAGCGTACACTATACGTTACATAAACCACTCTGGTATATAGCTGCAATATCCACAGTGAAGGACTCGATATTTGGCCTGGTGAAGTGATTACAGCTTGACACTTAAAAACATAGTTGCTACTTCATTCTCCTTAATACTCTCCGCTCCCAGGTGCAAAGCACCACAAAATATCAACGTGACTTCCATTCCTTCTGTCTCTTATAAAACCAAGACACAACATCATCATCACCATCTACATAGAGAACAGAGTCAATATGGCACTTTATAATCCTGTGGAATTAGAACAGTCCATTTTAATCACCACTGTCAGCGCCTCTGGCAAGGAGGCGACCATGATGATGATGGTAAATGCCAAAGGGAGATGCTGAATATACACACTCAGCTAACTTATATATGAACAAAGAGCAACAGCAGTTTTGTCTGTTGTGAGGCAGATTTTTGGAGTCATGGTTAGAACATGTGAAGGGATGGGACATCTGACTTGACAGAGGGGATTCTTTAAATGCCTTAGTGTCCCTAAAACTAAGGTAGGGAGCGAAGATGAAATATTTCATATTTGTTCAATGTTATGTTCAAACACCCTTAGCCTAGGATCGAACAACCTTTGACATTCACAGTCACCAAAGTATAAAGTTAAAATTTAAATCCCCCCACCCCCCACATAGGATGAACTCATTTCATACATGCTATATAGTTTAGAATAAGACAACCACCAGAGGAGGACTCTTACTTGCATCATCCATGACATCAAAATCTGTGCCCAGCTCAGCGCTAGTAAGGTGGTAGCGGTATTGCACTGGGTCATGGAGCGCAGACAGGAGGATGAGTAGGACCACTGCATTGATCAACTGTTGAAAAGGAAAACATTGCAACAGCATTAGGATTAGGGAGTTAAACCATAGCTATGCCTTATGACAATAATAAGGGTCAACAAAACTAAAGGTCTTGGGGGTGAAATGATGACATTTGAATGTTAGTTATTACAAGTAGGCTACTTTGCAGTGCAGTGCGACCCCCCCCCCCCCCCCCCCATTAAGTGCAATTTCAATTGCACTTAATGGGTTAATTAATCGTAGTCAATGTGTTTTTCATCACCGACCTTACAACCATGTGACATCAATAGTAGTCAAAAATAGATGAGCCGCTTTAGCAAAGATCAAGGACTTACCTGACTAAGTATCGCTATTTTAAAATGTACGAGTCGTCTCGTGTCTAAAAACAGAAGCTAGTCCAAAAATACCGCGATAATTTTATGTAGGCTATGCTAAAACAATCAACTGAACATTAATGTCACTTGCAAAAGGATTTTGCTTGAGATTAAATTATTCTATAATGTTCGTGAATGTTTCAGAGATAGAGGCTACCTAAACCATAGCGAACGAGGTACATATAAATCAATATCAATGGTCCTTGAATAAAAAAATAAAAAAACAAAAATGTAGATTCACAAAATGGAGAAAAGGGTGCCATAGTCCATCCGTTTGACACCGTGGCAGCTCCTTGCAAAATACTAAATCCAGCCATAATTACGTTACTAATACAAACAACCCCCCAAAAACTACACTAAAAACATATTTGAATTAATTGATGGCTCACCATGTACCAAATACCAAGGATAATGGTGCCCGTCCGGACATGGCAGCAAAGGCAGCAGCTGGTGGAGTACCACCGGTCCCACGGGGAAATCATTTTTCCAAATTTGATAATAACTATTTCATGAATGCCTCTAACACAATTATGAAGCTTAAAATTAGCAAACTGTTTTCTGTTATTCGGTTTGCCCTAGTCGCTTTCAGAACCACCAGACTGTCTGTTCGTATGTGCGTCGTTTCCGTTATGCACTGACCAACAGCGAAATGTTAATCGAATTTATCCGGGACACGTGACCGCTAGAGGATTTTGACAGATTATAAACATTTTGCACTAATGGGACCCGGAAAATAAACTTGTATCTTATAAATTGCATGGACGATAGTTTTGTAGGGTACTGTTTCTCAAATACCCGTACGTTATATATATATATATATGTTATCCAGTGAGTTAACAGTTTTATTATAAAAGGCTGAAAATAAAACTAAATTTTTACAAATCTTCAACATAAAATATTCTTTGTGAATATACCCATGAATATTACCATTAAAATGGCCAAAGAATTCCCGAAAGAATGTGTATTCATGCTTCATAGCCTACTTTATAGTGTCCACTACAGTCTAACACATAAGGCTATGCAACACTTAGGCTATCTCATGAGAACTGCTATCCTAATATAATAATATATTTACCTTTGATAGCACCAGTCTTACACAACAGCCCCTACACAAACAGATGGACAAGCCAGATGAGCTCTCTTGGGCCAAAGAATCCACTTCATTATTGTCACATGAAGGGGATTTTACTCTGCAGAATTGTGTTTCCTCTAAGCACGGACTTAAGATCAGCTCATCATGCCTATATCCTGCCTTTATCCGCCACTTACATTCAAACTCAGACCTCATTTAGAACTTGACAATTCATTGACAATTACATTCAGTGCACTACATGTGTGTATCATGTTGATTGTGCTGCCATTGTAGGCTATGATTACACAACCTGAAACTGATGTAGAATAATAAGACAAAATATAGCTGCAGGCAGCAATGACATCCCTACTGACATTTGCTAAATATAAAAACTTTACATGTAATTCACACATTTACACAACAATTCTCCTTCTTGCTATATAACACAGGAATACATGTAGGCCTATCCTATACATCTGTACCGAGTTTCAAGTCAATTGGAGATATAGTTCATGAGAAGAGTGACCCTGCAGGCAGGCTGAGCAGGGGGAGGCTGGGTTAGATGGCACAGTGGGGGGGCATCTGCGGAGCAACGCTGGGTGGAACCAGTGTGGTTATGTGGCCTGACGGGGGCAGCCTGTGAGATATTTGCATCTACAAAGGATACCATTATTATCCAGCAAAATTCTGGTAACTACAGTTTACATTTATCTGTTTAGCACTTTTATCCAAATCAACATACACAAACTGCATACATTTATTTCTGACATTAATCAAACCTGCATTTGGATGGTAACAATAAGAAATGTCAACGCACACTACAGGTTAAGGCAATGGAACTAAATTCCTGATATACCGTTAAAATGACTGACATGAAATTAAAGCTGCTCTAGACTCCTTCAACTCAGTACCTGCCCCTTTAAATCACATTGACGTCCATCACAAAAGTGACTAACCAGGAATTACATGTTGACATTCCGCAATAAGGTCATAAATGAATGAAAACATCAAGGAACTCAATATAGCCTTTGCACAGTGCAATCACAACTCAACATTAGAAAAAGCCCTTTGAATCTGTACATTTGGCTTGTTTATCACAGAGGTTGGAAGAACGCACAAGTAAACAGACAGAAAGTAACAGAAATAACAAGTGCCACTACAGAACAACAAAAGTCAACTTCCTCTCAAAACTGAATTGCTTAGAAAAACTATTTTCTACATTTGGGTTAATAAGAAACAAATTACTTCAAAAAGTGACTTTTGAAAAATAATATATCAACTTGTACCCTCTACTGCAAGTCAATCTCTCCCACAGCACTCGCTTCATTGCAGTTAAGCATATAGTGCACATCAGTTAGACCCAGTTCATATGTTCACTGATCTCCTTGCCAAGCCAGTCCAACCCATTGTTAGTTTTCTCTCTTTCATTTTTGGATTTGGGAAAAATACAATACACTTATGCATAAAATGCCAAATCATTGCATTTAACACAATGAACAATCCTTTTGCATATGATTTACATGGAATCTGGAACCTTCTTCTTCTGGGTCAGTTTTGGAGCCTCTAGGATCGGGTCGGACTTTTCTGTGAAGAAACCAGTAAAACGTGATGTTATCATCATCAAAACATTAGTAAAATCAGTTGTAGCTCTTCACTATAGGTATAACAACTGGACTGATTATATAATTGACCAAAAATCCCTAATTTCCAACCATGTTACACATTTCAAACGGCACTAACCCTAACCGGTGGTTCTGTAGTTTACTTCTTTAATATAAAATAAATATATGATTTCAATCAACCACATGCAGAAGTCGCTCAACCACGGATGAAATAGTTTTTCCAAACTAGGATTAAGTATCTAAATGGATGCTAACTTGCTGTGTTACATAAAATCATCCTCTTTCCCAGCGGTAGCTCACATACACACATGTTTGTGTGTGATGGAAAAGGTTGGGGGAAGAGACATCAAATTATTTTTGTAGTTAACATTTCTACAAAACATGACCTAAACAAATGCTACCCAACCATCTAAAAAATATGATTACAGTATATTCCTAGCTTAAATCCAAGTGTATGTACCTGTTTCCAGACTGGGTGGGAAAACTTGGTACCTGGAGAGGGGTAGGAGTTGGGGGGTCAGGGTTGACTGTGGAGGGCAAGGATGGGTGCAAGGGTCCCAGTGTGCAGAGACAGTCAGAGGGGGGGAGAGCAGGCCACAGGGGGCAGGATGGAGGAGGCCACATAGGGGTTTGACAGCACAAGAGGAGTAGGAAGGGAGTTGTGGGTCGACAGTGCTGTAGCGGTGTCCTCGTTACTAGTTAGCACAGTGTATCCACCTGCTGATCAGAGGTGGCAGACAGGAAATGACATCACTGGGCCTCGTTGTCATTCTTGTTCGAAAAAGGAATTTCAAAAGACGGTGCTTCCCAGAGAAGATTCCTCAACACGCCTGGCTCGCAGACAGTTGATCTCCGTAATCACCTGGAGGAAGAGCTTCCATTTATAACTACGTACAACAACAACAAAAACATCCATGAAAAAACAACACAGGTCACACTGCAATGACCGTGAAAGGAGGTTTGTGCATACCTGCTGTTTGGCCAACAGGAGCTGCTGAACTTTGGTGAAGGCAGCCTGCAGTGAGCTTTGGGCCTGGTTGAGTGAAGTGTCCAAGGCCAGCATGGACTGGCTCAGCTCCTCCTCCTTCAGAGACACGGCCAACAGCTGACCCACCTGGCCCGAGTCTGCTGCACACAGCACAGTTCATCAGAGTACAGCCACCAGGACAGTCACACGCTGTTCAAGACAGATGCAGCTTGTGCTGCTGTAATTACAGCCTGAATACAAAGACAACTACAGTATTTTCCGGACTATAAGTCACACTTTTTTTTTAGTATGGCTGGTCCTGCGACTTATAGTCAGGTGCGACTTATATATCAAAATATATATAATTTAACATGTTTTTAAATGTTAATTCATACTGACTGACATGAACCAACGAGTTCAACAGATTCAGTGATGTGGAATGAGATTGGGAGCTTGGTGAACTATTTTACCGGTAACTTGCTTGTTTGACTCACTAGCTTGTTATGTTAATTTAGCCCATTCAGCCTCCCAGGTATGTTCTTTATGCTGTTGTGTAGATGAATAACTGTTACTGTGTTACTTTAACATACCGGACACCTATTCAGCCTGTTGTTCTGTGTGCTGTTGTGTAGTTGACTAACTTGTCTTTCCAGATTAAATGTCTGTTGTTGGTCTTGGATTTTGTGAAATAAATGCAATTTATAGTCCAGTGCGACATATATATGTTTTTTTCCTCTTCATGACGCATTTTTTGACTGATACTCCGGAGCGACTTATACTCTGGAAACAAGGCATATTTCTCGCAATGTCCCATTGACCTGACGACATGCCTTACTAACATTAGCAGCAATAGGGGAAACATTCTCAAACAGGTTAACATACCACTCTTTAGTTTCCCTTTCTGCCTTTTCCCGCTGTGGTCAGCAGATACACCAGGTAATCCGCTATCCTGTGGCAAACGGGCAAAAACTGTTGTTGTTGTAAATGTTGCTGTGGGGATTCAACATGTTTAAGTACACAAACATACATATCAATGTATTTTTCTCTATATATTTATATATACACACACAGAGTATGTAACAACACCACCAACAGGGAGTCAGACGGCTGAGCGGTGAGGGAGTCGGGCCAGTAATCTGAAGGTTGCCAGTTCGATTCCCGGCCGTGCCAAATGACGTTGTGTCCTTGGGCAAGGCACTTCACCCTACTTGCTTCGGGGGGAATGTCCCTGTACTTACTGTAAGTCGCTCTGGATAAGAGCGTCTGCTAAATGTAAATGTAATGTAAATGTAAATGCTCACAGTGTTACACCTCTTCCTCTTCTCAGCTCTGTGGACCACTTCTCCATTGTGGCCATGATACAAGCTAGGGTCCGCCTGCAGAGAGACAGGGGACCCTAACGCTACTCTGGGCTGTTCCACCCTCTGGGCCCTGAGCACTCTCTGTCTGTCAGGTGAAACCTGGGCTGGGGGAGGGGATGGGCCATGGTGCCCAGGCAGGGGAAGGTCCTCGTCAACACCCAACCTGGAACAAGATTTAAAGCTAAATAAAAGCAAATACATTTTTTTTGGTTTTGTTCACTCAGTTTGTCACTGGTTCAGTCTATGAATGCCTCTGAGCTAAAATTGACTTATTCACCTGGGCATGCCGTTGACCTTCTCCCTGTTGGCCTCCTGGGACATATCCTTCCAGTTGACCTTCGTCTGGGAGCCAGACGAGATCATCAGCTTCTGCGGAGTGGGCTTCAGCTCCGCCTCCTTGTCTTCCAGGCCCTTTGCCATTTCGCTGGCTTTCAAGATCCTGCGTGCTAAAGCAGCAGCCTTTAAATTAAGCCCTCTGCGACAGCGCTTCTTCCTTGGCATCTGAAAAACAGGGAAAATCTATTAAGTAAGGAAGAAAAACAACAAGTCAGCAGTACTAGTCTTCATAAAGCTATATTAGAATATCTCGTTTCTCAAGTGTAGGTAATCATTTAACACCATCATGCCCATGTCTTTACATAGGGTGAATACAGTTAAAAAAACTCTTAATACAAAACAGGAAAACATTTGGAATGCCATGTAGTTATGGTCTGTATTTTGTCAGTACAGGAACATGGTCCTCCAAGTATAGCATTAGAGGACACTTTGATAGATGACCATGAAATATGACATTATAGTGACTTATTAAATCATGATTCGGGATACCCATGGACATTAAAATTGGTTCAGCATCAATCTGCATTTAAACAAGAGTAACAAGAGTAGAGGGAATCAGGTGTTGTCTCTGCTCACTGTTAAATGATAAACTGTCCTTTTTATACCTTTACTGACCGTACAGGTAGATTCCTTCAGAAAATACATCTAGTTCACTGTGAACACTAGTCTGCAACGTTGTCTAGAATGATCATTCACCCACAAAATGCGATTTGCGTCACTTCATAGCTGATCTCAAAGCACATGTGATAAGACATTTTAAATGTCGTCCTTCTATTTGTTTTTCTAACTTAGCCATTTCACCCAATCAAGGTTTACAGGAAGTGCCAATGTGTTTTCCGACCAGCTGCAAAAATTTACGAAGGAAAAAAAGTTCCCAACAGAACGTTCAGATTCCTGTGCATTCCTAAAGAACTTTCAACAACTTGATATTTTTTCTCAAATTTTATTTTTTCCATGTTGACTAAATATACGTTATTTTGAAGAAAACAACCCCATATTTCGTTTAAGATAACGCTGTCTCCTTGTGGTTTTGCCCTTCTATCCAAGGTCGCAAACAAGAACAATGTTTAAGGCTTATCCATTGCTAGCCTGAAATACATACTGTAGCCTATTTAGAACTAGCAAAGAGAACTCCTAGTAGCTGCTAGCTTATAACAAACACGGATAAAAAACAGTATAAAATATAGTGCTAAACTTATCATGCGAATGAAAATGCAAGAATAAATGTTCTGTATCGCCGTTGTAGGTAGGCTATCACTTACTGTCAAAATCAAATTTTAAAGCTGAGGGCGACAGGAATCGTTTTCTGGACGTCTTCAGTACAGTGGGTAACATTTAATTGTGTTCTTCTCTGGGTCGCGCATTAGTGCCAAAGTGTATAGAAGCACCGTTTTAACCTCGAGGAATAATCGTCAAAGAGTTTAGAAGACTTATATAGCTACTCTTTGTAATGGTAGTGTAGTGGTACCGGTGTTGGAACACCGCTGGATAGAAAATCAGGAAATGACGTACCTGAATGTAGAGCGTGCACGTAACATATTACAACTACGGTGGATAACTCTGATCCTCATTTTTTCCACCTCTTTGTATTTCTTTTGCACCTTTATATCAGGGCAACTGTATTTCTTGAAAATAACAAAGTGAACCACGCCCTTCTATTGGCTCGCCTTCATTTCTTTATCATGGAGCTTTTTTTTCTAGTTTCTTTTCTTCTCCAGGTTCTTCGCTATTTTTTTGCTAATAATGTCAAGAATTAAAGGATATCATAATTTTACAGCACAATTCTGGTAACTACATAGTTTACATGTATTTGCTTTGCCCACTTTTGTCCACAGCAACGTGAACATACTGCACACTGTACTGCAGCACATAGACTAGAAGGGCACAATTGGAACAGGCTATTACAGTGATTAGTACCAAGGAGTAAGGTTAGCAAGACAGTGCAACTATAGCATCATCCTAACTATGGATCTCAACAGTAGCAGTATCAACTATAATATTGTTTATTATTATATTAGATAATATTGCATAATTCCGCAGGTAAGTCAGTGGAAAAACATTATCATATCAAGTTCAAGTCTTTTTTTGTCAGGTACACAGACCAACACAGGGTTAGACTGTGCACTGAAATTCTTAGGACAAGAAAACGCAAAGCAACCTGGCATATCATGACATATCAGTACTCAGAACAAATTTACACCTATCACAAGCATTAACTTATAATACAATAAACCTCCTAAATATACAAAATAATAAACAAGAGTAAACTGAACCTATAATACACATAATATCCTAACCTTATAACCTATACTAACCTAGAGACAAGGATACACTTTGTGCAATATTGCTGGAAAGAAACTGTAGTCCAATCTACGTGTGCGAGACCGAATGCTTCGGTATCACCTGCCAGAAGGCAATGGGGTAAAAAGACTGATGGATGGGTGGTAAAAGTCTTAGGATCCTGCCAGCTTTCCTGAGGCATCGTGTGTGGTAGGTGTCCTGTAGGGCTGGGAGATTCCTGCCGATTATGAACTCAGCAGACCTGACCACACTATGTAGGGCCTTGTGGTCCCTGTCTGTGCAGCTCCCATACCACACTGTGATGCAACCAATCAGTATGCTCTCTATGGTGCATCTGTAAAGTTAGTGAGGATGACTGGGTCCATGCCAAACTTCTTCAGTCTCCCCAGGAGAAGAGGCGTTTCCGGGCCGCTTTGACCACCTTGTCCGTGTGAGCAGACCAGGTGAGGTCATTGCTGATGTTCACACCGAGGAACCTGAAGCAGCTGACCTTTTCCACTTCGGATCCGTTGATGTGCATGCTCCTCCTCCTGCCGCTTCCTAAAGTCCACAATCATCTCCTTAGTCTTGCTGACATTGAGAGAGAGGTTGTCCCGGCACCATGATATCAGGGTATCCACCTCCTCTCTGTAGGCTGACTCGTCACTGTCAGAGATGAGGCCCACAATGGTTGTGTTTTCAGCAAACGTCACAAGGAGCTTGGAACAGTGCTTTGCCGCACAGTCATGAGTGAACAAGGAGAACAGGAGAGGGCTGAGCACACAGCCCTGGGGGGTGCCTGTGTTGATGATCAGTGTGCATGAGGTGTGGTCACCGATTCTCACCACCTGTGGCCTTCCCGACAGGAAGTTGAAGATACATTTGCAGAGGGAGGTTCTTAGTCCCAGGTCCACCAGCTTTGACACCAGTCTGGAGGGGATGATGGTGTTGAATGCTGAGCTGTAGTCAATGAACATCATCCTCACATACGTATTCCCTTTGTCCAGGTGGGAGAGAGCGGTGTGCATTGTTAGGGCAATGGCATCGACCTGTTTACCGGTATGCAAACTGCCTAGGGTCCAGGGTGGGCGGCAGCGAGGAGCAGATGATTTGACTAGCCACTCGAAGCACTTCATGATGACAGAGGTCAGAGCTATCGGGCGATAGTCATTCATGCAGGTGACCTTGGTGTTCTTGGGCACAGGGACAATGGTGGTCCTCTTGAAGCAGGTGGGGAGTAAAGACATGCTAAGGGAGAGGTTGAAGATGTCACTGAAGACCCCTGTTGGCTGGTCAGCGCAACCCCTGAGGGCCCTACCTGATATGCCGTCTGGGCCATGTGCCTTGCGAGGGTTGTTTAAAAAAAAAAAAAATGCCTCAGCTACAGTTAGTATAGGCACGTCACTGGCTAGGCCTTCAGGTAGCTCCACTGCAGGGGGGTCACTGTCCCTCTCAAAGCGAGCGTAAAAGGCATTCAGCTCGTCTGGCAGTAGGACAGAGGACTGGGTCTCACTGTAGCCTCTCCCTTTGTAGTCTGTAATGGCTTGAAGTCGAATGGAATGTAGTATAACTACGGTCAAGGGTCTGACCTCCAAGTGTGGGGAAGTCAATGTGCTGAATTTGGGCAGGACCTTCTTCATGTTGGCTCTGTTGAAATCTCCCAAAACAATGAAGGCTGCCTCTGGGTGCACATTCTACAGACCATTGATAATCACATACAGTTCATCCAAAGCATATGATGCATCTTTTTATTTTCTGTATTTTTTTCATCAAATTTCAACAAACAAAGAAATATAATTTCAATTGATCAATAAACAGGAAATATTTTTGAAAATAATATCCTACGGACAGGTATAAATACATTGACTGGATCATCTCAATAATCATTCATTACAAAGATAGTTATGTATGCAGCTACACCATAACATCTCCACGACAACTTATCTAGTCTACAAAGATGGGCAAACAAATACAGTGTGTCTGATCAACATCTTGACAGTCTTTTTACACACTCGAGGTCTACTCCATAAACATACAGTCCTTTCGATTTCAACAGAAGCATTATGTACAAGTCAAAATGCTCACGCTCACTTTGCCACCCCTCAGTAAAGGCTATTTATACACACTGAGTGGCACTACAGTGGCACTAACTAAATCATCTGCACATTTATTTAAACAATGTATATGAGTTTGGTTATCAAAGTTAATCAAACTTGCAGTTGGATGGTAACTATAAAAATAAATACAGAACAACAAAAGTAAACTTCCCCTCAAAACTGAATTGCTTAGAAAAACTTTTCTACATTTGGGTTAATAAGAAAACAAATTACTTCAAAAAGTGACTTGAAAAAAATGAATATATCAACTTGTACCCTCTACTGCAAGTCAATCTCTCCCACAGCACTCGCTTCATAGCAGTTAAGCATATAGTGCACATCAGTTAGACCCAGTTCATATGTTCACTGAACTCGTTGCCAAGCCAGTCTAACCCATTTTTAGTTTTCTCTCTTTCATTTTTGGATATGGGGAAAGTACAATACACGTATGTATAAATTCTGTAACCGATAATTATTGCATTTAACACAATGAACATCCTTTTGCATATGATTTATATGGAATCTGGAACCTTCTTCTGGGTCCGTTTTGGAGCCTCTAGGATCGGGTCGGACTTTTCTGTGAAGAAACCAGTAAAACGTGATGTTATCCTCATCAAAACATTAGTATTTAAATCAGTTGTAGCTCTTCACTATATGTATAACAACTGGACTGATTATATAATTGACCCTAACCGGTGGTTCTGTAGCTTACTTTTTAAATATAAAATAAATATTTGTTTCAATCAACCACATGCAGAAATTGCTCAACCGGATTAAATAGTTTTTCCAAACTAGGATTAAGTATCTAAATGGATGCTAACTTGCTGTGTTAAATAAAATCATCCTCTTTCCCCCCAGCGGTAGCTCACATACACACGTTTGTGTGTGATGGAAAAGGTTGGGGGGGGGGGGGGTGGGGGGGGAAGAGACATCAAATTATTTTTGTAGTTAACATTTCTACAAAACATGACCTAAACACATGCTACCCAACCATCTAGAAAATATGATTACAGTATATTCCTATCTTAAATCCAAGTGTATGTACCTGTTTCCAGACTGGGTGGGAAAACTTGTCCATCTGACTTGGCAACCTGGAGAGGGGTAGGTGTTGGGGGGTTCAGGGTTGACTGTGGAGGGCAAGGATGGGTGCAAGGGGCCCAGTGTGCAGAGACAGTCAGAGGGAGAGGAGAGCAGACCACAGGGGGCAGGAGGCCACGAAGGGGTTTGACAGCACAAGAGGAGTAGGAAGGGAGTTGTGGGTCAACAGTGCTGTAGCGGTGTCGTCGTTACTAGTTAGCACAGTGTATCCACCTGCAGATCAGAGGTGGCAGACAGGAAATGACATCACTGGGCCTCGTTGTCATTCTTGTTCGAAAAAGGAATTTCAAAAGACGGTGCTTCCCAGTGAAGATTCCTCAACACGCCTGGCTCGCAGACAGTTGATCTCGGTAATCACCTGGAGGAAGAGCTTCCATTTTACTACGTACAACAACAACAAAAACATCCATGAAAAAACAACACAGGTCACACTGCACTGACCGTGAAAGGAGGTTTGTGCATACCTGCTGTTTGGCCAACAGGAGCTGCTGAACTTTGGTGAAGGCAGCCTGCAGTGAGCTGCGGGCCTGGATGAGAGAAATGTCCAAGGCCAGCATGGACTGGCTCAGCTCCTCCTCCTTCAGAGACACGGCCAACAGCTGACCCACCTGGCCCGAGTCTGCTGCACACAGCACAGTTCATCAGAGTACAGCCACCAGGACAGTCACACGCTGTTCAAGACAGATGCAGCTTGTGCTGCTGTAATTACAGCCCACTTTTTTATTATGTTAATTTAGCCTATTCAGCCTCCCAGGTATGTTCTTTATGCTATGGTGTAGCTTAATAACTGTTAGTGTGTTACGTTAACATATCGGACACCTATTCAGCCTGTTGTTCTGTGTGCTATTGTGTAGTTGAATAACTTGCCTTTTCAGATTAAATGTCTGTTCTTGGTTTTGGATTTTGTGAAATAAATGCGATTTATGGTCCAGTGCGACTTCTATATGTTTTTTTCATGTTTCGCTCAACCGGGCGAGGTGGTGGGACAGGTTTGCTTCTTTCCCACATATCAAATACACATCCACCCCACTCTGTTACTGCCAAATCATTTGAACACCATTATGTGATGCTAACTGATCCTATCAAAGCACTCTTAGTTGTCCTCTATCATCCACCAGGTCCGCTAGCCGACTTTGTGGAGGAGCTGGACATGCTCCTCAGCGTCCTCCCGGATGATGGAACCCCGCTGATACTCCTTGGGGACTTCAACATCCGCCTCGAAGGGACACAGGCCGTGTACTTCATGTCTCTCCTGACTTCCTTCGACCTGACGCTGCTGAACACACCGGCGACCCACAAGACAGGCAAACAAGCTCGACCTCATCCTGACACGTAACTGTTTCACTGACTTAACCTCTGTAACCCCACTACACATCTCTGATCACTCCTTTATCCAGTTCTCTGTCTCTCTCCTCCCAACTCCTCCCGTCTCCCCTCCCCTCGTAACTTTCCGCCGCAACCTCCGCTCCCTATCCCCCTCCATTGTAACATCCTCCCTCCCTCCCACTGACAAGTTCACGTCCCACCCCACTGACACTGCCACCAACACCCTGTTGTCCATATTAACTGCATCACTTGACACTCTCTGTCCCCTGTCAACCAGGCCTGAACGATCTTCTCCCCCCTGCCTGTGGCTCACGGATCTTATTTGTGTGAAGAACGGTCCACCCTTAGGGCAGCTGAGAGGAGATGGCGCAAGTCCAAAGACGGTCTGGACCTTGATAAGTATCACTCCCTCCTTAAATCCTTCTCTGCTCACATAACTTGTGCTAAAACCCACGACTTCCTGAACAAAATTAACTCTGCCTCAAACCCTCACAAACTTTTATCTACCTTCTCCGCCCCCCCCCCCCCTCCCTGACGGCAGACGACTTTTCCTCCTTCTTTGAGGAAAAAGTCGCTGACATTAGCAGCCAGTTCCCTGTGCCCACCGTTCCTACCCACTCGCCCTCTATGAGTGACCCAACTAAATGTCTTAACTCTTTCTCTCCCCTGTCCGAGGCAGAGATCTCTGACCTCATTCTCTCTCATTGCCCCACCTCCTGTCCCCTTGATCCAGTCCCCTCTCCTCTAATTCAAACCATCTCCCCCTCCATCATAACTTTCTTCTCCATGTCCTTAACTCATCTCTTATTTCAGGCACTTTCCCCTCTGCCTTCAAACAGGCCATTGTTACCCCTCTACTCCAAAAACCCTCCCTTAACCCTGCCGTCCTCCAGAACTACAGACCAGTATCACTGCTACCCTTCTTTTCAAAAACAATTGAACGTGCTGTATCTAAATACTGTCAAACTTTCTCAGAATTTCTCGTACAGGCTACCATGGATGACAAGCTCTCCCTCACTGCCCACATTGCTGCAGTCTACCGGTCGTGTAGATTCACCCTCTACAACATCCGGAAGATCAGGAGATACCTGTCTGAGCACCCCACCCAGCTGCTAGTCCAAGCACTTGTCCTCTCTAAGTTGGACTACTGCAACTCGCTGCTCGCCGGTCTCCCAGCATGCGCAACTGCCCTCTCCAGAGGATTCAGAACGCAGCGGCCCGCCTGGTCTTCAATCTACCCAAACGCTCCCATGTTACCCCGCTCCTCATCTCCCTCCACTGGCTTCCCATCATGGCCTGTATCAGATTCAAGAACCTTCCGAGCAGTGAACGGGACTGCACCCGACTACATCAAGTCTCTCCTCCAGCCTTACACCCCCCCCCCCCCCCACCTATGGTCTTCTTCTGACAACCGTCTGGTGGTCCCACTTCTCAAGAGCGCCCGCTCCCAACCCAAGCCCTTTTCCTGTCTGGCCCCCCAATGGTGAAATCACCTCCACACCTCCATCCGAGACACTGACTGTCTCCCCACCTTTAAGAAAAGGCTTAAGACGCACTTGTTCCGGCTGGGAGTACAACGGTACTCGGTGGCTGAGCGGTTAGGGAATCGGGCTAGTAATCAGAAGGTTGCTGGTTCGATTCCCCGGCCGTGCAAAATTATGGTGTGTTTTTGGGCAAGGCACTTCACCCTACTTGCCTCGGGGGAATGCCCCTGTACTTACTTTAAGTCGCTCTGGATAAGAGCGTCTGCTAAATGACTAAATGTAATGTAAATGTCCTTAGGAATGATTTGCTGGACCTGATGTTAGCTTCCTCCAGGAACACAATGACTCTTATTGAGGGACTTGTTGCTCTTGTTGGTTAGCTGTAACTGATTTAACCTCTTGTACTCGCTGTGAATTATATTATTGTTGCTTGCTTTTTCTACATGTACACTTGCATTTTTGAGGTTCATGTTGTTTAATTTGTAACTTGTTTAACTACATGCTCTTATGGTTCTTCCCATTGGCACTTATTTGCTTTTCACAATGTATGCTTCATGTTTGGCTACTCGCAATGTTTTGGGGCTATCTCAAAGCTCTCTCTTGGAAGTCGCTTTGGATAAAAGTGTCTGCTAAATGAATAAATGTAAATGTAATACTTCAGAGCGACTTATAGTCCGGAAAATACGGTATAAGGCATATTTTTAGCACTGTCCCAATGACCTGACAACATGCCTTACTAACATTAGCAGCACAGTTCATCAGAGTACAGCCACCAGGACAGTCACACGCTGTTCAAACAGATGCAGCTGGTGCTGATTACAGCCTGAATACTACATATGTTAACTATAAGGCATATTTCTAGCACTGTCCCAATGACCTGACGACATGCCTAACTAACATTAGCAGCAATAGGGGAAACATTCTCAAACAGGTTAACATACCACTCTTTAGTTTCCCTTTCTGCCTTTTCCCGCTGTGGTCAGCAGATACACCAGGTAATCCGCTATCCTGTGGCAAACGGGCAAAAACTGTTGTTGTTGTAAATGTTGCTGTGGGGATTCAACATGTTTAAGTACACAAACATACATATCAATGTATTTTTCTCTATATATTTATATATACACACACAGTATGTAACAACACCATCCTGCTCACAGTGTTACACCTCTTCCTCTTCTCAGCTCTGTGGACCACTTCTCCATTGTGGCCATGATACAAGCTAGGGTCCGCCTGCAGAGAGACAGGGGACCCTAACGCTACTCTGGGCTGTTCCACCCTCTGGGCCCTGAGCACTCTCTGTCTGTCAGGTGAAACCTGGGCTGGGGGAGGGGATGGGCCATGGTGCCCAGGCAGGGGAAGGTCCTCGTCAACACCCAACCTGGAACAAGATTTAAAGCTAAATAAAAGCAAATACATTTTTTTGGGTTTTGTTCACTCAGTTTGTCACTGGTTCAGTCTATGAATGCCTCTGAGCTAAAATTGACTTATTCACCTGGGCATGCCGTTGACCTTCTCCCTGTTGGCCTCCTGGGACATATCCTTCCAGTTGACCTTCGTCTGGGAGCCAGACGAGATCATCAGCTTCTGCGGAGTGGGCTTCAGCTCCGCCTCCTTGTCTTCCAGGCCCTTTGCCATTTCGCTGGCTTTCAAGATCCTGCGTGCTAAAGCAGCAGCCTTAATATTAAGCCCTTTGCGCCAGTATTTCTTCCTTGGCATCTGAAAATCAGGGAAAGGCTATTAAGGAAGAAAAACAACATGTCAGCAGTACTAGTCTTCATTAAGCTACATTACAATGTTTCATTTTTGTATTTTTCGGAAAATAAGCCGCCTTTGTATAAACCGCACCCCACCAGAATGGGAGCTTTGTGTTTGTAAATCTGAGTATAAGCCACACTGGAATATAGGTCGCACTTGATACGAGAACAATGATACCAAGCACGAGTATAGGCAATCGTACAGCATGCCGTTGTGTAACACACTTCGGTGGATAGTATGTCCAGAAATAAAGCCAAGTGTTTCGTGTATTGTATAAATATTATAAACATTTATTTTACAGTTAATGTTTGTTAGCAATTACATCACCAATGGTGGCAACTGTCCGAGTTTGGGGAGCATAAAAAACATGGGTAGCCTACTTCATCCATGTTCCCAACTTTACTTGGTGGGAAATTGTGTTCTCTTATAATCCCATGGACAAATGATAAAAAAAAAAAACTGTAGGCCTACTTTTTCCTCCCAGCCATCAGGTAATGTCTGTCCAACAGCTGTTCGGGCTCTGATAGATAAATTGTTCCTCTTCATAAAGCGGAAGCACCAAGATGGGCTAGACGTAAAATCCTCATGTCCCATTTCCTTTGCCATTACACTGGCTTTTAGTCGAATGGCTACAGTACTCCCGGCTTTTCCGGCATCTCGCTGGGCTGTGATCCAAGACGCCATATGCTTCTCTAAATTTGGCCAGCGGCAGCGTTGACCTCGACCAGCGGCTCTGGCAGTGGTTTTCTGCTTTTTCAGGTCATCTTCGCGGAGTCTCCACTGACGAACCTGTCTTTCATGTACTCCATGTTCTCTTCCTGCGGCACGGTTTCCTTTCTGTTTCGCAAGTTCAATTACCTCCAGTTTCTTAGAATTTGTATAAGATCTTCTAGAGGATGATGGCGCAGTTACATATTCATTGCGAGGCATTATTAATATTTAAACTTTACTTTTAACACGAGTTAATGTGAATAAAAAGTGACTGCTAGTCTGCAGTAACTATAGTGATGTGTTGTTCGTGAACGATTCAAGGACTTGGGAGTAGAGTCCTCTCAAAGAGTGATTGGTTCATTTTTCTCGTGACCGCGCATTGGGACTGTTGCTTAGGCTCATTCAGGCTCGAGGAAACAGAAATGATTCGTTCATTTCCCAACTGGGTCTTCGGGTACGAGTCTTCGGATCCTTTTTCACGTGACCTGGATAGGTGGAAATGAACGAATGACTCGAAAAAGGATTCGTTCCTTTTAATGAACGAGATTCAAAGAACCGAGTCCGTAAAATGATCCGAACTTCCCATTACCAGCAGTAACTGCAGACTGAACCAAAAATAGCACATTTCTCGGCAGCCTGGAAATGGCAGAGCGAGTGAAACGAAACGTCTGTATTTGTTCCATCTTTATTTACACGCACATGGCTAAAATTGCATGGTCTGATTGACGATAAAGTTGACATTAGAGGAAAGTTTGTTTGATGACC
Organism: Osmerus eperlanus; assembly: GCF_963692335.1. Taxonomy (NCBI): domain Eukaryota; kingdom Metazoa; phylum Chordata; class Actinopteri; order Osmeriformes; family Osmeridae; genus Osmerus; species Osmerus eperlanus. The sequence continues at coordinate 3,604,609 of NC_085037.1, forward strand.
ATGAAATATGATATTATAGTGACTTATTAAATCATGATTCGGACAGTGATAGCCTGACATTAAAATTGGTTCAGCATCAATCTGCATTAAAACATGCACAGTAACAAGGGTAGAGGGAATCAAGTGTTGTCTCTGCTCACTGTTAAATGATAAACTGTCCTCCTTTTTATACTTTTACTGACCCTACAGGTAGATTCCTTCAGAAAATACATATAGTTTACTGCGAACAGTAGTCTGCGACGTTGTCTAGAACGATGATTCACCCACAAAATTCAATTTTCGCGTCACTTCATAGCTGATCTCAAAGCACATGTGATAAGACATTTTAAATTTCGTTCTTCTATTAGTTTTTCTAACTTGGCCATTTCACTCAATCAAGGTTTACAGGAAGTGCCAACAGTGTTTTCCGACCAGCTGCAAAAATTTACAAAGGAAAAAACTTTCCCAACAGAACGTTCAGATTTCTGTGCATTCCTAAAGAACTTTCAACAACTTGATATTTCTCAAAATTTCGATTTTTTCCATGTTGACGATACGTTATTTTGGCAACAACCCAATCTTTCGTTTAAGATATGTCTCGTGGTTTTGCCTCTATCCAAGGTAGCAAGCAAGAAAGGTTTGATGGCTTATCCATTGCTAGCCTGAAATACATACCGTGTAGCCTATGTAAAGCTAGCAAAGAGAACTCCTAGTCGCTGCTAGCTTGTAACAAACACGGATAAAAAACGGTATACAATAGTGCTAAACTTAAAATGCGAATGAAAATGCAAGAATAAATGTTTTGTATCGCCGTTGTAGGTAGGCTCGTATTACTTACTGTCAAAATCAAATTTCTAAGCTGAGGGCGGCAGGAGTCGTTTTCTTGACGTCTTCAGTAGTACAGTGGGTAGAATTAAATTGTGTTCATCTCTGGGTCTTGCATTAGGGACAAAGAGTATAATAGTACAGTTTTAACCTCGAGAATAATCGTCAGAGTTTAGAAGACGTATCTACTCTTTGTAATCGTGGTACCGGTTGTTGGAACACCCCCGGATATAAAATCAGGAAATCACGTACCTGAATGTAGAGCGTGCACGTAACATCTTCCAACTACGGTGGATGACTACAGCACAATTCTGGTAACTACACAGTGTAAATTTTTTTGCTTAGCAGTTAGCACACTTTTGTCCATAGCAACGTATACATACTGCACACTGTAGTGCAGCACATGGACTACAAGGGCAGTTGTAACAGTAGGCTATTACAGTTATTAGTACCAAAGAATAAGGTTAGCAAGACAGTGCAACAGTAGCATCATCCTAACTATGGATCTCATCTCAACAGTAGCAGTATCAACTATAATATTGTTTATTTTTATATGAGATAATATTGCATAATTCGGCAGATAAGCCAATCGAACAACATTATCATACGATGCAACTTTTTATTTTCTGTATTTTTGTCATCAAATTTCAACAAACATAGAAATATCATTGCAATTTATCAATAAACAGAAAATCTTTTTGAAAATCATATTCTACGGGCAGGTATAAATACATTGACTGGATCATCTCAATAATCATTCATTACAAAGACAGTTATGTATGCAGCTACACCAGAACATCTCCATGATGACTCATCTAGTCTACAAAGATGGGCAAAAAAATAGTGTGTCCAATCAACATCTTGACGCACTTAGTCTTTTTACACACTCGAGGTCTACTCCATAAACATACAGTCCTTTCGATTTCAACAGAAGCATTATGTACAAGTCAAAATGCTCACGCTCACTTTGCCACCCCTCAGTAAAGGCTATTTATACACACTGAGTGGCACTACAGTGGCACTAACTAAATCATCTGCACATTTTTTTTTAAACAATGTATATGAGTTTGGTTATCAAAGTCATGCACAAGTTAAATTTATTTCTGACATTAATCAAACTTGGAGTTGGATGGTAACTATAAAAAATGTCAACGCACCTACTGCACACTACAGGTTAAGGCAATAGAATTAAATTCCTGATATACCGTTAAAATGACTGACATGAAATTAAAGCTGCTCTAGACTCCTTCAACTCAGTACCTGCCCCTTTAAATCACATTGATCCATCACAAGTGACTAACCAGGAATTACATGTTGACATTCCGCAATAAGGTCTTAAATGAATGAAAACATCAAGGAACTCAATACAGCCTTTGCACAGTGCAATCACAACTCAACATTAGAAAAAGCCCTTTGAATCTGTACATATGGCATGGCTTTTCTATCACAGAGGTTGGAAGAAAAGACAAGCTTTAAGAAATAATTTCATCAGCAGAGTGCAATAGGACCAGAATATCTCTACTTAAGAGGGTCAATGCACAAGTAAATCAGTGACGGAAATACCCTTAAAATGATAAAATGCACTGAGAAAATACATAGCGTCATTGCAGCGCAAGAAATCCAACAACCGCATATTTCCATAGTGGTGTCCTTTGAGTGTCTAAACAGTTACAGTGCCTCTATGTGGTTGACAATAGTTACTGCCACATTTAAGTAAGCAGAAGTCTTCTACTGTTAATCTAGGATCAGTTTACCCATCCCAAAATCCTGAGATTTGTCACTGGAGGGACATGAGTTCAACTGAATGGAGATCCCCATCAACAGGCAAACTTAAACCACTTATATAATCAGTAACTGTGACACATTTGCACACAATCTACCAATACCAAGTGCCACTACAGACAACAACAACAACAAAAGTAAACTTCCTCTCAAAACTGAATTGCTTAGAAAAACTATTTTCTACATTTGGGTTAATAAGAAACAAATTACTTAAAAAAGTGACTTTTGATGCTTTTGAAAAATAATAATATATCAACTTGTACCCTCTCCTGCAAGTCAATCTCTCCCACAGCACTCGCTTCATAGCAGTTAAGCATATAGTGCACATCAGTTAGACCCAGTTCATATATTCACTGAACTCGTTGCCAAGCCAGTCCAACCCATTGTTAGTTTTCTCTCTTTCATTTTTGGATATGGGAAAAGTACAATACACTTATGTATAAAATTCTGTACCCGATAATTATTGCATTTAACACAATGAACAATCCTTTTGCATATGATTTATATGGAATCTGGTTGACTTCATGTTTCTCTCTGAACCTTCTTCTTCTGGGTCAGTTTTGGAGCCTCTAGGATCGGGTCGGACTTTACTATGAAGAAACCAGTAAAACATGATGTTATCATCATCATAACATTAGTATTTAATTCAGTTGTAGCTCTTCACTATAGGTATAACAACTGGACTGATTATATAATTGACAAAAAATCTCCAATTACCAACCGTGTTACACATTTCAAACTGCACCAACCCTAACCGGTGGTTCTATAGCTGGTTCTATACTTCTCTATCATTAACAGAAATATTTGATTTCAATCAACCACATGCAGAAGTTGCTTGACCATGGATAAGATATTGTTTCCAAACTTGCATTAGGTAACTGGCAAATAATTTTTGTAGTTCACAAGCTAGAACATTTCTACAAACATGATGGCCTAAACAAATGCTGCCCAACCATCTAAAAAATATGACTACAGCATTAATAAACCATGATTGTATATTGCTGGTTTAAATTTAAGCGCATGTATTTTTCCTGTTCGAAGACAAGGAATTCATACACTATTCTACTGTGACACCTACTTCAAAGCTTTCAGTTTTTTCTGTGCATATTGGTCAGCATTGGCAGGAAAGCGGTCTTACTCTGAGAGCACGGCATGGTGGCTAACTGCTTGGTAGAGGTTACTGCTGGAGGAAGCGCTTAGCTTATTTGGGTCTTAGGTAACATGTTAGTCACTGGTAGGACAGAACTCTCAGGGTTCACCTACGCAAACAGAGGTACAATCAATATGAAATTTTCCCGATTCTAATGTCTTTGTTTCATTTTTTTTGTACACATCTAACTACAGATAGGATCTTTCGCTCTCAATCATTTTTTGTTCAACTGTTTTCTTACCTGTGCTGGAACACCCTCATCCTCCAGTTTCTTCTTCTTTTTCTTCTTCTTCTTGGATTTGGCAGTTCCCCCACTGGCAGCATCCTCCATCTCCTCATCCGACACCTGGGTTGTCAACAAACATCAGCCAATTAGGAACTCTTTCACCAGGCTTCCGAATTTGACATGGACAAAGCCACCAGAGAACAACACACGATTAGACGGATACACAATCAACGGCTGGATGGAGTGTCTGGATGGAGTGTCTGGATGGACTGGATTTTGTGTAACTTAACCTTTAGATTTATAACAAGAGACTAGAAGATGACTCATTTCATGAACATTTATTCAGATGTTGTTATGCGTAGCTGTGAGTGGACAGCCATGTCCGACCTGGCCCACCTGGGGTGCGGCCTGCTCCTGTGGTGGTGGGGCCGCGGCCTCCACCACCACCGGCTCCTCGTAGTTCCCCCACAGCTCCGTTGGGGCGTTCCAGTCAGAGCTGGGGTCCGCTGCATCGATGCCATCTGGTGACACACCATGTCATTACAGATTGATATGAAAACCAACATTTCAGGTGTTGACAACTTCAAACTTTTACCAAAACGAATATACCACAAAACGAAGCACGTGTTCAGTGAAGCTGGGCTCAGACATGACCTCAAATTAAGGACAAGTCGTTCCAGGTTCTTTTCCTTCAGTTGTACGCCTAATTGTGTGCATGCGCTAGATTATATGGTGTGCTGGATTTAAATCCACTAATCGTTACCATGCCCTCGTTGGATTTCAAAAACTGAGCTCTACTTCCTTTTGGTTGTTAAAAAGATTGCAAGGTAAGGTTGTGCTTACTGGACCAAACGTCCTCACAAGCGGGCTGATTATCCCGTTGCCGATCAGCAGGAAAATGGGGCTTGGGCTCCGAGGCTAGAATTAATACAAAAATAAAAGAATGTAGAACAGAAAGAGACCATAAGCATATTTCAAGACATAAATCCATTAAATAGTCGGACTTGACTTTTATTTACCTGTTGTGTTCATTCCAGGCACAGAGAAAGTCACAGGTTTGAGTTCAGGCTTGATCCTGCTGTCGACCCCACTCCATGTCCCTGATATAAAAGGGTAACGCATTGTTAATATGCAGTACAAACTAACTTGAACTGATTTTCACCATTGAGATAGCTTGACAACTGGTAAGGAAATCCAATTATGGCATAGTCTTGACCAAATGGGTATTTGTATTGATATTGGTAAAGAACTGTTTTGAATGTCAGAGCATTTGCTCTGAATGCTTAGACCCTTCCACATCCAAAGCATTCCAGTTCCCAGTAGTGTGACAATAGCATAGTATATTTGCTACAGTATGTGCATTTGATTTATCTTAGCCAGGACAGTGGATTCATTGGAATTTTCACAATCATACAACCAATGTTCATTGACTCACCAAATTGTTAATCAAATGCATGTCTGTGAAACTATTTGTCTTTAGACCAGCTTCCAGTACCTTCCATATCTGGATTCCAGGTCTGGGACTCAGGGTTTCTGTGTCGGGGGCCAGTGGTTATGGCCGGCCAATCTTTGATGGCCATCTGGCTGGGAAGTTTTGTGGACACATCTGCCCATCCTCCCCCATTCACTGAGGGCTCCTCTCTCCAGTGGAGGTTCACTGAGAGTGTGAAAAGAGCGCTGTTAAATTATTACCTCAATGAGACATTGTGCTGTGTGTTGAGAGAAACACTTTTACAATATTTGGGCCATTTTGATGACTCGAATTACAAAATGACATAAGATTAATAAAATGGCCTCTAAAATGACAGTTATTTTCTCCCTCAGCCTCCACTATGTAACAATAACAAGGATGAGGAGAAGAGATAACCTGGTGCAATGGAAACATCTCCTTTTCCACCAGTCCTTGTCCGCTGGGGTTCTGCAATCAATTAAGGCAGCGTTTAAGTGACTAAGTGGGTGTCTTTGGATTTCAGATCAGACTTTTAGATGCACTATTCCAAAGGTTCAAAATGATTAAAACAGATATAATAAGGTATAAAAACAAACACAAAGTCCATGTTATTTTTATGGACCGACTGACCGACCAACAGAGTGAGCTATAGGGGTGCTGGTTGGAAACAAGGAAGCAAGGAACAAGAAAACACTTCTAGGAACCAGTCTCTCTGATATCTTACCTTTGTTTTTTCTGTTGGTATGGAGGGGGGCGGTGACAGTGGGTGGGTTTGTATGAAAGCTAGGAGCCTCCACACCACCTGGGCTTCCTGAGTCATCTGGACCCTTGTCCTTCCGCCGCTGTTGTTTTTTCTCTCGGTTACTTACCTTGGTCTCCCATGCCCCTAAGGAAAGACAGAGTGCTTGTGAAGAGCTTTCAGTAGATTTAAAGTCTGTGGCTGTTTGATTCATTTGCCACGGCCTCTTATATTTTTGCCTTTGACATCTGTTTATTTTTCATCCAGCCTACACTTTCATCAGGACACTGCATAGGCTTTTCAATAGTTCCATGAAATCTAGTTTCAACTAATCATTTACAAACAGAGATTGCAAAATTGAAACTGGGATAAACAATTGGTAGATACTGCCCAAAGCCCTAGTTGGAAACTAGACCTATCCCATTGGATTAAGGCCACGTGTCTAATAACCTTTCACCTATTTGACTCAGCAATAGCCTAGCTAGTGAGTTACGGGTCATTTTGAATAAGAAAAAGCCTGAGTCCCTCAACAATGCCATTGTTGCCTTAAGCAAGTTCCTTAGATCTGTGAAAATACTATACTACTGCAGAATATACTGCAGGCTGAACCCTGAAAGTAAGGTGGTTTTATAGCCAACTTGTGCATGCCTTAAAATAAGAACCATGCAGTCTAATCCTATATTTTCTGACTGGTATTTTTAGATTTCCCAATACAATATATATACAAAACTGATATATTTGCGTACATGATTCATTAATATACAGAATATTCTGACAAACTTAATAAGGAAATAGGTACATACCATCATCTAACTCCTTTCCAATCGACACTAACACATTCTTGGCTGGCTTTACCTCCTGTTTAGGTTTCTTCTTGCTTTTCTTTACCTGTGTAAGTACAGGCTACAAAAATGTGATATATGGCACTGGCTACATTCATATTACTTTGTTTCAGTGCACCAAAGATCTGTGGGGGCATTTTTAGATGTACTTATGGAATGTGACATTCTAGCTACATACCTTCTCGGTTTCAACCTCTGGTGCCAATAATGGAGATGATTTGGGGATTTCTTCACCAGCTCTCACCTCCGCTTTGGGCTCTGGTACAGTTCGACCATTGGATTGAGCCTTTTCAGGGGAAAATATACATGTGAATAAGTATCAGAGATGTCAAGCTGTAGCTACAGTTAACATATAGCTACATTATGCTGGTCGACTGGCTCACTAACTAAATGAAATACAGCCCAACAACGTTATACTCACTGAGGTCGCTGGCAACAATATTACGTTTACGCAATAGTTAAATACATAAACTAATGTTCAAATAATGAGATTACAGTAGCTAACTAATGTTCAAATAATGAGATTACACTATTGATCAAATAAGCAAGGAAAAAGATCTGGAGACAAAGTTCGTACATATACACCAGCTAAATATATTTTACAAGGGAAAGCAAGTTGCCAGTAGACATTATTGATCAGAGCAAAATTAGTCAGCTAGTAAGTTATTGCTTATAAGTTATTTGGCTTCTCAAAGCTAGCTAGCTTTCGTCTATAGAGGATGCCACGACGTCATTGCATTTGCTCAGCCAGGTTGTCAACAGCTAGCTAAGAGCTCGGGGCTAAGCAGCTAACTAGCTAGGTAAATGTCTTGAACTAGCTACTTACTGTACCTTATCAACAGATTTCTTTTTTATCTTTTTCTTTTGTTCCTCGGATTTGACAGTCTTGATCACTGGAGCCTTCACTGGTCCACCACCACTGCCGTATGTGGCAGACGTTATACGCTTTTTCCCACTGCCACATAAAGCGGCCCACGACATCACAAGCACTACTAGCACACCAACGACCGCTGTTAAGAGAACAGCCCAAGACGGGTAGAGCTCAGGCCTCAGTCCTAGTTCAACTCCAAACTGCGATCTAATATATCCCTGTCCAGAGGATAAGATCTCTCTGAGACGACTAGAGATCAATTCAGCTTGCTCCATAGCTAGGGCTTGCCAATCCGTTGCCATTCTCTCAAGCTGCCAGTACAGTAGCTCAAGATTGATTTAAGCACAGCTACGAAGTTGTCTGCTAGCCGCCTAGCACTGCCAGCCACCGTATGCTAACAAGGGGTGGAGCTTGACCTGAAATGAACAGCCTGGGAAAAATCTGAAACCTTGACAACAAAAATGACAACATATCTACGTTAATATGCATATTTATGTGTGTATTATACATTGTTTAATGGTATATTTAAATGGCTATCATGTGAAGTCAGCATTTAAACGGTGTGCAGTTAAGCACAATATATCTTTAACCATAGATAACACACACCTACATTTTCAGATGGCAGACATTTTTATATTTACATATAGACTTTATTTATATAGCACATTTCATACAAGAATTTCAGCTCAAGGTGCTTTACATTAAATTAATAAAAACAATAATACAAGTGATAAAAGTAATACAAAATGTAACTCAACAAAAACAGGCCGCAGTCTTTGCGGGAATCCAAAACACATAAGCCGCAGTCTTTGCGGTATCTCGAGCCACTGTCTTCGTGGTTTCCCAAACAAGCCGCAGTCTGCGGTATCTCGAGCCACAGTCTTTGTGGTTTCCCCAATATAAATAAAAATGTAACTCAACAAAAACACAGGCCGCAGTCTTTGCGGAAACCCAAAACTCAACAAACACACGGGCCGCAGTCTTTGCGGGAATTCAGAACACATAAGCCCAGCCACAGTTTTTGTGGTTTCCAAATATAACTAAAAATCTAACTCACAAAAATACAAGCCAGTCAAAAACACACAAGCCGCAGTCTTGGCGGAATCTCGAGCCAGTCTTTGCGGTATCTCGAGCCACAGTATTTGGGGTTTCTCAAAACAAGCCGCAGTCTTTGCGGTATCTCGAGCCACAGCTTTGTGGTTTCCCAATATAAATAAAAATGTAACTCAACAAAATACATAAATATGTGCATATTACAATGTCATTCAAATCTCTGAACTCTGTCATGTGTGGACTGAATTCACTGTTTGTTATAATGTGGATAATGTGGATAAAATAATTATATAAATCTGTGTGCCAGTCAGCTTAAAAGTCAGCATCCAGAGTGAATTCACTGTCCATGGCATTAGACATCACTCCAAATCTCTGATACTCAGATACCCTTTTCTCAAAAAAGTTAGTCTTCCCCTCCAATGAAATGGACTCCATGAAGTCAAAAGGGTTTTCAACTTTGTAAACCTTAGGGAAAAAAGAGTGCTGGTTGTTTATAGAGGTATAGAAATGTATAATTCTTTGACACTGACACTTTCGATACACAACTATGTTACAATATTCTGTTTATTCTGTTTATTGCGATACCCTTTAGCCCTATAAGGGCTAATCTTCCAGGGTACGAACAATTAACAAATACACACATGTATGACATATATATATACAGATTACAGATCAAAGAAACATAGTCATACATAATCATCACATAAAATATACAGTTAAAAAATTCCCATAACTTCCTCAAATGATTTTGTAATTACTCAGTACTTTGTAGGGACTGTGAAGGGGACACAATCTGACATACCTTGTTTAGTCCCAGATCCTCAAGCAGCCTGTCAGCAACAAACTCAATATATTGCTTCATCAGTGAGCAATTCATTCCGATGAGATTTACTGGTAAAGCCACGGTCAGAAACTCCTGCAATGGCACAGGGTACATCATCTTTTATTCATTTAACAGTCTATATCCAAAGTGGTGTACAAAAAAAAATGCATTAGAAATGCATTAGAAGATCAAGGATCAGTACTTCGGTGATCAGAGTCAATGAACAGTCTGTATTTACTAGCCGCTTCGCAAAGTAACCAACATCTCAGCTAAAAGGCCGCTTCTGGTGCCCTTAGGCTGAGCAGAAAAAAACAAATTTAGTCAAAGTGAAGCTTGTAGAGGAGCATCTTGAGACCACAGAGGGCCATAGGGTGGGAGAGGTGTGTAGTTTCCACTACTGGAGAGCATGGAAGGAGAAGTACCGCATGTGGGAGAATAAGGAACCTCCTTTCTTTTGACAGGGGTCAGGAGAGGGGTTATGGAATAAGAGTTATGGAAATGTTATGGAAGTATCCAGCTTTTATACTTATGATTGATTTTTCCATTTACCTGCTCAATGCTAACGGCTTTCCTGATAATGTCCTTTATCCTGTTCTCTGAAGGCTTCTTCACAATGTAGCTGAACAGTAGGCAAGCAAAGTTACAGTGCAGGCCCTGAAATAAAAGAGATACAGAATCACAGATACAGCTTTAGGCCTGTCACAATACTTAATTGCGATAAACGATGTTATGGTCATTTTAAGATCATTTTATGCCACTGATATAATGGTAACATACTGTAATAGCAAAATAAAGCAAGCACACCCTTGATTCCTATCTTGGTTACAGAGAGCAAGTGAGATTCCTATCATTTTAGTTAGATGTACCAACACACATTTAAACACAACAGGAAATATTGAGGTCTGTATTATGTAGGCTACAATTAGTCGACAAGCCTACCCACAGACTGGGTTTTCCCTTGTGATATATTTTCCTTCAGTCAAATGTAAAACAATTTAACTAATCCTATTACCTCATCCCGGCTGATTAGTTCATTGGAGTAGGTAAGACCCGGCATCAAGCCTCGCTTCTTCAGCCAATAGATTGCAGCAAATGAACCTGAGAAGAAGATACCCTCCACAGCAGCAAATGCAACTAGTCTCTCCCCTGATAAGAAAACAACATAATCCCAATAACCAGAGACATTTCATAATTAGCCCAACACATAAACACACAATGACCAAATTACAAAGGCTGATGAAACCAATATATGTTTGTGTTGGACTGTATTTCAGTCAAAATCCTATGGATTGAATACAAATGTTACATGCAATAGGCCTACGTTGAAGCTCTAACATCTAAACTTACCAAAAGTGGATTTGTCTGATATCCACTGGAGTGCCCAATCAGCTTTTTGCTTCACACAAGGCATTGTCTGAATTGCATTAAACAAGTAATCCCTGAAAAGACAAACGATAAAGGAAGATGTTACTGTTGATGCACATTTTGTTGCATTTGAGTTGACCGCTCTGGTGTGGTAAAGTAACTACCTTTCCTTCAAGTCCATGATGTAGGTGTTGATGAGCAGACTGTACATTTCGGAGTGAACGTTTTCCATGAGGATCTGGAAGCCGTAGAAGGAACGTGCCTCTGGAACCTGAACCTCCTGGCAGAACCTCTGGACCTATGAGTCAAGTTTAGACACATCTGTATCAGCATATAGATATCGCTAGTCATAACTAAATAATTACCAAGAAACCTCTACCATATCATGCAACTGGGTAGAGTACTGAGGACTTTCTATTTTCTTCTATTATTGATATTGTCTTTAGAACTTTGCAAGACTATTCAAATCCTACTTACTAAGTTCTCATTGACAATGCCATCGCTGGCAGCAAAGAAGGCTAAGACATGGGAGATGAAGTGTTTCTCAGTAGACTTCAAGTTGTCCCAGTGCACGAGGTCTTTAGAGAGATCCACCTGTGACAGTGTAGGCTACAGTTAAAAAAAACAATAACACAAATCATGGTGTCTTTGTGGTTGTTGGAGAGGTGCAGGTTTCTGATATCTGGTCGACCTACCTCCTCTACTGTCCAGAAGGACGCCTGCGCCTGTTTGTACATTTTCCAGATGTCAGGATATTGTATGGGGAAGATGACAAAACGTCTTGGGTTTTCTCTGAGCATTGGTTCATTTTCTGTCTCGGAATTGTTGTGGTCAGGCTCTCTGTGTCCATTCTTAACCAGATGAAAATCAAAAGAAAGCTCAACATGCGTCGAATCATCACGTCATTAGACGTGATGATACCTCTGGGTGGTATCGTGATAGAGTAAATGTGTCTCAAGTTCAACAGGTTTACATTATAAAATTACGTTTACGATCCAACATCATAGCAAATCACTGCGCATGCGCATCCTTTCATAACATTAAAAAAATGGACGACATTGAGGTGTATCTAAAATAAACCAGGTCTCTTCAAAAGTTCAATAACACGATTATTAAAAATTGTTGGATTAGATTAACCACTGTGCAAAGTATGTTGCATAAGACTACGCAATAGCCTACCTAGCTTTATTCAACCAATGTGTCTCCATAGATCGTTACAAAAAAGCAAGCTTTAACAGACAACGCTTTACGTGCATTAATTGAACAATGCTCATACATTGACCCTATCCATTACCTGACACTCTTTCGACATCGGGCATTGATCTACATGACTTAAACATTCCATTTTTAAACAGAACAACTCCACTGCTCCTTCTCCATGGCACCTCCATACAAAATAAATGCTGACCACATAGTTGGTTTACAGCGCCTCCTCTGGTTCTTAATGCACACCAACACTTTAGGGTAGATGCACTAAACCAGGAGCCAAATTTTCATTTTCAACTATAAACTGCATTGGAAGCCAAAATCCATCCATCGATTAAAAATAAAAATCACAACTGCTTTTCTTCTGGAATCTCCAGTTGGGTATTTCTCACATGAAGTGTTTCTCAATTTCTCTTAATATGTTAGCAAAATCTATATTGTGGGAGAACGTCTCTGCAGATCCAACAGGCATTGTGTCAAACTGTTTCCCACTTTTCTCCATCATCTACATTAGCCTAAACATAAGCCTACAAATGAAAGGTTGGCATGAAAAACAATGTTTGTACAGTCTTGTCACCCTTATTCCCCGAATGAACACAATCTGCACATTGGAAAAGGTCCATGCTCATTAGATACAATATGGCTGTATTCCAAAACCTTTTTAAAGACTATTAAGGTTTAGGCAATTTACTCTAACTAATACTAAAATTGCGTGAGAGCCACACGAGTGGTCAGTTGGCTCGGCTCCGGAGCAACTGCTCAAAACAAAACATGAGGTAAGAACAAAAATACTGTGGGATTACTTTTATTCTAATGGCTTGCACATTCACACCCATTGCTATACATTGTGACAAAGACACAAAAAATGGCCACTGAGTTTATTACAAACGGTGTAATACAAAACATCCTTACATAAACTAAAATACACACCTTTAAACAATGTATTTATAAAGGCTTAATTATGTGGAATGCCAGGAAAAGGGAAAATGCAGGTAAGAATGTTATCCTTCCTATGCTCCGAAGTTATGAAGTGCCAATCTGAACATGTCATTCACACATATCCAATTGTTCCCAACTTGCTTCAGCAGGAACACTTGATGAAAGCCCATAACATGGTCATCATCAGCCTATCGAGAAAAAATAAAAACAAGAATTACAGTTTTTTACAGTCGCTAGGACACATTTATCAATACTTAAGTCACTTTTTCAAAACTCTTCACACAGTTCTCCTAACCAACTTTCAGCTCGGCACAGCAGTTAATTTCACATTCAAAATGCACTTAAACTACCAAATCACTTCATACATGTCTCAAATCAACACATTCTTCCATAACACTAACAAAGGTTGACAGCCAACAAACATACTTTGTCACCCACAAAACAATGACCTAAAAATCACTAACAACAGGTAGCATTATACAACGTTTTCTTATGTAAAACAAGGACACCTCTCTACTGTTTAGAATTCACTGCAATATATGTTACTGGAATGAATCAGACATGATGCAGTATGCTTCAATATGTTGTATATCTTTCTTTTTTCTCTCACTAATTCCAGAATACAAGAATTTGTATACACACCATCCACTGATACAGATACAATAGGAATGCTACTGTAATCTTCTGCATTTGGCCATAGTTTCTCATCCACATCACATCTTATGTCATCTAGGGCAATACACTTAGGAAAGACTCTTCTGGCATGCCTGATCCATCCCTTGAAATGTCCAGACATCCAACATTCATTGCGTCCAGGAGGGACATTTGATCATGTGGAGGGTGGTCATACAGTAAACCTTCCACATCCATGAGGAAAATAATTATTCTATGGGGTTGAGGAATGGAGAGTAAGGTGGGAAGAAAAGTGACACCATTCTGGGATGGGCTGCAAACCACTCGGTGAGTGCATGGGAGTGGTGAAATGCCACATTGTCCCATACAAATGTTGGCTGATTTCTTCTCTCTGCATCCTTTTCCTCACCTAGCACAACCCTTCCGTAGAGATCATTTTATAGCATTTAATTTTTTGATTCTAAATATATTTCATTACAATACTTACTGTAGAAATGTAGCAAATTTCTGTCTTATTCAGTTTTGTATTATGTTATTGTTTTGAACTGAAGTTTACCAGTTTTGAAAACAGTATGTAAGCATGTGCAAATTGGCCTGTAGGTACATAGAGTTTTGGCAGTTGTTGTGTCGAAGTGAGAAAAGAATGAATGTAATTTGAAAGATGTAGTCATTGAATGCATTTTTGTGCCAAAACAATGATACATGATCCACAGTTTAGCCCACATATACTTCTGTTGTGCTCACTGTGTGAAGAGTTTTGAAAACATGACTTAAGTATTGAGAAATGTGTCCTAGCGACTGTAAAAAACTGTAATATATTACAATCAACTGCCTATACACGGTTTCTAAAAAAGGATGACATCAGTTCAACCAACCACCTAAAGGTTTCTTCAGATTTAATCTATTGTACAGGAAGTCAGGGTTGTTATGTAAAGGAATTGTGTGTATTCAATAGAGCAACTCCTTCAAAGCTCACCTTTAGCTGCCCCATCACCATGCTGACAACACAACTGTCAGGTGTGGGCTGGTGGTCCTGTGCAGTGATACTGTGCTTGATAGACTTAAAAGGCAAGCTCTGCAGAAAGAAGAGAGGCGTATGAGAATAACAACCAAAGAGGAGAGGTTTTTACAGCGATAGTGAAACTGAAAATGCGTCACTTGCAATTAGTTTTTTCATGATGGCTTCCCTCCCCGGGAATCCTTCTCCTTCCCATGTCAAACAGGAGAAATCTGCCTGTAGTAACAGCACAAAGACAGTTTAATTACACCTGGAATAGAATTGGCACTTATAATTTAATGAACAGTTTTGGCATATATACAGATGCGGATGAGATGGTCACAAGATTATAATACGAAAATAAGAACTGACACGGATACTTACATACAGGTCTAAGAGTTTAGTTCTGTCGCTGTCAAACAGATTATAATAGTGTTGCACAAAGCCAGACCCAATCAACTCCCACACTGGTTTCTCGGACATGTTTTAACAGGCAGACTTGGACCTATTGACATTAGGGAGTGTCCATGTCAGGCAGGGCGTCAGTTCCAACAACATGACACAGTAAAGCACCTAGCTGCTAGGCAGCTAGCAATTAGCTAGGCTTGCAAGAGTGCAGCTTTCATCAACCATGTTGTTATACATTGAAAGGATAACAGCTTTGAGATGACATTTACACACTTTTGGTTATGAAAAAACATTTCTAAATGACATTGTAACCATCATTAGGGATAGTGTGCGGACAACTCTGTAAATTAGCATTCTACAATGCACGTGTTGCTATGAAGTTAGCTCGCTGTAGGTAGTGTTACCAACACAGTGATGATTAACTGAAAACGTGTAATTTTTCATCACACAATGCAATATTACTCAACATACAAGCTTTGCGTTGCAAATTTGACTACCCAACGACTTAATGCGCGATTAAAATTACTTAAATTTACCTTGAGATTTAGGTACTAATCTAATGAACTTTTGTAGATACACGCCCTCGACTTTCCAGCAGGGTGAAGCCAGCCTCAATAAGGAAACTACTTTCCGGTTGATAGTTTAAAACAATGTCAGAATAAAGGTCACAGAATGTTATGTGAATTATTTGACTGACTAGCACACCTTATTTCCGAAAACGGTAGAGAATTAGACAGACGTCACATAACAAATTAAACACTTTAATTTAATCATTCTAAAATGAACTCACTGCTTAAATTATTATATTAAGGAACAAATAGAGTCTGGCAGGACTAGCTAGCTATCAAACAATAACCCATAGTGACAGAATGAAAATGTGTATCAAAAATACATTCCTCTTATAATGATCCAGACCTCTAATTGTGTACCTATCACAGGCTGATTCAGGCTGTTTCTACCAAGTTTCTAGCATAACCTCACAACCTATTAGTTTGGATGGGGAGCATCATGCTAGTTTCTTCAGGCATCAAGTCCATTCAGAGACTTGTCCCAAAGCCATTCATGCTTTAAGCTCTCAAACTTAACCGTGAGAACCTTCCACATTTTTGGCACATGCTCTTATATTGAAGGCAAATTCTCAAAACCGGAAATCATATTGAGGACAACCAGAGCCCGTCTAGGACAACCTTCTCTGATTCCCGCTTAAACTGCACTGCTTCAACTGGACTCAACTTGTGATGTCACGTCCGAAAAAAAACAATAGCGTTATTCAGTTCTGAGTTTGACCAGCAAACATGATCGCCTGTGCGATCACCACACAGCACCACTAGCCCCCCAGCTTGAAGCAAAGGCCCTTATGGATCTTGGTGGCATTTGCATTTCTGTATTTTCATACCCGTCTCGTTCAAGTCATTTCATTAACACCAGTGTAAATATCCAAACAATATTCCCCAATATATATTTTTTATGTTCTTGAACCTGGCTAAAAATAATAGTTTTTTCCTATTTTTTTTGTTTCCATTTCATTTGCTTACGCCAAAGAAAACATATCCCTAGTGTTGGGTGAGTTGTCACTTTATGAAGAATTTTCTTCATGATATAAAACGTAGTGTTTATCTGTGACAGAGTAGTTTGATGTAAAGGAGCACAAGCTGTTTGACACAGTCATCCCCTGACCCTCTCAGGCAGCATCAACCAATTACTTACGCAATAGTTATGTGCCTGTTGATCAACTACCAACATGGACCTTTAGTTAGAGCATGGCCCAAGCTAGTGAATGTACATTTGCTAGCAGAAAAATAATAATTAGCTTATCTACGATATGATGTACCAAATAATGATTTGTGTTGCACATTCTGTGCACATTTTGACCATGATGACAGTGTGCCAGAGGAGATGTTTAACAAGGTCCCTTTGTATAGCTATCTATAACCTTTCCCTACTCTCATGGCATGATGAGTCATGGGGGGGGGGGGCACTCAGGGAGGGGGGGGGCACTCAGGGAGGGGGGGCGGGAGGCCCAGAGGCCCCCCAGGAGAAATGTGATCTGTCAACTTCAGTGATGGACACTGGCTGTGTGTCTCTTTGTGATTTCTGTGTTTGCGTGTCAGGAGGAGCGTGGCTGAGGATTATGTGTGTGTGTGTGTCAGGCCTGTCTAATGCAGAATGTGTGAGGAGGAGCAGGGCAGCAGAGAAGATCCAGTTCTCCAGAGGCAGGAACCTGAGAGAGAGACCCAGGGTCAACTACACTGAGCAGGAGGAGTCCAAAGATGACCACTACCTCTGTAAGATAGATACTACCTCTGTAAGATATACACTACCTCTGTAAGATAGATACTACCTCTGTAAGATATAAACTACCTCTGTAAGATAGATAGTACCTCTGTAAGATAGATACTACCTCTGTAAGATATATACTAGCTCTGTAAGATAGATACTACCTCTGTAAGATAGACACTACCTCTGTAAGATAGATACTACCTCTGTAAGATAGACAGTACCTCTCTAAGATAGATACTACCTCTGTAAGATAGACACTACCTCTGTAAGATAGACACTACCTCTGTAAGATATATACTACCGCTGTAAGATAGACACTACCTCTGTAAGATAGATAGTACCTCTGTAAGATATATACTACCTCTGTAAGATAGACATCCTCTCTTTCTCCCTCCTTCTTTATCTCTCTCCCTCTCTCTTTCCCCTTCGTTCTCTCCTCTTCTCCCTTCCTCTACCTCTATCCAGACTGTGAGGAGTGCAATGTGTTCTTCATCAAGGAGTGTGAACTCAATGGCGCCCCCCTGTTCGTCCCGACACCCCTGCAGCCCTGGGGCTGACGGACCGGGCCAGACTCACCCTGCCACCCGGCCTGGAGGTCAGGAGGTCAAACATCCCTGGGGACGGGCTGGGGGTGTTCAACTGTGGGGGTTGGTCGCCAAGGGAACCCACTACGGCCCCTACGTGGGAGAAGGGAAGGAGGCAGAAGAGTCCATCGAGAGTGGATACTCCTGGGTGGTGAGGAGGAGAGGGGGAGGAGAGGGGGAGGAGTGGTGTGTGTGTTTTGATGAATGATTAAGGAATACGATTAAATGATAACATTTTAATATGAAGTTAGGCAACCAAGATCAGAAAGAATTGTTTTTACTCAAAAAGCTTTTCATGCATCCCTTATGTGAAGCAGAAAGTTTCCCTGACAGAAAGTTCCCCCAAATGTATGAGTGTATGTTGTAAAACCATCTATCTATGGATTTTAAGTGAGCACAGTGTGTGTGCATTTCCATATTTACAAGAGCAGACACTGTGACGAGTACATCGACACCAAGAGAGACTCACTCCAACTGGATGAGGTGATGACAAAAACTCTTCTCACTCTCCTGACTCCCTCAACTTCTCTTCATTTAAACCTTTCATGTTCTGATCCCCCGCTACCACCTCATCTCCCTCCCTCCTTCTCCCTCTCATCCCGTCCTCTTCTTCCCATCCCCTCCTCCTCCTCCCCCCAGGTATGTGAACTGTGCCCGTAATGAGGAGGAACAGAACCTGGTGGCGTTTCAGCACCGAGGAGCCATCCTGTACCGCTGCTGCCGGCCGCTGGCGCCGGGGGAGGAGCTGCTGGTCTGGTACGGAGAGGAGTACGCCAGAGACCTGGGCACCTCCTTTGACTACCTCTGGGACAGCAAGAGCTCCACCAGAGGTACCTCCTCTTAGTGTCCTCTTCACCTTTGACTACCTCTGGGACAACAAGAGCTCCACTAGAGGTACCTCCTCTTAGTGTCCTCCTCTCCTTTCCTCCTCTCTCCTCTCCTCTGACATATCTCCTCTCTTCATGTCTCCTCTTCTCTCCTATTCCCCCTCCGCTACTCTCTCCTCCTTAATTTCTCTCCTCCCTTCTCTTCTCCATTTCCCTCTCTCTATAGGAAGATTGGAGGGACTTGTAACATTGAGCTACACAAATCACTGATTGGAGATGTTCTTAACCTACAATATTATTGACCTTAACTGCATTCTTATAGTAGAGGACTGTACAAGACCATTGATCTTGAGTGAAGTTAATTTAATGTCAGTAGTACATTCGTCTCTCTTTCATTACTACCACATACAACCATTACACCCACAGACCAGGATGGCAACCTTTTAATCCCTTCCCTTGTCATTTTAAAACTATGATGTTTGTATTTAATTGTATTTAATGGTATATTTTACTCTCTTTCTTCCAGGACCAAGGATAGAGTTGTCCCAGACTCAGGTGTTCTCCTGCTCCCAGTGTCTTCTCTCCTTCACCACCCAGATCTAACTTCACAAGAACATCAAGAGGTGCCACCATGATCTGTACGTCTCTCTGCTGAGGAGTGGAGAGATCAGACCAGAGACTCTGTCCTCCTCTCGACCATGCCCCAACACCATTTCCTCCCTCCCCCCGCCTAGGGAAGCATGGACACGGAAAAGGCCAGAGATCACCACTGTGACCAATGTGGGAAGAGCTTCAGTCTGTCAGGACATTTAAAGAAACACTTTTGTTCTGGGAAGACTGGAGATCCTGAACTTTAGATCTCACTTAAGAATTAAACATACTGTTTATGAACATAGGAAATGTATGTATTTGTGTTCATTATTTAAAGTAGAATTATACATAAGATATTTGATTTATACTGAAAATGTATATTGTATATAAATGTCAACATAAAATACAGTATGTACGATTGTTTCATTGTTTATTATATAATTGTACAATAATAATTAATTCTGTATTACTTGATATATATTTGACTTAACATAAACTGAAATAACATGCTATGTTATTTCATGCACACATGAGCTTCAGTGCCCCTGGGCTCTTTGGGGTACTAATCTGGCCTTGTCTAGACCGCTTAGCTGAAACTATAAACTTGGCGGGAAGAAAAGTAGAATAAAGTTATGGAATAATTTGTCATAGGATAATATCTCCTCTTGCTTGGCCCCTTAGGATCCTATCCCTTCTAGCTCAATAGGAGAAGGTATGGAAGGAGAATATCACACCTGCTTGGTCTCCTCCCCATTCCACAAGAACATGGTGCTGGCCTAAGTTGTTCATGTTCTTAATATTCAAGTGAGAACGGGAGTCAGAAGTATAACAAAGCAGGACTGAAGCGGTGCTATTATGAAGCCAGATGGTCCTACCAGGGCCACCATGTGCACACCAAGATTAGGTTTAGTTCTACAGTTTTGCACCACAATAGGAAAATCTGACAAAGTATGACAAATTGCCACAACAGGGGCACACTGGGACGATGGCTGCTATTCATTTGGTGCTCTTATAGACAGTAGTGTATTACCGTGATAGAACAGAACAAACAACACATTATTGAGAATAATTTTGTATTGATGAGGTGAATTTTCAATCACACTGTGTGCTACATTTCAAAAGGAGATTTGCCTACCAACTAATACAGTAGAAACATAAAATGACCAAAGGTGGTGACACTAATAAAGGTTAGTGTGATGTGGATGAAGAAATGCAGATGGGAAGAGAAACAAAAACTATATACTAATAACAAAAAAAAAACGTATTCTTCATATAATACATTGTGGAGCATTGTTAAGCATGGATGATTTCCAGGCAGGATATGTCTTTGTGGAGGCTAACAGAATTGTGCATTTTATGTTTTCAACAAAAGGCGAGCATGAGGGCATAAAAGTATGATCCATAATTGAGGCACTTTCTCAAGAGTCTTCAAAACAGTCTTTACCATCTTTAAAATCAAGGTTGTCATTTTGCTTGTCAAACTCTTGAGCTAAACATATTTTACATCGTTACATACTTGATTTGAGAGAACAGTACACTTACTATTGCTTGTTGAGTTAATTGCACAGTTGACTTTTCAGGTGGCAGTAAGGTCATCATCTCTACAGTAACCAGTGTATTTGGCTATGAGTTGGGCTAATTCACCAATTCAGGATCTGTTTTGAATTTCTCCCTCTGATGGTAAGGGTTAGGATTTGAAGTTCAAAAAACTTTTGCCAGAGTTCTGTGTGTTCTCTCTGTTTGTGCAGAGAGTGTGTGTGAGGTGTGAAGGTGTGGACTTGGTGTCATTGCTCAGGGTGTGATGGGAAATAATCGTCTGTCCGGAACACAGTGGGCGGCTCCAGCGGCTGATGGTGTGCCCTCCTTGGGCTGGGTGTTTTCTGCAGATACAACCAATGATTACAATTTGCTTTCATAAACCTCACCTAGTCAAACACAATCCCAGCTACACCTCCACTGACGTCCATAACAACTCCGGAAGTGGTTTAACGCTTTGTCTTACGTTGAGAAATCCAGGAACACTCATTGTGCGAAAGATCTTTTTGAAAGCACCGGGTAAGGTCGCCTGTTCACCCTCTGCTTGTGTGACCTGCTCCTCCATAGCATTCACATTTGCACCAACCGTCTTGACAAAGGTCTGTTAAAAAACACATCAATGTCAGTGTTTCCCTACCATTATATTAGAGGGGCGCCTAGGGGAAACACTGATTGCATTGCATTTTGCATTTCTATTAATAAAAATACTATTTAGTACTGAAAGAGTTATACCTCTAACTTATCAATTCTTCTGTATATTTGTCTCATTTCCTCCGATTTTCTTTGGATTTGTGGTAGGTTCTCATTCACAATCTGGGAGGTGTCATTGCGGGTCTGTAAAAGGAGGTTAGAAAATAATATCACTTCTACCCATCTATAACCAATCTGTGTTTATTTAATAGGGTCCCATATGTCTTATATATTTCTTGGTAAGCATCAAAACTGTGAACCTTCCAATTCCAGTCTAAACTTTGCAACAAAGACAATAACTTGGTTATCATTGGTGACAATCATTTGGAAGTTATTGTTATAAAGTGAAGTACCATGTCCAGCATTCCAACAAACTCATCCACTCTAGTCAGCATTTCCTCCAAGCTCTTCTCCAAGCAAAGGATCTGTTGTGAAAACAGTTATTTATAACAGAAATGTCAGAAGTCACACTATTAAGTATATTCCTCCATGGTGATAGAACACACTCACTGTGACATGCAGGAGGAGCTCAGCTACAGTGACTTTCAACAAGTAGTTCCAGCAAAACGTAGCCTGACAAACCTTTCATATCACAACTGCAGAAAGTAATGTACCACTGTACCCATACTGTGTGACACATAACGGTTTATTCAGAAAGCCCTACTAATCAATTCAAGACGTGTACCATGCAAAAAAGAGACATGACGAGGACAAAGGTTCTTTGTATGTGTTTTGCAGTAGAGCTAGCTATCTGTGTTGCCTATCACGCTTTTGTAATTACTACAAGCTGCAATCTAACCTAGCATGAATAAGGATGGTTGTGAATAACGAGATCGATTTGTCTGTTAACTAGAACTCTCACCTCGTCGCCTGCAGTCGCCCTTATGTATGAGGAATAATGAAGGGCGGTTTGTCTCAGGACATCATCGTCCTTGTCTTGGTCCGTG
Organism: Osmerus eperlanus; assembly: GCF_963692335.1. NCBI lineage: Eukaryota > Metazoa > Chordata > Actinopteri > Osmeriformes > Osmeridae > Osmerus > Osmerus eperlanus. The sequence goes on from NC_085037.1 coordinate 3,627,352, forward strand.
TCGGGCTCAGCGACGTTGAAGCTCGGACTGTGGGAAACTGGAGCGCCGAAACTGGGGCTTTGGGACACAGTACCACTGCTGCTCAGAGTCTCGCTTACCATCGACAGACTGCTTGCACTCTGGGACACGACACCACTGTCCCTACTAATTTCAGCACTGGACTCCTCCAGAGGTGACAGAACACCTACTCTGTCCATCAGATGATGCATTTCACCCATAAACCTTCATAAACACTGAGTCCCCTCTCTCTATTTCCTGTTCCACTACCTGTACTTCACTAAAGACTCATCACGTGACATTCACTGTGAGTGGAGGCTCGTAAGGCTCAAATCGAACGAAGGGAAATAGTGCAAATGTGTATTGCGCAACATTTTTTTAAGTACGACCATACCAGAACCATTATTAACAAAGCTCAAAATGTTAAATCTAAAATCCCATTTAACAGACTATGCACAATGTAAAGTTGTTTAAAATCGGGAGGGAAATAAACATCCATATTAAAGTACATAAAACTTTATTTTAGACAGCTTAAAACATTTAGAAAAGAAAATAATTTGATCAACAAAATATATACAATATAATTCAAAACCAAATTCATGAAGACAGGAATGGGTATTAGACACTACAAAAGAGAGTTAGAAGAGTATGACTTGAAAATGATATCAATCATAAGAATACAAGCAGCATTTTACTTAACATCACTACTTTTCTTCCTGGATGAAAAGGCACTTAGAAACATGGTGTAGACAACATATCGGAAAAAAATCTGTTTAATTTACTGGGTAAGAATAATTCCAGAATGGAATATATAAAATAGTGTAATAAATACTAAACCTGTAGTAAATGGTCATGTGGCTTTTTGATGTGACCCACACTCAACCAGCAGAGCGCAGCAACCACCACAATATTGCACTGAACTCAACAGGATTTTGCCAGGCCCTCAATACAAATGACACCCAATTATCCCAGTACATGTCCTTAAAATGAATGCCCAATAATTGAAGAGTAAATGAAAGAGACTTTATTGACAAATATACATACCAGCTAGCCATAGCGTATTATTTAGACAACAGGACCAATTTCTATAACATTGTGGTATGCAAGTAAGGACTGAAACGACCCATCCAGAAGATTCCTGCTGTGTCTAGTCCATGTGTTATCTGCTAGTAGGAGGTCCTACATGTCACAAAAGTAATAACTGCTTCACAAGCACAGTGTCACAGTGTTTGAGTAAACAGCAGAGATAAGATGTTCATTAGAGGAGAGGTGAGAATGTGCGGCTGCAAGGGGTAAAGCTGCATTCCATGGACTGGAATCCCTTTTGGGAGGACAACATTAAGAAAATAAAGCATCTGATAACCAGGAAGTGTCACTGCATGCAGGGTAAAATGTCCAGTAATTGTCAGTGTCAACATAGCAACATCAAAATGTAACAGGTGGAAAATACTTCCGAAATATAAACATCCATTAGCAAACATTATAGATGGCGTGAACTATATTTTCCCTACAGCGGAAAACATTATTGGGTGAGTTGCTCACAATAAGATTCAGGTTTGTATGTGAAGATGGAAATAATGATTAAAATGGTACATCTGACCATAATCAATACTGCACATACTGCAAGTCTAGATTTTGTGTAATTTTTGAAGCAAAACACCTTAAGACTTAATTTATTGGAGCAAAATACAAACTTAAAAAAAATAAATCCATGGTTAAGAAATTGAAGAAAATAATTTGACAATCTACACAGCATTGATCAGAAACAGAATTTCAATTTAAAATGTTCTTAATACACAAAACCTTAAAGTTGGTCCTGAAAAGGAGAGTGAAAGAAAAGTAATCAGTGGTTTCCAAAAGTTGGGGGTGATGTAAGACTACACAACAGTGGACTTGCCTAAAATTGTTAAATGCCTGAATGTACTTTACATAAAAAAAATCTTTGATGCAAGACTGAGAAAACATTTAAAAACACAAACAATACAAAATGAACTCTCCTCGTGAACTCTCTTCCTGACTATTGTATTCGTAGTCGTGTTGTTGTTGGATTTAGATTTTAAAAAGTAACACATTTAGTTAAGAAAGTTTGAGGAAGTGTGTTTATTATCATACACCCAGCAAAGAAAGTTCCACAGTCTCTGGGTAGCCAGGAGGTTTGAGTGTCGCTGAGTGTGTATTATAGGGTAATGACAGTGCCGTCCTCTTCCACGCCTCCTCTGGGCAGTGCAAGGCTGTGTCGTGGGTCCGTTCTCATGGTACTGAGGATTTTATGCAGGCTGCCATTGCTGTGTCGTAGGGCAGGGTTGCTACTGTGGTGCTGGGGCTGGTATCCCGCCTGCTGTTGGAGCGTCAGGTCTCTGTGGAGCTGGAAACTGAGACTGCTGTGATGGGTCCCCCCATTCAGGCTTGGCTGGGAGTGGAATGAGGCCGTGGAAACCATGGAGGCTGGGCGCGTGGGGGGACTGGGGGGGACGACAGGGGGTGGAGCCAGTGGAGGGGCCACCAGGGCTTGAGTTGGAGCCAGGGAGCGTGTTGTTGTTGCTGAAGTCGTTGAGGAGTTAGAACGCCGGGACGGCCTCTTCAGGCTGCTCTCGATGACGATATCAGATTCCTCATCGCTCTCCAACTCGTCCGGGTAGCCGTGGTGAGCCCCTGGGTTCATTGCCAGGGCAATTGTGGTGGACAGGCTGGGGTAGCCGGTGGAGCCACCGCTGTCTGATGACTGGCCTGAGCTGCCAGAAATGCGGCTGCTTCGCACGACGTTGTTGCGCTGGTTGACTGGCTTGACCGTCACAATGAGGTTATGGCTGTTGGCAATCATCATGTCCGTCACTTGGTCTAGGGACTTACCGGTCACCTCAATGCCGTTCACCTCCAGAACCTCATCGTTCACCGCCAGCAGTCCTGTGCTTTCCGCGAGGCCGCCAGGGACCATCCTGGAGATGAAGATGCCCGGAACCTTCTCCAACCCGTGTGGCGTCACCCGGACGCTTGTGCCGTCGCGGATGTAGAAGCCCAGCGGCTTGTCGGAGCCGTGGCGGTACAGCCGGACGCGACGGTGGGACTCGGGCAGGATGTCCACGTCGATGATGGAGGAGACGGGCCGGAAGTCTTGCGGCATGCCGATGCGTATGTGCGGCCGTTTGCGGTTGACGTCGTTGCGGAGCACCACCGCTGCCTTCTTCCTGCGCGTCAGCGTGTTGGTGCCAAAGTTGGCGTAGTCCACCTCTTCTGCAAGGCAGAGTAGGAGGGAGAGAGAACTTCAGAACATGTCACATTTCATGACTAGAAACACATGCAGTCTAGCATTGGCATATGGATGTGGATACAAGCAGAGAGTAGAGGCTAGAGACTGTCATACAGATTTGATCCCTAGTGTGACATTTATAAATCATAAATTAAAGTTGAGAAAATTGGCCTAGCGAGTCAAATGCTGAAATGTCAACTTTGAGGCCACTGAAAAAAGGGGGGTCTAGCCACTAAATTCCAGCTAGGAGTCATTCATGACATGCCGAGCCTGTGAATGTGTGTGTGCATAGTGCTGAGTGAGCAGTCCCTTCTGTGACACGCCCCGCTGCTGCTGCTTTCGGAGATGTTTGAGGGAGCCTGCAAATCTGTGCATGTGCACACAAACAGCTGTTAACTAAGTAGGAATGTACCATATAGGAACCTAGAGAAAACAAGTACCAGTCACACTGGCCAGGGAACAAGAGAAAGCCATCCTATGATCATATCAAACTAAGCTGCCGTAATAGTCAAAGGCTTGGCCAAAGTCCTACTCATAGTATGATGCCAGGGCACAAAGTCAAGATTAAAGCCTTTCAGGAGATTTTCAAACTCAGATCTGCTTTCCACTTCACTTTAAACAAAGCATTAACTGAACAGAACTTGTGGAAGGTAACATAATACTGGCCTCTCGACAGCACACAACAAGCTGTCTATCTGGCAAGACTACAATGTAACGGAAGATAAAAGCTTAAAAAAAAATGGAAAACTAGAACTGTATTGTCCACACCAAGTGGAAGTTGCCCTTCCGTGCAACAAGGAAACAATGGCAAGACAAACCACTCAGGAGCACTACAATCATAATCATCATGTACGATTACTGCCTTTAAATGTTACATTTGAAGTTTATTCAATTAGCAGACACGAATAAGAATGGCAGAGGTTCTAACAGTTTTTCAGTGGTTAGTCAAAGAACAATCTGTATTTTTCCAGACAACGATAATATCACCAACAGATGTCCTAATCTCACATTATCAATAGAACGGAGGGGAGAAAGAGTGTCATGAGGTCTTTATCTAAAAAGTTTCTGCTTGATTCTTTTTTCCTGTCGGAAAACAGGAAATCTGGACACCATGGGACAGGAAGTCCCTCAGGGGGAGGGGGCACTGCCTCCGTGACAATTGGAGTGAGTCACAAACCTGTGGGAGGACACCTGCCTTGTACAAAGTGTGTATTTGAGCTTCCAAGCTTAGATACGTGTACTGTACAGTACACACAACATACTTTGTGCAAGCAAGCAAAACAACAAGCATCAAACAACAAAATGTTTTAAAACTGTCAAAATCCCCATCCCGTCATGTTGACTGGCTTCACTGATCTCTTTATACACGAGGAGAAACATGATGAACAAACATTTCCTTCCTTAGAATTTCTTCAGTATTTTAGCGCTAACAGTTCATCTGTGGAGGCTCTTCTCTGAGTGCGTCTGTACCGTATTAAGGCTCTGTCAGACAGCTGACTCAGGAGAGTTCCATTTCCCTCCTCCTCCTGCTGGAATCTAATTACGAGGCAAAATACACTGTTTTAATATGGTGGCCCTGGGACCAAATGTTATTATGCGGCTTGCTGTACACACCAGCTAGACTCCCGAGCACATAGGTGGAACAGAAGACCACAGGTATTGAAGTCGGAAAACCACAAATACAGCCCGGCCTGGCTTGTCTACTATTCTGTATGGCTCGGGTCAAAGCTAGCCAGCTAACTGCCTAGCAAGCCGTTTTAGATCAAACGAGTCTGGAAAACGCCTCCTCTGAAGTTCAGTGCATTAGACCATTTTCAAAATATGTAACTTCTAGCAGAAAGCTTCTGAATGTCATCAAAGTGGGTTGCTGCAGTTATTCAGAGATTTTTTAAGGAGGTTACCAGGGTGGAGGCATAGTTGTTTTGATTGAAACCAGACAGGCGTTTATTATGGGGTGGAATTTCTGGCCACAAGTGCAAGTCTGGCTGATGGGAAACATATTGGAGAGTTTGCCGCTTTGTCTCATTACAGACCCGTGCACTGCTACTCACTGACGAGCAGTGTTGGTCAGTAGCATCGCTAAAAGTAGAGTGCGTTATTTCGATGAATAAAATGTTTTCCCTATTAACTGTAAAATAAGAAACCAAAGTTTATCCGTATGTGATTTTTTAACTCTCATATTGGCATTGTTTTCAACTATCCTATATACTACAACAGCATAGTATTCCTGAGATTCTGTTATGGCTTTGGTTTTGGTGTGCCATCCCAAGATTTTCAGTGGCCCCATCTGGCCACCCCCATGTCTGGGGGCGCCACTGATGTGTAGCCGACAGACGCACTTGTATGACGGTGACATCACGTCCCAATCATTGGGCTGATGCCTGCTACAGACACGGAACCTTGAGTTTACTTGATGGAAAGATGGTCAGGATGCCAACCACGCTAATCACCACCATTTAGTGCAGTCTGAAAACACAATGTGTCAACAGCTTACCACTACCAGCAAAAACTAAAATCAGAAAATAAAATACAAGTGTGTGGAGGTGTGTGTGTGTGTGTGTGTGTGTGTGTGGGGGGGGGGGGGCGGGGGGGTTGCAAAAAAAAATACATATGAGGGAAGAGGTCAATATAACTTGTAGGCTGCATTCAAACACAAACACAGGTAGACATGCACTTTTGTTTGATTTTGTTTCCAAATTGGCGCAGGAGCAGTAAGAGCAGAGAACACAGTTTATTGTTTAATAAACAATTGAACTGAAAATGTTTCGCCTGCTTATCTTTTTGACTGACAGTTGTACTGATCACTGAGATTCCATTGACTTGGATTAGGGTAAAATGAGATGCACAACTTAATATCAAGTTAGGTTTGAGTTGTTTTGGCTACCTAACTGATATTCCCATCAATGGTTTTATGGATACACTCTTGGGATAGCTCCTGACTTGAGGACATGCACCAATGAGACCTTCTCCACCAAACTGACATTCTGCCCGCTAACATGATCACTTGGACCCTCTGCAGTTTTAAGAATAAAATAGAACCTGGGAATGCGGCAGGAATTGTGCTTCAGAGTAAGAGCTCAAGTCTGGCAGCAGTACCCCGTCTGCGGGTCTGTGGGACAGCGTGTGCCATGTCAGTGTGCCTGCCGGGACTCACTGAGGCCCTGCCGGGACTCACTGAGGCCCTGCCGGGACTCACTGAGGCCCTGCCGGGACTCACTGAGGCCCTGCCGGGACTCACTGAGGCCCTGCCGGGACTCACTGAGGCCCTGCCGGGACTCACTGAGGCCCTGCCGGGACTCACTGAGGCCCTGCCGGGACTCACTGAGGCCCTGCCGGGACTCACTGAGGCCCTGCCGGGACTCACTGAGGCCCTGCCGGGACTCACTGAGGCCCTGCTGGGATTTTCCACAACACAAAGCCAAAGCTCGGCCTGGCTGGTCCGAGTTCAGTTTGTATAAAAAGTGAAAACAAGACCCTGAAAATACCTCGATATTTGGATTGACACTACAGTGTGTACATTTCGGTTCTAGGTTCTCTGAGGATATTTGGTGATTTTCTCCACCCAACGGTCTCATGTTAAAACTTTGGGATAAATGACAGAGAACCACAAGCCAGTATTCTGTTGTTTTCTTTCCTTCCATTGTCTGACTAATTCCGATGAGAGACATGCATGGCACTCTCATTCTGAGCTTGTTGACTCAACTAGAGCCCTTCACACACAGGTTAACTTAACAACCCCCTCATATGGGTAATCCTTATTGCACTGAGGCATGATGAGCAAGTGAAATTCAAACTTGTGGATCAAAGGCTCGCGGGGTAATTGCCAGACATGTGAAGGCTCAATGAACTCTCATGGATTTTTACACTCGGACTAATAAGAAAGCAAGAGCCTTTCAAAAGATAATGAGAATGTTTTCGAAATTGAACCGCAGAACGAAGAAAGTTTCAGAATGAAAATAACTTCAGAGGGAAATGTACAGTTATGACATTGTAAATGGAAACAGTTACAGTTACTATTCAACTACACCCAAATGTGCACAGAGTACAGACACACCAGTTGTATGCGGAAGAATTGGCACTGGTGATGAGACGTCTCAAGAGAGTACTGGCGCACAGGGTGAGCAACCTTAACAATGACAGCATGTGATGTCAATGAGTCACCTGGTCTGACACCACGCCATAAAGGAGTCAGGGGTTATGGGTCAGGGCTGTGGAGGGCTCGGCGGGTCAAGAACCCTGTGTGTGTGTGCGTGCGTTCATGCATCTGACTCAGCAGTGCTGTAGTGGTCAGGAATGTGGCTGTGTGAGTGTGCGAGGACACAGATTCCCCAGGCCTCTGCTAACAGGTATCTTTCACTCAAGTCTGAATAGCTCAATGTAACTAGCCGACTGGAGGCTATTTTAAGATTTTCTAGAAGAGTTGTTTAGGAGCAGCTTTACATCTGGAGACTGCTAGCTCTCAAATCATCCCTTTCTACTGTATCCTGTATGTAAGGTACGAGGTTGGAATGAACCCAAAGGCAAAACAAGTCCTCTTTATTTTCTCTTGTCCATCAAAGCCCACATCTATTTAACTGGGGCTGGGAGGAAGAGCCCCTTTCAAGTCCTACAGAATTTTTACTTGCTCTAATAAAAAGTCAAGTATCTCAAGAGTTTTATGATTGCCCATTAGGCCTCTGCCCCAACTGTGTTCTTTTGTTCAAAGCCGAGGACCAGACAAATGCACCCGTGAACACGCCAGAAGAAGAAAACATAGAAACATAGAATAAAACAAAAACCAGAGCAGGGCTTCTATGTTGAGCCACAATTTTGAATCCTGCAGCGGTAATCTATGAACAGTTTGTCCTCTGTGAGTAATGTGGATGAAAGTGTGGGACAACGAACAGGAATTACAGTATAAATTAAGTGTGTATGTGGTAGTGTGTGAGTGTGTGTGTGTGTGTGTGTGTGTGTGTGTGTAGGACTAGGTGTGTGCATCTGCACATGCAGGCATAGGGTTGGTTTTCAAGCAAACAAAGGAGACACTGGATGAAAAAGAGTAGCGTAGGTACCATAAAGGCAAGTTTAGAACTGGGGCTGCAAACTAATGGGAGTGTCTGTCGAAAACCACGTAGTATGAAGAATGGCAAACAGTTTTTGGGGCTACCAGTAATCTTATGCTGTGAGGTTATTGAATTTAGAGTAGGAATTTTGAATGATGAATTTACAGGTGAGGGGCACTGGTATGTGTGCCACTTCAAATATATTTTGGACAACTCGGGTAACAGGGTCCATGTTCTCTTTCTATCTGTGAGTGTGTTTATAACTATGGTTAGCCACAGAACTGACCGGCCATGACATTGGGCTTGGTGCTCGGTCTCAACCCGTGTCCACTCTTAAATGAGTTCAGAATGTAAGATTTGGCAAAATGTAGAACTAATGGAACATCCCTTTCTCTTTTCTAAACAGGACTAGACACTAACCAATGACTCACGGTTGCCGAAGTTTATTAGAACTCCAGAAAGGGACTCAAATAGATTCACCTCCACAGCTTCAGTAGAATGCAGAATACCATGTCACAACCCTGTTTTGGCCGTATTGTAAATGTCCATGCAGCTTTGTGGGTGGTATGCCACTAGTGGTTCAGTTCAAGGTTGAACGTTGATGGAACACTTCACGTCTCCGCGCTGTCTTTTCAAAACATTAGGGAGGTCTGTCTGGGAGACTAAGGCTGCCAAGACATCCAGCAAATGCTAACAAGCACAAAAAAAAGAAACATTTGGCAGAAGAAGCAAGGCAACCCCTTGTCAAGAAAAAAAAAAAAGGTTAAATAATCAGACATGGTTCACATTCTTTGTGGGGTGCTCACGGCCGGGATAGAACTTGGTCTTAGAATATCCCGACTATGACAGACGGGGGAGGTGGTTTAACTCGGAACCTATTTGAAGTTCCTACTCATTCTAGTTCTCATGTTTGGAGTTCCCTTTATGGTTGTGTACATGTCCAACAACTACTATGATATGACAGCCACCAGGGACCATGAAGCTGAAATGTGAACCGAGATCAGAGACAGACAGCACATAGTATTGAATGGAAGGACAGGTCAGAGTTCTCAGCATGGGGCCAAGACAAGTGGGGGAGCAGCCCCCCCCTGCCCTCCCCTCTCCAACCACCCCTCCCAACCTTACTGTTAGCATGGTGTATGGGCCGCCACACATCTGGGACAAGTTAAGGAGAGCTGCCTGGTCGGCATAAGTGTGGAGAGTGTGTCTCAGGATTAAGAAGCTCTCTCTCCCCTCTCTCTCTCTTGGTTCTGCGCCGCCACCCCTTTTCTTCATACGCAGCACATTTCTGCCACAGGTCATGGCAGAGGACTCAGTGGGTTACGAGACAGGGAGTGAGGAGTGAAAAATAGGACGGGGGCAGATAGAGCAAAGAGAGGGATAGTGAGGGCTCAGTGAGCTGGCAGGGTGGGGGGAGGGAAGTAATAGGTGGTGGTGGTGGTGAGGGGGGGGGGGGCAGGTCTTGCATTCCTCTATGGGAGACAGACAGGGGAGAGAAGGGGGAACACGAACAGAGAAAGAAACGCTTTTCTCCTCCCATCTACCTTTATTAAAACACTCCTTTGAAGACTTGGTTTTCTGTGAGAATGCAGGGTTTAATCTGCAGCTTCCTAGTCTGAGGTCAAAGTGAATTATTGGCACGGCTGTACTGTTTCAACCGAATTTGTATTCAAACCATCTTCAGACTTTCAGGTGGATGTTCTCCACCAACAGAAAAAAATGTGTTCTCTGAACATGTTGACGAGTTCTCTTCCTCGCATATGTTCTACAAGAGTATATTCACTTTTACATGGTATACACATGAACTTAATACAATGGGTACATGCTGGATCTGTGCACACAGAATCAAACTTTTTAACTGAGTAGAAAATGATTTTAAGTGCTATAGAAGTAAGCAGGAAGAACAGTAAACAAGAGTTGTCATAGGTGATGCTCAAGACATTAAATCATGTCCACAAGTTGTTTTGCCTTCTGTTGAGAAAATAAGAGGCAAATAGGTTCCAATACATTCCCCCAAAACAAACCAATGCACTGATTCCTAAGTGCTAACCTAAACAATAGCATGTCCAGAAAAACTCACAAAAAAATGGCAAAAGGCCACGTCCACGTAGTCCGTTTGAGAGTGAACGTCCCGAGAGCCGATTAGAGACAGCTGTTCCACCGCAGCAGAGAACATCATGCTGCTGTTCTGGGAACCACATGAGAGCGATGAGGACCAGACAACAAAGTACCTCACACTCCAAGCTCTTGAGCCCTCTAGTTACATTTAACAAGACCGAGCTGAAAGACGTGTTTAAAATTGGACACGCTTTGCGATTGTTCATTCAAGTCAGAGCTATTTGTGTGTGTGTCCTGTGTGGATAGAATTCATTTAGAGTTCATGTGGGATGATGGAGTACGGTCCATTCATAAAGCCAGTGGGAGATCGAGGATTGAGTCATTGTTTCAATTCTGATTACTATAGGTAGGGAGTCATTGTTTCAGTTCTTATTACTATATGTAGGGAGTCATTGTTTCAATTCTGATGACTCGGGAGTCATTGCAGTTGAACCGTGATAATGGGGGAGGAATGACATGTAGGAAAAGGGACAGTATTTTAATTGGACAAAAGAGCATTAGGGACCCAGAAGAGAGGGCAAGAACATAACCATGTGTTGTGTGCAGCTGACTAATGTACAAAGACTCCTCATTAACATGGCCAAGCCTTAACTAACTGTGCTCATCATCCCTGTTCACAGACCCACCACAATGTCTGATAGTAAACACTGAATGTCCTGCACTCATCATACCGATGGTATTTCTTTCAAATATGACACATATTTTGGTGAAATGTAGTCACCAGTGCAACCATACTTATTAAAGTTGGAAGCTCCTAAGAATGGGCCTGGAAGCTCCTAAGAATGTGGAACAGTTGGTCAGTCCTTGCCTGGTCTGACCCCTCCACCCCCACGCCATCGCCATCCTGTCAGTGACTTGAGCCCGGCCTTAGATCTAATCCTCCTCCAGGTGACAAACACCAAGTCCAGGGGATTACAGATTCACACTCACACAAAGTAAGTACTTCTCAATTTTGGTGAATTAGCTAATGCTATTGTTAGAATTCGGTGACAGGTGGATATGGTGCACAGACGGTTCCATCCCCTATTAGCACAAGACAGTAATCATCATTAATAGTAAGCAAAAGATGAGAGGTTTGTCCTAAGATACTTCAGAAAATGGCTTTACTAAAACTACAGTCACATTGCCTTCTACGTGATTAAGTCACGCTTAAGTCACCCTTAACTCACAAAAGAACAAACGGCCCATTTGAACGATATTACTGCACACAGCAAACAATCTTACTTCCATTTAGCACGTTCCCTGCTGAGTACACTTTATTGATTTTATTGATTTATTTTAATGCCAGACAGTTGTCATTTCCAAACACAGAGTACAACAGAGCCTTTGACCACTTGGAGCAGTCACGCCCCATCTCGTCCCCCATGTTCCTCTTCCCTGGGGGAAGTTGAGAAACGGCTCTGCATGCTTGGACAGGTTTGTGCTCATGACTATGCACCTGAAGCACCCACACCCAGTTTTTGGCAACCCTGTGGAACAGTATGCTTCCTGAGTGTGTTGACACAAGCTGGTCCTGTCCTCTACTCCTTCCTTGCTCCACCGATTTTCTTAACGGTGGTGATGTGACACACGAACACCCACACATATTAGCAAAGGTCAGCTATCACCCGTATTCATCTACATTCCACCATCTGAGGATACAAAAATGTAAAATCATGGGCCTGTCTTCAACTGTATAACCACAAGAGGGAAAAGCAAGTTACTCGTGTTTTAACTTAAAGGCAGGATCGGTAAGTTTTATTTTATAGTTTTTTTATAAACCTGGCAATGGCTTGAGTTCAAAAGGATTCAAATCAAAATACCTCACCCCCTCTGTTCAAAGACACCCCCCCAAAACACATGAACTTACTACTGCCAGGTAGACAGACAAGAAGCCTGTCCAGCAAACATGACAAGTTTTGTCATGTTTGTGTCGTGTTTATTTTTGCAAACATTTACGACCCTGCCTATGAAAATAAAATGAAGCAGAATTTTTTTTTTTATATGAAATTAGCATTACACTTTAACTGTCATAAACCTTGGTAATTGTACCTCTAAGGAGATACTCATTATTATAAATTATTTTATAATTTAGGCCTCTGTCCCATTTGGGTTTGAGATAAACCAATTGGATGTTCCCTCATTCAGCTCTCCTGATCCTCTATGGCCAGTCAAATACACTTGAGGACTCTAGGCAGCCAATCAAGTACTGTAACTGATCAGCGAGTTGTAGTTAAACAAGTCTCTCCCTGCGTAGGGGGGTCTGACAGCTTGTGTCATTGTTTTAAAGCCCTGACCTATATCTGCCTGTCCTAGCAACAAGGACTTGATCTGAGCTTAATAGTTGCTTTAATTCCCCTTGAGCACCCCCCCACCCCCACCCTTCAGCCACCCCACCCCCATAACCTTCCAACCATCCCAGACCATGACTGTGTACAGTAGAGTAGGGTAGAACAGAGGCTATTGCATACGAGGTTGTCATTGTTAATCTCCCCAAAATCCACACCATTTTCAAGATGAGACAAACCAGGACAAATTGAATTTCCAAATGACACAGGATAATTGAGATTCTAAATGATGACGATTAAACACACACCTTCCTGAGCTACTCTTGCCTCTCCCCGCCCCCCCCCCCCCCAAAAAAAGGAAATAACAAATGTGGATTTCCGACTCAGCCCCAGTACTATTTCACCAGGGGATTATAACATAAACAAACTGGAACCACTTCTTTTCCAGATCTGAATGAAGCTCAATTCGACAAACTCAGTCTTTCCAGGGATAATATATTACCGGTCTTAACATGAAAAGCAAACAACTTCTTGCAGTCATGCTCTGGGTGAACATGTATTATGTAAGATCAAGTAATTGCATGAGTGGGGTTTGTGTGAGTTTGACCAGATCACAGATCCAGTCTTACATTTACATTGTCATTTAGCAGACGCTCTTACCCAGAGTTACAGTAAATACAGGGAAATTCCCCCTAGGCATGTAGGGTGAAGCGCCTTGCCCAAGGACACGTCATTTTGCACGGCCGGGAATCAAACCAGCAACCTTTGGATTAATAGCCTGATTCCCAAACCGCTCAGCCATCTGACCCCGGCCAAGTTTGACTTCTCAGCTTCACAAACACATGCATAAAGATGGAGAGAGAGAGAACCGCAGGCACACACACTAAGTGAATTAGAGTCTTGTCACAGATCATCCCTGATTTTGAGATGGTGGAACTTGTGACCCTCTCAAAACCCAGAAAATAAACAGAGCTGTAAACAACATTCATATGTCATCACATGTACAAGATTTTGCGTCACCTGAGGCCCTGATTGGATTCAGGTGATGAGAGGGGAGTTCCCCTAGGAAAAGTACTTATAAACAGGTCAAGACCCTCACTGCATAGAATAATCCATGCTTTTAATGAGCTACAGAGTCTGATTCCAAGTCCAAACTGAGTTTGATGTTGTGACCAACAATGAATTGAAGTGTACTGCACTAACATTTTAGATTGTGACAAAAAGCAGATGTCTATGCAAAGTATAGCCAAACCTCAAAAAGTCCAGTGCAGAGAAAGTATCCAGAATGTCATTGATTACATGCACACAAATGCACCCCTCATGCTCTCAAAAATTGGTCAACCTTTCAAAAGAGAGAAACAATCAGTGAAATTAAATACAAAATTGCACATCATATGGAAATGAGCTACTTCAATGCTAAAAACAGCCAAGCCAACATGAATGTGTGGCATGCCTCAATGAAGGTAAACGACTTCAATCGGTCTCAACTGAAAGTAATGAAGCAAGACAAGCTTGCACTTGTGTTCACAACTCTGTAGCAAAGTGCCTATTCTTTTACACCACTCTCACATATACACACACACACACACACACACACACACAGCTGAATACACAGAACAAACACCCACACATGCACTGTCTGCACAGAAACACATACCAGAAAAACACACACCACATGCCTAACCTTGTCCTACAGTCAGGCTGTAATTAGGAGGGGCCGGAGTGCACAGCCTTCCACCAGGCAGCCTTTACGCAAAACAGCAGCTCCTCCCTTGAAGAACTCACAAACCCCGTGCTACCCACAATGCACCTCTCCCAGGGGTCCACCCTGTAAAGAGCCATCTCCGCCTGTCTCTCCTCCTAAACCACGTCGGACTGGGTCAAATCCAGTAGCCACAGAACACTGCCTGGAATTAGAAACTACAAATTAAAAAACACACACACACACACACAATGCAAATGTGTGTGTTTGTGTGTGTTACTAAGCCTGTGACTTGCGGTTTTGGTTGCTTCCTCTCAGAGGAGAGGAGGCATGGAGAGGGACTGAAGGATTTTTGTTTTCTCTGCTGGATGAGTTGGCAGTGGCACATTATTGCAATTTATTATTCGGTCGGTTAGGACATTGTTGCCTGCAGGAAAATCAATATATCGACATCGTCATTACCAATAAATACATTTCTCATACTAGATCATGGACCTATCTGTCTATGTATCTATCCAACCAACAATTCAGGGAAAACGTCACTGGGCTGTAACGTCCATGTCAAGATGAGAAAGAACAAATCCAGATTTCGGTGGTAGTTATCTGGAAACTTCATTGTGGGAGAGCAGAGGCACTTTCCAAGCAGGCTCGTAAAACAAAATGAAGCAGAGACACAACCCCCACCCTACTTCAAACACGACCGACCTGAAGGTTTAATTAAAGTGAACCCAGGCCTCCCCCAACCTACTTTAAGGCTGGGAGTACACATGCGTGTATGCAAAAAAAATTGTCTGTTTGCAAAAGCGTGCTTCTGTGCCCACAAGACATTTACATTTAGTCATTTAGCAGACGCTCTTATCCAGAGCGACTTACAGTAAGTACAGGGACATTCCCCCGAGGCAAGTAGAGTGAAGTGGACACAACGTCATTTGTCACAGTCAGGAATCAAACCGGCAACCTTCTGATTAATAGCCCGATTCCCTTACCGCTCAGCCATCTCCCTACAAGACAGATTGTGAGCTGCAGTGTAAGGAGCCGTGATCTCTCGTGAGTCACAACTCTAAAAACAACAGCGACAAACAAGGAGCACTGACCAAGGAAAAGGAAGCAGCGGGGGAAACATAAACCGCTGCAAACAAGGATGCAAAACATGTTTTTACACCGTCACCATATCTGTCTCCAACGTGGAACTCCTTCCACGTCACACACAGGCCACACACCAAAGGGGAGCGAACGCGAAACTACACGGCAGCAGTCAAGGAAATCCACAGAAAAGTGTGTGTGGGGTCATCGTTGTGTCGGGATTGTGTGCGTTAGCAAGACCGTGCCAAGTGATTGATTTAGGGCCTGTTTAATGGCCCTTCCACAGGGGACCAGGCTGGCTGGGACACAAAGAGGGAGCATCTCAATCAGGCATGCTGTTGTTCCTCCACTCTGCTCCTCGCAGGCACCAGGCAGCTCCATTGCACTCCCCGCAACTTTTATTGTGAGGAGATTGCAGCGAGAGGAGGCCACACACATGCACACACACCTACATCCAGTCTGCTACGCATTTTCACTTGGCACGGCACAAGAACACACGCACGCACACAGCAAAGTGACTAGGAACAGTCTAGGCAAGAGTCATACAGTGTAGAGCCAAAACAGTAGAATAGCTTTCGAAAATTGCCTTCACTTTTGTGAAACTGCCTAACAATTTCGTGTTTGTTTTTTTTCCCCCTCAATCCATGGAGGCTTTCCACTTTCTAAATATTTCAAGGATTATTATTGTATCCACGTGGCCAAACTGGATGAACTAGGCAGGGGTCAGTCTGTCTGACAGCGGTTTTCATCTGGCACGAGAGTTTAGTTGTATAATCCACAGAAGGATTATGTAAGGGGGGAGGATAGGTGGGGGAGCCAGGGTTCTTGGCATGAATACATTTGAAATTAAATTCATCAGAGATGGAATCTAACCTGTATGGACAGAGGGAGGCCAAAGCTGATTTCTGTGGTCTGAAGGGGAAAACGGGCGAGTCCTAATTACCGACCTGCCTCTCTCCCTTTTTCTCCGACCCCCCTCACTAACCTTTCCTTTTGAAACTGTATTCGTTTGAAAGAATCACATATATCTTTGTGCCAGCACAGATTTAAATCACGTTTATAACTTCTAGGTTTAACTCGAGTCACATTCAGTAGCCTAATTTAACTTAAAATATGAGCAGGTGGAAAAGTGATATCTTTATATCTGTCCCATGTGATAATCTCGCAATATGTAAGCAAGCAAGCAAACAGTCTGGAATATACCATGGGCACTGCACGAGTCAGACAAACTGGGTGTTTCTCCAAGTACTGATCAACATACAGAACTCTGGGGTTGTGAGTTTGTGACTGGCCGGTCAACTGAGTGGACTGCCCCGTGACTGGGCAGATTGTACAACACCCACACAAAACATGGAGCCCCTGCCTAACTACAACAATGTTCACTTAGATTGAAAATCTCTCTCGCTCTCAGCCTGTAGACTTGTTGGGTTCTTCCTCCCCTCAGTGAGCTGCTAACTGGTCCATGAACCCCGCCCCCCCCCCACCCCCCCCAAAAGAAAAAAGAAAAGTCAATACAAAATCAAATCTGAGCTTTTCGTTAATCATTATTGTGCAAACATTGGTGACTCCAAGAGCTGGAGATTAGAAAATTATGCAAGGAAATTAAAGACAGACTCCAGTGTGGAGGGAAAGGCATGTTGTGTGTGAAGAAACGAGTCATAGGTCTGGACACTTCAGGATGTCTACCTCGCTCTGTGACAGGTCTGGACACTTCAGGATGTCTACCTCTCTCTGTGATAGGTCTGGACACTTCAGGATGTCTACCTCGCTCTGTGATAGGTCTGGACACTTCAGGATGTCTACCTCGCTCTGTGATAGGTCTGGACACCTCAGGATGTCTACCTCTCTCTCTTTGATAGCTAGATGAAGTGTATGTAAGCACAAAAATGAGCAAGGAAGATAATAAGGCACCTATCAGGAGAAAGAATGACAGCTATGAAGAATCCCAACACGGGTCAAGTACACACGCTAACAAGAAAAGGGAAATATGAAGGCGGGGTGGGGGGTTCAATTTGACGGTTAAATTAAAAAGGGAGGAAGTCTGTCCTCAGCAGTGGTTCTTCCAGGTTCAACTTCCCCTTTGAACCTAGATTAGTCATTACCCAGAGTTCTGAGGGCTCCCAGTCATCCCTGGGAGGACCTGAGGGAACAGCACCTGCACACATCAATGGGCCTTTCTAGCGCATTCAACCTTGACGGTGACCCTTTTTAGCGCGCATAGACACACACACAGACACAAAACTGCCTGTGCATGGACACACAAATGCATGTTTACACTAAACATCCTTAGGACAGTCTTCGCTCAGAGAAGATTTCAGAAACAGTTTCTCTTTTCTCTCTAAATAAACCTGAGCTCAATCAAAAACAAAGGGAGGAGAAAGGGAAAGGCCACGTCTGGAGTGTTGTCAGTGGGCTAAGCTGCCACGTCGAGCTTTCTGAGAAGCTGCCCTGTTACGTGTTAGCTCCATATGTGGGATAGGCTGGTCTGGAATGGTTGGCAGCTGAATGGACCCCAGTGTGACAGGGCAGGGAGTCAGTCTGTCACTGAATGATGCACCCGGGGGGCTTGAGCACCCACCGTCCTGGGAGGCCCGGTGACGATGGGACAGTGCATGACCTTCACAAGCGCCAACACAGAGCACTGGAAGGACTTCCATGGTACCGGTTGACACCGCTCATCACCGGGATTAGCGAAGGCACCCTCGTCGGCTCGTAGCCCCATCATGACATCACTTTACAACAACTAGACAAGGACTATCACTTGTTGAAATTTATCAGGAGAGACATACACATTTACCTCAAAGTCAATTTGGTTTTTTTACTCACACAAAATGTTAAAACAACCCAAAGTTAAACCACTTGATAGTAGGCACAAAGTCAAAGTTCATCGTTGGTGGAGTGACTTTGACCATGGGAAACTTAGTTTGAAATATGCGACATTACCACACATGACAAAAGAATTGGCAAATTGAGACTTAGTGTTCCTAGTGTTTTAAGTGGAGTGCAATGAAAACTAATTCTGCAGTCTGTTCTGGATGGTTCTGGGTCCAAAACGCAATCAAGCAGATGACAGAACATTCGAGAGGGAGGATTAGACCTTAACCCTTGTGTGGTGTTTGGGTATGTGGGAACCATTTTCAACTTGAGACACGGGCCATGGCTCATTTTCTGTGAAGAACATGCAAAGTGCACACTGTGCATGCCCCCTACACGTTTATATTACATATTTGGTGGTAAAGGGCCACCCAGGGGTGTGTGTGTGTAGGTGAAAATAAAGTAGATATTCAATTAAATGTTTGTTATGTGGCTTCAGTCTGTCTCATCCCTGGGCCTGCCGTTTCAACATTACACCAACATCCTGTCTGTCTCCCTGCATGTCTCCTGCTTTTGTTACACATTTACGATTTGTAGTGTGTTAAACTACAAAAGTTAATGCAAATACAGCATTTTGAAACGTTGTATATTTTTACTAATTTCCCTCACAAAAGGTTGATGACGATGGACTCATTTGTATGCTGGAAGTGGCCTTTTCAATCTAGGAAACTGTTATAGACAAGAGATAGAGAGATAGAGAGCAGTCTCTGGACTCATTCACACACACACACACACACACGGTGAGGAGCCTCTCTTTCACGCAGGTCTTTTGTCTCTCAGTAATGTCTGGTATGCCGACACACAGGCTTTGCTCAATGACCTGATTTTCAATGGCTGCATTCGCTTGCATGCTTTTCCTTTGGATAAGACACAGGACTTAAGCGGCAGACAGACACAGACAGACCTAGCCAATAAGAGGACAGGAAACCCCCAACCCCCCTTCCCCCGTCCTCGTGTGAGGTAAACAAAAAGACCCTGATGGCTAACATTGTGAATTCCGGGAACACATAGCATACCCATGTCAGTTACTTACAACGTGGGAACATTTATTTTCGATCAAATTGTTTTAAACTGAGTAAAAACACATCATATAGGTAAATCTTACATAGTCAATGTACAAATATATACATTACATTTAAAAACAATCAAAACTACACAAACATTTCTGAGTGAGTTATAATACTGACATTTTATGAATAAATGAAAAGGAAAGTGGGTCAACAGTCAACTTTGTACACATCAACTATATAGTAATGAGTGGTAACGATACCAAAATGAGAAGCAAATACCCTAAAGAAAATCACGAGACAAGTGATTTTAGTGCTCAACCTAACTGTATGTGTCAGACTTTCAATGGGAAGGTTGTTGTAAGGTGTAGTACAACACAGTCATTCCAAAACGTTTGTCATTCGAGCCCTCTGGAAAAAGGGAAAGAAGGGATGCGAGGAAAGGAGGAGAGAAACCGCGGCGAGGGAGAGGGAGCTCTGACCTTGTCTCTGTATGAAGACTCGGAGCAGGGGATGTGCGGTGGACACGGCCTTGCAGAAGTTATCGTCGTTGTTGATCGGCAGTAGGTCGCCATGGATGTCGGCGTAGCCAATCATCACCTCCATGTTGGCGATGCGGTGGATGTGCATGATGAGCTTGAGGAACTCCTCAAACTTGCCCGGTTTGAAGCGGTCCACGGAAAAGCGCCGGAACTCAGCCCCATACTGCAGGAAGGGGGGGGGGGGGGGGGATGTAGGAGGATCAAAGAAGAAGAAAGTGAGCAGGATAGTCTCCATGATGACTGAAACAGGGACGAGACACTGGGGCTTTGGTCTCAGTCATTCTGGAATCTTCCTGTACTGGGACATACACCGGACCATTCCAATGAAGCCCTGTGCAACAGCGTTAGTTCTGGGTTTTGTTGACAACAACTTTAAATTGAAAGAGTTTATTATTAAAGGAGTATTTTGGTTGGTGTTGGTTTTACAAATCCCCCAAATTTATGAAAGCTACCATATGAAATCTCCCCGGAAATGCGCTAGCCTACTGACTTTTTCTGTTTCAATGAGTTGAGACTATACAAACACTGTTAAAATGGTTCATTCCTTTACAAATATTATGTTCAATACTAACTATTGCAAACGTAACTTTTTTTTATTTTCGGTTTTTAATTGTTTTTCAACCTCACTGCTTTCCTAATATATGCTCAATCTAGACACAATCAACCACATTTGTTTATTTTATAAATATTCTTTGTATATTATTAGTTGTCACAGTTCTTGAAAATACTTGTTTTTAGAGGGTGAATACTTTTTCACATCACTGTACATGCAACAACTTTTTGTTGCTTCTAGACAAGAACAACATCTGCTTCTTGCTGGCTGCCAAGGTTCTCCCCTCCATAACGAGACACAATATTCCTGAGAAGCCTAAACAATGATAGTTTACGGACCTCCATAGAATGACATAACCAAAATAACACCTTAAACATCAAACAAACACAAAATATCTAAGTGACTCGGCTCATATTACCAACAGTGTACAGTCAAATAGGCCACATACATAATAATAATATATTATAATAATCATAATAAAATAGGACATATAAGTCATATGTAACCAAAGCCTTGACTGGCAAAATCATTGGAAGAAGGATTTACACAAAGAAAGATTTTGAAAAGGGTTAGTAAGGGGGAGTAGGTTGTCTAAAGACTATGGGAATAACAGCAACAGCCCACTACACAAAGGTCTAGCCAGTTCAACATGGTGACTACTCTCTGAGCAATATGGCAGAGTTGAGTAGGCTGGACAATGAAAAAGTACACACGCAAGCACACACAGCTGACAGGAGCATAGGGCAGCGATTGTCCAGTGCTATTCCAGCCCTGTCATTGGACCACCAAGTCAGAACACAGCAGGAGGTTGCCCTGAGGTCACCACACCGGTCACATGACACATAGGGCAAGGGAAAACGCATGAGGCAAGGATGTGTGTGGGTAGCAAGTGCGGGATGGAGGAAGAAAACGAGAACGGAGATACACGCCGGGCTTTGTCTCTCACAATAGCAACGTCCCTGAATCCCACAGGAGTAATTTGTGGATCGTGCTGCAATGCTGTAATCATGCAGTCAGGGAGGGAGGCGGGCCCTAGTCAGGAGCAGCATGTCATTAGTCGATGAAATATGATTGTCATTGCAGGGGAGGTGTATTGGTGTGATGCCATGTGTGTTATGGCCGATCGGGCAGACACTGATGCCAAATACAAGGACACAATCATATATGCTTTTGAGCTCACTTGTAAACATGCATACACTGACACAGACTTTATAGTGTGAATAATATTGCATGGCGTTTACATGAGACGATTCAGAATAATTTGGTTTGGACAGAGTTGTGCAAATAGTCCAACTAAAAACTAAGTAACTAAACTAACACAAGTGTTAGTTTAGTTACTCTGAAGTAACTTCAGTTAAGTCATGAGCCTTCTTTGTTCAGTGATAGAATATGGAAGTAAAAAAAGACGCAATTGCTTAAACAATCTGATTTCAGTGTGAAACTATGGAACATTGCTTAACGCAAGTCTGGACAAGATAAACGTCACAGGTCTAAATTTGAAACATTCCCTGAAAATACACAACCTGAACGTTGACAGGATTCTCCACCCCCTTGCATAACATTTTTTCAACAAGTTCAGGCAGGTACTACACTAAATACATTTACCTCAGACTTGTGGTAACAAGCCAAGCTAAGCTAACTGGAAATCTGTATTTTCACATTTTAAACCTTTAAAACTTAATTTTCACCTTTGCATAACAATTTGTAAGCCATATTTTACATTCAATTTCTAACCATCACCACAGACTGCCTATTTTGAAATCCCCGCAAGGTGTGCGAGTGCTGGGCCAGACCAGTCTTTTAGCAGTTGGGTGTGGGTGGAGGGAATTCTAAATTTGGAGTTTAGACAGACCGTCCAAGTAGAAACAGAAGTTTAAGAAAGTACCAAGTTGACTTCAGAAGAGGATTGCTGAAATACTGAATTGAGAAGGATGAGGTAGCTATGTCAAATCACATCTGGTAACAAAAAACAGCTTGACAACAAAAAAACAACAACAAACCCACAGCTTTCGACAGACACCTCCTGTGCCTTTTTGCTATTGTCTAAGTCAAAGTGGTTCCCCCTCCCATACCCTTAAACTGGGGTCAGTGAGAAACTGTCAACCCATAATGGTTGCCTTGTCTTTCTCGTCTGAGATGATAAGGAAAAGATGGAGACGCTGAGATGGAAGATAAGGCGAGGAGGCCATTTTAGATTCAGACACTCCATGCAGATCAACATCTCCGCCTGCCATCACAGTGGGTGTGTTTTGAGTCTGATACTCACTCAACCTGATTAGCCGTTGACAGATGGTGCCTAGTGTCATGCTTAAAGGAAAAGGCATGCACAGGCACATCAACAGGGTGATAAGCAAGATGATGGGTCACAATGTACACTTAAGAGTTTATAATAGACTTCTGAATCATCACACCAGCGGTTGTTCGTTTCATGACGACATTTGCCTTACCCATATTTCAAACCCTGCTATACATACAGAACAACCCTTTAACCAGTTTTAGGCTATCCCCACAAACACCAGTCAAAGCTAGACTTCTCCAAACTTTAAAGATGAGTTGAGTGGTCTTACTTTGCGCACAAGAGGGGGAGGGGGGGGCTGGCCAACTCTTACTGAACCGCCATCCTGGTCCCCTCTCACGTACAGTGGTGGCAGCAGCATTCCAAGATACTCTGCCCCATGTTAGACAATACAAGCAGGGGGGGGTCCCACATTGGGCATGGTGCCCATGCACTTCATCAATGAGAGCCTTGATAAGAGCCATTGGCTAGGCTAACAACATACGCGCTAATGTTTTGGAATCTTGCTGACCAGGTTAACTTAACCCAGGCATGAGTTTCTTTGATTGTGACCAATGACAATGCTATGAGAGTAGACAAGAGGAACGTGTATTGATTAAAATAACCATCCCCAACGGTCTTTACCTATGTAGACACCAAAGTGGGTTTACTGTTACGTACCTCCAAGTGTCTGTGAGTGTGTGTTGTAGAAAACTGAACACAGGCCATGTTGTCTGATATTTTTTATGGATAAATGAATGGAACCTTAAACACAACCATCTCCCGTCTCATGCATGGGAGCACTGAACTGCTGCCTGCTTCGGTTTGGCTGGGTTTGTGTTCACATTCAAGACATATTTTAAATGTTCTCCAATTGTTGTGACGCAAAAGCGTGTGTTGCTTCCATCACCACTGCGGTACTCAATTTTGTTTTCCTTTTCACCAAAGCCCAACGATAGATGTTTTGGCTTCAATCTTTGAAATAGTTAGCACGATAAAGCTAGTTAAACATCGACGGCTGTAAATAAGTACCTGGCATGTGAATTACAACTACGCTATTTTGGGATGACTAATGAGGCCTATGCTGTTTGGTATGTAATCTAGGTGGATGGTAAAAGACGCCATAGTATTTTAGATATCGATCGGTTATTGCCAACGCTCAGTTGCAACTACTGTTGCAGAACAGTTAAGTAAAGTTACAACAATGTAGCAACAATATCCACGCTGAATTTAAGAGACAATGTCTCAGAAACATTCAGGGAGATTTGCATAATAGTCCAGCTCCCAGCAAATGCAGTTTTTCAAAGTATCGTGACAGGCAAGCAATAAACTCTCAAGACATCTCATTAGATTCGCATGATTAGTTGCTTCAGCGGGAATTTCACAAAATCGAAATGTTATGGGAGTAAGAGCTACCCATTACAATGTGTAGCCTATGAATTCAAACATGACCGATTGGACCAGTGAATCTCACAAATAGTTGCATGCGGTAGTTAGACTTAACTGTGCTTCAGCCAAAAACGCAGTTTGGGACCATGTGAAGTAGCCTGGAAAACAATTTAGCTTCTTCAAAAGTGTTCTGTCGTGTAGCGTACATGTTAACATAGTCGACTTACCTTGCTTTTTACTTCAACAGCGGTGCAATCCAAGAATCGTAAGGAGGATTGCGATTTATTAAAACTCCGATTCATTTTTGCGGTTACAATAAGTTTCAGCGCTTGCCCACAGAAACGGGCTCAGCTATGTTAAGTTTCGTCTATAAATCCCACAGTCCCGTGCCGCTTGGACGGCAAAAACTTCACCCTATACAGTTTGACTATTTTACTTTCTCGAATTTGTGCAGTAGTCCGCGACACATTGGCAACATTTAAACACTGGCAAAATAGGCTAAAGAGAAAAGAACAAATCGCCGCCTCTGACTTGGGGGAGTGATTTAAGTTTTCAAATGACATCATCACATTCGTTTACAGCCCAAAAGCAGGTTGCATGGTGTCCTCCCATGCACCAGAGGACGCGTTTCTTTAGATCTCTCACAAGTTATCCACAGTAATTAAGTCTTATTTATGAATAATGTAAATTGGTCAATTTACAGACAAAATGAAATCCATAATGTTTATTTGTGATAAATATACAATGACAAGCTAGGATATTTAAATAGGTTCTGAGGGTCTTAAATAGTATTCTACAAGCCTGGTCCTCAGGGCCCAGCCAGGCCCACTATCCTGTATGTTCTATGTTTCCCTGCTCCAACACACCTGATTCAAATCAATGGGTTGTCATCAAAGCGACATTCATTTGAATCAGGTGTGTTGGAGCAGGGAAACATTCTAGAACAGTAGTTCTCAACCCTGGTTTTAGATGTTTCCCTGCTCCAACACACCTGATTCGAATGAATGGGTCGTTATCAAGCTCTGTAGATGACTGGAAACGAACATGAATTTGAATCAGGTATGTTGGAGCCAAGAAACAACTAAAACATGCAGGACAGAGGGTCAATGAGGACCAGGGTTGAGAACCACTGTTCTAGAACATACAGGACAGTGGGCCCCGAGGACCAGGGTTGAACAACACTGCTGTAGGGTCAGATATGCATTCACGGTCCTCAAAATGAAAAGCATAGCCTAAGATGGCAAGCTAATGTCATTTTGGTAGAAGTGACTTTAACACTTGTCTCTGTCATCTGCAGAATGAGGATGGGTGTTTAAAAAAGGTTGTGAAGAAGTTCATCATGAGACTTTCTCCAGGGGCTTAGCCAAACCTTTGGCAGACTGGAAGCATTTCTAAGAAGGCGACTGCAGCCAAGCCCTCAATCGACTTCCCATCACATTACATTGCAAACTTGCAATGTATCTGCTACACTTCTTATATTTTTTTGTAAGTTGTTTTGTAAAAAAGCATGCTAGATGCAAGTAATGTCAAGTAATTTACTAGTAATATTTGAGTAAAAAGATAGTAACTTGAGAGTTTATTTGTATTCATGTCTTCATGTACTACATTATTAAATGACTGTATTAGCACAATGAAGATGAAACTGTTAACAAAGCCATGACCGCCTACTGGTGGTCAATTGATGTCATTGCTCATGTTTGTAAATACTGTAAAAAAAGAAAAATGATACAAGGAGCATAATTTGCAGACACTGAAAATTTCTTTCTTTCTTCTGCATTAAAAAAAACTCTGCTCTAATTGAATTGATCTAATTTTCTTTCTCACCGCTGTTCCCTATCCAGTCATGATCAGTGCTTTGATTAAGGTCAAGTGGAAGTACAAATATGTTATTGAACCCTTTTACATATTCATATTCATATTATTGTACATACAGAGTACATGTACAACTAGAGTACATGTACTCTGTGACTGTATGTATAATAGACAGATGAATGAAAATGAGTTCACTACAGCCTAGTAATGCCATGCATGTCCAGCAGAGGTCACAGTAATCCCTTGTAATAAACCCGATGTTGGAGAATGAGAGATTTCAGAAGAAAAACGGCATTACCTGGAGTCATTTTTCAGAATCAGAATCAGAATCAGAATTCGGTTTATTCGCCATGTATGTTATACAAACACGGAATTTACTGTGGCAGGGAGGTGCAAACACTAAACATATACGAATCTTAAATTAAGTGAAGGTACATAAGTTTAACTATTCCTAAGGACTAAACAATCTAAGAATAAAACTATTTAAATATAAAATAAAATATATATAAAAATAAGAATAAGAATAAGAATGAGCAGCATGAGTGGTCAACATAGTGCAATAGTGCAATAAGATACTGGGTTAAATAATGAATGAATGTCAATGGGAGTCCTTGGCCTTGTTGAAGAGACCAGTAGCAGATGAAAATGCACGACAGATCCAGTTATATGTACCAATGTACCATACACAACTCTTTTCTAAATCTTAATACAATTTTAAATTGTAAATACATTGTGTTGTTTTGTTCGTCAGTTTCTACAATCATGTGTCACTAACCTCATGTAGAAAATGTATGAAGTTTTTATTACATCGTTTGTTAACTCTGAAGATGAAAATGACCTTGAGCAACAACAAAAAATCAGGATGTGTATTGAGGGTATAGAAAATGATAATCCACTTCTGCAAATAATATTCTTACTTCTATGCCTACATACAAAAATAACATTAAAAGTGGTATTCATTAATTATTCTTGCTAAATAAAGGATAATCCCCTGGAAGCAATGTTAATACTGTAGCAATCTGTTCTATTAGATTTAGGTGGTCCAGTTGTGGTAATTTGAGAGGAGAGGATGAAAAGTCATGCAGTTGTGTTTAGTAAGACAGGAACATCCTGAAATGTTTAGGAGGGCATTTAGAAAGCACTGTTGCCAGTGAAGTAAGAAAAGGAAAAAAAATCCTTAAATCAAGATTTTGCTGATTAAAGAGCAAGAAAATACCCCTCTCACACACACACATACGCACACACACGCACACACACACACACACACACACACACACACACCCACACACACACACACACACACACACACACACACACAAAAACACACACACACACACTCTCTGTAGCCTGATGATCTCAGGGAAGGGCACCACAGTAAGACAGACTGTAGGCACCGTAACATAAGCAAGGCCATACATTTACACATTGCAGTCCGTGATTGGGAACACATTTGACCATGATGCACCATTCCATGTGCCTCTCACGTCCTGCTTCACTTTGAGATGGACTTTGCGAGCTTTGCGGACTTTGCAGCTCAGACTCGCTTGCAACTCGTCTGAGCTGAAGCCGCTATGGGTTTGGCCAAGCTTTCTATAAAGGACTGTCAAGTTTCCCTGGTGATCAGAAGACCTGTTGAAGGCCTTTGGTGCTGTTTCCTTGTGTTCACGTCTTTGACAACATTATACCTGATCAATTCACTCAGATGAGACCTCAATGCACAGGTTTGTGAATAATCTTTTACTTGAATTCCTCTAACTCCTCTCTCTCCCTCCACCACCCCCAACTCTCTTAGTCTCTTCGTTCTCCACACTGCCTCTCCCTCTGTCCCCATTGTCATTTGTCAGACCCAAAGAATGCCCTCTCATCACAAGGCAAAGGGGGAGCAGGACTCTGATTGACACACACACACACATACACATACACATACACACACGCACACACACACTCTTCGTTCCCATTCTCTGAATCTCATCCTCACCTCTGACTAGCTTTTGTCCCACACCTTCACCCCGTCAATGGACACCCAGGTTTCAATAGTTTTTCAGATGAACCCACCTCCCTATCTCGTTTTCAGACCGCCTCGGTCTGAAAAGCCAACTGCAATAGTGTTCATTGCTCACACATGGACATGTAACTACGTAAACGAAGACATACCTCAGCAACTTGCTTGTTTACTTTGTTGATATTTCCCACATATTTCTTTATCAGAATCACAATGAAAAAAAAATGCTACAATGCTAGTTAACACATTTATTAAATGTATTCCACACCCTGGGGCTGAAATTGGGTATTGAGGTAATTCTCTACAGCCAGCAATGTAGGGACAATTATCAATTCCCAGTTGCACATGTGCATGTTGCACCAGTATTACACCAGCATTACACAAGCATGTTTCAGGACTCAAGTTTTGTTTCTGGAGCACAATACCTGTGCAAGACCTGTGTGTAGACTGAAATGTCTTTTGTGTATAAATGACGACGTGTGAGCTGCCTGATTTGAAATGAGCGCATGAGGGACACCATTCTGTGAGGCTCATTGGCCCTCCCAAACAGTGTGAACGTCGACACTGTGTTCAACAAAGTGTTCAATTGGCTGTTTTAAGATTTCCTGAGTGGGTAGGCTTTACTGTACCGCAGACTTGACAGACAGCCCTTCATTTACCGGGCTCTTCCCTTGGGCGAGGCTCCACTGTGAAAAAACACTCATCCGTCTTTCTCCCTCCACCAGAAGGAAAACATCAGCCATCTGGCCAGGGGGTCAGAGGTCGGAGCCGAGCCTGGTAATGAGGAATGGCATTGTTGGAAGGGAGGTGGGCGATGGTGGCGGTGGGTGGTTGGTTGCTGGGGGTGTTGTTGCGTGAGGGGGCCGGTTCTCCTCTGCTTCCCAGTGTGTCTGCTTCTAATCGCACATTAAAGATTAACAGCACACCGCAACCTTGTGAAAGGGGGAGGGAGGTGGTGGTGGGGATGGGCAGAGACTAGATAAGACACAGGGGCAAGGCCTCACACGCAAATGCAAACACACAGGCACCCACATGCAAATAGAGCTCGTAGAAACAGACAAATGTGCATTCATGTGTCTCTCTACTTTCTCCTTCCAATGTCTTTTTTGTAAAACCTGGTGTAGTGACGCAGCAATCTTTCGGCATTGGGAACAGTTTGTGGCAGTGAGAGAGACAAAGGGCCAGAAGAAGGTGATTGTGTGGCACAGGCCCACCCTTCAGTAGCCTACTTTGTATCCTATTCAGTTCACTCCAGTCCCTTTCTTAGCTTTTGGTTCCTTTGCTAAATGTGCTGTAACACTGTACACAAGTGGTACAAGTCCATGCAAATGTACACAAAAGCATGCACACACACACAAAAAAACACACAAATACACACACACACACACACACACAATGCCGTTTAATCCTGTGGTGCTGGGTCATTTGCTTCTCCCGACATCTCAGCTAAATTGAGACTGCAAGGGTAACATGTGACATCAGGATGTGGGGTTAATTTTCTGTCGATGTGCTCTCCTGTAAATTACAAACAGACTAGGGAGACCCTGTTTCTAGAAATACACAGACTAACACACACATGGATGCATTAACACAGACGTAGACACCTGATACACACACACACACACACACACACAGACAGACACACACCTACCACAACTCGATTGGTGCTCGTGCTAGCCATTCTATAGTATGTGACTTCCATTGTTATAGGCTGTGGCCACAAGAACCTCTCCAGGAAGAATTATGCAAACAACAAAAAGACAATTATTTTACTTTCTTTCACAGTAAGAAAGGAGAAAGGAAAGTATCAAATGCGAAGCAAAAACTTCAGAAAAATAAATTTGTCGAAATCACTGTGGGTGTTTAAATATGAAACAAAGTACAAGGGTGAGATAGACACACACGAAACACATGAAAGTTTCATACAGGCAATTGTAAAAACCAGTCATCCGAACACAAGATAGAGGATCTTGGTGAATGAGTAATGAGTGACTTTTGCCTTCACCAGCTCAAATGCAATAAGATATTTCACACCACTGGGTCACACTGACCCCTGCATTGCTACACTGATCCACCATTACAATATTACAATATTCAACAAGGTTAAACATAACTATAGTTAATTGGCAGACAGAGCAGGATGTCTATTCATATGTCCCAGTCACAGGTTTACTAGGATTTAACCCCATTTACCATCTTGGTTCAAGTCAGTATGATAGTATGAAAACAGCATATGAATGAAAGCGAAATTTGCAAGTAGGAGTATTTGGGCTAGCCATCTAATAACAAAAGTCATTTACGAAAGCATTGTGAATCTTCTGCACCACTTTACTATTTAGTTGTATTGGTTTCCTGTATGTCACAATGTAATGTCTTTTTACATCTGACTGTGTCCTTGTGTGGCAGCCTGTTTCTGTAGGTAGGTTCATTTATGCTTTACACAACTGTGTGTGAGTGTGCATAAGTGTATAGAAAGAGAGAGAGAGACACACATGAGGGGAACAAAAGAAAAATAGGCATGTTAGAGAGTGAAGAAGCACTGCATTTCTGATAGTATGTGTACTGTACGTTTATGTCTAAGAGTGCGTGTGTGTGGGAGATAGAAGAGTATGTTAAAGACAAGATGTAAGTTTGTGTTAGTGTGTGAAAGGGAACAATATAGGGATAGAATGTGGTAGAGAGACAGAGAGAGACAGAGAGGGAGAGAGAAAGAGAGAGAGAGACTATCTAGGTATATACTTCCATCCAGAATATTCCAGGCCTGTGAGATTGTTAGTTTACTTGAGCAGACTAGAGCTCGTCCCACACTGGCTCCATGATTGAACCAAAACAACATCAATCTAACACAGCCTCAAGGCCTGAAATAACCGGCCTGGTGTTTATAGTCGTGACACTGCTTTGACACACACATACACACATACACACAAACACACACTGCACCACGACCTCCTCCTCCCCACCCTTTCTGCCATTTAACCCCTGGTTCCTCCCCTGTCGTCCCTTCCCCCAGTGCATTTCGGTCATTCTCACTGCCCCCTTGATAAAATGGTCAGAGTGTGCCATCCCAATAGAGAGCCGGGCTGCATTCACAGGAGCTGGAGGAGGGATACGGAGGCCACATCGCCTCTGAATGCCAGACTTAGTGAAGCGTGGATTCACCCCTTCTCCTTTTCATATCATTTTCTCACCTCTGATGCCCTCTTTCTTTGTTGGTTGTCTGTGTGTGTGTGTGAGGAACTTGGGGCAATGGGTTTGGAAGGAGGGGGCAAAGCTGTGTGTAAAGCTTTGCATGTTTCATAGCACGCCGAAGCCACCGAAATAGAGCCCAGGTAAAAGAATGGGGTTGAGGCCTCCACCCAATGCTCATACACAATGTTCACGCTCAACCCCCTCAACCCCCCCCCCCCCCCCGCTTAAGTCGCCATTATAATATCCTTTGCTTTCTCTTTAACCCCCACGTTCGCCTGTCTCCTGTTCTCCTCTTTTCCCCCCTCCCCTGCCAAGATGGAATGAGGAAAGCCGGCCCTCCGGGCTAGTGGAGGTAAACATCCCCCTGTTCTTCTTCAAATGTTCTCCAGCTCTCCTTCCCTCCCTCTCCTTCCTCCTCTGTCTCTCCCTCCCTTCTCCCCTCTTGCAAGGGGGTGGCTCTCATTTGCAGAGAAGACGCTCATTGATTGCCCTCCATTAAAAAAAAGACTGTGGTTGTACTCTTACACTGTCGGAGCAAGACTGAGATGGGTATGGTCACTTTTAGGGGACACAAAATGTCAGTCTCTTCCGTGTTAAATGATTTCCACTGACTCAAAGCCTTAAAAAATAAGATATTTTATGTGACTCATTTCAGATTTTTATGCTCGAAGCACTTCACACTAAGATGGAAATATTTGTTTGAAAACAGCCGTTCTATAAGCATTAAATTTATGTTTCCCATGCCACCATCACTCGTCTGGAAAGAAAAGACAGTGTCCAGAAGGCTGACATTTTGTCCAGATATAGTATCAAATGAATGGCCAGTGTCCAGAAGGCTGACATTTGGTCCAGATATAGTATCAAATGAATGACCAGTGTCCAGAAGGCTGACATTTTGTCCAGATATAGTATCAAATGAATGACCAGTGTCCAGAAGGCTGACATTTGGTCCAGATATTAGATGCAGTCTAATAGCACAGTACAGTAACGTGTGATCCACTGGTTCACCTGGAGAAACAATCTTTGTGGTTGGAAACACACACACACACACACGTGCAAACACACTAAAACATGCTTACATGCAATACATTTTACACACACACCATCTCCGATCACACTTGAAAGAGAGTTGGATGCAGACTTGCCAGAACAGGCTCTCTCTCATCTCTCTTCTCTTTAGACCCCTGCTGTAACATATGGACTGGGCTTTCTCCATGTCTTACCACACACACACACACACACAAGCACACACGCACACCCCTGTCATACACACACACTCAAAGCCTTCCAGTGTTATGAGGTGCCGGTGGCTGAAAATGGACGATGTAGGTCTGGTTCACATTAACACGGCACCGCACAATCTTTCCCCAGTCCACAATCGCAGCCTCAAATGCATGTCACTTTACTAAACACAAAGCTCTTTGAAGCCTTGCCCTACATTGGTCAAACAGTGCCACCTTGCAGTTGCCGTTGCTGGTCAACAAGATGCAGCATCTCCAAATTATGACTTGACAGGTTGGAGAAAGAACCTAAAACCAAACATGGATAATGCATAAAAATGGCTCATGCATAAGGAGACAAATGCATGAAAGAAAGAGGCCAGGCACGCACCTGCAAATTGACACACGCCCACATACATGCCCACCCACCCACTCACCCACCCACTCACCCACTCACCCACCCCCACTCACCCACCCACCCACCCACTCACCCACTCACCCACTCACCCACCCACCCACCCACCCACTCACCCACCCACTCACCCACTCACCCACTCACCCACCCACCCACTCACCCACCCACCCACCCACCCACTCACCCACCCACCCACCCACTCACCCACTCACTCACTCACTCACCCACCCACCCACCCACCCACCCACCCACCCACTCACCCAATCACCCACTCACCCACCCACCCACCCACCCACTCACCCACTCACCCACCCACCCAGCCACCCACCCACTCACCCACCCACTCACCCACCCAACCACCCACCCACCCAACCACCCACCCACCCAACCACCCACTCACCCACCCACCCACCCACCCACCCACTCACCCACCCACCCACCCACCCACTCACCCACCCACCCACCCACCCACCCACCCCTAAACACACTCACAAGTGAGTGTGTTTAGGCTTCACTGCGAGAGGCCAGCACAGACAGGTACAGACAAAATGAGCTGAAGGATTGTTTAGCAACGTTTTACTCAGTAAACTCTCTCCCTCCGCTCCACCTACACTCCCTTCTGTTCTCTCTCTCTCTCTCTCTCTCTCTCTCTCTCTCTCTCTCTCTCTCTCTCTCTCTCTCTCTCTCTCTCTCTCTCTCTCTCTCTCTCTCTCTCTCTCTCTCTCAGTGTCCACTGATGAACATTGAATTAAAACATATTTTGTGTCCTATTGTCTCTGTGCCAATTAGGGTGTAATCCTGTTGGCCCATCCAGATAGTCACCTTTACTGGGGGTAGTGAGACATCATTCCTATTAGAGAGTCTCGTTGAGAAGAAGGGAGGCTGTAACTGTGGAAAATTAGTGTTGCTCCCCCCCCTATTCCCCCTCTGTGAAGCGCATTGTGTTGCCTCCTGGTATGAAATGCGCTATATAAATAAAGTTTGATTTGATTTGATTATAACTCATTCAACCAGATGTTGGGCATGGGGTCTCCACTTCAACAAGACAGGGGCAAACACATAAACAGACACAGAAACAGACACTCAAACAGACACACACACACACACACACATATGCAGGCATGCACAATTGCTCATACATGCTCATACTCCATAAATGAAGACACAAAATTAATTTGATCAATTTCATACGATGTGGTTTAATGATTTCTCGCCATGGCTGTTACTCACAGCAGACATAAAAGCCTACCTACATTACACCTCAATTAGTCTTTTGATATATGTCCTGTTATATGACCCCCTTTTCATACCATGTAAGATAACAGTTTAATGTTAGGGGTTATGTTTTTATTGGTTGTCCCTAATAGATTCACTTAGTCTGCTGCCTATGAGTCCACATTACCAGCCCCCCCTCCCCCCTCTCCCCCCCCCCCTCCCCCCCCCCTCCCCTCCCCCCATCTCAATCCCCTGCCGCCTCATCTTGTATCTTTGGATCTGGTGTATAGATAATTTCACAGAATTAACTGTGCTTTAATGTCATGGGGTTAGTTAGAATTGCTCGGTGTTTCGCTTGGTGTCTTCCTCTCTCTCTCTGTGGGGGTGTGTGACAATGTGTTCAAATCGCACAGATTATGCTGGCTTTTCTTAAAGTATTTCTTTTCCTTGTGCATTAATCACATACACACGCCCACAACCACACACACATCATGTTAACTAAACAGAAGTAGTACAGAAGTAAAAAAAGTGTTAACCATTGAACTTTTCTAAATGTGTTCCCAAGGTTGTGCATTTCCCATTACAATGACAGATACTCTTCACATTGACTAGGTATGGGCATTGTTTGACATACTGTCAATACAATAGAAAACAAAACATTTTTGGAAGGTTAGAATTAGGGCTAGAACTGCCACAACAAGTACAAATGGGTGAACCCAGGATGGGATTTTAAGCTCCTTTTAACGGCTTTTAAGCTCTCCTCCACCTCCAGCCGACCAGTCTACACAGCATGTTGTTAGATTCAACACAATGCATCTCCACACAAAACAGCTTAAAACACCTTCAGTAATGGAACTGTGCACGGGTATGCATTCACATGGTAATCAGGCTGGTGAATGCTTGTATAAAACAGGGTTAAACCCAATCTGCGATATGAATTTAGTCGTTTTACCAATAAATAACACTTGATTGGGGCGTTAAGGTGTGTGTTACCCTAATGACGAGCATGAGGAACACAGACCCTTGTTTTGGAAAGTGTTTGTGAGATATTTATAAACCCTGGCCTTGCAAAACCCTGCACATCACACATCCTGTGTTTACAATG
Organism: Osmerus eperlanus; assembly: GCF_963692335.1. Classification (NCBI taxonomy): domain Eukaryota; kingdom Metazoa; phylum Chordata; class Actinopteri; order Osmeriformes; family Osmeridae; genus Osmerus; species Osmerus eperlanus. The sequence continues at coordinate 3,662,406 of NC_085037.1, forward strand.
ACTCTTGAGAATAAATGTCAAACCACAGTGCCACCTCTAACAAACATACACACACCAACACACACACATGCACAAACACACACAAGCACACACACCCAATGAGACATGATCATGCACGTGGTGGGGGGCTCCTTGATCACGTTTTCCTCAAGGACTCAAGGATTCAAGTTGAGACTGGACGTAGCCATTGACCAAAAAGACCATGCCTGCACACACAAAGTACACGCACCCACACAAACACACCGACCGAAATCTTGTGGTATCATTAAATGCATGCTATGTAAAGGCCTCATCATGCTCCAATCACTGTTTCTTTACAGCCCATCAGTTCACAGGTTTTCCACTTCGATGAATCAGAGTGAGTGGTAATATGTGGGTTTGTGCATGGAACCACTGTGTGTGCATCTGTGTGCCACTTCAGGTGCACTCCAAAGAGTCTGCAAGAGGGAGATGCTGGCTCCCTCCTGGGAGGCCCAAGTACGATTGATCACTATTTCACTTGCGAGTGAAAATCCATCACCTCAACGACAAACGTTTTTTTTCCATTGCCAAGAGACAAATGGCCTGATTATCTAGCCTTCTAATTACAGAACATTTATTCTCTCCTCCCCAGTCCCCCCCAGTCCACCTGACACACACACGCACACACTCACACACTCTAAAGTGCAACATCTGTTGAGGTGTGTATTAATTAGCGACACCGTTACTATTTTCCTTGTTATACTGTACGTGGGTTGTTGTGAGGAAGGGCAGATGTAAGTCAGAAAAGCAGAGATGAGGGAGGTTTCCGGCCTTAAACTTTAATTTCACTCATCACTGCCGTGATATTTTGCTAATGCACCAACTTACTGCTGCCAGTAAATAACGTTTTGGTTCTCATATTTTATCTGAGGCGGCTGAACTAAATGATTCAGTACCCCTGCTTCACTCCAATGGGGAGAGATAACGAAAAGCCTTGCAGACAAGTTGATGGGGTGCCTGGCACAGAAACAGACAGTGTGTGAAGACATCTGTGTGTGTTTTGACATAGAGGAAGGTCCAAGTGCTTCTTAAATGTCCTGAAATGTCCTCAAAGCTTGATAGTCAGATGAGGATGTGGGATTTTTTTGGTCAGATATATCGAATGAGTTCCTATGCTGGAATTAGGCAGGGTTTCTTGGGACCTGAGACAAAAGTTAAATAAATAGTTAAATAAATAGTTGCTGGATATATTTGATGTGTTGGACTTGGTCATGGTCTTGCCAAAGCTGATAGAGTAAGGGAAGCAGGAAGATAGATGTAAATCTAGTTCCTGGTTGATCAGAGACTGACAGAGCAAGGTGAAACTTTCACAGCGAGAGGAAAATGTTCATCAGATTGGCTTCCGAGCAAGAAGAACAAACACTATTTGTCAGTGCGTTGATGAAGCAGAACACACATTCATGGACGCTGTCTTTTTGAAAATACAACCGTATACCGTCTCTGATGGAGCATTTTCAATTTAATTATTCAATTTGCTAACAGTATCTGCAGATCTCTGCACTGCTGATCATGCTGGACGTTAATGGATTTAGACGGCACACCCTGTTACGAACTGTTCACACAGCTGACCTTGTCCACTCTTTAAGGCTGTGACTGGAATGGAAAAAAAGAGAGAAGAGAGAAAAAAAGAGTGAGAAAGAGAGAGAGAGAGAGAGAGAGAGAGAGAGAGAGAGAGAGAGAGGGAGAGAGAGAGAGAGAGGGACGGGATTATCTGAGACAAGGGAGGGATTATCTAAATCATGCTATTTGAACAAGCTTTAACGACAGGAAACATAGATTATTGACAGACGAGATTCACAGTCCCAGTTACTTTCCCATTCACACCGAACAATAGTCCTGAGGCACTTCGAACCAGAGAGAGCGGATTTGAGTTTGTTTCCATGAAACATGACTTTCCTTACTGCAAAGTGTTACTGTATGTATGTATTTAAATCCTCATTGAAACAAACTGTGTTCACATTTGATGGGAAACTTGCTTCTATTCGAACATTTGAGGGAATATATGTGTGCAAGTCTTGTACATTTGTATATCCGTGTGCGTATACTTGGCCGCACAGTCTGCACGCGTTTCGTCGTCCTCCTCCCTGCTTCCAGCACCCTGGTCGTGAGCGAGATGAACAGATGGGCCCAGTGGGAGAGAGGAACGGGTGCGGCGAGGGGGAGAGGATCCCACTGGGCCTCCTCTCCTCCCCTGTTTCCTGATATCCCGCGCCAGGTACCGCCGCGAGGCGCGGACACTGTTTCAACCTGCCAGACACAGGCCATGGGGGCGGTTGTTATGTGTTGAAGTCTGCCACAGTCTGCCAGTCTGGGGTTCACCTTGCCTGGGATTTGGGGTTGTCTTTCTTTTTTTTCGAGTCCTCAGAGGAGCTGGGTGAGAGATAAGCTGCTAGTTTACCCTACAAACTTGAATTGAGACTTCAAATATCAAGAGGCTGAGATGGAAGATGAAGAGTTTTCCTTTGGTTTCCAGGACGGTGCCTCGCTCCAGTAGCTCTGCCGGTTGCACATGGTGACAGATATGACTTAAGGGTGAAGAAATAAAAAAATGCGAACAAAAGGCACCGTTAAAACAACAGGTTAAACTGGAGCACAGTAGTTATTTTTTAGTGGTTAACCTCTCAAAAGGTTTCAGTCTGCGGTCCCATGGACCGTTGGTTTGGTGTTTGTGTGTTCGCATGATTTTGTGTATGTGGGTGTGTGTGCATGGGGGAGTGTGTGTATGTGGGTGTGTGTGCATGGGGGAGTGTGTGTATGTGGGTGTGTGTGCATGGGGGAGTGTGTGTATGTGGGTGTGTGTGCATGGGGGAGTGTGTGTATGTGGGTGTGTGTGCATGGGGGAGTGTGTGTATGTGGGTGTGTGTGCATGGGGGAGTGTGTGTATGTGGGTGTGTGTGCATGGGGGAGTGTGTGTATGTGGGTGTGTGTGCATGGGGGAGTGTGTGTATGTGGGTGTGTGTGCATGGGGGAGTGTGTGTATGTGGGTGTGTGTGCATGGGGGAGTGTGTGTATGTGGGTGTGTGTGCATGGGGGAGTGTGTGTATGTGGGTGTGTGTGCATGGGGGAGTGTGTGTATGTGGGTGTGTGTGCATGGGGGAGTGTGTGTATGTGGGTGTGTGTGCATGGGGGAGTGTGTGTATGTGGGTGTGTGTGCATGGGGGAGTGTGTGTATGTGGGTGTGTGTGCATGGGGGAGTGTGTGTATGTGGGTGTGTGTGCATGGGGGAGTGTGTGTATGTGGGTGTGTGTGCATGGGGGTGTGTGTGTATGTGGGTGTGTGTGCATGGGGGTGTGTGTGTATGTGGGTGTGTGTGCATGGGGGAGTGTGTGTATGTGGGTGTGTGTGCATGGGGGAGTGTGTGTATGTGGGTGTGTGTGCATGGGGGAGTGTGTGTATGTGGGTGTGTGTGCATGGGGGAGTGTGTGTATGTGGGTGTGTGTGCATGGGGGAGTGTGTGTATGTGGGTGTGTGTGCATGGGGGAGTGTGTGTATGTGGGTGTGTGTGCATGGGGGAGTGTGTGTATGTGGGTGTGTGTGCATGGGGGAGTGTGTGTATGTGGGTGTGTGTGCATGGGGGAGTGTGTGTATGTGGGTGTGTGTGCATGGGGGAGTGTGTGTATGTGGGTGTGTGTGCATGGGGGAGTGTGTGTATGTGGGTGTGTGTGCATGGGGGAGTGTGTGTATGTGGGTGTGTGTGCATGGGGGAGTGTGTGTATGTGGGATGTGTCGTGCAATGGGGGAGTGTGTGTATGTGGGTGTGTGTGCATGGGGGAGTGTGGTTAGTGGGTGTGTGTGCATGGGGGAGTGTGTGTATGTGGGTGTGTGTGCATGGGGGAGTGTGTTTATGTGGGTGTGTGTGCATGGGGGAGTGTGTGTATGTGGGTGAGAGTTCATGAGGGGGAGTGTGTGTAGTGGGTGTGTGGTGCATGGGGGCGATGTGTTAAGGTGGGTGTGGTGCATGGGGGAGTGTGTGTATGTGGGTGTGTGTGCATGGGGGCTTGAGTGTGTATGTGGGAGTGTGAGCATGGGGGTGGGAGTGTGTGTATGTGGGTGGTGGTGCATGGGGGAGTGTGTGTATGTGGGTGTGTGTGCAAGGGGGGAGTGTGTGTAGAGGAGCGCAGCATGCCAACACATGCACCAGCATGCCAGATCACAGATAAAAAAGATAGACAAACAGGCAGATAATCCGGGTTGGCCCCACATTTGTTTGCTCAGTTACTATGATGTTGAACATCTATCCAGCATAATGACATTAACATCATTGACATCAGTTGTTCTGTTGACCCCCTATTCTGTTCTTCAGAATAAAATGCACATTGGCGTCACTTTCAGGTATGGATCTTTCTCCACAAACAGGCTATTTGACGATTGATATAGAGTTAGCATTTTATATAATATGATCTAAGATTCACTAAAAAAGCACAACCTGGCTTTTGTAACCGTATACTTGTGGGAATGTTCTTTTTGAGGACAATGTTGCCATGGTGACAGGGGTCACGGCCTTTGGCCTTAAGTAACATCTAAGGGGCATGTGCCGTCAGCACTGCTAAAAGAACCCCCTATTTGCCGTGTCAAGAGCAGCCCCCAAATGGAAATAGATGGAGACGAGAGTCTGTGAGTGTTCTATGTATCTGAGTGTGTGTGTGTGCTTGTGTATATGGGATTGAGTGGTTTGGTAGGTATGGGAATGTATGTGCGCACAATTAAAAAGGAGCTAACATTTGATCCATTCCTGTTGGCGAGACAAGCAGCAACAGTGGCATTCACTTACCTTGGTGGTAAATTTGTCCTCCTCCATTCCTCCATTTCTGTATGAATTACTTTTCCAAAAAGTTTGGCCTCTTTAACACACACAACAAACCATTTTAGCCTCTCAATTATTCATCAGAGCACTTCATAATAAGT